>NC_081314.1:112340438-112965438 GCF_026419965.1 Kogia breviceps | reverse complement strand
GGGTGGCTTAAAAACAATAGAAATTTATTCCTCATAGTTCAGGAGGCCAGGAAATCAAAAATCAAGGAGTCAGCAAATTTGGTGCCTGGTGAAGGACACAAATCCCATTCATAAGGGCTCTACCCATGACCTAATCATCTCCCAAAGGCCTCAGCTCTTTTTTTTTTTTTCCCAATTAAAGTATAGTTGACTTACAATATCAACTCTTACAATTATGTCTTTAATCCATGTTGAGTTTATTAGTTTCAGATAGTGATTCAATATGTTTATAGGTTATGCTCCATATAGTTATCATAAAATATTGGCTCTATTTACTGTGCTGTACATCTTTTTATATTATCTTATACCAAGTGGTTTGTACCTCTTAAACCCCTTCCCCTATGCTGACCTTCACCCCACCCCATCCCAACTGGTAAACAAGAGTTTGTTCTCTTTATATGTGTCTGTTTTTGTTTTGTCATATTCATTCATTTGTTTAATTTGTTAGATTCCACATATAAGGAAAACCATATAGTATTTGTGTTTCTCTGTCTGACTTACCTCACTAAGCATAATACACTCTAGGTCCATCCATATTGTTACAAATGGCAAAATTTCATTTTTTTTTTATAGCTGAGTAGCATTCCATCGTATATACATACCATATCCTCTTTATACATTCATCTGTTGATAGACATTTAGGTTGCTTCCATACCTTGGTTACTGTAAATAATGTTACTATGAACATTGGGGTGAAAATATACTTTCTGAATTACTATTTTCATTTTCTTTGGATATATACCCAGGAGTGGAATTGCTGGATCATATGGTAGTTCTATTTTTAATTTTTTGAGGATTCTCCATAATGGTTGTACCAATTTACATTCCCACTAACAGTGTACAAGCGTTCCTTTTTCTTAACATTATTGTGAACACTTGTTATGGCTGTCTTTTTGATGACAGCCATTCTGAAGTACGCAAAGTGATAGCTCATGGTTTATTTTTTAAAATTTTAATTTGTTATTGAAGTATAGTTGATGTGGTTTTGATTTGCATTTCCCTGATGATTAGTGATGCAGAGCATCTTTTCATATGCCTGTTGGCCACCTGTGTGTCTTTGGAAAAATATCTGTTCAGATCCTGTGTCCATTTCTTAATTGGGTTGTTTGCTTTTTTAATATTGAATTGTATGAGCTTTTGTATATTTTAGATATTAACCCCTTATTGTTCATATCATTTGAAAATATCTTCTCCCATTTAGTATGCTGCTTTCTTATTTTGTTCATGGTTTTCTTCACTGTACAAACACTTTTAATTTTGATTAGGTCTCATTTGTTTATTTTTACTTTTGTTTCCCTTGCCTGTGGAGACAGATTAAAATAAATATAAAAGACCTATGTCAAAGGGAGCACTGCCTGTTTTCTTCTAGGAGTTTTATGGTTTTTGTCTTACAACTATGTTTTTAATCCATTTTGAGTTTATTTTTGTGTGTGGTGAGAGAAATGTTCTAATTTTATTCTTGTACATATACTTGTCCAGTTTTCCCAACACCACTATTGAAGAGACCACCTTTTCCCCATGGTATATTCTTACCTCCTTTGTCATAGATTAACTGACCATATGTGCACAGGTTCATATCTGGGCTCTATTATTGTTTTCCATTTGATCTATGTGTGTTTTTGTGCCAGTACCATACTGTCTTAATTACTTTCTCGTATAGTATGAAGGAATGTGATACCACAAGCTTTTCTTTTTTTCTCAAGATTGCTTGGGCTCTTTGGGTTCCTGTGAACATTTTAGGATTATTTGTTCTAGTTCTTTGAAAAACGTCACATTTTAGGATTATTTGTTCTAGTTCTTTGAAAAATGTCACTGGTGCCTTGATAGGGATTGCATTAAAACAGTAGATGACTTTGTCAGTACAGATATTTTAACAATATTAATTCTTCTCATCAATGAACATGAGATATCTTTCCATTTATTTCTATTGTCTTCAATTTCCTTCATCAATGTCTCCTTGGTTAAATTTATTCCTAGGTATTTTTTAGATGCAATTATAAATTGAGTTATTTTCTTAATTTTTCTTTCTGATAGTTTATTATTAGTGTATAGAAAGGCAACAGTTTTCTGTATATTAATCTTGTATTCTATAACTACTGAATTCATTTATTAATTCTAATAGATTGCAGGGTTTTATATACATGGTATCATGTTATCTTCAAGCAATGACAGTTTTATGTCATCCTTTCTAATTTGAAAGCATTTTATTACTTTTCCTTGTCTGATTGCTGTGGCTAGAACTCCCAACACTATGTTAAATAGAAATGCAAGAATGGACATCCTTTTCTTCTTCCTGATCTGAAAAGACTTCAGCTTCCCATAATTGACTATGATGTCAGCTGTGGGTTTGTCATAATTGGCCTTTATTATGTTGAGAAATGTTCCCTTTATATCAACTATGTTGAGACTTTTTATCATGAATAAATATTGACTTTTGTCAAGTGCTTTTTCTTCGTCTATTGAAACGATTATGGGATTTTTGCCATTCATTTTGTTAATGTGGTGTATCACATTGATTGATTTGTAGATATTGCACCATCTTTGGATCACTGGGATAAATCCCACATGATCACAGTGTATAATCCTTTTTATATATATTTTAAAATTTGGTTTGTTAATATTATGTTGAGGATTTTCTCATCTATCTTCATCAGAGATATTGGCCTGTAACTTTCCTTTCTTTTAGTATGTTTGTCTGGTTTGGGTATCACAGTAATGCTGGCCGTGAACAATGAGTTTGGAAGTGTTCCTCCTCTTCAATTTTTTGGAATCTTTAAGAAGGATAGGTATTAACACTTCTTAATAGGTTTGGTAGAATTCCCCAGTGAAGCCGTCTGGTCCTGATCTTTTGTTTGTTGGGAGTTTTTTGATTACTGATTCAATTTCAGTATCAGTTATCAGTCTGTTTAGGTTATCTATTTCTTCCTGATCAGTCATAGAAGATTGTATGATTCTAAGAATTTATCATTTTCTCTAGGTTGTCCAATTTGTTGGCATATAACTGTCCATAGTATTCTCTTATGATTGGATTTCTGTGATATCAGTTGAAACTTTTCCTATTTCATTTCTAATTTTGTTTATATGAGTGTTCTTTTATTTTTTTCTTAATAAAGTCTGGTTAAAGGCTTATGAATTTTGTTATCTTTTCAAAAAACCAGCTCTTGGTTTCACTGATATTTTCTATTGTTTTGGGGGTCTCCAATTTATTTCCACTCTGATTTTATTACTTTCTTCCTTCTGCTGGCTTTGGGCTTTGTTTCTTCTTCCTTTTCTAATTTCCTTAGGTGGTAGATTAGGTTGCTTACTTGAGATTTTTCTTGTTCCTTGAGGTAGTCCAATATCACTTTAAACTTGCCTCTGCTTTTGCTACATCCAATCGATTTTGGAAAGTTGTGTTTTATTTTCCTTTGTATCAAGGTATTTTCTGATTTCCTTTCTGATTTCTTCATTGACTTATTGGTTTTTCAGTAGCACATAGTTCACTCTTCACATGTTTGTGCTTTTCTCCAGTTTTCTTCCTGTAATTGATTTTTAGTTTCATATTATTGTGATCCAAAAAGATGCTTGGTATACTTTTTATCTTCTTAAATTTGTTGAGACCTGTTTTGTGGCCTAGCATGTGATTTAATCTGGAGAAAGTTCTATGGGCACTTAAAAGAATGTGTATTCTGTTGGTTTCAGACAGAATGTCCTATAAATATGCATAAAGTCCAACTAGTCTAATGTGTCACTGAAGCCCACTGTTTCCTTATGGATTTTCTATCATGATGATTTTTCTATTGCTGTCAGTAGTGTGTGAAAGTCTCCTATTATTCTTGTAAGTTTGTCCATCTTTCTTTGTATGTCTGTTAATATTTGATTTATATATTAGGTGCATTTATGTTTATGAATTATATATCCTCTTCTTGGATTGATCCCTTTATAATTATACAATGCTCCTCTATTTGTTTTATCATGAACTTCATTTTTAAATCTACTCTGATGAATATTGCCACCCAAGCTTTCTTTTCATTTCCATTTGCATAGAATATTTTTCTATCCTCTTACTTGCAGTCTGTGTGTCTTTATCTCTGAAAGTAAGCCTCTAGTAGACAGTATATAGATGGGTCTTTTTTCTTAATCCAATCTGTTACACTATGCCTTTTTATTGGAGCATTTAGTCCATTGGCATTTAAAGTGATTATTGATAGTTTTGCCACTTTACTTGTTTTCTGGTTGTTTTTGTAGTTCTTACCTCTTATTTTCTTCTTCTCATAGTCTCTTACCTTTTGGTTTGATGATTGTCTTTAATGTTATGCTTGGGTTCTTTTCTCTCTAATTTTTTGGTATCTATTGTAGGTTTTTGATTTGTGGTTACCATGGAGTTCATATATGCTGACCTATAACTAGATCTACTTGTTTTAACCTGGTAGTCTTTTTAAGTTCAAACACATTCTAAAAGATCTATGTTTTTTTACTCCCCACTCCAGTTTTTTGTTTGTTTGTTTGTTTTTGATGTCAAATTTTACATCTTTATGTCTATCCCTTAACTGTCCATTTTAGTTATAGCTGATTTTACAATTTTTGTCTTTTAATCTTTGTACAAGCTTAAATGATTGATTGACTGCTTTTACTATACATTGGCATTTACCAGTGAGAATTTTCGCTTTATATTTTCTTATTTCTCATTATCATCTTTTCCTTTTCACTTAAAGACCCTTTAACATTTCCTGAAATGTCAGTTTAGTAGTGATGAACTCTTAATTTTTACTTGTCTGGGAAACTTTATCCCTCCCTCAACGCTAAATGTTAACCTTGTTGGGTAGAGTATCCTAGGTTGTAGATTTTTTTTTTTTCCTTTCAGTCTTTTAAATATATTATGCCACCCACTTCTGACCTGCAAAGTTTCTGCTGAAAAGTCAGCTGATAGCCTTATGGGTGTTCCCCTGTATGTGACTCTTTGTTTTTCTCTAGCTGGCTTTAAAACTCTCTTTAAGTTTTGCCATTTTAATAATGATATGTCTTGGTGGGGGTCTCTTTGGTTTCATCTTTTAGGGGGCACTCTGTGCTTCTTGGACCTGGATATCCATTTCCTTCTTCAGATTTGGGAAGTTATCAGCCAGTTTCATCAAACACATTTGCTACCACTTTGTCTCTCTCTCTTCTTCTGAGACCCTAAATGTTAGTATACCTGATGCCCCAGATATCCCTTAAAATGTCATTTTTCTAAAATTTGGTTTTCCTTTTGCTCTTCTGATTGTGTGATTTCCACTATTCTATCCTCCAGATCACTTATGGGTTCTCCCTTATCACCTAATTTGCTTCTAACTCCTTCTAGTTATTATATTCATTTCAGTTATTATATTCTTCAGTTCTGATTTTTAAAATATTTTCTAGTTCTTTGTTGAAGTTCTCACTGTGTTCATCTATTCTTTTCCAAGTTCAGTTAGCACCCATTAACATCTTGATCTCTTAGATATATTTTCTCTTTCATTAGGGTTTTTCTCCAGGGGTTTTATGTTATTCTTTCATTTGAAACAAATTCCTCTGTCCTCTCCTTTTGCTTAATTTTCTTTCTTTCTATGAAATTAGGTGAAACAATTACTTATACCAATCATGAAGGCATATCCTTGTGTGGAAGTATCCCTATGAAGTCTTTGTGTGCCCAGAGGCTTTGGTGGGAGAGCTGGATCTGAAGTGAACATGGTTTGCACTTTCCCTTAAGGTACACTGGCAGCTGCTGACTTTGTGGGAAGTAGGGCTAAATTTGTAGGGGATAGAGCTAGACCTAGGTGTGATCTGGGGCTTCTCCTAGGCTCAATGGCAGTTACCACCCTACTGGGGATGGGGTCGGGGTCAAAGGTGCTGAAGCAGGAGCCCTGGGATAGATGGGCTTCTCCCCTGAGTAGTGGCCATCTCCAACTTGATTAAGGGTGTGGCAGGAGCCAGAGGGCTTGAGAATGCACTTCTGAGTTGGTTTCACCTTTTCTTCAGTACTGTTCCCTCCCAGCAACATGCACGTATGCAAACACCATCAATGGCAGTCTCTGACCTGGCTTGAGGCAGGGCTGGGCCCCAAACTGGCTCCATTTCCTCCAAGTGCATTCACACTTGTTGGCAATTGTGGCCTCTGCCTTAGTGGTGAGCAGTGACAGAGCAAAAGGTGCTGGACAAAAAGCCTGGTGTGAGTGGGGGGTGGGTGCACTGGGGTGGTCCTGGCAGGCTGGTCAGAGCACCTGGCAGTTTTCAATCTGCTGCCTTTCATGCTGGGGCTGGGAGCAAGCAAGTTTACATGTGTGCTCTTTGGTTTCTTACAGCGATCTCATAAGTCCCACTCATTTTCAAAGCAGCTAGGTGGGTTCATCTTCCCGGTGTCTTATCCTAGGGCTGGGGTGCCTAATATGTGGCTCAAATCCCTCATTCTCCAGAGATGATTCCCAAGCTGGTGATATCCCCTCCTTACTGGGTCACCCTCTGAGTATGCAGGCCCCAACTAGATCCCTTCTCCTCCCCTCCTAGTGGATTCTGTGTGGTCTTTTATTTATAGCCTTGGCTATAGAAGAGCCATTCTGCTAGTCTTCAGGTCATTCTCAGCAAGAGTTGCTCCATATGTAGTTGTAGTTTTGATATGTTTGCAAGGGGAGGTGAACTCAGGGTACTCCTACTCTGCCATCTTGATCCTGATCAGGCCTCATCTCTTATACCATCACATTGGGGATTAAGATTTCAAAAATGAATTTTTTTGAGGATACAAACATTCAGGACCTGACCATTAGTATACAGAAGAAAGCAAATATATTAAAATATCTTATATGTATATGACTTAAATCAATTTGAATTTTTAATGTTATATTTTAGAATCAATCAAAATGTCCACATTTTTACCGAGGATTTTTTTTTTTTTTAGTTTCAAGGAATATTGTATGTATAAATTCACAATTAAAACAACAAAACATCACATCTTTTCTTGTATCCATATTGAGGAAAGTAACAACAACAGTAACAAATAAGAAAAAACCCACAAAAAACAAAACAAAAAAACTTTTACATCTTCATACTCTCTGTCTGAAAATCAAAGAGTACCTGACAGAGAGCCTAGAAGAGCATAGAATATGTATATTTTACTTTCTTCATTCAGCACTTAGGACCTGGCATGTACCTATGAGTTCTAAATAAATAATTTTGACAAAGATAATGATGACTGCATATTGGCACTGAGAAGAAAATTATGAAATTTGAATTGTGTTTTCTAGTAAAAAAAAAAATAAAAATAAATTGCAGTCTGCTATTCCATAATGATTCAACGTCCAGTATTTCTCTCTAATCCTGCCACTTCCTGCATTGGTTTTATGCCCCTTTTCTGTTCTTGGTTTTCTACCCTATAAGGTGATTCCATAAGTAGGATGAATTAGAATAGGTTTATTTGATTGTCTCATTACGTTTTAGCATGAAGCCATAGTTGAATAACTTTTACTGAATCCACTGTAAAGTAAATCACATTATAGTGGGAAACCAATGCATAATACTGTTCATTGTGGGTAATAAAACCCTGTAGATTGCACAGAGGGCATTATTTCCAAATTCCTACCCAAATTAGGGATCTCCTCCATAATATTAATGATAGATGTTCATCTACCCTCTACCTGAATATTTGCACTGATATAAAATATTGACTTCCAATGTATTACACTTTATGTTTGTATAGCTCCAAATGTTCCACTCCTTAAATCAAATTCTAAATTCCAATTAGTTCTTAGCCCTTCCCTTTTGCTCAGTTTCTGAGAACGTATATAGACTAAATCTCATCTCTCTTCAATAGTACAGCTTTATAAATAGTTAAAGAGATTCTTCAGGTTTCTCATAAATAGACTAATCAGATTTTCTGTTTGCCTTGGGAAGTCCTAGTTTACGCCTGTTTTCCTGGAAAAACACTTTGTCCACCATAGGAATTGTCCCAAACTTTCCACTTTTAGAAAATATAGTAATAGTATTAAGAATTATATAAAATAAGACAGAACTAGTTTAACAGACCTTTAATTACTCATCACCTAGCAAGATATCATCTAGTAGTATATGTAATATATGCACAGTAACAGAGCTATCAATTTAACATGTGATTAAATTGAAAAATGAACAAAGATAAATCATTACTCTTTTCCTGAGGACACCTGCTGAAAAAATAGTGAAAATGGATAGGATAAGCCAGGTGCAACAAATTAATTCCAGCCTTGTGTAGTGGTAGGAAATTTACTCAACCAGGATGTCCCTGTAAACCAACTGTGCCAGCCAACTCTGCCCTGGCTTATGCCACAGTTTGTGAGATGCAGGAGTCTGCCAAGCTGCCAGTTAGTGTGGTCAGTAGGAAACGTGAGAAAGTATAGAAGTATAGAGTATGTATAAAGTATAGAGTATGTATAAAGTATATGTATAAAGTATAGAAGTATAGAGCAGTACCACTGCAGAGTAAATAGAGAGAACTTTGAATGTTCTTGCAACAGCAGTTTAGTTAATTCCATGCATGGAGTAAATCTGCAACTGTTTATTTTACTGCTTGATGACATTTTAAAAACTTTTGCTTTCCAGTGTCAGTTAATTCTAAAAGCTTAAGATGACTTTCTAATAAAAATAAAGAACTGAATTTCTATTTATCAACAAAGTTAATGATAAACATGAATGTTGCACACAACTTGAAAACATAAAAATGGTAATTTAACATATGCAGTCAAGAATATGAATTTCCATATCACTCTAAATTGTGAATAATTTCTTAGATCAAATAAACATTATTCTATGTTAATTGTGGTCACTTTCAACTCCCAAATATTTGTGAAAGTAAAAAAAAAAAAAGTCTTAAATGAATGTTATAGTATCACTTTGATTAGCAACAGAAGCAATTCACAAACATTTAAATGATGCCATATTTATATTAATAGATAGTTCAGGGAGAAAAACAGGTAAAATTTCTCATATAATAAAAATGTGATATTTTATTTAATGAAGTGAATAAAAGTAAAGTTTTGGGAAGTTCACTGGAAATGAACTTTTGAATAGTTTTGTAAATTCAGTTAAAAAGTTGTACATTGAATTAAAGTTCACTCTATATGTAGTAATAAAATTAGAAAAATATTGACACTAACAAAACATTTTTGAGACTCAGAATTATGGTAAGAACAATTGTTTTATAAATTACAAATTCTATGTAGCCAATGTTGTTGAAATTGGTAATGTGAGTGAATAATTCATAAATGCATCCAAATGAGCAGTGATATTTTAGCAACTGAAATAAAATCTATAATTGCTAAAATTTACATACACAAGAGTCACTGAAATACATAACGTTTTGTGATAAAGCTGATGTTTAATCACCATCATGATTTCTTTAGCAAGGCAATTCACATTTTCACCCTTTGCTGCCTGGCATCAGTTGAATTTTAGAAAGGTTTGAAATTGCAAAAAAGTATTTTGTAAATCAACTTAATTAGACTGACTATAATTCTATTAAAACTTTTATAAATGAGTCTTTGACTTTTGATCACAGTCGTTTCAAAAATCAGTTGTAATCCTATGAACAAGAAATCAAGAAAAGTCACCTTTTGCAGCTTTTAGAGAATTTTAATTATTAAAAATAAAGCTTGCAGGGCTTCCCTGGTGGCGCAGCGGTTGAGAATCCGCCTGCCGATGCAGGGGACGCGGGTTCGTGCCCGGATCCGGGAAGATCCCACATGCCGCGGAGCGGCTGGGCCCGTGAGCCATGGCCACTGAGCCTGCGCGTCCGGAGCCTGTGCTCCGCAACGGGAGAGGCCACAACAGTGAGAGGCCCGCGTATCACAGAAAAAAAAAAAAATAAAAATAAAAATAAAAAATAAAGCTTGCAGACAATAATATATTACAGAAATACATTTGAATTTATTATGAAATTTACTCCCATGAAAACTTATTTCTAAGAGAGGAAACAAATTGAATGGTAAATGATGTTTAAATAAGGTACAAGGTTTAATTTTGAAATTCTATCATTGCTTCTTACTATATATTTTGAGAAAAATACTTTGATATAAGTCTTAATTTTTATTGGATATATTTATATTCTATAGTGGAATAGCCTTCTACTGAGAGTCCTAAAATTTGCCACATCCATATTTCGCAAAATGTTGAAAATAAATATTAAAAAAACATAGCTTATTCATGAAGTTTTAGGTGGAAAACAGATCTGTTTCTAAAAGTTCTCTGAATAGAGGTAAAAAGCCTAAAAATACTTTGGCTGAAATTTTATGTATTTAAATTTGAGTAAAAATTAGAATTGAGAATATATTCCACTTCACACAATTCTCTGATACTTCTGTTAACTCTGAATTTTAGACTATTTTCTCAATTAAAAACATATAGAAAGAATAGATTGAAAGTGATAATAGATTGCTTTGGGCCAAGACAGGGGAGTAGAAATACCCTGAGCTCACATCCTCCCACAGTCACACCAAAATTACAACTATTTATAGACCAACTATTGATGAGAAAGGATGGCATACTAGCAGAAAAGATCTCCTACAACTAAAGATATAAAGAACAACTAGATGGTAGAAGGGGTAGACATGTGGTATAGTCATACCCTTGAGTGGGCGAACCACGAATCGGAGAATAATTACAATTGCAGAGGTTCACCCCTAGGAGTGAGGGGTCCAAGCCCCTCCTCAGGCTTCCTAGTCTTTGGTTCTTGTACCAGGAGGACAAGCCCCCAGAGTGTTTGGCTTTGAGGCCAGTGGGGCTTGTTCCAGGAGAGCCAGAGGGCTGTGGGAAATAGACTCCACTTTTACATGATGTACACAGAATCTTACACACCCCAGGACCCAGGGCAGAGGCAGTACTTTGAAAGAAACCAGGGTCAGATCCACCAGCTGATCTCAGAGAGTCTCCCAGGGAATCAGGAGGCAGCTGGAGATTACCCTGGGAACACTGATGCTGGAAGCAGCCATTTTGGCAGGCTCATTCTACCATATGGACACTGATGTTAGAAAGCACTATTTTGGAATCCTCCCACTAGCTTGTTAGCAACAGGACCTGGCAATATCAAGCAGCCGGTCTGCACCAATGCTGGGACACCTCAGGCCAAGCAACTAGATGGGTGGAGACAAAGCCTCAACCTGGCTGACCTAAGACCCCCTGAGCCTACAGCCACCCCAAGACCTGGCCCTGACCACCAGAGGGCCGAGGCCCTGGCCCCACACACAGTTCACTGGCACTAGCCCTGCAAAATGCAGGGCCCTGCAGTCAGATATCCTGGAATCCAACTCTGACCACTAGTGGACTAGTTCTAGCCCCAGGACCAGCCTCACCTACCAGTGGGTAGGCATCAACTCCAGGACCCCCTGGGCCCTGGTGGCAGCCACCAATGGGCTAACACATCAATTCTGGGACCTCCAAGACCCTGCAGGCAGAGACCCTGGGAACCACCTCTACCTACCAATGAGCCAGCAGTGGCCCTGGTATCCTCTGGGTCTCCACCACACCCACCAACCAGCCTATACCAGCTCTAAGGATTCTCATCACTTTTATTTGACTTAGTATTGGATGTCTTAGAAGCAGCAATCAGAAAAAAAGAAAAGAAATAAAATAATCCAAATCGGAAAGGAAGAAATAAAACTGTCACTGTTTGCAGAAGACATGATACTATACACAGAAAATCCTCAAGATGTTATCAAAAAACTACTAGAGCTCATCAATAAATTTGGTAAAGTTGTAGGATACAAAATTAATATACAGAAAAACATTGCATTTCTATACACTGACAACAAACTATGAGAAAGAGAAACTAAGAAAATAATTCTATTAACAATCACATCAGTAATAATAAAATACCTTGGAATAAATCTACCTAAGGAGACAAAAGACCTGTACTTGGAAAGCTAAGACATTGATGAAAGAAACTGATGACACAAACAAATAGAAATATATATTGTGCTCATGGACTGGAAGAATTAATATTGTTAAAATGACCGTACTACACAAGACAATCTACAAATTCAGTGGAATCCCTATCAAAATACCAATGTCATTTTTCACAGAACTAGAACAAATAATCCTAAAATTTGTATAGAAACTCAAAAGATCCCAAATAGCCAAAATAATCTTGAGAAAAAAGAACAAAGCTAGAGGTATCATGTTCCCTGACTTCAAAACTACAGTCATCAAATAGTATGGTACTGGCACAAAAACAGACACATAGATCAATGGAACAGTATAGAGAGCCCAGAAATAAACACTTACATGGGCAATTAATCTATGACAAAGGAGGCAGGAATATACAGTGGAGAAACAACAGCCTCTTCAGTAAATGGTGTTGGAAAAACTGGATAGCTATATTCAAGAGAGTCAAACTGGACTATTCTCTTGCATAACGTGCAAAAATAAATGCAAAGTGGATTAAAGCCTTAAAGGTAAAACCTGAAACCATAAAACTTCTAGAAGTAAACACAGTCAGTATTCTCTTTGACATCAGTCTGTAATATTTTTTAAGATATGTCTCCTTAGGCAAGGGAAAAAAAAGCAAAAATAAATGGGATTATATCAAACTAAAAAGTTTTTGCACAGTGAAGGAAACTTAACGAAATGAAAGGCCACCTACTGAATGGGAGAACATATTTTCAAACAATATATCCAATAAGTGGCTAATATCCAAAATATTCAAAGAAATCATACAACTCAACATCAAAAAAACAAACAACCCAATTAAAAATGTGCAGAGAATCTAAATAGACACTTTTACAAGGAAGACAATACAGATGGTCAACAGGCACCTTCAAAGATGCTCAAAATCACTAATCATCAGGGAAATGCAAATCAAAACCACCATGAGATATTACTTCACACCTGTCAAAATGGCTATTATCCAAAATATAACAAATTATAAGTGCTAGTGAGTATGTGGTAAAAAGGGAAATCTCATGCACTGATGCTAAATTAGTACAGCCACTTTGTAAAAGATTATGGACATTCCTCAAAAAGTTAAAAATAGAACTATCACATGATCCAGCAATTCCACTCCTGGGTGTTTAAGCAAAGAAAAGAAAAATACTAATGAGAAAAGATATATTCACCCTATGTTCATTGCAGCATTATATAAAATAACCAAAACATGGAAGGTACCAAAGTGCCCATCAATAGATGAATGGATAAATATTATATATATATATATATATATATATATATATATATATACACATATACATATATATAATGGAATATTAGCCTTAAAACAAAAGGAAATCTTGCCATTTGCAACAATATGAATGGAGCTATAGGGTATTATGCTAAGTGAAATAAGTCAGACAGAAAAAGACAAATACTGTATGATATCACTTATATGTGAAATCTAAAAATAAAAAACAAATGAACAAACATAACAAAACAGAAAGAGAGTTATAAATACAGAGAACAAACAGTTGATTGCCAGAGGGGTTTGGGGTGGGGGAGGAAGGAAATAGGTGAGGGAGAGTAAGAAGTACAGAATTACACTTGTAAAATAAATGAGTCACAGTTGTGAAAAGTACAGTGTGGGGAATATAGTCAGTAACCATGTAATATCTTTGTATGGTTACATATTGTAACTAGAGTTATCATGGTGATCAGTTTGAGATGTTTAGAAATACCGAATAATTATGTTGTGTACCAGGAACTAACATAGTGTTGTAGGTCAATTATATTGTGTTGGCCAAAAATTCTGTTCGGGTTTTTCCTTAAGATGTTACAGAAAACCCCAAATGAACTTTTTGACCAACCCAATACTTCAAAAACAACCAAACAAGCAAAAAAATAAATTCATAGAAAAAGAGATCAGATTTGTGGTTACCAGAGGCATGAGTTGGGGAAGAATGGGAATTGGATGAAGACAGTCAAAAGGTAAAAACTTCCAATATTAAAATAAATAAACACTAGGGATGTAATGTACATGATAAATAACATTAACCCTGCTGTATGTTATATATGGAAGTTGTTAAGAGAGTAAATCCTAAGAGTTTTTATGGCAAGAAATTTTCTTTAAAATTTCTTTACTTCTGTATCTATATGAGATGATGGATGTTCACTAAATTTATTGTGATAATAGTTCCACGATATATGTAAATCAAATCATTATGTTGTACACCTTAAACTCATACAGTCCTGTATGTCAATTATATCTCAATAAAACTGGAAGAAAAAAAAATCCAGTGGAATAAGAATATTATACCAATGACCCTGCCTTTTCAACTATATTTTCATGCACAAGAATGCAATCTGCACTCATACTAGCTGTAAAGTATCTGAAAACAAAAATAATGGTAATAAACTTAAAATATAATACCTCTGAATATCCAAAAATTTATTTAGAGAGAACTTCATCCAGTTTTCTTAAATTAAAAAAAGACTTTAAAAAGTAATAATAATTTCAAATTTATTACAGGTAGGTTGTCAACTTTGACCATTGAAAGGAATTTTACAAAAAACATTAAAAATTTGTAAAACACTATATTGAAGATATTGTAAAATCAGAAATATGATATTTAATTATTCTTTTCACACATACTTTGGAAGAAACTCAACTTAATCATGATGTATTATCTTTTAAAATACTACTGGACTTTTATTGCTAATATTTTGTTATGAACCTTTGCATTTATGATCCTGAAGGATACTATTCTATAATTTTCTTTCTTTATGGGGGATAGGGATTTATCAATTTTTTGATAAGTTTTATGCTGCTTGGCCTCATCAAATTAATTGGGAATTCATAAATAATTATAACAAACAATTACAATTGGCTCTGAAAACATTGGATTGATCTGACTAGAAGTCAACCCAGAGCTCTCCATTGTGTGGAACAACTGCTGGTGGAAGTGCATCAAAAGTCATCTCCCCCTCTTCACTTTTGTTTCATTCTTTTTTACTTTCAGAGATGTTGATCCCAAGAGCTGTCCCTTATAACATCCTTCTTGCTAATCTACCCCAAGGAAACTCAATTGTCAACAATAGTAATGCCAACAAGTGTTAGTGTGAGGAAAGTACTATATTCTACATAAAAAGCACTTAAAACTGCCTGAAACATAGTAATCACTGAATTCCTGTGATCAATGATTATTATATTTCAAACTGACCTATCAAAAAGCCTATCTTTAAGATGATAAGAGTTAACCATCAATAAATATGGCAAGAATATCCTCTCAAAGGCAGAAGTTCAAGGAGCTCTTTTATTTAATACTACTTTTTTCAAGAACATATAATAATTAACTTTGCTTATGCTGTGAAGCCCTGAGGGGTGTTAAGGATTGCAGTTATGATTTATAACGTCTCTTATTCCACTGATTCAAAAGAGAAAATCTAGGTTAATTTAAATTCATATTAATTATACTAAATGTGGTAAAGAAAGGGAAGCTCCAATTACGTACTTGTCTACTGATGTATAATAAATTACTCCAAATCTGAAATGGGTTAAAATAACTATTTCAGTTTGCTTACAATTTTGTGGATCAGGCAATCAGAGAGGGCTCAGCTAGCCACTTTGTTTCTAATTCATGTGGCATCAGGTGGCATGACTTAGGCTAGATGACCCACTTCCAAGATGGCTTCTTCACTCACTTGGTTGATGTCTCTATGTACGTTAGCGTCTTTATATTTTTCCATCATAAAGAGGATATTTTATCCTTTACAGTCACTCCAATTTGACCCATGTCTTCAATTTCATAGTTAGGGTTATGGCAATAATTTTCTCTCTTTGTTCCACATTCTGAGGTCTTGGTTCTGCCCTTCTTTTCCATAAGAACTAGACTATGTTCATAATGAAATAAGCTTTTCAGATTGTTTCTTGCAGTTTAAGGGTTCAAATACATCTTTGCATTTTATATTATCTCCATTCCTTTCAGTCTAAGCTGATATAATATTTAAGACTTTGTGAGCTTATAGTGTATCAGATTTTAATCCATTCCATTATATGAAAATCATATCGACATTTCTTTCCAAGTTAGGCCTTGCTATACCTTGGCTCAAAAGTCAAGTTGTTGTCCATTATTTCCCTTTTAGATCCTTCCAAGTATTTTTCTCTAGCTGAAAGGGTCAATGTGGCATGCCCTTAAGATTCTTAGATGCACTCTTATGGCAGAACAGGTCTAAGAATGCTCCTGTAAGACTCTTAGAAGACCTAATAGGTATGACCTTAAATCTTTGTGAGGTATCAACATAGCATCTTAGAGCCATTCCATTGTGAAATGACCCTGAAGCCAGCTTTTATTGGTACCACACTAGATTTGATTATTTCCTTGAGACCATTTCTTACCTTGGGAATCTTTAGCTAAGAGGTACTGGAGACTAAAACTGGTTTTATTTCTAAAATCAGAAAGTCATGAGTCCTTCATATTTCCCCTAAATTCTGCTCAAAATATGAACAGTTCTTTTTAAAATTAATCTTTTCTCTCTTTTATCATAGCCATCTTGAAGAAATAATTGGAACATTCTAGATACTGCCTGAAAATTTCCCCAGCCAGAACAAAAGTTTATTATTTGTCCTTTCTTTTACCATATTACCACAGGTGACAGTACTGCCAAAATTTCCTTACTTACCTTCAAAATAATCATCAAAAGTATCCTTGAAGTGCTTCTGATATCTGACTAACCGTCTAAAAGTAATGCAACTTGTTTTAAGTTTTTGTTGTAGAATCAAACCAATTTCAGTTAATAAATTCTCTTGTAGTTATCAATTTCATTAAACCTACTCCCAAATTTATTGACTTAATATAACTAAGTTATTTTGCTCATAATTTTGTGAAGTCAGGAATTAGGAATTTTTTTTTTATGGGTAGTTTAACTCTGATCCAAATAACATCAGCTAGTGTGGCTAAGGCTAAAGAAACCACTTAAAAGATGATTTTTTGAACTCATATGTTTAGTGTCTGGATGTTCCTTAGCTTCTCCACATGGCCTGAGGTATTCCAACTTTTTACATGCTCACTTACGTTTCTTAGTACAAGTTTTCCTAGAAAAAACATTCTGAAAGGTCCAGGCAGAAGTTGTGAAACTTCTTATGACCTAGCTACACTGGCACTTCTGCTGACTCCATTGGTCAAGCAAGTTACTAAGGTCAGCCTACATTCAAAGATGGAGGGAAAAAAACTCAGTCTTTCAATGGAAGAATAGCATGTATTTACAAAAAAATGGAGGTATTTAATAATAGTCATGTAAGAGAGAAGCTGACAAATGTTGTTGGCATCACAAAACCTAAAAAAATTATTACATATATTATAAACAAATACCTTATTGTTTAACATGGTGCAAGCATGGATTTTATAAAAGTTAAATTGCAACAACTTTATCTGAGTAATTTGAATAATTTGACTTAACTGAACCATTTAGATACGTGGGTCAATAAATTTATAATACAAAGAGATATCGGAAACAATTCCCAGTAAAAGTTTGGACAATCATATTACAAAAGATATCCTTTAGAAGCTGCTTGCCCTAGGAAATTGTAACCCTCTTTACCTCTTGAAGTCAAGAGAACAGATCCAGCCTCTCTAAAATATGAACTGTATACAGTTCTGTAAAGACTCTGGCTATAAGACTAAATGTCAATTCACTTAAGAGATCTGGATCTCAAGTGGCTTGGGTTAAGAATAAAGTTCAGAAGCAACTTCTCTTACAAATGCAAAAAATTAATGACCACTGTTTTTTTATTTGCCAAGTCTGATCTTCTCCTGGGAAGAGAACAGGACCCTGAACAAGTGTTAATGGGTCCTTGCCCTCAAGGCAAGGTTGGCTTTTCAGTGGTTTGGAATTTCACATACTAAGTTTCTCTGAGTACTTTAAAAATGAATCCGGGGGCTTCCCGGGGCTTCCCTGGTGGCGCAGTGGTTGAGAGTCCGCCTGCCGATGCAGGGGATACGGGTTCGTGCCCCGGACCCGGGGGATCCCACATGCCGCGGAGCAGCTGGGCCCGTGAGCCATGGCCACTGAGCCTGTGCGTCCGGAGCCTATGCTCCGTAGAGGGAGAGGCCACAACAGTGAGAGGCCCACGTACCGCAAAAAAAAAAAAAAAAAAAAAAAAGAATCCTTTCTCTGAATCTAAGCATCTTCTCAAAAATGTGGAAGTCTTTCACTTAATACTACAGAACTTGGTATCAAGGGACAAGAGTACACATTTTTAGACTTTCCCTGTTATAGTGAGGGAAAAAATTGCTCTGCTGTTATTTCTACCTTAATGTCAGAGGCTTATATGGCAGGAAATCATCTGGTTTGTTTCTAGAGGTTTGACATAGAAATCTCTAACAAGAAACCTATAAATTCACTCTGCAAGCAATTTGGAGATGAGTATCAGTACAGAAACAATGGCCTGAAATCTTCAAGACTACGATATTACTAATGAAAATAATAATTTGAAGTCTCTAAAGTAATCTGCTATTTTACATTCAATTTACTGCTGACAATGTTGTCCCTTTTTGGGTTTGGTCTATTCTCAAAAAGTTCACTGTTCCATTTTGATTGTTCTGAGTTGCTACCCAATTATTTGATGCTTTCCTTTCCTAGACTTCATCAGTATCATCATCATCATCATCATCATCACCATCACCATCACCATCATCATCCAATGAAATCAGGCTTTAAATGTTTCAGTTATTGGCAGCAGCAGTACTACTACCATTTATGGAAGATATGTTATGAAGCCTGTTCTGTGATAAATAATTTGTATACATATTTTACATTTACAACAACTCTGTAAGGTAATTATTACAGAGAAAGAACAAAAAAACGACCAAAAGTCATTAACTCAAGCATTTATTAAGAATGCTGCAATACGGGGAGAGCAGCTTGAAATGAGTGCTCTGAAGACAGCAAGTAGCTGAAAGATTTTACAAGGCTGATGTGGGGGTTGGTCACTCAAAGGTTAGCTTTGCTCTGAAAATTGTTCACTATTCAGAGTGCTAGAAAGTAAGGGAAAAGTGAGTTATGTTAATCATGTAGGAACAGGAAGTTTGGACCTTAGTTTAACACCTACTGACTACTTAATTTACATTTAGAAATAAATGGTAAGGAGGAACATTTGTAAGCTAAGATTCTTGGGGGCCAGCTAAGACTTGGAGTTTGGATGTTCTATGTTGGTGGGAATCATTTCTGAGTTAGCAGTTACATAGAAGCATTTAAGACACTGGGCAGCATAAAATATATAGATTACTCTGCTAAGGAACACATGAAGTAGTAACATTAATAGACTGAAATATCTCTGTAATCCTCCACATATCTTCCCTAGTCCTAACCAAGAAAGCAAATCCATTTGATGAAGGCAACTGTTTAAAAGGCATCTGCAGGGACTTTTCTGCTGCTCCAGTGGTTAAGACTTCGCCTTCCAATACAGGGGGTGTGGGTTCGAACCCTGGTTGGGGAGCTAAGATCCCACATGCCTCGCAGCCAGAAAACCAAAACAGAAGCAATATTGTAACAAATTCAGTAAAGACTTTAAAAATGGTCCACATCAAAAAAAAAAAAAAATCTTTAAAAAAGTAAAAATAACAAAAATAAAACACATCTGCAGGAATTCCCTGGCTGTCCAGTGGTTAGGACTCTGTGCTTTCACTGCCAAGGTTGTGGGTTTGATCCCTAGTCGGGGAAGTAAGATCCCACAAGCCGCACGGTGCGACCAAAAAACAAAATCAATTCTTGTTTCTTCCAGAGACACAGAGAAGACTAGAAGATAGAAAATCACCAACTCCCTGATTTTTTACCTTCATGAGCATATATTTTATATGAACTTTACAAATCTTAAGGTGGCAAGAAAGATACACATATTACACACATTATCAAAAGTCATTTGTATTTTCTACAATGTATAAGAATAGGGTATGTAAAAAGTTTAATCACTGAGGTTTATAATTTTTTCTTACTTTGAAAATGTTCAGATACTCAATTTAATGTTAGTCTAATGTCTTAAATTTAATTAAAATATGGAAATTATAATTGAAACCAATACATTAAACTCTATCTGTAATATTTTAAGAATTTATTTATGAGATTAACCTCTTTTAAAGACATCCATTTTTACAAGTTTATTTGAACACAATTTTTTATATTCAATATCTTAAATATTTGTCAAAACAATGACATCTCATTTGACTCTCAAAAACCAATGTAGGACATTTATTACAAGTAAATGATAAGAAGTTTAATCCTAGTGTTATATACATTAGAATATTGGGTTGACATTAATTTTACCTAATAAGGTATAGAAGGAGACAGAAATCTTTAAATCAATATAATTAAATAATGCTAATTTGTCCAAAGATTCATATGTTTAAAAGGAATAGTACACAAAATTTTTATTAATATAATTTATAGGTGTATACAAACTAAAGTGCAATGACTCTGTAGACCATACATAGAAGTACTCTTCTTAGAATGAGCTCTTTTCTCAGCTAGTAACTAGAGAACAAGGCAATTACTCACTTACACATGCAGCTAAATAATTTAACATATACCGCTTTTTTAAGCAAAAGAAATGCAGCATAATAATTTTGCTTTAAGTCTTTAAGAAACTTGTAAATGTGTAACTAGACTAGATATTCTTAGATCCCACCAATAATAACAAAAACAAAAATTTGATTAATATTGAAAATATCCAGAGAGAAGGAAAAAAGAATGGAAGAACACACACACACACACACACACACACACACACACACACACACACAGGAAAATTAAGAGGGAGCTTAATTTAGGCAGAAATGAAATCTATATACACACACACACTGACTCACACAGAAGAGACTTATTAAAGCTTACTTAAGTAATCTCTCTCTTAAGTTATCTATCTTTTAGATAGATCTGGCTATGTAATCTTCATCAACATATTAAACCAATACATATTTATATTCTCAAAATCAATGATATTAAATGAGGGTTTCTACCAATTTTGTCCTAAGATCTCTCTCAATTGAACAAATTTGCTTATATGAAAAGTTCCTCAAAATTGTTACTTTAACTATTAATTTTCTTAGTAATTTTTTTCTTAGTAATTTTCTGATAATTTTGACATTTTGAGATCATTAAAAGATTTATTTTTTAATGATTTAACAAGTGAAAACAAACAAATAAATGTCTCCATATTAAACATAGTTACTTTGAAGAAAGAACAATATTTGCTGTACTAATCTTGAAGTGATATGCCACTCTCCTGTGTAATTAAAATTTTTGAACCCCTCATATTAGGCTATGAAAAAATGTGTTATGCTTCCAACAGAAAAGCATTTTTTTAAAAAATCATTCACACTTAACAATAAAGAAATCATAAAGCATGAAGGGTCATTTTTCCTTGGTGGTTGCATTTTAGAACAGGGTAATATCTTATATTATGGGACTAACTATAGTGTAGAAGGCCAGACAATAGTGAACATGAAAAAAAAATTGAATTGGTCAGGAAAGGTTAGAACATTCTATCTTCTCAAAATCAAGCCCTGTAACTTTCAATTCAACCTGTCAATTGATTAAATCTGTACCTGAGAATCAAATGGGAGAATAAAGCAGACATTAAATACATAGTTAAGTATTACAGAATTCCCCCAGTGCCTAGAGCTATTTTCCATTGTTATTTCCCCATTAGTGCTTGCTCCCAATTCAAGTGTCTCTTTTCTGGGGTTCACATGGCTTCTCTCTGTTCTAGGACATCTCTTCAACAGAGGAAGATAAATTTGTTTTTTTAAAAAAAGTGTCAGCTCTGATAATTGGAGGCATTTGCTTTCTAAAATAACTTATGTGCAGGTTTTTTGTTTGTTCGTGTTTGCTTTTTATGTGTATATTTGCTTCTATTTGTGTTTGCTCTTTTTAGTTTGTTTGTTTTGTTTTTGCCAGAGAACCAGCATCCACCTGGAGGAAGCACTAAAATAATGAGAATTACATCTAGTGAACTACATTAACTTCCATGAATGAACTAGACATTTACCTACTAACAGCCTCTTCATTGCATTTGCTTTAAGACCTCTCTTCTTTATGCCCACCACTCTGAAACTACTATACCATAAACTGTCGCAATATCTGAGTCACCTTAAAATATTACAGCCTACATCCTAAAATCCTATAAATATCCTTCTCTTATTTCTTTGATTTGAGGCAACACTGAGGCTCCTTTAATGGTTAAGGTGGTGTACTCCCATATTGTAGGAAGTCTAATACACTTAACTTTGCTTGATCTGCACTTTTGGTTTGTTTGTTTGTGGTAAGCCCACTATCAACATTAACCAGACTAAAACTGAACTCAAAACCTTTTGCTTACCATATTCAAAACCGTCATTTCAACACAAGTCCCTAAATATTTAAAGAAAAAATCTATAGGTATAACACATCCCTTTCTGTTTCCTTGTCAGAATGAATTTATTGATCACTTCTTCTGTCCTTCTACTTTTACATTATTAACAGGGATCATAATCATTGCAAGTGTGCATTAATAAAATAGAACCACTCCTGATCTCACTGCAATAGTTCTTAACTTGTCTCAATGGCACCAATTTCATCTCACTGCCTATATTCACAATAATATAGATATTCATAAAATCTCATATTATGTTGTTACTAAATGACTCATTACTACTTAAAAGAAATCAAATTTCTCTGTCACCAGAGACAATAGTATTTGAATAAGTATCGACCAATTCATCGTTATCTCATACAATCATGTTCTCAAACCAGTATGTTTTGTTTTGTCTAGTGAATCCTATAGATGCTTTAATTGTTCTCAGTCTGCAGGATGGAATCTACACTTCATTTAAAATTGAATTTAAGGGCTTCCCTGGTGGCGCAGTGGTTGAGAGTCTGCCTGCTGATGCAGGGGAAATGGGTTCGTGCCCCAGTCCGGGAAGATCCCACATGCTGCGGAGCGGCGAGGCCCGTGAGCCATGGCCGCGGAGCCATGGCCGCTGAGCCTGCGCGTCCGGAGCCTGTGCTCTGCAATGGGAGAGGCCACAACAGTGAGAGGCCCGCGTACTGCAAAAAAAAACCACACCTGAATTTTAAATTATTGCCTAAAAGAGGCACATCTTAAGTATGAAGATAAAGAACGTTTGAAAATAAAATTTTGGAGAAAGATGGACTTTATAAATATTAATCAAAAGGAAACCCTCTTGCACTGTTGGTGGGAATGTAAATTGATACAGCCACTTTTGAGAACAGTATGGATCCTCCTTAAAAAACTAAAAGTAGAACTACCATATGACCCAGCAATCCCACTACTGGGCATATACCCTGAGAAAAACATAATTCAAAAAGATACACATACCCAAATGTTCATTGCAGCACTATTTACAACAGCCAGGATATAGAGGCAACCTAAATGTCCTTCGACAGATGAATGGATGTGATACATATATACAATGGAATATTACTCAGCCATAAAAGGGAATGAAATTGGGTCATTTGTAGAGATGTCCATGACCTAGAGACTGTCATCCAAAGTGAAGTAAGTCAGAAAAAGAAGTATCGTATATTAATGCATATATATGGGATCTAGAAAAATGGTACTGATGAACCTATTTGCAGGGCAGGAAAAGAGACACAGATGTAGAGAACAGACTTGTGAACACAGGTGGGGAAGGGGAGGGTGGGGTGAATTAAGAGAATAGCATTGACATATATACACTAACATGTGTAAGATAGCTAGTGGGAAGCTGCTGTACAGCACAGGGAGCTCAGCTCGGTGCTGTGTGAAGACCTAAGGGGTGGAATAAGGGGGCGTGGGAGGGAAGCTCAAGAGGGAGGGGATATATGTATACATATAGCTGATTCACCTTGTTCTACAGCAGAAACTAGCAGAACATCGTAAAGCAATTATACTCTAACAAAAATATATAAATTAAATAAATAAATAAATAAAAAGGAAGCTGGTGCTCCTGTACTAATATCAGAGAACATGCACTTTAAGACAAGAAGCATTGCTAGATATATAAAGGGACATTTCATATTAATGAATCAATTCACAGGACTATACAATAATTCTAAACATGTATGCAAAATATATAAAACAAAAATTGATATAACTCAAAAGATATGTAGAAAATAGACAAATTCATAATTATAATGAGGTTATAAAAATATCTCTCAGTGACAGAATAATCAATCAGGAGAAATAAATCTATATGAATATAGATAATTAAAAAACCTGATTAGCACATTTGATGTAAATAACAGCTAGAGATCACTATATCTAATATGTATACAATACACATACAATTCAAATACACATAAATATTTTTATAAAAATTGACTATATGTTGGCCACAAAGCATCAACAAATTTCAAAGGATTAAAAAACTCATAAATAAAATATCATATAAATTCATCTATTTTATGAGATAAACTATAACTTTTATATCTTCCTGATGAATTTATATTTTATATTATAAAGTGACCTCTTTTTTCTATGCTAATATTTTTCCATTTAAAGTTTATTTTTGTATATAATATAGTCATTGAAGACTTATTTTTTCTTGTATCTCACAGATACAAGAAAAAAGTTAATAACTGTTATGGATTGAACTGTATCCCTGCAAATAATATGTTGAAATCTTAATCCTCAGAAGGTGTGAATGTAACCTTATGTAGAAACAGAGTCTTTGCAGGTGTGATCACATTAAGATGAGGTAATACAGGAGTAGGTTGGGCCCTACTCCAGTATAACTGGTGTCCTTCTGTAAGAACAGGAGAAGACAGACACACAGGAAGAATACCGTGTGATGACTGAAGTAAAGACTGGAGTTATACAAACATAAACCAAGGATCACCACTAGAAGCTAGGAAGAGGCAAGGATAGATCCTCCCCTATAGTTTTCAGAGGGAGCCGGGCCCTGCCAAAACCTTGATTTCTGACTTCTAGACTCCAAAACTGAGAGAATAAAGTTCTGTTGTTTCAAATCACTGTTTGTGATACTATTTTATGGCAGATGTAGGAAATGAACACAATATTGTTTAATCACTATCTATGATTTCAAAATGGAGTAAAAGGAGTTTTCATAAAAGCTTTAAAGCTATAAACAAAACAATCTATAAATATCATCCTTATTTCATTTTTTTTCCTGAGTTTAGGGGCTCATTTTAATTAATTAATTAATTTATTTATATTTTTAAACATCTTTATTGGAGAATAATTGCTTCACAAAAACAGTGTTAGTTTCTGTTGTACAACAAAAGGAATCAGCCATATGCATACATATGTCCCCATATCCTCTCCCTCTTGAGCCTCCTTCCCATCCTCCCTAACCCACCTCTCTAAGTCACCACAAAGCACCAAGCTGATCTCCCTGTACTATGTTGATGCTTCCCACCACTAGCTAACTATTTTACATTTGGTAGTGTATATATGTCAATGCTACTCTCACTTCGCCCCAGCTTCCCCCTCCCACCCCATGTCCTCGAGTCCATTCTCTATGTCTACATCTTTATTCCTGCCCTGCAACTAGGTTAATCAGTGCCATTATTTTATTTTATTGTTTTAGATTCTATATATGCCTTAGCATACGGTATTTGTTTTTCTCTTTCTGACTTACTTCACTCTGTATGACAGACTCTTAGGTCCATCCACCTCACTACAAATAACTCAATTTTGTTTCTTTCTATGGCTGAGTAATATTCCATTGTATATATGTGCCATGTCTTCCTTATCTATTCATCTGTTGATGGAAACTTAGGTTGTTTCCATGTCCTGGCTATTGTAAATAGAGCTGCAAGGAACATTTTGGTACATGACTCTTTTTGAATTATGGTTTTCACAGGGTATATGTCCAGTAATGGGATTTCTGGGTCATATGGTAGTTCTATTTGTAGTTTCTTAAGGAACCTCCATACTGTTCTCCATAGTGGCTGTATCAATTTACATTCACACCAACAGTGCAAAGGGGTTCCCTTTTCTCCACACCCTCCTCAGCATTTATTGTTTGTAGATTTTTTGATGATGGCCATTCTGACTGGTGTGAGATGATATCTCATTGTAGTTTTGATTTTCATTTCTCTAATGATTAACGATGTTGAGCATTCTTTCATGTGTTTGTTGGCAATGTGTATATCTGCTTTGGAGAAATGTCAGTTTAGGTCTTCTGCCCATTTTTGGATTGGGTTGTTTGCTTTTTTTGATATTGAGCTGCATTGAGTTGCTTGAATAATTTGGAGATTAATCCTTTGTCAGTTGCTTCATTTGCAAATATTTTCTCCCATTCTGAGGAATGTCTGTTCATCTTGTTTATGGTTTCCTTTGCTGTGCAAAAGCTTTGAAGTTTCATTAGGGCCCATTTGGTTTTTTGTTTTGTTTTTATTTTCATTTCTCTAGGAGGTGGATCAAAAAGTATCTTGCTGTGATTTATGTCAAAGAGTGTTCTGCCTATGTTTTCCTTTAAGAGTTTGATGGTGTCTGGACTTACATTTAGATCTTTAATCCATTTTGAATTTATTTTTGTGTATGGTGTTAGGGAGTGCTCTAATTTCATTCTTTTACATGTAGCTGTCCAGTTTTCCCAGCACCACTTATTGAAGAGGCTGTCTTTTCTCCACTATATATTCTTGCCTCCTTTATCAAAGATAAGGTGACCATATGTGCACAGGTTTATCTCTGGGCTTTCTTTCCTGTTCCATTGATCTATATTTCTGTTTTTGTGCCAGGACCATACTGTCTTGATTAATGTAGCTTTGTAGTATAGTCTGAAGTCAGGGAGTGTGATTTCTCCAACTCCATTTTTCTTTCTCAAGATTGCTTTGGCTATTCGGGGTGTTTTGTGTTTCCATATAAATTGTGAAATTTTTTGTTCTAGTTCTGTTAAAAATGCCAGTGGTAGTTTCATAAGGATTGCATTGATTCGGTAGATTGCTTTGGGTAGTAGAGTTATTTTCACAATGTTGATTCTTCCAATCCAAGAACATGGTATATCTCTCCACCTATTTGTATCATCTTTAATTTATTTCATCAGTGTATTATAATTTTCTGCATACAGGTCTTTTGTCTCCTTAGGTAGGTTCATTCCTAGATATTTTATTCTTTTTCTTGCAATGGTAAATGGGAGTGTTTTCTTAATTTCACTCTTAGATTTTTCATCATTAGTGTATAGGAATGCAAGAGATTTCTGTACATTAATTTTTTATCCTGCTACTTTACCAAATTCATTGATTAGCTCTAGTAGTTTTCTGGTATCATCTTTAGGATTCTCTATATAGAGTATCATGTCATATGCTAACAGTGACAGATTTACTTCTTTTCTGATTTGGAGTCCTTTATTTCTTTTTCTTCTCTGATTGCTGTGGCTAAAACTTCCAAAACTAAGATGAAAAATACTGGTGAGACTGGGCAACCTTGTTTTTTTCTTGATATTAGTGGAAATGGTTTCAATTTTTTACCATTGAGGACAATGTTGCCTGTGGGTTTGTAATATATGGCCTTTATTATGTTGAGGAAAGTTCCCTCTATGCCTACTTTCTGGAGAGTTGTAATCATAAATGGGTATTGAATTTTTGAAAAGCTTTCTCTGCATCTATTGAGATGATCAAATGGGTTTTCTGCTTCAATTTATTAATATGGTGTATCACATTGATTGATTTGCCTATATTGAAGAATCCTTGCATTCCTAGGATAAAACCCACTTGATCATGGTGTATGATCCTTTTAATGTGCTGTTGGATTCTGTTTGCTAGTATGTTATTGAGGATTTGTGCATCTATGTTCATCAGTGATATTGTCGTAGTTTTCTTTCTTGTGACATCTTAGTCTGGTTTTGGTATCAGGGTGTAGGTGGCCTCATAGAATGAGTTTGGGATTGTTCCTACCTCTGCTATATTTTGGAAGAGTTTGAGAAGGGTAAGTGTTAACTCTTCTGTACATATTTGATAGAAATTGCCTGTGAAGCCATCTGGTCCTGGGCTTTTGTTTACTGGCAGATTTTTAATCACAGTTTCAATTTCAGTGCTTGTGATTGGTCTGTTCATATTTTCTATTTCTTCCTGGTTCAGTCTCAGAAAGTTGTGCATTTCTAAGAATTTGTCCATTTCTTCCAGGTTGTCCAGTTTATTGGCATAGAGTTGCTTGTAGTAAACTCTCATGATCCTTTGTATTTCTGCAGTGGCTGTTGTAACTTATTTTTCATTTCTAATTCCATTGATTAGAGTCTTCTCCCTTTTTTTCTTGATGAGTCTGGCTAATGGTTAATCAATTTTGTTTATCTTCTCAAACAACCAGCTTTTAGTTTTACTGATCTTTGTTATCGTTTCCTTCATTTCTTTTTCATTTATTTCTGATCTGATCTTCATGCTTTCTTTCCTTCTGCTAACTTTGGAGGGTTTTTGTTCTTTCTCTAATTTGTTTAGGTGTAAGGTTAGGTTGTTTACTTGAGATGTTTCTTGTTTCTTAAGGTAGGATTGTACTGTTATAAACTTCCCTCTTAGAACTGCTTTTGCTGTATCCCATAGGTTTTCAATCGTCGTGTTTTCATTGACATTTGTTTCTAGGCATTTTTTGATTTCCACTTTGATTTCTTCAGTGATCTCTTGGTTATTAAGTAGTGTATTGTTTAGCATCCATGTGTTTGTATTTTTTACAGATATTTTCCTGTAATTGATATCTGGTCTCATAGCACTGTGGTTGGAAAAGATACTTGATACAATTTCAATTTTCTTAAATTTATGAAGGCTTGATTTGTGACCCTAGATATGATCTATCCTGGAGAAGGTTCCATGAGCACTTGAAGAATGTGTATTCTGTTGTTTTTGGATGGAATGTCTTATAAATATCAATTAAGTCCATCTTGTATAATGTATCATTTAAAGCTTATGTTTCCTTATTTATTTTCATTTTGGATGATCTGTCCATTGGTGAAAGTGGGGTGTTAAAAATCCCCTACTATGATTGTGTTACTGTCGATTTCCCCTTTTAGGCTGTTAGCATTTGCCCGATATATTGAGGTGCTCCTATATTGGGTGCATAAATATTTACAATTGTTATATCTTCTTGAATCAATCCCTTGATCATTATGTAGTGTCTTTCTTTGTCTCTTGTATAATCTTTATTTTAAAGTCTATTTTGTCTGATATGAGAATTGCTACTCTAGCTTTCTTTTGATTTCTATTTGCATAGAATATCTTTTTCCATCCCCTCACTTTCAGTATGTATGTGTCTCTAGGTCTGAAATGGGTCTCTTGTAGACAGTGTACAGGTCTCGTTTTTGTATCCATTCAGCCAGTCCATGTCTTTTGGTTGGAGCATTTAATCTATTTACATTTAAGGTAATTATCAATATGTATGTTCCTATTCCCATTTTCTTAATTGTTTTGGGTTTGTTATTGTAGGTCTTTTTCTTCACTTGTGTTTCCTCCCTAGAGAAGTTTCTTTAGCATTGGTTGTAAGGCTGGTTTGGTGGTGCTGAATTCTCTTAGCTTTTGCTTGTCTGTAAACCTTTTAATTTCTCCATCAATTCTGAATGAGATCCTTGGTTGGTAGACTAATCTTGGTTGTAGGTTTTTTTCCTTCATCACTTTAAATATGTCCTCTCACTCCCTTCTGACTTGCAGAATTTCTGCTGAAAGATCAGCTGTTAACCTTATGGGAATTCCCTTGTGTGGTATTTGTCATTTTTCCCTTGCTGCTTTTAATATTTTTTCTGTGTATTTAATTTTTGATAGTTTGATTAATATGTGTCTTGGCGTGTTTCTCCTTGGATTTATCCTGTATGGGACTCTCTGTGCTTCCTGGACTTGATTAACTATTTCTTTTCCCGTATTACGGAGGTTTTCAACTATAATCTCTTCAAATATTTTCTTGGTCCCTTTCTTTTTCTCTTCTTCTGGGACCCCTATAATTCGAATGTTGGTGCATTTAATGTTGTCCCAGAGGTCTCTGAGACGGTCCTCAATTCTTTTTTTTTTTTTTTTTTTTTTTTTTTTTTTTGCAGTATGAGGACTTCTTACTATTGTGGCCTCTCCCATTGCAGAACACAGGCTCCGGATGCGCAGCCTCAATGGCCATGGCTCACAGGCCTAGCCACTCTGTGGCATGTGGGATCTTCCCAGACCGGGGCACGAACCCATGTCCCCTGCATCGGCAGGCGGACTCTCAACCACTGCGCCACCAGGGAAGCCCTGTCCTCAATTCTTTTCATTCTTTTTTCTTTATTCTGCCCTGCAGTAGTTATTTCCACTATTTTATCTTCCAGGTCACTTATCTATTCTTCTGCCTCAGTTATTCTTCTATTGATCCCTTCTAGAGAATTTTAAATTTCATTTATTGTGTTGTTCTTCACTGTTTGTTTGCTCTTTTGTTCTTCTAGGTCCTTGTTAAACTTTTCTTCTGCCTGAGGCCATCTGTTCTTCGCTCAGACAGGACAGGGTTAAAGGAGCAGCTGATCTGGGGGCTCCGGCTCACTCAGGCCAGGGGGAGGGATGGGTACTGATGCGGGTTGAGCCTGTGGCAGCAGAGGCTGGCATGATGTTGCACTAGCCTGAGGCACTGTGTGTTCTCCCAGGGAAGTTGTCCCTGGATCACAGGACCCTGGCAGTGGCGGGTTGCACAGGCTCCCGGGAGGGGAGGTGTGGATAGTGACCTGGGCTTGCACAAAGGATTCATGGTGGTGGCAGCAGGAGCCTTATTGTTCCATGCCTATCTCTGGGGTCCATGCTGATAGCCACGGCTCACGCCCATCTCTGGTGCTCCTTTAAGGGGTGTTGTTTATATCCTCTTCTCATGCACCAGGAAACAAAGAGGCAAGAAAAAGTCTCTTGTCTCTTTGGCAGCTGCAGACTTTTTCCCGGACTCCCTCTTGGCTAGCTGCAGTGCACTAGCCCACTTCAGGCTGTGTTCACACAGCTAACCCCAGTCCTCTCCCTGGGATCTGACCTCTGAAGCCTGAGCCTCAGCTCCCAGCCACCACCCGTCCCCGCAGGTGAGCCGACAAGCCTTTCAGGCTGGTGAGTGCTGGTTGGCACCAATCCTGTGTGCAGGAATCCCTCCACTTTGCCCTCCACACCGTTGTTGCTGCGCTCTCCTCTGTGGCTCCGAAGCTCCCCCCTTCTGCCACCCACAGTCTTCACCTGTGAAGGGGCTTCCTGGCATGTGGAAACCTTTCCTTCTTCCAGCTCCCTCCCACTGATGCAGGCCCCATCACTATGCTTTTGTGTCTTTTTTCTTTTGCCATACCCAGGTACATGGGGAGTTTCTTTCCTTTTGGGAGGTCTGAGGTCTTCTGCCAGCATTCAGTAAGTGTTCTGTAGTACCTATTCCACATGTAGATGTATTTCTGATGTATTTATGGAGAGGAAGGTGATCTCCACCTCTTACTCTTCTATCATCTTGAAGCTCTTGTACCCAGTGTTTTATTTTCTTTTATTTGATCACCATTGATGTTGAATACTTATTTTACAATTGTTTTTGACCAATATATTAAGAAGTAACTGTTTATGCTCTTTCTCATGTTTTCTTCTAAAATAACATTTTTCCTAATTGACTTAGGCTAGTTTTTAATATATTAATGAAAAAGGCATTTGTCCACTTATATGTATAATAGTTACCAATTTTCCATCCATACTTAATGTTGCTGTGTTTTTAAATAATGTACTTATTATAATTTCATGAAAGTAATTGGATCAATCATGAAAAATTAAGATGTGTACCTAAATTTCCTTGTGAAATTTTATTTTTAATTAATGGGCATAAAAAAATCTTTCCTATGATGTTCTATTTGTCTCATGTTAAAATAGTTAACCTGCTTTCAAATGTATTTTCTTATCTTTCACAGCCACTATACACTTCAGTGTTTTAAGGATATAGCCTTTTGGAACAAAGCAGTCAATTTTTAAATTCTAATATGTGATTTATTAATGTTAAACCCTATTTATCTACTCCATTCTTAGTTACTCTTACTGATACAAGATTTAGCTTTATTTATCACAGCATATTTTTTTCTTCTCAATTTATCTCCTCATTGTTGCCATTTTAATTTATTCATTTTTGTCTTGATCAGATTTCCTTTCCTACCATTTATTTTTCTTTGGTTCATTGTAAATTGTATATCAATCATTTTTCCATCATTAGTTATGTCAGTATCACTAATACTACTAGTAAGTTTAAAATTTACTCAATATATCATTTTAGATAATATAATATTATTTATTATTTACTGAACATTTGTTCTACCTCACAACCCAGCAAGTTTATAGAAGAAATATTCTTTTACTCTCCTCTAACCAGTAGTTTTCATTTGTGCTTTTGTTTTGTTTTGGCCTATTTTAATAATTTTGAATTTTAGATGCATGTTATTCTCTTTGATCTTTTTCCTTGCTTCATGTCTTGTCTTTTACAAATTTGGGGTGCTTGAACTAGTTTCCAATATTCCACTATCCATCAGCTTTGCTGATTTCACTGGTGAATTCCTCAACCCATTAAAAAGTTAGTTTTTAATTGCTATTTATTTCTCAATTTATTGAAGTAATTATTTAAATAAATATCTCAGGAAGGGCATATAGTAATTTTTTCCTTGAATTTCTAAGATTGTTCTTATTTTGCCATCACACATATGTGAAGACCTGGCTAGACATATATTTCTTAGCAAATGTGAGGGTTGATTTTATGTATCAACTTGACTGGAGCATGAGGTACCAAGATATTTGATCAAATATGATTCAGCGTGTGTCTGTGAGAAAGTTTGTAGATAAGATTAACATTTGGGGCTTCCCTGGTGGTGCAGTGGTTGAGAGTCCGCCTGCCGATGCTGGGGACACAGGTTCGTGCCCTGGTCCAGGAAGATCCCACATGCCGCAGAGCAGCTGGGCCCATGAGCCATGGCTGTGCGTCCGGAGCCTGTGCTCTGTAACAGGAGAGGCCACAACAGTGAGAGGCCTGCGTACCGCAAAAAAAAAAAAAAAAAAAAAAAAAAAAAAAAATTAACATTTGAATTGGTATGCCTTCCCTGATATGGGTAAGCCTCATCCAATCTGATGAAGGCCTGAATAGGCTGATCCTCTTCCCATGAATAAGACAGAATACCTCCTACCTAACTGCTTTGAGATGGGATATTGGTCTTCTTTGGCCTTTGGAGTCAAACTGAAATTTTAGCTCTTCCTGAAGGCTTTCATTGGAACTTACACCATCTCTTCTGGTTCTGAGGCTTTGGGCTCAGTATGAAAGTATACATAAGCTCTCCTGGGTCTGCAGATCTTGAGACTTCTCAGCCTCTGTAATCACGTGAGTCAGTTCCTTATAATAAATCTCTTTATATATAAATATAAAATATGTATATATTATGCATATGTATATAGAAAATATATATGAATATATAATAGATATATCTATAACATTATACTTATAACACAATATAATAGAATAACATTATAAATTATATAACATGTATTTTATATATGTATTTAAATGTTTGTTTCTCTAGAGAATCTTGAAAAACAGCATTAACTGTCAGCTTTTTTCCTTAAAACTCTGAAAATGTTTGTCTCAATTTGCTTCTGAGATATAGTACTCTAGAAGAAGAGTCTGATTCCAATCTGATTTACTTTATCCTATATAGGTAAATAGGTGATCTGAATTCTTGTAGGAATTTTTTTATCCTTGTTTAATAATATTTTAAAAAGCATACATCTTTATGGCAAAATAATTAGCCCATCTCTATCTTCATCATCTATGGAGAGAAGCATTGTAGGGCAAGTAATATTTTAATTAATAAGCCCACTCTGAAAATAGAACAACAGATCTTTGGATCTATCTATTAAGATTGAGAGAACTTGAACATATAAGTTTGGAAAAAATAGAAGAGATATTGAAGACTGATTTGAGAAAAGTGCAAGGGTGAAAATGAGGTTTGGTGAAGGATGGCAGAAAGTAATTTATGGAGAAATACAAAAATATAAATAGAATTTAAATTAAATTAACTGTTATATATTAAAATAAGTTAAATTGTGTATGTATGTACTCTTTTATGTACATTTTATGTATGTACTCATATGTATTTTATGACAAATATTCAGAATACCTATATTTATCACTAATATTTTGTAGAGTTGATTATCTCTTCATGTATGTGATAAGTAGTGCATTCAGCGTTAAGGTTAGCATGAAGAAAAACTAGAGATATCTATGATGGGCAGTCATATATTAACTAGAACAGTTTGAAAAATTCTAAGAGTTATTTCCTGTTAATTCATTTTCAATATAAATATCTAAATAGCTCAGAATGTTTTCTACTACCGTGTTGTAGGCTGAAAAATAGCCTCACCCCAAATATCCACAACCTAATCCTTGGACCCCATGTATCACTTTATATGACAAGAGGGATCTTGCAGGTGTAATTAAGTATCTAGAGATGGAGAGATTATCCTGGTTTATCTTGGTGGGCCATAAATGTAATCACAAGTGTTCTCATAAGACAGATGCAGAGAGAGGGTGGACAACGGAAGAGGAGAAGGCAATGTGAGGACAGAAGCAGAGACTGGAGTGATGCAGCCATAAACCAAAGAATGTCAGAATCTACCAGAAGCTGGAAGAGACAAAGTACAGATTCTCCCCTGGAGCCTCAAGAATGAACCAGCCCTTCTCTCACTTTGATTTTTGTTTGTTTGTTTGTTTGTTTGTTTGTTTTTGCGGTACGTGGGCCTCTCACTGTTGTGGCCTCTCCCGTTGCGGAGCACAGGCTCCGGACGCACAGCCTCAGCGGCCATGGCTCACGGGCCCAGCCGCTCCGCGGCATGTGGGATCTTCCCGGACCGGGGCATGAACCCGTGTCCCCTGCATTGGCAGGCGGATTCTCAACCACTGCGCCACCAGGGAAGCCCTCTCACTTTGATTTTATCCTGTAAGACCCACTTTGGAATTTTGATCACTTGAATAATGAAATAATTGCCAGCAATAGCAAAATTAGGGGAATAACACTCTAGGCAGAAAAAAAAAATCAAATATACACAGCACAAGTTGGAAATGAACCTAGCATGTTGTCGGAACAATAAAAAGACAGACATGGCTGGAATACATTAAATAAATGAGTGGGAGAAGGTATCAGGACAAAGTATGAGTGTTAGTCAGGGACCAGCTTGAGAAGACTTTTGTCAATCAGAGTTAGAAATCTGGATGCTTTTCCTTAGCAAAATGGAAATTGTGAAGGAAAGACAAGGCAGAACAGGACCAGACAGGAGAGTACAGGAAAAGATAAAAGAAGACAAAAGAGAAGAGAAGGAAAAAAAAGAAATGACAGTATAGTAGACATTTTAATAGTATGAACTATTGAGTTTGGAGGCAGACAGAGAAAAGGGATGGCAACTTCAAAGGAAGTTTCAGGGGTCTAAGAAAACTTTTTGAAGTTTTATTCCTGCCTCTACCTTTGTTAGAACATGATTAGGTTAGAATATGATGTCTCCTGCTGTACCACCTGCATTGAAAATGAAACTTCAGCTTTCTTATCTTTAAAAGAGAAAAGCAAGATTAACATCTGACTTGACCATTGCATTGTCTTATTGTAATAAATAAATACAGAAAAATCATACATAAAATGCATATAAAATTGTACATAAAAATGCAATTCCATGTGTGAAGTGACATATAAACAGGCAAATGGCACAGCTGAATAACATGGAATTTGCAGAAAGATTAAAATGACTCCTAACCTTAGGATTGCCTCTTACCTCCTGAGCATTATGAGGAATTTAATAAACTCTGGAGTTTCAGTATCTTAACCTACAAAATGGGAGATATCATAATTAATTTTTTGAGTTATTTTTTGTGGTGGTGGTAGTGATAGTAGCAGTAGTGGTAATACTACTAGTAACAATAGTATTAGTGCCATCATGACGCTGATTTTAAAATGCTTCAGGACAGTTTGCATATAAACAAGCACTATTTGTTTTATAATCTTATAAAAGCCTTACTATACTTTCCACATTAAGAATTTTATTGACAATTATAGCATAACTTTGACTCCAATCTAGTCCAATGCTGATTTTAATTAATAACAATGAAAATATTGGACATGCTTAAGCTTATTGTCCATTTGTAGGCTTGCATATTGTAAAGTAGCTTGTAGTAAAATGAAGACCTTAAATTCTGCATTCAGAGTAATAGGATTATAAAGCAATATTTAAATTGATTAACATCCAAATTCCCTCATCTGTAAAATGGCAATAAGATTACCTGATGGTGTTATGTGGGATTAAAACTGGTATAATTTAAAGTTCCTTGAACATTGCCTGACATGCAGGATATACTCATTAAATAATAACTCTTTTATCATATCTTAATCTGAACCTCACTTCCATCTGATACTTTTATTGGAATGGCTAAAATCATTTTTATATCGAAAGGACTATATCTTCCATATCTACTCTTCCTAAAGAGTAAACTGAGTATTTATCATTCATTTTAGATCACTCTTCCAGATATACTGGTCTTTGTGCATCTGATACAGTCTCCAAACTATATGCATTTTATTCTAGAGATCTGAAATCTTATCAAATTCTTTATTTCCTTAAGTTTGGATTAATGCAAATATGAGCATTAAGTTTTATATCAACTGAATTAGTAAACAATCTTTTGCTGGGCAACTAGCATCATGATTTTGTTTTTCTTGCCCCTCCAAAGAAACTGTATAAGTATTTTGTCTCTCTTTTACCTTCTATAATCTTCATGTGAATCTTTGATGTAAATATGGAAATAATAACAAAAATGAAAAATTGGTCAAAACCACTTTAAAATGTAATTTGTTTTCTTTTCATTTCCATGAATGTTTTCCGCATTTGGTGTTTCTCCCTCCTTCAGTTTTTCACACTCTCTCACATTTGATTACTTTAAATTTATTTTCACTTTTTTTTTTTTTTTTTTTTTTTGTGGTACACGGGCCTCTCACTGTTGTGGCCTCTCCCATTGCGGAGCACAGGCTCCGGACGCACAGGCTCAGTGGCCATGGCTCACAGGCCCAGCCGCTCCACGGCATGTAGGATCTTCCCAGACTGGGGCACGAACCCGTGTCCCCTGCATCGGCAGGCGGATTCTCAACCACTGCGCCACCAGGGAAGCCCTGTTTTCATTCTTTAAGAGGTCATTCTTACTGTTAATATTTGGACAAAATGACTATAGTTTATACAAATTCCTATAGCTATGTTCCTCTTGCCATTTTTCTTTAAAAAAGTTATTTGTACAACCTCTGCACTCAAAGGGATTTTGTCCCTTCTACCTGTTTTTCCTATTAGTTTTCATATAAAGATGCCCAGAAAAACATATTTTTCATGAAAAGCTGACTTTTTCATAATTGCAAGGCAGAGCACAATCTTTTCAGTCTCATAAATGTATCAAAAAGGGCAGTCTGGCAGGATTGGTGAGATTTGGTAAAATAGACAATTTGTTAGAAAAGTTCATGAATTCATCCTTGGGACAAGTCTACAATGTTAAGAGTTAAATCAGTCCTTCTGTCATCCTGGAAAATATGGCCTTAGTAAGCTAGTGTTAAGAAAAAAAAAAAAAAAAAAAAAAAAAAAAAAAAAAAAAAAAAAAAAACACTGAACTCAGGCTCACTGTTTGTTCAGTTTATCTATTTTTTGAGTTATGGTACAGTTGCTTCCAAAATTTTGATTTCTGTTTCATTTCTCATTCCTTCTCCCTAACCCTATTCTTCCTTCTCTGTGACAGAGACAAATACCACTACTTAATAGATGGAAAATGTAATCAAATTCATGTCTTCATTTTGATGAGCACTATAAATAAATCTGAAACATGATTCCAATCCAAACAGATTTTGGGCATTGCTAGTAACACTCCTAAATATGCTAAACAAGCCCCATATTTTAAAATGATCTATCATTTAAATATGTATGCTTTCATTATAAGAAGTGTTGAAAACTGAGACCAAATTAAATGACAAACAATATACATTATGGAGCAATTCATGATCTGGGACTATTTTAGTATTATAACCAATACATAATTTTGTCATGACTGATTTTTCAGAGATTTAAATGCAGACCCTAATGGTATACTTTTATTAAAACTACTGATTTAGTTGTTACTTTATTTCAAATCATATAGGTTGTGAAAAGAAAGAAAATTTGTGCTACAGCTTTCAAATCGAATTAGAGGAGTCTCCTTTTAGAGTAATAGATGCCATTTATTTGAGAAATATGGTTCATGAGGTTAAAGTACAGGAAGTAATGAAAGAGAATTGGATTAGAGACAAGCAGAGAAGTTTTCCCTACTTCCTCAATGTTCCTGGAAGCAGCACTAGTGCACAAGGTATTTGCTCGAAATATACAATACTCCTGGGCATGAAATATCATCCCTTTTATGTGCCAAACATAAAAAAACACAACAAAACTTAAGATTAAAAACAAAATAAACTAGTTTTTTCTGTCTGAAAGCATTAAAGGTTTGTGTTTCCTTATTAGAGAACTCTGTGACTTTGCTCCATGAGAGGTCGGTAAAATAAACAAATTATACACCACAAAATAAGAACTAATTTGATAAATATAAATGAGGTGAGATAATTTATTTAGATGTTATTTTGCATTTAATATTTTAGACTCTCTCTTCCAACAAGTTAGCCATAACTTTGCATTTATTTGTCTGAGAGAATTTTGCTGTCTTCATTTCAGAAGTTGGTTCAAGTTAATGATTCTTCATGTGATTTGTATAATGTCTAAACTGACTAAACTAAATATGCTAGGAACTTCAAAGAGTAAAAGCAAAACAAGGAGAGATGTTTGGAGGAGCAGGAACGGAGAAAGAAAGACTCTCCCAAACTTGGAAGAGATACTTGGAGAGAGGGAACCTGATAAGCATTCAGTATTGGCTCACTGGAGAGTTTTAAAGACCTCAAAACAGCTGTGTGAGGAGCTCTCTAGGAAGGCTGGGCCCTAAGCTTTAAAGTGTATGATCTTGTCAATGTTCCCTGGCTCCAAGTTTGATGTGAGGGGCTGAGAATCATTGGATCTCTAGGCTAGAAAGTTAGGCATTCTCAGGTTAGCCAGGGTAGCCAAACAGAGCTTTCACAGTATGTGACAACTGAGACCTTCAAATGACTATGAAGAAAGGAAGACCTAGTAACACTAAGACTGGATTTTTCACTAGTCCTAAAGGATGTGTGAGAATCACACTGGAAGTTGAGTTAGTTGTAAGATATCCCTTGAAAGTGACAAGCAACCAATACTTATATAAGACATAATGTTTTTACCTTTTGGGGAAAATGAACTCACATACAAATAGAGAACCACGAATATACAGGTAGACTTAGAATAAATGCTTAAATTGTATAAGGTGTGAAAAAGATTCTAATGTCATATCTTATGCTATGGAACATTGTTTCAAGTTCATTGATACTAAAACACACAATGTTCTTTCTAAGCACAGAAAAAATAATGGTGTTTTGTAGTCCTTAATGACATATGAAAGGCTGCCTCTGAGTGGGAAATATAAAACACTATGACAAACATCAAAATCATTCCGACGGGTTTAGGGTAAAGGTTAAGTTTATTGGCCACTCCAGAAATACAATTAAACCTGGTTTTCAAATTCCCATGGAGAGCAAAATTCACTGAAAATGACAGAAGTACACGTAGTAATCTTAAATGTATTTGAAATCCACAAACTCCTAATTTATCTTCCTCCCTTACTCCTGAATAATTCCGAATGAAATCCCAAAGTGGCATTCTATGCATATATAGGCCTTTTTTTACTCTGAAGAAAAAACAGTATTATTCATTTTTATAAATAATAAATCTTGAATAGGATATTGTCGACCTACAAATGAAACAACCAGTTATTTTACCAGCAAAATGGTTTTATTTAAGAATAGCAGAGGAATTGCAATTCAGGACATGCAAGCTATGGTAATAACCATAGGCAAGTCCAGAAAACAAAGGAGAAGAATGTTACTTTACAGGGAAAAAAAAAAAAAAAAAAATGAGGAAGTTGGGAGAAGCTGCTTTGAAAGTTCACTGGTGGAAATTGAGAGTTCAGGGTGGTTACATGTCTCATTGGTTGAGTGGTGGTAGTTTCTCATTGGCTTGGGCTGTTTCCTGGTGAAAAGAAAAATCTTCCTTCTTCCTGCTGGATTAGTAAAGTAGAAAGCTTCTTCCTGTTGGAGATGCAAGGTATGTGTTTCCTGTTTGGCGTCTGCAGATGGCAATGAGTGGTAGGGTGTAAAAGCTCCCCCTTCAGGTCTTCCCAACTATATTTTGAATAGTGTTTCCTGTTAATAATTTTCACATAATCAAAATTTAGCAATTTGTATCTCTATATGTATGTGTGTGTGTATGTGAGGTGTAGATATACCTATGTGTATATATATATGTATATACACACATACAACAGAAACAGACAGAGGGAGATAGAGACAAAGACTTTTATAAAATTTTAAAGTCATTTCATTCGATAAACATTTATTCAACATATTGTAAATGTACTCTGGGGGGATATAAAGGTGAATAAGCTTGAACCCTCTCCTTAAATAAAAAACCTCCTATTAGGAGAGACTATAAAGAAAATGTTATAAAAGTAGTAAAAACATACTGCTATATTATGATCAGTTGTTTTGCCCCTTGTGAGTTACTGTTCCTATCTATAGGAAATAGTCCATGTTGAAACATTTCTCTAAAGAACAAAAGAAGGGCAGCTCTATTAATCTTGGACAGCAATAAGTCTGGGAGGAAATCTTTTGGTTGCTCCTTAAGCCAAGAGCACAAGAATACAGGTTATTCAACCTTCAAGATACTGATACTCTATTGCCTATTGGATAATATCATATAGGAAAAATATAAAGGGAGATTCTTGCTACATTTCATCTCTTTTAGCTCTTTAGAGGTATAGCATGTAATCAAATAGTATTTAAAATAAATATTGTAAAATACCATTTCTTTTATTTATCAGTACTCTTTAAGCATATATAAGTTCTTAGTATCTATTTTTATCATTACTATTCTGATATAAGGTTCTGGAGAGAGCTGATTATTATTTATTTTAAAGCAACTATAAAGTGTGCAGTGTCCCAATTTTTTACCCCTGGTGTGCTATAGTGAGAGCCAGATTTCATCATATACATACACATGGAGTCTATAGATGAAGAAGACAGAAAAAACTAAATATGAATCTGGAAATTTATGTACATGTTATTCTCTTCATTTCCTGAAAGAAGGAGACAATAACCTTTGCTGCTTGGATAGGATCCTAGGTACTTCCTCTAAAGCTTTGGAATGAAAATAAATTTTTCCAGGAGACAGATAATTTTGTTGTCTTCTGTTTTGGAATGAAAATAAATTTTTCCAGGAGACAGATAATTTTGTTGTCTTCTGTTTTATTACAACCCAGGGAGGATGTATCCAATATCCAATATAACACTCTCATCTCCCCACCAATGTAAACAAATACCTCTGGAGTTTAGTGAATCTCTGAGGTTTTCTCATTAGCTATACATGGATTTGTAAATTAACTTCTAAAGCTTGATCTTTTAGCCCAGGTCCAAAATTTTAGTAATATTTTTTTCAGAGAGCTTTATCTATGAAGAAACACAAAAGTGATTTATCTACAATCCCACAGGTTCATATTCACCTGGTCCTGTATGAGCTCTTTTTAACCCTGTATAAGAATTATTTTTATTGGTCAAATAGTATTCATCTAAATTTTTGACAAATTATGGTCTGCTTCCTTATATAACATGTTAAAATGTAGTAAAAGAATAAATAACATAAACCCACAAGGACAAAAAGGATGCATACAAATAAAACAGAAATAAAATATCAATACATTTTTGGAAGTGAAATGCAAATGGAAGAGTGGTAACAACAGACTAGAAAACTTACGCATTGAAAAAAATTAGGCCTTTGTAGCCTGCAGAACTGAAAAAGCTTATGAAGTGGTATAGAAGATGGTGGCCCTAAACGTTAAAAATTAAAGTATTGGAGATTGCCAACAAACAAAAGTACAGGATGAGACAGCTTCATAGGTGAATTCTACCAAACATTTAGAGAAGAGTTAACACCTATCCATCTCAAACTATTCCAAAAAATTTCAGAGGAAGGATTCTTCTGAACTCATTTTACAAAGGACAGCATCACTCTGATTCAAAAATAGACAAAGATATCACAAAAAAGATTATTACCAGCCAATATCACTGGTGAACATAAATGCAAAAATCCTCAATAAAATATTATCAAACAGAATTCAATAATACATTAAAAGGAAAAGACCATGATCAAGTAGAATTTTACACCAGGGAGACAAGGATGGCTCAATATCTGCAAATCAATCAACGTGATACAAGACATAAACTGAAGGGTAAAAATCATATGATCATCTTAATCGATGCAGAAAAAGCTTTGACAAAATTTAATACACATTTATGATAAAAAACTCTCCACAAAATGGGGATAGAGGGAACATACCTCAACAAAATAAAGGTCATATATGACAAGCACATAGCTAACATCATATGCAACAGGTAAAACACTTTCAAAAGCTGAAAGTGTTTCCTTTAAGATCAGGGACAAGCCAAGGATGCCCAGTCTCACCACTTTTATTCAACATAGTATTTAAAGTCCTAGACAGAGCAATCAGACAAGAAAAAGAAATAAAAGGAATCCAAATTGGAAAGCAAGAAGTAAAACTGTCCCTATTTGCAGATGACATGATACTACATATGAAAAATCCTAAAGACACCATCAAAAAACTGCTAGAACTCATTAATAAATTCAGTAAAGTTGCAGGATACAAAATTAATATGCAGAAATGTGTTATATTTCTATACACTGAAAATAAACTATGTGAAAGAGCAATCCCATTTATAATTACATCAAAAAGAAAAAAATGCATAGGAATAAAACTAACTAAGGAGGTAAGAGACCTGTACTCAGAAAACTATAACACACTGATGAAAGAAACTGAAGAGAATACAAACAGATGGTAAGATATATCATGATCATGGACTGGAAGAATTAATATTGATAATATGACCATACTACCCAAGACAATCTACAGATTCAATGCAAGCCCTATGAAAACAAAGGCATTCTTCACAGAACTAGAAAAAATAATTCAAAATTTGTATGGAAACACAAAAAAACCCAATGGCTGAAACAATCTTGAGAAAGAAGAACAAAGCTGGAGGTATCACAGTCCCTGATTTCAAAGTATAATACAAAATCACAGGAATCAAAACAGTAATGTTATGGGCACAAAACACATAGCTCAATGAAACAGAATATACAGCCCAGAAACAAACCCAAACTTATATAGGCAATTAATCTATAACAAAGGAGGCAAAAAGATAAATGGGAAAAATAAATTTTAAAAAAATAAATATCCAATAAATGATGTTGGGAAAACAGCTACATGTTAAAGAATCAGACTGGACTACTCTCTCACATCATGCACAAAAATAAATTCAAAATGGATAAAATACTTAAATATAAAATCTGAAACAATAAAAATTCTAGAAGAAAACAGAGGCAATATGCTGTTTGGTATTGGACAGAATAATATTTTCTGGATATGTATGCTTAGACAAGGGAAACAAAAGAAAAATAAACAAATGGGATGACATTAAACTAGAAAGATTTTGCACAGTAAAGGAAACTGTCAAGAAAACGAAAGCCACCTACTGAATGAGAGAAGATATTTGCAAACAGTATATTGATAAGTGGTTAATATCCAAAATGTACAAAGAACTTATACAACTTAACATTAAAAAAACAAACAACCCAATTAAAAAATGGGCAGAGAATCTGAATAGACACTTTTACAAAGAAAATATACAGATGGCCAACAGGCACATGAGAAGATGCTCAACATCACTAATCATCAGGGAAATGCAAATCAAAACCACAATGAGATATCACTGCATGACTGTCAGAATGACTATTATCCAAAATACCACAAATAAGGACAGCTGGCAAGGATGTGGATAAAAGGGAAAATTCATGCACTGATGGTAGGAATGTAAATGGTGCAGCCACTTTGTAAAAGATTATGGACATTCCTCAAAAAGTTAAAATTAGAACTACCACACTTGATTCAGAAATTCCATCCCTGGGCATTTATCCAAAGAAAAAGAAAACATTAATCAGAAAAGATATATGCAACCCTATGTTCACTGCAGCATTATTTACAATAGCCAAGATAAAGAAGCAACTTAAATGCCCATTGATAGGTGAATGGATAAACATGTTTTGTATACATACATATATGTATATACACACATACATACACACAATGGAATATTACACTACCATAAAAAAGAATGAGATCTTGCAATTTATGAGAAAGTGGATAAGTGAAATACACAGAGAAAGACAAATATTGTATGATTTCACTTACATGTGGAGTCTACAAAACAAAACAAATAAACAAACATAACAAAACAGAAACAGAGTTATAGATACAGAGAACAATCTAGTGGTTGCTAGAGGGGAGGTAGGTGGGGGGAAGAAATGATTACATGAGAGATATTAAGAGGATCAAAATTCCAGTTGCAAAATTAATGAGTCATGGGTATGAAATGTGCAGTCAATACTATGTAACATCTTTGTATACTGACACGTGCTACCTAGAATTATCATAGTGATCATTTTGAAATGTACAGAAGTATTGGATCACTATGTTGTATAACAGGAACTACCATAGTGTTGTAGGTCAATTGCACTTCAAACACAAATAAGCCAACAAACAAACTCATAGAAGAGACCAGATTTGTGGTTACCATAGGCAGGGGTGGAGAGGAGTGGAGGAGGAACTGGATGAAGGCAGTCAAAAGGAACAAACTTCCAGTTATAAGTCCTAGGGATGTAATGTACACACGAGAAATATAATTAACTCTGCAGTATATTACATATGAAAGTTGTTAACATAGTAAATCCTAAGTTCTCATCACAAAAAACAATATTTTTCTATTTCTTTAATTTTGTACCTATATGAGATGATGGATGTTCAGTAAACTTATTGTGAGAATCATGTCATAATATATATTAAGTCAAATCATTATGATGTACATTGTAAACTTATACAGTGCTGTATGTCAATTATATCTCAATACAACTGGAATAAAAAATAAAAGTATCAGTTCAAAGTCCATTTAATAAAAATACATTATCTAGGCAGCAGTTCTATTTTGAGGAGGCAGGTAATGACCCTTCTCTAACTTCAGAAAATGATGGACAATTTCACTCTTTAAAGGTATTGGAGCAAAAGAATGGCACTCTATTTAGGTTCCAGTATAACAGATGATGGTGAAGTGTGGTGTGCAGTCAACAAATGCATTCTACACAATGATACCTCAAGACTTTCATAAACGTGTTTCCACACTCTACGCTACTGCCAGACAAGGGCATTCAATCATTCTCACGAAATGTAAATGACTCCAAGAAAACAAAGATAAAAATACTGACACTTGAATGTTCTCCAAGTAAAATTTTTCTTACAATCCATTTACTTTGTCAATAAATCTTTGGTTTTATACTTTCAGTATTACTAGACAATCAATGTTTAGCAGTGTTTTAGGATGTCGTTTGAAAGGAGAGAGAGGAAAGGAGAGGAGGGGAGGGGAGGGGAGGGAAGGGGAGAAGAGAAGGAGGGATGGTGGGAGGAAGAAAGATAGAAAATCAATAAAATGAACTGAGAAGAAGCTAAGAGATCATATAAAGAAGAATATTTTTAAAAATTCTGCCAACATACTTGTATTTATTAGATTGTTTATTGATTTGACTAATACTTATATGTTGCTTAATCTGTGGCAGACACTGTTCTAAATGTTTTTAAAATATTAACTCAATTAACAAGTAAGAGAAGATCTTGCATATGTGAAACAGGAAGAGTACACTACAAAAAGAGAATTCACATTATACAAATGAGCTTATGAAAGATAAAATGTGATCACCAAATATAAAAATGCAATTCAAAATTTTGAAAATAAATCTAGGAAATCATATGGAATGTAGAACATAAAGACAATGATGGGGGATATAAATGAAAGTAAAACATGTGTTTGCAATTAGTATATCAATCAAGGAGACCCAAATTTCAGCTAACAGGAATTCCAGAAAGAGAGATCAAGGAAAATAAGGGGGAGAAAAATAAGAAGTAAATAGAACAATTATGTTATTCCAAACTGAAGTAAATATATCTTAAGGTTTAACAAGTCCACAGAATAACCAGTGTAATGAGTAACAAAATCACAGACTACAGAACATAACCACAAAATTGCAGAACATTAAAATAAAGGAAGATTTTAAAAGCTACATAGGAGAGGGAAAGTAACTATCAGAAAGTACACAGAAGTCCCCACTCATGTCAGTACAGAAGTTATTCCTTTGATTCATACTCTCTGCTTTGAACATACTATGAAAATAAATAAAATATAAAAAATGAAACAAACAAAAAATGAGGTCAGCTTGAAGAAGCTATATCCCCATAGACAAAAACAAATGGAAGAAAATCTTGAGGGAGTAACAACACTGTATCTAAAGATCTATGGGATTCTGAATCCAGGATCAGGCAGTAGTAGTTAGAAGTTCACTCCTGCAAGGTCAGAATGACTAAAGTGATTCATTTTATATGGTAGACTAGAGCTGGAATCCTTGATTGAACTGGAGCCTGGTATACAGTGTCTCTACTGAAAAAGGAATGAAAAATAATACTACTGCCAACTGTTACATGGGATGCATATTATAACATTTTGGGGATTTAGGTTGTTGGGAGGACACAATCTCATATTTCTCAGGAAATGAACTAAACCATCACTTGATCATAGAGACTGAATCTTAGGTATCATGGGGCAAGATACCAAAACTGCTGAGAGATCCAAACTAATTCTGGACTGAGGTCATGTGTGAACAGATGGAGGCAACTTAATCACTGAAAGAGAACAATGGATATTAAACTTATGGAAATTGGAGAGTGGCAAGATATAGAATAGCGAGCATAAAAGAAAATTATATAAAATATTGATCAAAAAGCTATATATCTGTGGCAAGATTGTGTGTATGTTATCTGTGTGATGATATGAGTATGAGGTAAATATGAAAAGATATATACAAAGTTGTCATTGTTTTACTAGGGTATTGGAGTGGATAAGGAATATAGGTATAATTGAAATAAACCCAGGGAGTGGTGACTGTCAGTAAAAAGACAAAATAAAATACAACAAAGCTGCTTTAAAGAGTCCATGAATAGCTACATTATAGTCACATTCATTCATTTATGAAAAATTATATATACATTCATTTATATTTACCCCTGCAATAAAGGAAATATATGTCTAACAGTAGGAGTAAAATCTGGGCACACACATTCTAGTAAAATATTGATTAAAAATCATACAACATTCAACAACAGCAACAAAAGAAGAAAATCCATGAAACAAAATGAAAAAGTACAGGCAAACCTCTGCCTACTACACATGGACAAAAATTGTTTGAACTGGTTAAAGAAACAGGAGAGTTTGTTTAAAAAAGAAAAACAAATATAGAGAGTTATCAGCAGATGATTCCTATTTCATTCATTTTATTATTTCATAAGCTAATTAAATAAATATCTATAAAATAAATAACTATAGAGAACATTTAGTAGCTCAGGCCATGTGAACCACATCAGTTTACATTATGATTATTTCACAGGGGCTTAGGGCAAGACAGTAAATCTGCCCTTCACCAATTGTTCTGGAATATATTTGGCCCTACAAATGGAATGTATTTGGGATTGAGAGAGAGAAAAATTTCCCCACAAAAATTTCTAAACAAAATGTCTTCAGGAAAGGATGGCTCTAAGTATGGGAAAGCTCTAAGAAGGAGAACAATGAGGTCTGAGGAAGTGTTGTTCATCTAGTAGTTCTGGAGATCTGATCTCCAGGGCAACAAAGAGCAAGAGAACCATTAGAGAAGTAACTCAACAGCAGGAGTGCAAGATGGAAGATTACCAACCCGTTATGTAATCATTCTTTGTATCCTCAGAAATTACTTAGAGAAAGGACCTCTAGTGAAAAATGTACTACTTAATGTTAAGGGTGGGGGATCATAATAATTTTAGTCTAAATATTTTAAAATATGTGACTTGAAATAACATCTTAAGAGATAAATTTATAAAGCCTGAACAGTTTAAAATGTGGTAGCCTATGACCCAGGATTTCTAAGTATCTTAACTATGGTAAATCCATGGATACTCATGTTCAAGAATGTGCAATGCAATATCATAATAGTAAGGAAACATTCTAAATGGCCTAAATATCTATAAGAAGAAAAGAGATAAATACATTAGGTATATTTTGCCAATGAAAAACCATAAGTAATTAACATGAATTAAAAATACACAAATATATGTATATGAACACATTTCTAAATGTATTGAATAAAACATTTTAAAATTGCACATAGTTTTATTTATTTATATAAAATGCTTTAAAAAATCCAAAAAGCACTACATATTACTTTTAGATCTATACCTGTTTGTCTATATATACCAAGAGTATAAAAATCTTTATGGAAATCACAGTCTCCAAATTCAAAACAGTAGCTGTATATGGAAGGAGGAAGAAAAATGAGTTTTTAACTTTATCAATTATATGTGATTATAATTTTTAGTATATGAAGTAAAACATACCCTAAGAAGATAAATCCTAAGTGTCCAAATCAATAAATTTAGACAAACAGAATTCATCTATGTTATCATCACCCAGATATGGATATAGAACATTAACAATATTCAGAGGTCCTCTCATCTGTTCCCTCTTATCAGCTATTTCAATAGCAATATAGGAATATAGAAGGCTAGGAAATAGTGTCTTCAAAATTCTCTCAAGATAAACGTCAACCATTCTCCTGACTAACCATAGGTTTGTTTTGCCTGTTGTTGAACTTTACCTAAATTGAATCATAAAGTATGTGCTCTATTGTGTCTGGCTTCTTTCACTAAAGTTTATTTATGTTTAGAAGGTTTATGTTTACTGTGTCTGATAGCAATATTTTGTTAATGCTCATACTTTAAAGGATTTCAATCTGTTGGAGTTTTTTACATATGTATTTATTTATTCATTCATTTAATAACTGCATTGTCAATGGATATTTATGTTGATTCCAGTCAATGTCTATTATGAATAGTGTTCCTAGGAATATTCATATACATACATTTTGGTGAACACACATTCACATTTCTTTTGTTTCATCTATCTATCTATCTATGGCAGTGAATTTCCTCATCATAAGGTTTATTTGTGTTGAGACTCTGTACATACTACTCCCTAAATCATTGTTGTAATTTATTCCCCAATAGCAGACCATTAGATTTGCACTTTTTCCACATTCTCTCCAGAACTTGGTATTATCAATCTTGTAAATTTTAACTGAGAGGTGCTTAATGGTATCATATTGTAGCTTTAATTTGTATTTCCCTGATGAGTAAAGAAAATGAGCACTTTTTAATGTGCTTATTGGCCATGTGAACATTACTTTTGTGAAAACCCTGTTCATCAACTATTAGTCTGTATTATTATAATTTATTTTCAAAATAAATGTACCAATTGTGAAAGAAAACTGTGATTTGTTAATGCCAGGTGGAGGAAACTGGAGTATTTTCTTAGTATTATTTGCAGTTTTAATCACGTTTGAAACACTTCATATTTTTACAAAAGGAAAAAAAATCATACACCCAAATCAGAGATTAAAAGGGAATCTAAAAGAACTTCTACTTCCAGAGAAGACTGAGTAGTAGGGAAGGGATTTAATCTCCTACCTGGAAAAAATGAACAAACAAACAAACACTGAACCTAAAAAACAAACAAAATATGTGAAAATATATGGGCATCACAAGCAGTATATTGCAGGGCAGAAATAGGTGAAAGTCAAGTAAATATTCCCCCACAGACTGAATGAATCACTTTCTGAAGCACCAGCTCTTTGGTGACCTTTACACTCTAGGTTCTCATATATGCTCCCTTCCCCATGCCTTCAGTACTGAAGTTAGTAAAAGTGCTCTGCTATTGCTATCCCCAAGATATTAAACCTTCTACAGTTTTCTTCCTTTACCCGATCCTGACCTCTTTAAAAAGTACATCTATGAAACTTTCCTCAATTACTGTGAGCATTCCATATATTTCCTACAGAGACTCTGACTGTAACATAGGCAGAGACCCTAGGTCATAAATGATACCAAGCACATTTCTTTGTGGTTGATATAAACCTGCAATGTTATTTGTTTATTTTTCTGATTAAAATAAGCAATACAATCTTTAAAAATTGTGTCTTTTCTAGCAAGAGAAACATACATAGCCCAATGAGAGACTTGTCTTTATGTTTTCTGTGAGCAGAGAGTTCCAAATAGTGTTTTGCAAGATTTCCTTTGGGTAAAATGGAACCTGCCTACACAGTTTAGTTGAAAACTTTGACTATTTCAAAGAATAGAATTCAGTTATAATGGAAAGTGAATGTGATGTAAAAGAAACTGTGGTAAGAGAATGGTGCATGAGTCAAGTTCGTGCTTTTGAGTATGATATCATTAAGAATTCAAACTAAAGCATTTTACAAATTTTATTTAACCTTTTTAGCCACTGCAATTTTGTGTGTGGCAAGGGAGCTTTCTCGTGGCAGAGAACAGAAGAGCTAGTTCACAGTTAACTTCACAAATTTCTTTAAAAAGGTCACTTATGTCTTCATACCTTTTAAAATCTATATTCAGAAAAATTATATAACTGTCAGTCAAAGTTCTTAAAATTTCAACTACAGCATGTAGATTTGAACTTTATGTACATGATTTTTCTGTGTTTTAGTATTTCTTTCAATTCCTTTCCAATCCAATTTTTACATACAGAGTTCTCCATAAAAACTCTGACTGGTTCTTTGCCAGTGTCTGTCTAATTGATAAATTATAGCTATAGATCCTTTCCAGGCTCTGCTTTTGAAGAAAATTCCTGTGCTTTAGAGCATTGTTACCAAAGTTTGAGAAGCTGTTCAGAATAACACTCTGTAGTTACAGAAACAAAAAAGGGGAAAACAAAAGAAAAGCATTTTTAATCCAGGCCTATATGTTGAGTACAGGGCTAAGCTTACTAGGAAAACAGTTATTGGATGGAATTTTTCTTACAGAATCACAAAATTAACCTTCATGGAAGAAAAGAAGAGTAAATCAATGAACATGAACATACTGAACACATAAACAACCTGGACTTTACTACATGGTGTGTGTGTAAAGGGAGGAATAAAATAGGGAAGATGGTCTATATCTCAACCAGGACCAAATAGACATTTACTTCTTTATAAATGAGAATTCATGTTAATTAATATCAGTAACCATGCTAATTCTATCTGTAGAATCAGTGGTAATTCAGCGTGAGTATGACAACTGCTCTGATATATAAATCACTATCTTCTATACAAAATTTTATAATCATCTGACTTAGAAGATTTATTTATATTTTAAGCCCAAATATGCCTCCACCCATGCTCTTCAATTTGAGCCCTAGTGACATACTAAATCAAGATAGACTTTCTTCTACAAGTCAGTGGCTCAATATTTGAATACTGCAAATAAGTACCAAAAATTATTTTATTTTCAAGTGAAGCAAAAGACATCCTTATAGTATTGTAGGTTATTTAAGAGCACAGACTCTGGAGCCATATTGCCTTGATTAAAATCTGGGCATCTCTCCACTCATTAGCTGTGTGGTCTAAGGCAACAGGATAATTTATCTGTGCCTCAGTTAAGTCTTCTGTAAAACAGAGTTAATGAAAATGCTACATCTTAGGGTTGTTATCATTTGCAAAATGCTTAGAACAGTATCAAGTATAAAACAGTATAGACTGAGTACTATATATGTGTGTTAAGCTATTTTGAATTTCTTCATCAAACTCCAGTATACCTCAGGCCCTCCTAATTTGTGGTGTTTAGAACAGAAATAGATGCTTCTGGCATAGTTGGATAAATGTGGCTCCTTTTAATTTTTATATTTTTAATTTATTGAAGTATAGTGAACTCACAATATTATATTAGTTTCAGGAGTACAACATAGTGATTTAATATTTTTATAGAATATATACCCAAAGTTATTATAAAATATTGACTACATTCCCTGTACTATACATTACATCCCTGACTTATTTATTTAATAACTGGCAGTTTGTACCTCATAATCGCCTTCACCTGCCTTGACCATCTCACCAAGCCTTCCCCTCTGGTAACCACCAGTTTGTTCTCTGTATCTGTGAATGTGTTTCTGTTTTGTTATATTTGTCCTTGTGTTTCATTTTGTATTTTAAATTCTACATAAAAGTGAAAACATACAGTATTTATCTTTCTCTGACTAATTTCACTAAGTATAATACCCTCTGGATCCCTCCATGTTGTTGCAAATGGCAACAGTTCATTCTTTTTTTATGGCTGAATTATATTCCATTGTATATATAAACCACCACATCTTCTTTATCCATTCATCTCTTGATGGGCACTTATCCATATCTTTGCTATTGTAAATAATGCTACTATGAACACTGTGGATTGTATATCTTTTTGAATTAGTATTTTCACTTTCTTTGGATAAACACCCAGGAGTGGAATTGCTGGAACCTACGGTAGTTTATTTTTAATTTTCTGAGGAATCTCACTATCTTCTGTTTTCCATAGTGGTGTACTAATTTATAGTCCCAACAACAATGTACTAGGGTTTCCTTTTCTTCACATCCTTGCCAACACTTGTTATTTATCTTTTGGTTCACAACCACTCTGACAGGTGGCTCCCTTATTATAAATGTTCTGTTGTTACTTAAATATTAAATGTCATCTTCACTTTTGGAAATGGCATCCTCATTTTGAATACTGAAGAAGGAATAAAAATCCTGATACTTTTCTGCTAAACTATGACTCTTTCACTCTGAACTTATGAATTTACTTAAATGATTCCAAAAGGGGAGGACCTCACATTTTCCCAACATGTTGCATCTTATTTTGCCCAAAGACCTTCAATAAGATCTATCCCCTTAGTCAGTTAATTATCTGTAGTAAACATTAGTTCTGTTCACTACATTTTCCTGACTACCTACCTTTCTGACTACCTTCCCTGCCCTACTTTGACCAATAAAATGAGAGTGAAAGTGACTATCATTCCTGGGGGCTAAGCTCTATACCATGCTCTTTATTATTTACTTGAGTGAGGACACTATAGAGAATGTCCCAGCTCATCCACAGTGAGAAAGAGGCATGAGCACCAAATAGACCTTTGAAGTATTCTGATAACACAGACTCTACAAAGGGTCTAACGTTTTACCCTGCTTGGAAGCTAGCAAATTAGCCTGCTACAATTTCAGGTACCTGTATTAACAAAACACAAGACCCCTGAGCCATAGGATTTTACTCTCAGCAAAATCAGCAGGTGAAGCCATTCCCCCTAATTTCTAAACTGCTAAAGGATGAGAGTCAGTTGTTTACCTGTGCATGCAGGGGGTTGCACTACAGGAGAGGAAACACAAAACTGGCTGATTAGTTTTATATGGGACTGCTAATACAGCTGCCTATCCCTTCCTCCAGAGAAAGAGATCTTATTCATTAAGGAGTTTTATTCCTAGAGAGAGGGTAAGGAGTTTCTAGGTTATTATACTGCAGTGCAAACAAATGTGTTAGAATAGAAAAGTTTTCATCTTGAAATCTTTCTAGGATATATTATCTCCAGCTCACAAAGCATGTTTGCTTATCAAACATGTTATTAGCTCAAAAGGCCTGGTATGCATGGTAATGGAGAAATCCCTGGAGTATGGTACTGGCACAAAAACAGAAATATACGTCAATGGAACAGGATAGAAAGCCCAGAGATAAGCCCACACACATATGTCACCTTATCTTTGATAAAGGAGGGAAGGATATACAGTGGAGAAAAGACAGCCTCTTCAATAAGTGGTGCTGGGAAAACTGGACAGCTACCTGTAAAAGTATGAAATTAGAACACTCCCTAACACCATACACAAAAATAAACTGAAAATGGGTTAAAGACCTACATGGAAGACCAGACACTATCAAACTCTTAGAGGAAAACATAGGCAGAACACTCTATGACATAAATCACAGCAAGATCCTTTTTGACCCATCTCCTAGAGAAATGGAAATAAAAACAAAAATAAACAAATGGGACCTAATGAAACTTAACAGCTTTTGCACACCAAAGGATACCATACACAAGACCAAAAGACAACCCTCCGAATGGGAGAAAATATTTGCAAATGAAGCAACTGACAAAGGATTAATCTCCAAAATGTATAAGCAACTCATGCAGCTCAATAACAAAAAAACAAACAACCCAATCAAAAAATGGGCAGAAGACCTAAATAGACATTTCTCCAAAAAAGATATACAGATTGCCAACAAACACATGAAAGAATGCTCAACATCATTAATCATTAGAGAAATGCAAATCAAAACTACAATGAGATATCATCTCACACTGGTCAGATTGGCCATCATCAAAAACTCTAGAAACAATAAATGCTGGAGAGGGTGTGGAGAAAAGGGAACCCTCTTGCACTGCTGGTGGGAATGTAAATTGATACAGCCACTATGGAGAACAGAATGGAGGTTCCTTAAAAACTACAAATAGAACTACCATATGACCCCGCAATCCCACTATTGGGCATATACGCTGAGAAAACCATAATTCAAAGAGTCATGTACCAAAATGTTCATTGCAGCTCTATTTACAATAGCCAGGACATGGAAGCCACCTAAGTGTCCATCAACAGATAAATGGATAAAGAAGATGTGGCACATATATACAATGGAATATTACTCAGCCATAAAAAGAAATGAAACTGAGTTATTTGTAATGAGGTGGATAGACCTGGAGTCTGTCATATAGAAAGAAGTAAGTCAGAAGGAGAAACACAAATACCGTATGCTAACACATATATATGGTATCTAAGAAAAAAAAAAATGTCATGAGGAGATTAGTGGTAGGATGGGAATAAAACACAGACCTACTAGAGCATGGACTTGAGGATATGGGGAGGGGGAAGGGTAAGCTGTGGCGAAGGGAGAGAGTGGCATGGACACATATACACTACCAAATGTAAAATAGATAGCTAGTGGGAAGCAGCCGCATAGCACAGGGAGATCACCTCTGTGCTTTGTGACCACCTAGAGCGGTGGGATAGGGAGGGTCGGAGGGAGGGAGATGCAAGAGGGAAGAGATATGGGAACATATGTATATGTATAACTGATTCACTTTGTTGTAAAGCAGAAACTAACACACCATTGTAAAACAGTTATACTCCAATAAAGATGTTAAAAAATAAATAAATAAAATACAACACATCAAAAAAAAAAAAAAAAAAAAAAGAAATCCCTGGAACATCATCTCCCGATACTATCATTTGGGGGTCACTTTGTCTAATTTTTTTTTTACCTACTTAAAATAAAAATGTTTACATAATTCACACTTAATTATTTTTTTCAAAAAACAAAACTCTATGACATGCCCTATAGATATTTATTACCTTAATTTTAATAACCTAACAAAAATATTAAGTTTATATACAAGCATCCACCTTGGCACAGAATATATCACCTAGGCAATTAGAGGTGGGCTCTTTTCCACACACATAAAAAATATATACATATATGAGTCAAGTCTAAAACTAGCAGAGGTGTTCAAAGGACTCTTGAATTCTTACTAATCACTTGTGTGCTGGGGATGGATGCATTTTATCAAAACGTGTTGGCTATAGTGAAAGAAATATAAAAGGAGTAAGAAAATTGTCCTTATAAAATAGTTTTGACATTTTTACCCCTAGGTAACTGGATAAGCAGCAGCTAGAGATGGATTAAATTGTGGAGAAATCTGAGGAGGGAAATAATTCTTGGATATAGACATAAGATGCCCTAAATTTACTTGAACACAGGACCTTTTATCTCACAGAGCACATATTAAGATCCTGTGGAAATACTGTTCTGATAAAAGATATTGCAAAGCACTAATAAGCATAAACAGATAGAAAAACCATTAAAATATAATTCTATTTGGAAATAGGGAAACAAAGAACACATTTTCAGGAAATAAAAACTCTCAGGATTCAAGACAAGCCATACACAGTGAGATGAAGCTCTTCACCCACTTTGGACATATGGTTTCCTCCTCTAATCTCTCTTCTTCAAGTCTAGGGTGATGCTGTGGTCAAAGCAACATTTCAAAATTTAAAGATCTATGCTGAATTTGTGGTCAAATATACCAGATGTAGATGTTTGCAATACTTCCCTGTGTCAGTTATGATTGACTTGCACTCAGCTTTCATGTCCACCTACTTCAAATGTCTTCCTGAATCATAAAGTTCTGAAAGCTAAAAAGTGAATTTCCCAAAAGAGTGTGCAATGAGTATTCTGGATATCAATCAATTTTACCAATAAAATACAGACATGCAAGATTTTTAAGGTAACTTCTTTTTTTCCTGATCCAAGGATAAAAACTAGACAAATTTCCTCTCAATTTTGTAAGAAGTGAATGATTGAACACTGGAATGTGGAGACTGGCCACTGCTATCATCACTACCCACAAAGTTATAGACTGGAAAGTAGGACGTTACTGAAGAAACAACATACACTGTACCAAAGCAACAAGGAGATGGTCTCCAATGAATTCTGAATGATAATCTCTTCTGTCCCCCTATGGTAAAATAACACTTCCTTTCTCTATGCCCCCACAGTTTACATAATTTGCATATAACCCACTTATGTCTGACTCCCACTATAAATTGTAAAACATTTTGAACAATATAGGACACTTTAGAATGGAGATGATTGATTGACTGATGCTTACCAAGGAAGTGCTATGAATATAACTAAACACAAAGGCCAAAAGAACAGATGTGAATTCCAAAGGAAGCCAGGGTGTTCTTACCAAGACAGAGTAAGTGGATACTGGGTAGTCAAAAAAGCAAAAACTCACTACACTATGCTGCAACTGAAGATTTTCATAGAATTGTATTATGTAATTTTCCTTTCTGCTTGCAATTTTGCCAAATATAAAAATATTATTTACTGAAATTCTGCACACATTAAGAAATGGTTGAGATGCCACTTACCACTAAGAAGCAGAACTGATAGAGAATAGAATCAAGTCAAAGTGTGAAAAAGAGATGACCATATAAGCCTGTAGGTACTGACAGTAGAACTGAGTATCAGACGTAATAATGAATTGCTTTTGAGGTATTGCCAGTATATTAACATGTACCATATGGCATAATATAAATCTCTGATAAAATGGACATGTGCAGAGCCTTCAAGATTCTTCTTGTAAGACTGTTAGTCTATCTGGTATATTATCACAGAATTCCAGAGACTTGGTGGCTTATAAACAACAGAAATTTATTTCTCGCAGCTCTGAAGGTGGGGAAGTTCAAGATTAGGTACCAGCAGATTCAGGATCTGGTGAGAGCCTGCTTCCTGGTTCATAGATTGTCATCTTCTTGCTGTATCCTCACATGGCAGAAGGGGACAAGGGAGTTCTTTGGGGTCTCTTTTTTTTTACCACCCCCCTACCTTCCCCCCTTGGAGTCCATACATTTGTTCTCTACATCTATGTCTCTATTTCAGCCTTGCAAAATGGTTCATCTGTACCATTATCCCATATTCCACATATATGAGTTAATATACGATATTTGTTTTTCTCTTTCTGACTTACTTCACTCTGTATGACAGTCTCTAGGTCCATCCACATCTCTACAAATGACCCAATTTCGTTTTTTTTTATGGCTGAGTAATACTCCACTGTATATATGTACCACATCTTCTTTATTCATTCGTCTATTGATGGGCATTTAGGTTGCTTCCATGGCCTGGCTATTGTAAATAGTGCTGCAATGAACATTGGGGAGCATGTGTCTTTTTGCATTATGGTTTTCTCTGGGTATATGCCCAGCAGTGGGATTGTTGGATCATATGGTAATTCTATTTTTAGATTTAAAGGAACCTCCATATTGTTCTACATAGTGGCTGTATTAATTTACATTCCCACCAACAGTGCAAGAGGATTCCCATTTCTCCACACCCTCTCCAGCACTTATTGTTTGTAGATTTTCTGATGATGTCCATTCTAAGCAGTGTGGGGTAATACCTCATTGCAGTTTTGATTTGAATTTCTCTAATAATTAGTGATGTTGAGCAGCTTTTCATGTGCTTTTTGGCCATTCACATGTCTTCTTTGGAGAGATGTCTATTTAGGTCTTCTGCCCATTTCTTGATTGGGTTGTTTGTTTTTTGAATATTAAGCTGAATGAGCTGTTTATATATTTTGGAGATTAATCCTCTGTCTGTTGATTCATTGGCAAATATTTTCTCCCACTCTGAGGGTTGTCTTTTTGTTTATAGTTTCCTTTGCTGTGCAAAAGCTTTTAAGTTTCATTAGGCCCCATTTGTTTATTTTTATTTTTATTTCCATTACTCTAGGAGGTGGGTCAAAAAAGATCTTGCTGTCATTTATGTCAGAGTGTTCTTCGTATGTTTTCCTCTAAGAGTTTTATAGTGTCTGGTCATCTTACATTTAGGTCTTTAATCCATATTCAGTTTATTTTTGTGTATGGTGTTAGGGAGTGTTCTAATTTCATTCTTTTACATGTAGCTTTCCAGTTTTCCCAGCACCACTTACTGAAGAAACTGTCTTTTATCCATTGTATATCCTTGCCTCTTTTGTCATAGATTTGTTGACCATAGGTATGTGGGTTTATCTCTGGGCTTTCTATCCTGTTCCATTGATCTATATTTCTGTTTTTGTGCAAGTACCATATTGTCTTGATTACTGTAGCTCTGTAGTATAGTCTGACGTCAGGGAGTCTGATTCCTCCAGCTCCAATTTTTTCCCTCAAAATTGCTTTGGTTATTCAGTGTCTTTTGTGTCTCCATACAAATTTTAAGATATTTTTGTTCTAGCTCTGTAAAAAATGCCATTGGTAATTTAATAGGGATTGCACTGAATCTGTAGATTGCTTTGAGTAGTATAATCATTTTTACAATATTGATGCTTCCATTCCAAGAACATGGTATACCACTCCATCTGTTTGTGTCATTTTTTATTTCTTTCATCAGTGTCTTATAGTTTTCTATGTACAGATCTTTTACTGCCTTAGGTAGGTTTATTCCTAGGTATTTTATTCTTTTTATTGCAGTGGTGAATGGGATTGTTTCCTTTCTGATCTTTCTCTTTCTGATCTTTTGTTGTTACTGTGTAGAAATGCAAGACATTTCTGTGCATAAATTTTGTATCCTGCAACTTTACCAAACTCATGGATTAGCTCTAGTAGTTTTCTGGTGGCTTCTTTAGGATTTTCTATGTATCAAATCATGTCATTGACAAAGTGACAGTTTTACTTCTTCTTTTCCAATTTTTATTACTTTCTTTTTCTTCCCTGATTGCCGTGGATAGGACTTCCAAAACTATGTTGAATAACAGTGGTGAGAGTGGACATCCTGATCTTGGAGGAAATGCTTTCAATTTTTTACCATTGAGAATGATGTTTGCTGTGGGTTTGTCATATATGGCCTTTATTATGTTGAGGAAGGTTCCTTCTATGCCCACTTTCGGGAGAGTTTTTATCATAAATAGTTGTTGAATTTTCTCAAAAGCTTTTTCCGTATCTATTGAGATGATCATATGGTATTTATTCTTCAATTTGTTAATATGGTGTATCACATTGACTGATTTGCGTATATTGAAGAATGCCTGCAGTCCTGGGATAAATCTCACTTGATCATGGTGTATGATCCATTCAATGCTTTATTTGATTCTGTTTGCTAGCATTTGGTAAGGATTTTTGCATCTATATTCATCAGTTATATTGGCCTGTAATTTTCTTTTTTTGTAGTATCTCTGTCTGGTTTTCATATCAGGGTAATGGTGGCCTCTTAGAATGAGTTTGGGAGTGTTCCTTCCTCTGCAATTTTTTGGAAGAGTTTGAGATGGGTGGATGTTAGCTCTTCTCTAAATGTTTGAGAGAATTCACCTGTGAAGCCAAATGGTCCCAGACTTCTGTTTGTTGGAAGATTTTTAATTACAGTTTCAATTTCATTACTTGTGATTGGTCTGTTCATATTGTCTATTTCTTCCTGGTTCAGTCTTGGGTTGTTATACCTTTCTAAGTATTTGTCCATTTCTTCCAGGTTGTCCATTTTCTTGGCAAAGAGTTGCTCATAGTTGTCCCTTATGATGCTTTGTGTTTTGGCAGTGGCTGCTGTAACTTCTTTTTCATTTCTAATTTTATTGATGTGAGTCCTCTCCCTTTTTTCTTGATGAGTCTGGCTAAAGGTTTATCAATTTTGTTTATATTCTCAAAGAACCAGATCTTAGTATTATTTCCTTCATTTTTTCTTCATTTATTTCTGATCTGATCTTTATGATTTCTTTCCTTCTGCTAACTTTGGGTTTTGTTTGTTATTTCTCTAGTTTCTTTAGGTGCAAGGTTAGATTGTTTATTTCATATTTTTCCTGTTTCTTGAAGTAGGATTGTATTGCTATAAACTTCCCCCTTAGAACTGCTTTTGCTGCATCTCATAGGTTTTGTATCATCATGTTTTCATTGTCATTTGTCTCTAGGTATGTTTTGATCACCTCTGATTTCTTCAGTGATCTCTTGGTTATTTAGTAACGTATTTTTTAGCCTCCATGTGTTTGTGTTTTTTACCTTTTTTTTCTCTGTAATTTATTTCTAATCTCATAGCGCTGTGGTCAGAAAAGATGCCTGATATGATTTCAATTTTCTTAAACTTACCGAGGCTTGATTTGTGATTCAAGATATGATCTATCCTGGAGAATGTTCTGTGTGCACTTGAGAAGAAAGTGTAATCTGCTGTTTTTGGATGGAATGTACTACAAATATCAATTAAATCTATCTGGTTTATTGTGTCATTTAAAGCCTGTGTTTCCTTATTAATTTTCTGTTTGGATGATCTGTGTAAATGAGGTGTGAAAGTCCCCCACTATTTTTTTTTTTTTTTTTTTTTTTTTTTTTTTTTTTTTTTTTTTTTTTTTTTTTTTGCGGTACGCGGGCCTCTCACTGCTGTGGCCTCTCCCGTTGCGGAGCACAGGCTCCGGACGCGCAGGCCCAGCGGCCATGGCTCACGGGCTCAGCCGCTCCGCGGCATGTGGGATCCTCCCGGACCAGGGCACGAACCCGCGTCTCCTGCATCGGCAGGCGGACTCCCAACCACTGCGCCACCAGGGAAGCCCAAAAGTCCCCCACTATTATTGTGCTACTGTCTATTTTCCCTTTTATAGCTGTTAGCATTTGCCTTATGTATTGAGGTGCTCCTATGTTGGTTTCATATATATTTATAATTTTTATATCTTCTTCTTGGATTTATCCCTTGATCATTATGTAGTGTCCTTCCTTGTCTCTTGTAACATTATTTATTTTAAAGTCTATTTTATCTAATATGAGTATTGCTACTCCAGCTTTCTTTTGATTTCTGTTTGCATGGAATATGTTTTTCCATCCCCTCACTGTCAGTCTGTACATGGCCTTAGGTCTGAAGTGGGTCTCTTGTAGACAGCCTATATGTGGGTCTTATTTTTGTATCCATTCAGCCCAGCTGTGTCTTTTGGTTGGAGCATTTAATCCATTTACATTTAAGGTAGTCATCGATATGTATGTTCCTATTACCATTTTCTTAATTGTTTGGGGTTTGTTTTTGTAGGTCTTTTCCTTCTCTTGTGTTTCCTGCCTAGAGAAGTTCTTTTAGCATTTATTGTAGAGCTGGTTTTGTGGTGCTGAATTCTCTTAGCTTTTGCTTGTCTGTAAAGCTTTTGATTTCTCTGTCAAATCTGAATAAGATCCTTGCCAGGTAGAGTAGTCTTGGTTGTAGGTTCTTGCCTTTCATCACTTTAAATATATCATGCCACTCCCTTCTGGCTTGTAGAGTTTCTGCTGAGAGATCAGCCGTTAACCTTATGGGAGTTCCCTTGTATGTTATTTGTTGTTTTTTCCTTGTTACTTTTAATAATTTTTCTTTGTCTTTAATTTTTGTCAGTTTGATGAGTATGTGTCTCAGCATGTTTCTCCTTGGGTTTATTCTGCCTGGGAATCTCTGTGCTTCCCGGACTTGGGTGGCTATTTCCTTTCCCATGTTATGGATGTTTTCGACTATAATCTCTTCAAATATTTTCTCGGGTCCTTTCTGTCTCTCTTCTCCTTCTGGGACCTCTATTATGCAAACGTTGGTGCGTTTAATGTTGTCCCAGAGGTCTCTTAGGCTGTCTTCATTTCTTTTCATTCATTTTTCTTTATTTTGTTTGTGCCAATGAAATCCACCCTTCTTTCTTCCAGGTCATTTATTTGTTCTTCTGCCTCAGTTATTCTGCTACTGATTCCTTCTCATGTATTTTTCATTTCAGTTATTGTGTTGTTCATCTCTGTTTGTTTGTTCTTTAATTCTTCCAGGTCTTTGTTAAACATTTCTTGCATCTTCTCAATCTTTGTCTCCATTCTTTTTCTGAGCTTCTGGATCATCTTCACTATCATTATTCTGAATTCTTTTTCTGGAAGGTTGCCTATCTCCACTTCATTTAGTTGTTTTTCTGGGGTTTTATCTTGTTTCTTAATCTGGTACATAGTCCTCTGCCTTTTCATTTTGTCTATCTTTCTATGAATGTGGTTTTCATTCCACAGGCTGCAGAATTCTAGATCTTGCTTCTGTTGTCTGCCCTCTCTGGGGTCTCTTTTTAAAAGCACTAATCGCATTCAGAACCCACCCTCATGATTTCATCACCTTCTAAAGACCAGCCTCAAAATGTCATCATACTGGGAGCATACAAACATTTTGTGGACATGCAAACATTCAATCTGTGTGAGTTGTTTTTAGTTGATACACATGAATTGCCAACTCTAATGAATGACTTATGTTCCAATTATGGATTTTACCACCGACGTACTCAAATAGATTATTACCTGTTCTCAAAAAAAAAAAAAAAAAATCAGAACAGCTTAACCTCAAGAAGACTTCTTGAGAAGCTGTTTCCCATGAAAATCAAGAGGGCAAAGTATTCATTGGTCTAGCTCTTCCATGTAAAATAGAGTTTATGGTGTCTGTTGGCTGAGCATAACAACTGACAACATGATCTAAAAGTCTCTGGCCTCTTTATGTGATGTGATTTTCTAACAGCTGACAATACATACTGAGAATGGCAGTCCAAGAGTGGAAGGATTATTTCTCCCTTTCAGAGAATCATAGCACAGTTTTAACTCCATCATCACATTTATTAACTAGACACAGAACAGTACTAATAATTTTGATGGATGTTTAACAAGAAAAATTAGAATATTCTCTTCCTTATCTATCTAGTTGGTCAATAAATAATTAGCATAAAAATGCAAACTAATATGAAGACTATGAAGCAAAATGCTTCATATTTGCAGTCATTCTCCTTAGGATACAGAGTAGTTCTGAATTTGACAGTGGTTTGCAGTATATTTTGAGAAAATTTTCTCTTCAGAGGCTGAGTAGTATTCTTTATAAATATACTTCTATATTTGACTGAAGAGTCAAAGGAAAAATTAAAAGGTCTTGTCCTGGAGTTTTAACTGGCAATTTTGCTTGAATTCAGGAGTATCTAGTATTCCTTTCAGTGGTGGAAATTTTCCTAAGAAAATATTTTGCTATACAGTAATTGAAAACCATAAGTGCTACAGATATTTTAATGAACTGGTATTTAAACCAGTGTAAAAGAATATTATTAAATAAATGGAAAATCTTAGCACAAAAATTTAATGGTAAGATGAAAAGCCGAATTAAACATTTTAATCTTTTTAATGGTCAATTGTACAAAGTTTAGCAAAAATAAATACAGTTATCACTTTAAACCATAACTTCACCAAACTTGAGCATCTTAACCTACTAATTTCATTTTTCCATTTATTTTGGATCTAACCTAGATTTTATAATCATTCCAAAATTGAATCAAGGATTTGCCTGTTGCTTCCACTGTCACATTTATAGAAACAAGGGCATGCTACTTAGGTCCTTTATGTTGTAATAACCACAGATGCACTCAGTCTTCCACGAAAAGGTAAATTGTTTTAGTATATCTATGAACTGGAACAGAAACCAAGGATATTCTAGCAATATTTTCCTCCAGTGGCATCTATGAAATACCTCTGGTTATTTTATTCCTGTCTCCTCATTCTCTTTGTGTTCCAATAACCAAATTCTAGTTTGTTATTTCCTTTGCCTCTACTAGACAGAACTCTTTGTCAAATTCAAGGTACCGACGGACTACCATGCATACAGTGCCCCTTGGTAGTCTAAGGAGAGCTTTATTTAGGAGGTGGAAAAAACACAGATGGACGGAAAATAGGAGTAAGGCTGATCAAGCAAACTCTTTACAAGTTAAAATACCTTGTTCTATCTACAAGTACCACAATTGATGTACATATAAAGCATGTAACTACTTCTTCAATCTGTCAGAAAAAGCCAGTCCATATTTCTGCATGCCCTCCAAACTGGCTTTGACCATTTAAGGGTAGATTATAAAAGAAAAGTTGAGAGAAAATCGTTAAGAGGCGCAGATTTTTAAAAAAATTAAATATATACATGCTGCCATAGCAGGTAAGCATATTAACTGGGATCAGAGATAAAAGGAAGTAGAGAACACTAAATTAAAAATAAGTAGGTTGATTAATGGAATTGTATTTTCCCCTTGTTAAAGGAGTAGCTTCCTGTTTCAGTTCTGGTTATAGATATTTGTTTAACTCTGGCATCATTACAAAGGAGCACTGTCTTTCTCCCTCCTCAGTGCATGCAGCCACATGTAATCTACTGGTCAGAAGATACATATTATGCTATCTTGAGATAATCTGCAGCTGTTCACACTGGTTTTCTCCCTCTCTCTCTCTCTCTCTCTCTCTCTCTCTCTCTCTCTCTCTCTCTCACACACACACACACACACACACACACACCCACATACACACACACACACACACACACACACTGCTTCTGGAAGAATCACTTTTTCATATGACAGTGGAAGACACAGTATTACATGGAGTTACAATAAAGAATACATATCACATCACTTTTCCTGCAACATTCCAGCATAATGGAGTCAGTTAAGGCCAGATGTTTTAGTCTTGACTATGTACTTATATATAAAGGTAGATTTATTAAAGCAGAGAGAAGTTTAGTTCCACCATCATCATCATCACTGAAAGTTTCATGACTAAATTTTCAAGTATTATATTTCAAAGGTAACCTGCTGTTGTTTACTTTCCAACCTTTTTTTCTGGCACATTTATTCTTTATGTACAGAATTGTATTAAAAAAGAGTGAATGGAATCTCCCTTGGAAATACAGCAGGTGGTATAATTAATATAGAAACGTGGTAAACATGTTGTTTCCATATTTAGCAAAGGCTGTGAATTTAGAATAAAATATTTTGGTTTCTTCTAGTATTAAGTAGAAATTTATTTCTAATAATTTTTCTTCAAATATGGATGCATTGTTTTCAGAAGAATAAGGATTTTTGGGTTCTATGCATTTGAGATTGTGTATATTAAATAGTTGAAACATTATTATCAACATCACCATTAAATTGGTATTGAAAGAAAGGATGAAAAGAAACAAAATCCAACCAGCTCAAAAATAGCAGTGTGAACCTGTGAACAATCTCCGAAGTTATCAGAAGCCATTCTAGGGAGATTAACAAAAGACTGTAGTTTCCCCCATGAAGTACTGGGTAGAGATATTGAGGCAAATGTTCCAATAAATTTAAGTTAGTGCTATGTATATATTCCTACCTGAGGCAAATACCAGTTAAGTGTGCTTTAAATGCAAACTGAGTTTTCTTTTCGTGGAAAATGTTAAAGGTTTTAAGAAATACCTCTTCACATTTCATCTTATTAGAAAGTATGATGAGTTTTTAGGGCATTTGAAAAAATAATCCAAGCTGGAAAAAATTTTAATTGACCAAAAGAAAATTAAAAACAACGTAACAAAGCTTATGTCATAAAATGAAGAAGTACATGACACCAAGGAACAGAGAAGCAAAACTTACATTATGCAGTAGGTAGAATTTGCCCACAGCCACTGGCTTCATCGGAAAAGTGACTAGATTCCACCAATGTGTAGCAACAGCTCCACAAAGAGAATGCTAAAATTAAAAATAAAATAGCATTAAAGTATAGGTATTTGTGTTTAAAGGCTCCTTCTGGAAAAAAAAGGTGCAATTTCTTCAAGGAGCATGTATCTAGGATGTGGCAGAGTGATTCCCAGGACAATTCAAATCCTTTCTGGATATCTATAAGAATGAATAACATGTTTAAATGAAGTATGGAATGAATCTAATTAATTTGAACACTTGAATAGAAAACAGACAGAAAATGCTAATTCTGTTGGCATTTTAGTATCTTCTTTCATATTATATTTTTGAATCGTAAGTGGGGATATAAGAAACTGATATACCTTTACAAAGTATTAAGAAGAAGATTTAGTTTTCTATACCATGCTAGTATAGTAGGATGAAATGACTCCACAGGTTGAACCTACAGTTCCTAATGTGCTAGAAATTTGTTTATGTGGGGAAAGTACCTAATAAGACATTTAAATTCAGAAAGACTTTGAAAAAAAATTACAAGGAAACAAAGAGAGCCAAGGTTTGGCATTTGGTGGTGGATTATAACAGAGAGATGAGTCAGAAGGAGGAGATAGAAATAGGCCAAAAACTAGGTAAGAGGCTGTTACTTTATAGATGACCAATATGAAAATTCTAATGGAAGTGGGACCAGTGAATTAGTCTATTTATAGTTGTTTGCATCGCTCTGATATAAATACTGTAACCCTCTCACCAATAATTCCATTAGATATCCTACATATATAAAGTGTCTGTGCAATTGATTTCAGGGATAAAACATCAAGAAAAAGGATTTACTTCCTCATCTGTGTTGAAGTAGAATGACAGAAACAAAATACTTTCCGTAATTGAGACCTCACAATTTCTGTTTCCTTTGAGGGAATCAGAAACCTGATGTGAACATGAGAATGATTAGACTTTACAATACCTGGGAAAAGAATTGGATATCCTAAAGAAAGTGGACTTAGAAGCTTGAAACAATTATCTTTTTAAATTCTTCTGATATTTCGGTCACACAAAATGACAGTTTCACAAGAAACACATGTCTAATTAAACTCCAACAGCTATTAATTTAGTGTCTACTATGTGGAAAACACTCTGCTAAGCATAGCAATTGATAAGAAAGTCTACCCTTATAGGGTTTACAATCCACTGGGAGAAACAGACTTGAGTTAAATATGACACAAAACATACAAATAAAATGTAAAGTTATATAGAAAAAAGAAGACGGTGCGAAAAAGCCTAAATATTTTAGGGACTTGGAAAAGACTTCTCTGATGAAGTGGATAACAGAGCTGAAATCATTTCCATTCTTCTCTCCTTAGATCACTAATAGCTTCCTCATTCTTACTTTCAAAAGATGAACTTGCACACCTTTTTACTGAGAAAATAGAATTAATCAAAAGAGAAAGCCCCCCCAATTTATTTTATCTCTGCATATCTACAAATACCTATACACATATCCTTGCCTTCCCCTGTTACTAGAGATGAACACAATGAAAGATAAAATTATTTGAAGATGGCAAAACAAAGCATTATATCAAACATAAGGTCCTTCTGAGTTTATAGCCCTGTGCAACTGTACGTGTCACACACCCATGACATTAAATTAGATGACCACCACATATAATCCATCAAGAAATTTTGTTGGTTCCACCTTCAACATAAAGAATCTGACTCCTTTTTAGGACTTCCCTGGTGGTCCAGTGGCCAAGAACCTGCACTCCCAATGCAGGGGTCCTGGGTTCGATCCCTGGTGAGGGAAATAGATCCCACATGCCACAATTAAGAGCTTGCATGCCGCAACTAAAGATCCTGCATGCATATATCCCCTATTTTTTGGATTTCCTTCCCATTTAGGTCATCACAGAGCACTGAGTAGAGTTCTCTGTGCTATACAGTAGGTTCTCACTGGTTACCTATTTTGGATATACTTATACTAGCTGATTCACTTTGCTATACAGTAGAAACTAACATAACATTGTAAAGCAATTATACTTGAATAAAAATTAAGGAAAAAAAAAGTGCCCACATGCAGCAACGAAGATCCTGCATGTGGCAACGAAGATCCTGTGTCTCAACTAAGACCCAGCTCAGCCAAATAAATAAATATTAAAAAAAAAAAGAATGTAACTCCTTTGCACCACTTCCACTGAGACCACTCTGGTTAAACCATCACAAACTTTTACCTGAATTATCCCTCTATCTAACCAATTGGACTCCACACATATAGCCCTGTCTTTTCACACCTTCTATTCTATTCTCAACATACCTGTGACAGTGATCTTTTAAAAATTAAAAAGAGATTATATCATCCTTGTGCTCAAAGTTTTGAATGATTTGTGATCTCACTCAGAGTAAAATCTCATCTTTACAATAGGCTAGAAGGCTCTATATGATCTTGGTCTCCCCCAAATTTTCCACTTGACCTCATCTCTTCTACAGTCCCTGCCTTCCAATTATGCTCAGCTCCTGGGTTCTGCCTTCTTTTCTGTTCTTTGAGCACACTGCACATACTGGGGGACTTTTCCTCTGCTGTTCATACTAATACTCCTTCCTGAAAATATCTCCATGACTCATCTACTCAACTTTTTTACATCTTTGCTCAAAAGTCACCATCTCAGTGAGATTTTCTCTAACCTATGTAAAATTTCAAAAACCCCCACTGTCACACTTCTTTTACCTTTGGGTATCTTCAAAATATTTACCATCTTCTAACATCCAATATAATTTATATATTTTTATTATTACAATAATATAAATATCATATGGACAGCAATTTTTATCTGTTTGGCTGCATGTTATATCTTTAGTACCTAGAATGTTGCCTGGTATAACATATTTACTGAATTCTATTAATGGATATACTTCTGATTGCTTTGAGAAAACTTAACTATAATTTGTGTGTGTGTATGTGATAGGAATTGAGTTTGCCCATTAAACTTTGTAATATACCTATTTGTATATGGGAGCTTAAAAATCTGAGTATGTTTAAAATGCACATAAAAAGTGTGTACACCAAGAACAACTGCTCCAAACATTGTAGACCACATGATTATTTTTTTATAATTCTGTTCTTTTTTTAAAAATATAGTTCACTTCTAATATATTAGTTTCAGGTATACAACATAGTGATTTGATATTTTTATAGATTATGCACCATACAAAGTTATTATAATATTATTGACTATATTCCATGTGCTGTACATTACATATCTGTGACTTGTTAATTTATCATTATAGTTTATAGTTCTTTAGCCCATTTCATCTACTTTACGTATCCCCTAACCCCTCCCTTCTGACAACCACTATATTGGTCACCATATCTATGAATCTGTTTCTGTTTTATTTGTTCATTTGTTTTGTCTTCTAGAGTCCACACATAAGTGAAAACCCAGTATTTATCTTTCTTTGTCTTATTTCACTTAGCAAAATACCATGTCCATCCATTTTGTTGTAAATGGCATGGTTTCATTCTTTTTATGGCTGAGTAATATTCCATTACATATACAACAGCTTCTTTATCTATTCATCTGATGGACACTTAGGTGGCTTCTATATCTTGTCTATTGTAAATAATGCTACAGGTACTACTGAGAAGATGGCGGAAGAGTAAGACACGGGGATCACCTTCCTCCTCACAGATACATCAAAAATACATCTACACACGGAACTTCTCCTATAGAACATCCACTGAATGCTGGCAGAAGACCTCAGACCTCCCAAAAGGCAAGAAACTCCCCACATACCTGGGTAGGGCAAAAGAAAAAAGAATAAACAGAGACAAAGAATAGGAAAGGGACCTGCATCAGTGGGAGGGAGCTGTGAAGGAGGAAAGGTTCCCACACACAAGAAGCCCCTTCGCAGGCAGAGACTGAGGGTGGTGGAGGGGGAAACTCCAGAGCCGCGGAGGACAGCGCAGCCACAGGGGTGCGGAGGGCAAAGCAGAGAGATTCCCGCACAGAGGATTGGTGATGACGGGCACTCACCAGCCCGAGAGGCTTGTCTGCTCACCCACTAGGGCGGGCAGGGCTGGGAGCTGAGCCTCTGGCTTCAGTCGGATCCCAGGGAAAGGTCTGGAGTTGGCAGAGTGAAAACAGCCTGAAGGGGTTAGGGCACCACAGCTAGCCAGAGCTAGTCCAGTTGAAGTCTGGAGCTGCCGAAGAGGCAAGAGACCTTTTCTTCCCTCTTTGCTTGCTGGTGTGCGAGGAGAGGGATTTAAGCGTGCTGCTTAAAGGAGCTCCAGAAATGGGCACGGAGCTACCGAAGAGACAAGAGACTTTTTCTGGCCTCTTTGTCTCCTGGTGCTAGAGGAGAGGGGATTAAGCACACCGAGTAAAGGAGCTCCAGAAACGGGCGTGAGCCGTGGTGGACAGCAGAGACTGGTGTGGGACACTAGGGTTGCTGCTACTGCCACCAAGAGGCCTGTGTGCGAGCACAGGTCACTCTCCACACTGCCCCTCCTGGGAGCCCGTGCAGCCCGCCACTGCCGGGGTCCCGGGATCCAGGGACAGCTTCCCGGGGAGAACTCGCGGCGTGCCTCGGGCCGGTGCAGCATCACGCCGTCCTCTGCTGTAGCAGGTTCGCCCCGCATCTGTGCCCCTCCATCCCCCCGGCCTGTGCCAGAGCCCCCGAATCAGCTGCTCCTTTAAACCCGTCCTGTCTGAGCAAAGGGCAGACGCCCTCGGATGACCTACACGCAGAGGCGGGGCCAAGTCCAAAGCTGAACCCCAGGAGCTGTGTGAACAAAGAGGAGAGTGGGAGGTCTCTCCCAGCAGCCTCAGAAGCAGCGGATTAAAGCTCCACAATCAACTTGAAGTGCACTGCATCTGTGGAAAACCTGAATTGACAGAGAAATATCCCAAGTTGAGGAGGTGGACTTCGGGAGCAAGATATACTATTACTTTCCCCATTTTTTCTTTTTGTGAGTGTATACGTGTGTGCTGCTGTGTGAGATTTTGTCTGTATACCTTTGCTTTCACCATTTGTCCTAGGGTTAGACCGACCCGTTTTTTTGTTTTTTTTTAATCGAAATTTTTCTTCCGAATAATTATTTTTTATTTTAATAACTATATTTTAACCAAATTTATTTTGTCTTTCCTCTTCCTTTCTTCTTTTCTTCCTTCCTTCTCTACTTCCCTCCTTTCTTCCTTCCTTCCTCCCTTCTTTCCTCCCTTCCTTCCTCCCTTCTCTTCTTCCTCCCTTCTTTTCTTCCTCCTTTCCTTCCTCCCTTCCTTTCCCTCCCTCCTTCCTTCCTTTCTTCCCTTTCTATTTTTTCTCCCTTTATTTTAAGCCATGTGGATTAAAGGCTCTTGGCACTCCAGCCAGGCATCAGGGCTGTGTCTCTGAGGTGGGAGAACCAACCTCAGGACACTGGTCCACAAGAGACCTCCCAGCTCCACGCAATATCAAATGGCAAAAATCTCCCAGAGATCTCCATCACAACACCAAGACCCAGCTTCACTCAAGGACCAGCAACGAACAGTGCTGGAAACCCTATGCCCAACAAAGAGCAAGACAGGTCTACAGCCCCATCCATTAGCAGAGAGGCTGCCTAAAATCATAATAAGGCTACCAACATCCCCAAACACACCACCCAACGTGGACCTGCCCACCAGAAAGACAAGATCTAGCCTCATCCACCAGAACAGAGGCACTAGTCCCCCCAACCAGGAAACCTACACAACTCACTGAACCAATCTTAGACACTGGGGATAGCCACCAAAAACAGCGGGAACTATGAACCTGCAGCCTGCAAAAAGGAGACCCCAAACACAGTAAGATAAGCAAAATGAGAAGACAGAAAAACACACAGCAGATGAAGGAGCAAGATAAAAACACACCAGACCTAACAAATGAAGAGGAAATAGGTAGTCTACGTGAAAAAGAATTCAGAATAATGATAGTAAAGATGATTCAAAATCTTGGAAATAGAATAGACAAATTGCAAGAAACAGTTAACAAGGACCTAGAAGAAATAAAGAGGAAGCAAGCAACAATGAGCAACAGAATAAATGAATTGAAAAATATTCTAGATGCGATCAATAGCAGAATAACTGAGGCATAAGGACGGATAAGTGACCTGGAAGATAGTGGAAATAGGGGCTTCTCTGGTGGTGCAGTGGCTGAGAATCTGCCTGCCAATGCAGGTGACACGGGTTCGATCCCTGGTCTGGGAAGATCACACATGCCGCAGAGCAACTGGGCCTGTGAGCCACAACTACTGAGCCTGCGTGTCTGGAGCCTGTGCTCTGTGACAAGAGAGGCTGCGATAGTGAGATGCCCGCACACTGTGGTGAAAAGTGGCCCCCGCTTGCCCCAACGAGAGAAAGCCCTTGCACAGAAATGAAGACCCAACACAGCCAAAAATAAATAAAATAGTGGAAATAACTACTGCAGAGCAGAATAAAGAAAAAAGAATGAAAAGAAATGAGGACAGTCTCAGAGACCTCTGGAACAACATTAAATGCACCAACATTCAAATTATAGGGGTAACAGAAGAAAAAGAGAAAAAGAAAGTGACTGAGAAAATATTTGAAGAGATTATAGTTGAAAACATCCCTAATATAGGAAAGGAAATAGTCAATAAAGTCCAGGAAGCAAAGAGTACCATATAGGATAAACCCAAGGATAAACACGCCGAGACACATAATAATCAAACTGTCAAAAATTAAATACAAAGAAAACATATTAAAAACAGCAAGGGAAAAACAACAAATAACACAAAAGGGAATCCCCGTAAGGTTAACATCTGATCTTTCAGCAGAAACCCTACAAGCCAGAAGGGAGTGGCAGGACATATTTAAAGTGATGAAGGAAAAAAACCTACAACCAAGATTATTCTACCCAGCAAGGATCTCATTCAGATTTGATGGAGAAATTAAAAACTTTACAGACAAGCAAAAGCTGAGAGAGTTCAGCACCACAAAACCAGCTTTACAACAAATGCTAAAGGAACTTCTCTAGGCAAGAAACACAAGAGAAGGAAAAGACCTACAAGAACAACCCAAAACAACTAAGTAAATGGTAATACGAACATACATATCGATAATTACCTTAAATGTAAATGGATTAAATGCTCCCACCAAAAGACACAGACTGGCTGAATGGATACAAAAACAGGACCCATATATATGCTGTCTACAAGAGACCCACTTCAGGACTAGAGACACTTACAGGCTGAAAGTGAGGGGATGGAAAAAGATATTCCATGCAAATGGAAATCAGAAGAAAGCTGGAGTAGCAATTCTCATATCAGACAAAATAGACTTTAAAATAAAAACTATTACAAGAGACAAAGAAGGACACTACATAATGATCAACGGATCGGTCCATGAAGAAGATATAACAATTGTAAATATTTATGCACCCAACATAGGAGCATCTCAATACATAAGGCAAATACTAACAGCCATAAAAGGGGAAATCGACAGTAACACAATCATAGTAGGGGACTTTAACACCCCACTTTCACCAATGGACAGATCATCCAAAATGAAAATAAATAAGGAAACACAAGCTTTAAATGATACATTATACAAGATGGACTTAACTGACATTTATAGGACATTCCATCCAAAAACAACAGAATACACATTTTCCTCAAGTGCTCATGGAACATTCTCCAGGATAGATCATATCTAGGGTCACAAATCAAGCCTTGGTAAATTTAAGAAAATTGAAATTGTATCAAGTATCTTTTCTGACCACAACGCTATGAGACTAGATATCAATTACAGGAAAAGATCTGTAAAAAATAAAAACACATGGATGCTAAACAATACACTACTTAATAACGAAGTGATCAGTGAAGAAATCAAAGAAGAAATCAAAAAAATACTTAGAATAAAATGACAATGGAGACACGATGACCCAAAACCTAAGGGATACAGCAAAAGCAGTTCTAAGAGGGAAGTTTATAGCAATACAATCATACCTTAAGAAACAGGAAACATTTTGAATAAACAACCTAACTTTGCACTTAAAGCAATTACAAAAAGAACAAAAAACCGCCAAATTTAGCAGAAGGAAAGAAATCATAAAGATCAGATCAGAAATAAATGAAAAACAAATGAAGGAAACTATAGCAAAGATCAATAAAAGGAAAAGCTGGTTCTTTAAGAAGATAAACAAAATTGATAAACCATTAGCCAGACTCATCAAGAAAAAAAGGGAGAAGACTCAAATCAACAGAAGTAGAAATAAAAAAGGAGATGTAACAACTGACACTGCAGAAATACAAAAGATTAATAGAGATTACTACAAGCAACTGTATGCCAATAAGATGGACAACCTGGAAGAAATGGACAAATTCTTAGAAATGCACAAGCTGACGATACTGAACCAGGAAGAAATAGAAAATATAAACAGACCAATCGCAATCACTGAAATTGAGACTGTGATTAAAAATCTTCCAACAAACAAAAGCCCTGGACCAGATGGCTTCACAGGCGAATTCTATCAAACATTTAGAGAAGAGCTAACACCTATCCTTCTCAAACTCTTCCAAAAGATAGCAGAGGGAGGAACACTCCCAAACTCATTCTAGGAGGCCACCATCACACTGTTACCAAAACTAGACAAAGACGTCACAAAGAAAAACAACTACAGGCCAATATCACTGATGAACATAGATGAAAAAATCCTCAACAAAATACTAGCAAACAGAATCTAACTGCTCATTAAAAGGATCATACAGCATGATTAAGTGAGGTTTATTCCAGGAATGCAAGGATTCTTTAATATATGCAATCAATCAACGTGATATACCATATCAACAAACTGAAGGAGAAAAACCATATGATCATCTCAATAGATGCAGAGAACGCTTTTGACAAAATTCAACACCCATTTATGATAAAAACCCTACAGAAAGTAGGCATAGAGGGAACTTTCCTCAACATAATAAAGGCCATATATGACAAACCCACAGCGAGCATCATTATCAATGGTGAAAAACTGAAACCATTTCCACTAATATCAGGAACAAGACAAGGTTGCCCACTCTCACCACTCTTATTCAACATAGTTTTGGAAGTTCTAGCCACAGCAATCAGAGAAAAAAAGGAAATAAAAGGAATCCAACTAGGAAAAGAAGAAGTAAAGCTGTCACTGTTTGCAGATGACATGATACTATACATAGAGAATCCTAAGGATGCTACCAGAAAACTACTAGAGTTAACCAATGAATTTCATAAAGTAGCAGGATACAAAATTAATGCACAGAAATCTCTGACATTCTTATACACTAATGATGAAAAATCTGAGAGTGAAATTAAGAAAACACTCCCATTTACCATTGAAACAAAACGAATAAAATATCTAAGAATAAACCTACCTAAGGAGACAAAAGACCTGTATGCAGAAAACTATAAGACACTGATGAAAGAAATTAAAGATGGTACAAATAGGTGGAGAAATATACCATGTTCTTGGATTGGAAGAATCAACATTGTGAAAATGACTCTACTACCCAAAGCAATCTAAAGATTCAATGCAATCCCTATCAAGCTACCACTGGCATTTTTTACAGAACTAGAACAAAAAGTTTCACAATTTATATGGAAACACAAAAGACCCCGAATAGCCAAAGCAATCTTGAGAACGAAAAATGGAGCTGGAGGAATCAGGCTCCCTGACTTCAGACTATACTACAAGGCTACAGTAATCAAGACAGTATGGTACTGGCACAAAAACAGAAATATAGATCAATGGAACAGGATAGAAAGCCCAGAGATAAAGCTACACACATATGATCACCTTATCTTTGATAAAGGAGGGAAGGATATACAGTGGAGAAAAGATAGCCTCTTCAATAAGTGGTGGTGGGAAAACTGGAGAGCTACCTATAAAAGTATGAGATTAGAACACTCTCTAACACCATACGCAAAAATAAATTCAAAATGGATTAAAGACCTAAATTTAAGGCCAGACACCATCAAACTCTTAGAGGAAAATATAGGCAGAACACTCTATGACATAAATCACAGCAAGATCCTTTTTGACCCACCTCCTAGAGTAAGGGAAATAAAAACAAAAATAAACAAATGGGACCTAATGAAACTTAAAAGCTTTTGCACACCAAAGGATACCATAAACAAGACCAAAAGACAACCCTTCGAATGGGAGAAAATATTTGCAAATGAAGCAACTGACAAAGGATTAATATCCAAAATTTATAAGCTACTCATGCAGCTCAATAACAAAAAAACAAACAACACAATCCAAAACTGGGCAGAAGAACTAAATAGACATTTCTCCAAAGAAGATATACAGATTGCCAACAAACACATGAAAGAATGCTCAACATCATTAATCATTAGAGAAATGCAAATCAAAACTACAATGAGATATCATCTCACACCAGTCAGATTGGCCATCATCAAAAACTCTGGAAACAATAAATGCTGGAGAGGGTGTGGAGAAAAGGGAACACTCTTGCACTGCTGGTGGGAATGTAAATTGATACAGCCACTAAGGAGAACAGTATGTAAATAATGCTACAATGAACATTGGAATGCACGTATCTTTTCATGTTAGTGTTTTTCTTTCCTTCTGGTGAATACCCAGGATTTGCCCAATCATATTTAGTTATATTTTTAATTTTTTGAGGAACTTCCGTACTGTTTGCCATAGTGGATGTACCAGTTTACATTCCCATCAACAGCGTACAAGGGTTCCCTTTTGTCCACGTCCTCACCAACACTTGTTATTTCTTATCTTTTTGATGATATCCATTCCAACAGGTATGAGGTGAAATTTCAGTGTGGTTTGATTAGCATTTCCCTGATGATTATTGCTATTGAACATCTTTTCATGTGACTGTTGGCCAACTGTACATCTTCTTTGGAAAAATGCCTATTCAGGTCCTCTGTTCATTTTTAATCACATAGTTTGTGTGGTTTTTTTTGTTTGTTTTGTTTTTTGTGTGTGTTTTTGATATTGAGTTGTATGAATTATTTGTGTATTTTGGACAGTAACCCTTTATCAGACATATAATTTGCAAATATATTCTCCTATTCAGTAGGTTGCCTTTTTGTTTTGTTGATAGCTTCCTTCACTGTGCCAAAGATTTTTAGTTTTATTTGACCCCATTTATTTATTGTTTCTTTTGTTTCCCTTGCATGAGGAGACAGATCAAAAAAAAAAAAAAAATTGGTAAGATCGATTTTTAAAAGCATACTGCCTATGTGTTCTTTTAGAATTTTTATGGTTTCAGGTCTTACATTTAAGACTTTAATCCATTTTGTGTTTAATTTTGTAAATAGTGTGTAAAAATGGTCTAGTTTCATTCTTTTACATGTAGCTGTCCACCTTTCCCATCATCACTTATTGAAGAGACTATCTTTTCCCCATTGTATATTCTTGCCTCCTATGTTGTAGATTAATTGACCATATGTGAATGGGATTATTCCTGGCCTTGCTATTCTGGTCCATTTATCTATGTGTCTGTTTTTGTGCCAGTAACATACTGTTTTGCTTACCTTTGCAATATAGTTTGAAATCAGGGAGCATGATATCTTCAGCTTTGTTCTTTCTCAAAATTTCTTTGGCTACTTGATTTTTTGTTGTTGTTGTTTTGGTTCCATAAAATTTGAGGATTATTTTCTTCTAGTTCTGTAAAAAATGCCATGGGTATTTTGATAGGGATTTCATTAAATCTGTAGATTGCTTTGGGTAGTATGGAAATTTTAACAATATTAATTCTTCCAATGCATAAACACAACATATCTTTCCATTTATTTGTGTAGTCTTCAATTTCTTTCAACAACATCTTATAGTTTTCAAAGATAGGCCTTAGTTTCATTGATTTTTTTTTTTTTTGGACTATATTTCGTCTATTTCTGCTCCAATTTTTATTATTTCCTTCCTTCAACTAACTTTGGGCTTTATTCATTCTTCTTTTTCTGATTCCTTTGGGTGTAAAATTAGGGTTTTTATTTGAGGTTTTTTTCTTGTTTCTTGGTAGGCCTGTATTGCTATAAACTTCCCTCTTAGAACTGCTTTGGGTGCATCCTATAGATTTTGGAAAGTTGAGTTTCTATTTTCATTCCTCTCAAGCTGTTATTTGATTTCCTCTTTTATTTCTCTGGTTGATCCCATGGTTTTTTAGTATGTTGTTTTGTCTCCATGTGTTTGTTTTTTCCAGTTTTTTACCTGTAATTGATTTCTAGTTTCATACCATTGTGGTCAGAAAAGATGCTTGATATGATTTCAATCTTTTTAAATTTATTGAGACTTGCTTTGTGGCCTAGCATATGATCTATCCTGGAGAATGTTCCATGTGCACTTTAAAAAGTGCTGTTTTGGGATGTAATGTTCTATAGATATCTATTAAGTACATCTGTTATAATGTGCACAGAATTCTTTGTGATTGGATCTAGTCGTATTCCCTTTTAAATAAAGCTCATTAAAACTAACAAGAAAAATCAAATCATTCAGGACAGAGTTTCTGCTTTCAAAACTGTGTAAGGGCTGTCTCAATGATGTATTCCATCCTTGTACATGTATTTACACATATTCAATTTTTCAACATTTGCCATATAGCATGTTGCCATCTACTTTATGTACAAATTTCACCTCCTCCAAAATGTAAAGTAAGCAGCATAGTTGATACTACACCTAAAATTATTTCCAGGCTACTATATTTGTCAATTAGAAGTATACTTATTTGACATGGAAAATATTCATAGGCAGGTTGATATGCCATATAACCTAGGTTATATGTGCAATATAATGCTGTTTGTAAATATATGTAAATTTTCTTCATGCATGCATTTTTTTTTACCAACAATGAACACTGTAATTAGCAGAAGTTATTGAAAAATAGAAATATTGTTTGTAGGTTTTCTTCATGATAAAATGCAAATTTGGTTTTCCATAAAACATTCAATTTTGAAGGCAATTCAGTTTGGGGCCAACAAGACATTTTTTTAAATTGTACTTTCTTATGGAGAAAAATTTTCTTGTACAGTAAAAAGCTTAGAATACTTTGATTTTTTTTTGCCTATAACACTTCAAAATTATAAAATAATATTTACAATTATCATTTAACGTTAATCATTTTATGAGATACTGTTTAAAAGTATTAAAACAGGATTCTAGGACCATGTTGGGGGCATTAGTGACATAATTTTTAAATCTTTCCATATAATCACATGAAAGCAGACAATATAATAAAACAGCAAACCTGAAAAATAATTGAGCAATATTTGCACCTGAATTTGGTAACAAGTGTTGCCCCATATGTCTCCAAATATAAGTATATAAAGACAACCAACAGCCAAAAAAAACCTGCCTGGTATCAACATCTATGCAGAATGAACTGGAGGTAATTAAAGGGTTACTTGATAAATTAGAAAAATATGAGAACCCCAGAAGAGCCAACAGAAAGTCACTGGAGAACAAATCAGGCCAATGTGATGACAGCCATTGAAATGTGAGGAGTTTCTCCCTATTAAATTGCACATGAATGGAAGGTACAATGTAAGGTCCAAAGCAACTGGAGTAGTTTGAACTTTGCTAACTCTTGAATCTTCTGCAAATTTATAAAAGCTAACCCAGATCACATCTCATTTGTAAAGTCCAGGAAGACCAATTTTACATTAAAATGAGTAGCAGAAAATATTGAAATCAAATCCTCATCAAAGTCACTATGAGGAAAAGAGATAAAGGTACACAATAATATCCTGCAAACAATGAAAGCATTCCAGAAAAACATGCCTACAAAGCAAATGAAAACTATAATGTACTATTTCAAAATATTCCCATAGATAATAAAAAAGAGTAAAATGTATTTTATAAGAACTTGAAAATTTCAGAAATAAGATGGAAAACTCAAGAAGGAATTCGATTTTTTTCATTGGAAGTGAAGAATAAGTTAGAAGAAACATAAGAGTGACTAACCATCACAGATACCATCTAAAGAGAAATGTTAGATAAAAATGAAGAAGATTTTCAAAAATTAAAATGAGATAATGAATCCCTTCTCCTTGTCTTTTGCCTTCCCTTTTCCTTCCCCTTTTTCTCCAAAATGATATTGGATATTGAATTGCAATTTATCAGTGTGAACTCATATTTTTCCAAATATAGAGGTAGCTGTGGGAATAAATATATTAATAAATGAGATGTAGTAATAAATATATGAGTACATTATATTTCCCATCTTGGTCCACTGCAAGTGCCTGTGGATACTAACACCCAATAATAATAGCCCACCTATTGCCAGGATCTTTTTTTCTAAAAACTGTCCTATACCATAATATGTCAGGACTGCAAAACTGTCAAAAGACACTGCAACCAGCTTGAAGTGGCTTTCAGTTGCCAAATATTGGAAAATTTAAGTAATGACAGAAAGGGATTGCAATCCATTAAACAAAATCTGTGAATCCATACTCACATAAAGAAATAAATGGATGTATAAATGAGAAAACTTTAAAGTAGAATGCCAATAAATAAATGCAGATTTAGAAAATGAAATTTAAAAGCCATTAGTTGTTTACCCTCAAAATAATAATGAATTCAGGCAAAAATCTCTAGTAGGTAATAAAATATATGGCAAGTGTTTGATGAGAAGCAAGATACAAAGTACCCTCCTATGAAATATTTACTAAATTAAATGAGAAAAACAGTAGTTTTGAAGAAGAAATCTGGGAGATAGCACTTTAATAAAGTGATGAGTCAGCATTATCAGTTATGGGACGAACTTAATATTACATGTGAAGAATAGATCATTATTTCTATAATATTCTTACCAAAAATCCATAAACTGAATCTATGTATGATAAAGTATAAAGCCACCCAAATTGAGAGACACACTACAGAATACCAAACTTGTAATCTCCAAAAATGTTAAGATGATGAAAATCAAAGAATGACTGAGAAACTCCTATCCATTGAAGGAGAATGGAGAGACACAACCAATAAATACATTTTTGGGATGTCGGCAGACAATTTTCCATGAGTCTTTCACATTTTTTCCACATCTTGTCAACAAAGATAATGACGGAATTTATTTTATCTTTTCAAAGATGGTACTTTTACCTTTTCAGAGATGGTACTTTTCTTTGAAGTAGATAGCAAATTCGTTTGCTAACCGGATAAATAATTAAAATAATAATGTCTCTCTCCAGGGCAAAGGTTAGAGAGGATAGTTTTCAGCCCATTACAGAAATATTGAGGTCTCCTAGGCTCAAAGTTTTTCATCTGTGGTATGTTTCCATTGCATTGGCAGCATCCTCCTAAGCCATACCATGTCACTTCCATGGAAATTGGGGAGCAAGAGAATTTGAAACAAACATGAAGTTCACGTTGCTTGCTGTAGTGTGAGTAAAAATGTCTTGTCTTTGACCCAAGGTTCATATGTATACTGTTAGCATCCATGAAACTGTGTTAGTTTAAGATGTTAGCTTGTAAGTCTGGTTAAATCTGAGAAAGTCTTGACAGAGATAATTGGCAAAAACTGAATCTGCTGAAAGACAGACCGTAATAATGTTAATTTCCTGATTTTGACAGTTAATTGTGATTGTACTGTACAAAAGTACTTTTGTAGAGGAAATACACCATAAATTATATGTTGATAGTGGGCACCATGTAAAAAACATATATCCAAAGTTTCAGGGAAAAATTATGTTATTAGTATTGCACTTCTAATTTTTCTATAAGTTTAAAACTACTTCAAAATCTAAAAGATATATTAAAAATCTAAATAACAAAAGGACAAAATGGATCCAAAAGACATTCACAAATATTAAGAGAGGCAAATAAAATCAAACATACTGAATTTTTTTTTTAATCAGGTAAAAGGAACAGTAAGAGAACATAATACAATAGCTACATATAAAATAAAGTCATAAAATAGAAAAATGTATATACATTGAAATTATACAGTTAAAAATACAATAGAAATCACTTTATATACCTGGAATATTGAATGAGAATGACCAACATCAAGAAATGTTCTAGTAAATACATTGAATTTAAAAATATGTGGGTATTTGGAAAAATAGAGACTTAAAAGAGGAAGAAAATTAGATTATCATCATAGTTTTTTCCTGACTTTTATAATAATCATTTTTCTGTATTTATAGTTCTCACAAACAATTTACATGCCATAAGAAAATGGATAAAAATATTTGGGATATTCAAGGAAAGAAATGTGAGGCAAGAGATTGTTGTATTTTTAATGTGAGATAATATAAATGAGTAATTATAGAATATTCCGATTCTTCCTTTGTTATCGAGAACAAAGACACTCTGTGTGGGAAAAGAAGATAAAGACTATAAAACCACACATATATCCACACATTTCCTAATGCTGTCCTCAGCAAAGGACTAAAAGCAATGACTAGCCCAGTACAAGGAACATCCAGATCACTCAGATTATAACCCTGAAATACCACTGTCCACTACATAGACTACGACTTCTTGGCAATATGGCTGTTTCCAAGTTTGGAGCAGGAAATGCTCATGGTGGGCATGGAACATCTTACCATACTAGATATTTTAAAAGTGATCAAAACTACTATGATATAACAAGAAGAATTAGGAATCATGTTTAAGAGGCTTCCACTGGCCAAAGTTAAAATCTGAATTTCAGTAAGTATAGCATTTGCAAATAATTGAAGTTCATGAATAGTATTTAAATCCTAAGTTCCTAATGAAATGAAAAAGAAATAAAACAAACTAATTGGTCACCTTTGGGAAATAATAGAGAGCCAATTCATTATTTCAAAAACTGGTAAATAAATAAAGGAATAAATATTTATCCTGGCTTTTCTATATGAACTAAACCAAGGGATAATTAATTACACAGTGGTTGAGAGAAGCAGCTCTACAACAGATAACCAAATTCAGTTTCTAGTGATGAAAGGGAAGAGTGTCACCATGGTCATGCCAAAGTATTTGGACCTGTGTCTGACCAAGCCTCTGGATCTATGTGACACTTTGCAGAGGATACAGAGACAGAGAAATGCTAAACAATGAAAATGCAATACATGTGCAATTGGTAAAATTCATACTGTGGAAAATTCTACATACTAAAAGCTTGGCTCAGACCTTCAACAGTCGCAGGGAAGGAAAATGATTACTATAAGAGGATAGTGGTTACATTTGGTAGGAGGGAAGAGGAGTTGATGGTAATGGGGCATATACAAGTGCATCTAGAGAGGCTGGCAAAGTTGTATTGTTTGACTGAGTAATATGTTCCAATGGTGTCTACCTTATAATAATTATGCTATACATATTTTTGTGTGGTTCCGTGGTTTTCTATTAGTCTGTCATACATCATAGTAAAAAGGTATGGGAAAATTAGGTCATAGGAAGAAATTTAAGATACAAACAAATTGTTTTATTAATCATGAACTTATTAAAAGAGCTGTAAATACACATTATGATTTTTCATAATATAGAAATTTGGGCATAATGATTTATATATTCTTAACAGTAATTTGAATTAACATATTTATGAACATGAACATGAATTAAAGTAGTGTAAGAAGAATAAATTCAGAGTAGTGATTGAAAGTTTTAAGTTTGAAGGTAAGGAAGTAATATGGTTACACAGAAATTCACTTCAGTGAAATTGAAATAAATAAGCTAGTTTATAATTTTACTAAAAAAGTTAAAAAATATTTATAATTAACTTTGTTAATCAAAATGAGGAGTGCTGGGCTTCCCTGGTGGCGCAATGGTTGAGAGTCCGCCTGCCGATGCAGGGGACACGGGTTTTGCCCCGGTCCCGGAAGATCCCACATGCTGTGGAGCGGCTGGGCCCATGAGCCATGACTGCTGAGCCTGTGCGTCCTGAGCCTGCGCTCAGCAACGGGAGAGGCCACAACAGTGAGAGGCCCATGTACCTCAAAAAAACAAAAATGAGTGCTAATCATCAGAAACTGTCAGAAAAAAATATTTTAAAATATTACAATATGTAAAAGAAAAATTACAGTCAAATTTAGAGTAATAAACTACTATAGTTTATTTAAGAAAAATAAAGTGTGCAAATAGTCAACAGTTCAGAATGTTAGTTAAGAAGAATAGTATTTAACTAGAGGAAAATTAGTCAAAACAAATTGATAGTGTAAGTGAAACCACTGGCATAGTAAAACAGATGCAGAATCTGTAGCTTTTCTGGGTCCACCAACCATCCTACACTCTGTAATATGCAATTGTGGTAATTAAACAAAGGTGTTCCTCATTGAGTTCCTGACATACTTGCTGTTGAATGACTAATTTGTTTTGGTTAGGTTTAGGAAGACCAGAGAAGAGGAGGAAAGTATTCCCCTATTACAGTTTTTTTTTTCTTTACCATGAGTGTTGATAGATTTGAAAGGAGAGGCTCTTTACATACTCACAGTTTTAATTAAACATGTGAATCAAATGATCTTTCAGTGCCTTGACATGCAGCATTGTAAATGTTTATGTTGACATAAATATTACAAACAGAAGGAGAGCTAAAGAGGAGGAATCAATGTGATTTAACAAGATAAAGGCATTAGCTAAAGAGTAAAAATAGAGAAAACAAACCCAAAGTAAATGTACTATAGCTACATGAAAGACCTTAATATCATCAATATCATATAAATACAAATAATGGGCTGAAAGTCAGAGGTTTAATGAAGATATACTTTATCAGGCATAGCTTAATCAGATGTTAAGAAATTAAGATGTTAAGAAACCATTGTAAAGCAATTATACTCCAATAAAGATGTTTAAAAAAAAGATGTTAAGGACACCAAGAATGCCAAATACCTGAATTATTAAAATGACATAAATATGTACTATAAAGAACATCTCAATCAAGATGACCTTTTACCTTTAGATTGAATAGTCAAGAAGGACAATGAAAGGAAAATATCCTAGTGCAGCTCACCCTTGAATAACATGGATTTAAACAGCATGTGTACACTTACACACAAATTTTTTTTCCAATAAATGCTACAGTACTACATGATCCATGATTGGTTGAATCTGAGGATGAGGAACTGTGGGTATGGCGGGCGAACTATAAAGTTATATGCAGTGTCAGTGTCCCTAACCCCTGTGTTGTTCACCAGCCAACTGTATATAATATAGTTCTTCCTCATTATATGGTAATGGATCTGAGAATCAGTGTAACATTCTAAATAAAGCCGGTTCTATCTTTATCCACATGACTTTGACACCTCTATTTATCAGTGGTTTCACTTATTATAAGTTTCAAATAGTGCCTTCAACTCCCTTAAGAGACCAAGACAGATGCAACAGGATCTAAGTTTCTGTAAAACATACCATTAAATGATTACATGTTATTTGAGTCCTCATTGGAAACAATTCTCACTAAAACTAAAAACTCCCTATGTCAATATTAAAACCTCTCTATTTTTCTAACCTAATTTTGGACTCATAAAATTAAATTATACTTAAATATCCCATATTAATCACCTAGCAATGGCCATAAGGAAGAACAACACTAATGTAATATTATACTTAAATATAATTTATCCTTATACTTCAATGGTATTATATTGATAACATTGATTTTATAGTGCAATTTATAGTGCAATTGCTCTTTTTAAATCATCTCAACATCCTTGTAAAAATAGAACTGATTTCCTTATTTTACTAATAAGGAGACTGAAGCTCATGAAACTGTGCCAGATGAGCACAGACCCACTTCCTCCATGTTTCTGTTTCTCTTTAATTTTTTTTTTCTCAACTCACTTGAAATTATTTTCTAGAAAATGCTTTCCACTTCAATAATACAAATTTATGGCACATGCAAATATATTTTTTCTTTTCACTCATAACTATTTCAGAATGAATCTATTTTTTAAATTTAGAAGTAATTGTATTATAAATTGTTATTTTGTTCTCTCACCCAGTAAAGATGGCTCTAAAGTCAAAATGAGTATCAACCAGAGCTTGTTGATCTTGGTCTTCAAGGTTAGAACTGTGGCTATTGAAGAGTGGATTGTGAATAGTTAACTGATATCACCCTTCCATTATTTCTATAGTTGTTCATGATTTACATTGTCTTCTGCAGACAATACTAAGCTTATGAAAACAAATCAGAACATAGTTTCAGGCTCATTAATATGTTTCCTCTTAACTCCCTGGAGTTTAACTTCCTTCACTACATTTTAGGAAGCCCCAACTCCAAGAAGGGCATACTTAAGAAAGGATATTGAAGAAACTCAAAGTTATTCTATTTATAATCTTGTGGATTAATTTTCTTTTAATATTTAAAATAAACACAACCCAGAAAATTGCTGAAAAACATGTATTGGATAAAGTCTGGCATAAATATAAAGATAAAACAATAGAAATAAATAAATACAGAATAAAATCATTTGACCTAGAAATGAAGAATTAGGAGCCATTTGAAAAAAAAGAAAAATAAGTGGGAATTTTAAGTGTCTTCTAATATTTGAAGACTTTCTTATGAGACAGACTAGACAAATTAGGCATTGATTCCTGAGTATAGGTTCCAGATCAGTGTTTGAAAATTAAGGGGCTACATTTTGCGACATGAATGAAAAGTGGAGGTTTTCTAAAGATAGAATGAGATAGCTTTCTAGGCTTGTTTTCTCATCTCTATAAGAAGTTTGATGATGTGATTTCTAACATCCCTTAAGTTTCACTATTGCACAGTGTTCTTTTAAATATTGACTGCCCCCACATGATGTACATCCAGTGACTTTATAGAAGCTATTCCTCTGGAATAGATATTTAGGGTAAGTATAACATGAGATGACCCATCTCCACACATAGGCTTACCACTCTCCATCTGTGTGAGATTCTCTCCCTCTTTAATTCCTGATGAATATTCTTAAAGACATAATGAATTCAAAATAATATGAATGCCTTCCCTGATGCCCATGCTACTCTTACGGAAATGTATCATTTTTTATCATTTATTATGTTTGTTTAGGCATTTCCTTTATAGATTATGTTTCAATTATGTTTTGTGTAATATGCTGAACTTTACTCTTGCAGATACTTAGTGTTATAGAGCCACTACTGTAAGTTCTTTTATTTACTTTTATTTTTTTCCAACTCCTGTCAACTCCTGGCTCAATTATTACCAATATCACAGCCTCAGACTTATCTAGTTGCTGATTTAATCTTGAATACATTTTCAGAATATCAGGATACCCTCAGACTCATCAGTCTAGGCAGGCTGATGTTAGTCTTGTTATAAACCTTGTTCCCCAAGAGCTATTTTCTGAGAACTTCTCACTGTCTACTTATGCCTTAACGAGGATCCTGCTTCAAAATAGAACAAATGGAAACTTTTTAATGTATTTAATGCTAAGGCCTAGAGCATCCTATTGCAAACTTTATCAAGATGAACCATTCTGGATCTCAAAGACAGCCTGGATCAAGCCCAAATGTGTTACCCCCTTTAATTATTCTAATTGGAATTCCTTTTCACCAAACAGCCAGCCCTCTACCTAAGACTCTTAAGCAGCCCAGTCCTAATCAAAGGTATTGCATTCTACCTCCTCCTACACTCATTAAAACTCTGAGTGGAAAGCCTGTTTTTTTGTGGAGGATGAGAGGGGGAAGTCCTATCTGCACTGAAAAGGGCATTTAAGGCAACAGTACCAAGCCTCAAAACAATTTGTTCACTTTTTTTTTTCCACCTCTCCCCCCATATGCCTAGACAGGCTGAAACAGATGCTCATTAATTCTTAAAATTCCTTTAAAATATATAATACAGATTCTCAGATTCATGAGATTACAATACATGGTCGTTATATAATTTGAAATGTGAGAATTAATCAACAGATCAACAGCACTGTTTGTGAGTTAGGCCTTAAGATTTTAACCCAAAGCCTGAAAAGGAAACACTCCTCCAGTTGCCATTGGTTGTCATGATCTGAGCAAACAAATGGTATTGTTGCACAATGTCAATAGCCCATATTCTATGCCTTGTTTTGCTTTTAACAGACTGTGAAAAGACCAACAGCTGTTAGTGAGCTAAGACAAGGAAAGGATTTACAGTAGGTGGTACCACCTTTGTTTTTCTTGTTCCACCCTTAAAAATCTGCCACTTTATTTTGGAGCTGAGTGGAGAACATGGCAGTGACTCAGTGTCAGGGGGAGTGAGTAGCCAACTGTAGCTCAGTTCTGATATGAAGAAGTAACATCATATTTACAAGTCACAGCAATGTGTGTTGATGAATATCTTTTCTTGCTTTTGCTTTATTCATTTCAAATATTTAGGAAAAAAACATTAATAAAAAGCAAAACTAAATTCAGCAGACTTAACTGTAAAAATTAAAGATTTACAATCCAGGTATAATGCAAGATTCTGTATATATGCAATTAATGATCTTTCCTATATTATGTTTCATTGTAGCTTCTTTACCTTAAAAACTAGAAAAAATGCACTTGCCAAGTTACTACCTATTTGACTCTGGTAGCTATAGAATTTCAAATTTAAACAGCCACTTGGGAAATATATTTTCTATTTCCAAGTAATGCATTTTAAGGGATTATGGAAAACAGAAAAATAAGTCATTTGGGGACAGAAATAATTTTTAAAATATGGTAGTTTGAGTTTCTTAGTACTTATATACAAAGTTTCCTTTAAATGTTAAACTTTAAAATGTTATATACAGAATAATTTAAGCCATATAATATAAAGCTTTTGACAAAAGCAAATGCACTGAGAGCCTCAATTCAATCAGGAAATCCCTACTTAACCATGAGGTGATATTTCTGTACCTTGCCATTATAAACTAATCAGTGTTACAGAAATCCAATTGGAATTTATTTGTTCAGTGAAGAAAGACAGCAGGTGATAGTCTCTCATTCTTTTTGCTACTTTTCATATTCCCCATAGTTATATGGAAATTTGTTCAATACTAGGCCTGAGAGGGGCCTGAGCTCTAAGGATCTAGAAAAAAACATATCCTTCAGTAAGTTTTATTTATTGTTGAAAATGGTAAATGGCAAGATAGGCAGGGAACTTCAAGACAAAGGAGAAAAGGGAATGTGGTAGGGACTTTTGCATCCACTGGTACCAGAACCCATTAAGTATTTCTATTCATTTCTTGACATTATTTCAAACCTTGTTCCAATTTTGTTTTCTGAAGAAAATTTTCCTGAATAATCTTTCAATATGGTATGTTCCAATCCCATCTATTTTAACAACTTTCTTGCCTTTTGAAGCAAGGAAGGAAAAAATAAATACCCTTGGACCAAAAAAATATATAGTATAGTTTGAAAGCATTTTCCTTTGGACGAATTCATTTAGAAATTCAGTAAAGGAATGATGCTGGCTTTTTTACTGCTGTTTTGGAAAAACACTTGGACTTACCTGAATATATTGTGTAAGTTTCTTTCATAATATTAAAAAGTCTTTATTTATAATCACGAATCAACTATCAGTTCATAGAATAGCTCAAATTTACTCAGTCTGAGTTCCTGTGCTTTTTGTTACTCCCTATTAGTTGTTCTTTGCCACTTTTTCTATATATTAATGTTAATAAACAATATCATATCCAGAGCAGTCCCTATTACTCTGACAACATTCTTTATTGGTGGGGTATTTACTCATAATTTTGTGTTTTTCTTTCCAATCCAGTGAGACACATTTTTCCACATAGCACATGTTGGCAACAGTGCTATCCCACACACTGAAATCTTACACTATGATTACCACATTAGATGTTGGTACTGCTGCAATAAATTTGTCTAGATAGCTATAAAATCTCTTTTTCTTATCAGTATTTGTCATGTCCAGGTCATAGACACTGATGTTAGTGGCTGTGCTTAGATTCAGAGTGTGAAGTTTTGGGGGATTTTGTGACAAGTGACTGACTGTCACACTGACAGCTGAGACCCATCACTAGGAACAGGGAACATCTCCGTGAAGGCTGCATAGTCAGGGGCATTCACTGTAAGCCACTACTTATCAAGAATTACCCAATGTAAAGAATAGATTCCCTCAAGTATTTTTTTTTTTCAAAAAGAATGTCAGGCTTTCTTTTACTCCTCCACAATTACTTCTGCTGACTTGAAGAACATACAGAAGGTAGACTGATATATAGAGCAGTTGCCATCTGATAGCTCACCTGTGAAAAATGAGAAGGAAGCTGATACCAAGATGCAGACTCATGAAAGATACCCTGGTGAAAAAATCAATGTGGAGTAAAATAAAAGTGGATAAATGAAGTCTCTAAATGCATTAAATAAAATGGATAAACGAAGGACTTAACAGGAAGCATTTATTAGATGGAAAAAGTCCCAAAGGAAAAATATTTTTAAAAGACAGGTCACAAAACTTATGCTACAAAAGAGATGGAAGAGCACAAAGAACTTAGATGGGGTCTCTATTATACATTTGACAAGGCCACAAAAGAGAAATGTTCTGCTAAGAATCATAACAAAATGTATTTGAATATCCTGGGTTACATCTCAGTCCTCTTGGACTCTTGTCCAAGTTTCTCTTTTTCAGCAGACCAAGATACATCAACTTTTCATAATTGATGACTAACAATCAAATAATATTTCAGACAGTGAAATTATATCAAAGTGCTTAGCCTGTCTAGAATGGGAAAAGGATAAGGCCATTAATTCTAACATGAAATTACTTAGCATTCTAAGAATTTTTTTTTATGATGCTGAATATACAGTTCACAAGAGTTATATCCAAGAACAAAGAAATCATACAATTTCATCTTGGAACAAGTAGGTAGATATGCTACCTACAAGTAGGTAGATTTATCTACTTACAACAAAATACGCCTACTTGATAACATTCTTTGTCCTCCTTTGCTTTTAGAAGTTTCGGTTAGATATACTTGTATTAAGTACAAATTGTACTCAAAGTATATTTGAACATTATGAAAGTTTGCAAACATGGTCACAGTTGATACCACCTGCTCCTTGCATCAAGATGTCAAATATCTTTTCTGGAGAGAAAATCTTGAATCTGGGTTGGCTCTCTGACTTGCTGAATTCCTTAATTCAAAAATGCTCTGCCTAGATGCCCCTTCAAAGAAAGACTTACTGTCCAGGTGTGAAGTATACAGTCAATAGAGAGCCATATCACTTAAAGTTGTTTTCTTCCCAGGTTGCCTAATTTCAGTGTCTGAGAAAGGTGAATAAGGGCTCAGTCACTGTGGTGCAATGCAGGACACTGACAGGCAAGTCTTACTCCAGAGCTTAACCATGTTGCCTGAGACTGTTGAACCAGTATTTCAGATCAACTTCTTCCTCAGCCCTATCATGTTTCCTCTCTTTTCCTGTACAGGTGTTAGTACATAATAAATAATTTATAACCCCAAATACCATCACAGTACCTGCTTCTGAAAAACACAACCTATGATATTTGTTTTGGCCAATAAAATCTGGCATTAGCAGCACTGTACCAGTTTTGATACTACACTTCAAAAACCTTCCAGATTTCTACTCTCTTTGGGAATCTTGGCAATGCACCACATAAACAAGTCCTGAATCGCTTGGTGTAAAATGAGAGACCATGTGATGGCAGAAATGAACCATTCCAGCTGAGGCATTCCAAAACAACCAGTACCGAATAGCCCCAACAGTTGATTATAGACACATGAATAAACCCTTCCTAGGTTAGAACAGCCCAGCTGAGCCCAACCCAAATTGTTAAATAGCAGAATCAGGAGCTAAGTAAATGGCTGTTTTTTAAAGCCATTAAATCCTTGGGATGATTCTTCACATTACAAAAGCTATCTGATTATATACGCATACTTAATATTTCTAAAAACATAAATTTGAATTTATTGAATCTTTACAAATAGTGTTTATGATATTTTCAGCTGAATTCACACATCTCTATACTTATCTCTGGCGATGCCTGGAAATCTGGCACTGACTCTTGACCAAGATAAAGGCACTGGGCTAACTAATGATTTATCATATGCTGTTTCACATCTGAAACCCCCTTGTGGTCCCCAGACCCAGTTGGTTTATTGATACCTTGCACCTGAAGTAATCATGTAAAAAGGGGGTCATGAAAGACCCATTAGAAATTTTCAGGCAGCTCTCCCCAAATCAATATTCATTTTACAAATTTTGGTGATTCAATCTATAGACAAAATACATCCTTATGTTCATAGCAAGGAACTGAGATGCTTCTGGAAGTTTTGGTGTCCCTAATTCTTGTCTGAACTCTCTTTCTCCCTCTTTTTCTTGTGGTTTACAGTATCCTTTGTCTCTATGAAAAGCCTTACATTAATATCTCTATGGTGTCTTATGAGTCCTTTTAATTATGCAATGTATTATACTCTTTACAGATGTGTGTGTATTTTTCAAGTACTCATTAAAACTTCAGAAGAAAAAGATTTACAAAATTTCTTATAAGTTATATATCTAAGAAAACCATATATGCACAAGATCAAGATCAAAGTTGAATGTGCTTTCACTTTTTGATAAGGGTCTTTGTAAGTGTATGTGTGTGTTTATGTGGTCACATTTTGTTAGAAATTCTGGTTCTGGAGAGGTAAAAAAATTCAATCACAAAAAGAAGACATAAAAGTCAGCTTCAAATACAAAAAGCTAAACATATTCATCAATATAAGAAATATAATAGAAAAAATGATTTAACATCATAACACTATGACAAAAGAAAAATAAGAGTTAATACATAGAGTCAACTTCACACATAGGGACAATAGAACATGATTAAATGCTATTAGGGCTCTGGAATAGAATGTATGTCCAAAGTAATATCCTTAAAAACTGGATATGTTGCATAAATATCACCTGGAATAAGAGATCTAAAAATACTTGATATTAAGCCATAGCTTCAGGCTTCACTGAGTGTGCTAATTCTAGGCACATCTCTTGAGAGGATTCTGGAAGCTGTCTATGGAACTGTGGCAAAAGGTATTGGCACCTTTGGGGCATGAGACTTTTACCGCATGTCACATCATGCACCCATCTGATGCACATCTCCCCTTCCAAGTGTCAATCTTAAATGCGATAATTAACAAATTATAAAAGCAGAGTTGAGTTTATTCAGGAATAGCAGAGGAATTGCAATCTGGGACAAGCAAGCTATGGAGAACTACAGGCAAGTCTAAAGACACAAAGGGAAGGTTATTAGCTTTTATTAGGTTTTAGGAGGAAATTGAGGAGGGCTGCTTTGAATAAAAGTTCACTGGATAAAAACAAGAGTTTGAGGCTGTGGCAGTTTTTTATTGGCTGTAAGCAGTGATTAGTGCATTGTTGCTGGGTCCAGAAGAGATCTTCCTTCCTTTTCTTAAAAGCAGGAGATGAAATTCCTAAGTGAAAAACGTCCTTCCTTGTCAAAATAATTCTTATCTTCCTTCCTCCTGCTGGTTATGTATGTTGCAACAAGTGTGAGAGCTTCCCCTTCAGGGCTTCCTGACTCCATTTAAAATAAGGTTTCCTTGATTTTCACACAAGTAAGCAGTATGGGCCACTAAAAACATATGCTTGATGATTCCCTGCTGGAAAACTGTGATTTCTATCCTAAATCCTTCTTAGTAGCCCGATGACAAATGTGGCTTATAAGATCCTTAGAATCTGTTATTTGATTCTCCCAAGATCACCTCGTGTACACTGTACTCCACATGCGTTTAGAAGGCATATGCTAATAAAATGTGAACAGCTCATCTGTAAAAGCCCTATTTCCAAATAAGCCTACATTCACAGATACTGGGGGTTAGGACTTCAACATCTTTTGTGGGGACACAATTCAACTCATAACAGAAACACAGCCTTGAAGGGCTAAAGTCATACACAGGTTGCCTAGTTAATTAAATGGGGTATCCCTGAATTTTTTCAGGTATTTTTTAAGTTAGAAGCAGCATAGAAGTAGCAAATGTTTCTTTCCACCACCACTACCTCAACTTTCCTCCTTCAAGGCCCAACTGATTTCTTCACATGGTGAAACCAAAATGAAGTTAAAATGAAATATTTCCAACCCTTTTCCACCTTACAAAAGTTTATTCCAATACAATTTCAAGATATCATATTCAAATTCAATATACATGACAGATATTGAGTAAGGAAACTATATATAAGCAGACTGGAAAAATAAATCTGCATACATTCCTGAGGAGTGTACACACAAGTACAAGACAATAGTGTTTCTCATATACTCTGTGAGTCAAGACCTTATTAAAGTATAGTTCTACTTTATGTACATGTTAAAACAGATAGAGAGAAATGGGATACAGTCCAGCATATGAAATCAATACATACTCTAAGAGGTTTAAAACAGAATGAAAGTGTTAAAGTCAGTTTCTTAATAAAACACTTATGACAATTTATAATATGACAAAGTCTACTCCCCGTTAACTTATCATTATTATTCATTATAATTTGTTTCTTCTCAGGATACTAGAGGCTACTAATTAAAAACCTAGTTAAAGTCTCTTATTTAAGTTTCCCAAAGTTATTTGAAAGCTCTTCCAAAAATCATCTATATATATGTCAATCATATTTTCAGCTAAAATGGCACTTTTTAAAATAAAGGTGATGATATTTGCCTATCAGAAATGCTATCTGAAATTTATTCCTATCTTATTTACTGTTACATGTCATTGCTTTCCATTGTGACTTACCATGAGGAAATATTTAGTGCCATGTGAATCCTCAGGAAAATAAAATGAGCACATTTGGCAAAGTTCCTAAGTTAATGACTATGGAATAAACTTCCAAACACCTCACATTAAGTAAACTATTTAAAAATAATTTTGTAGTAAAATTTAAAAAACATGTTATATTTTTTAAAAAGTATGTAAATCACATGAGATACTACTGAAAACATTAAATAAATCATTAAACATTACAGTATGATGTACCAAAGATCTGCCTCTGTAAAGTTGCTCAGTATGTGTGCTCCACATTGTGCTAGGTTATTATCCTGCAATAAACTCAGATCATTCCTCAAATCAAAGCCCTTATGCAGATTTATGTCATTAAAGGTATCCAATATGTAACATAAAGTTATTGCCTTGGATACATATGTTATAAAGAATATCAAAGCAGACGAAGCACTTAAACTGGCCTTTGTTCCCATATCGACAAAACATGTATTATTCCTTTTCCATTCCTGAGATATTTGACAAGATTTTCTCTACTATAGTAAGCACTTCTCCCTTGAACTTCTAGCTAGAAGTTGTAATATAAACATAGTTAGTCATTACACCTCTCCTAGCTGTAGCAGACTTATGTTTTGAAGGATAACCATGTCAGTCCTTTAAGGTTCACATTAGTCCTCTTTTCATGTTTGAAAATAAACTTGTCTATGCTATCTTTTGATTAATCCAGAATAGTCTTTGCACCAGCACTCTGAATATTCAAAAAATTCTTCCCCAATTTTACCAATGTTTAAGGACCTTGTTAAGAATTCTCTTATTCTACAGAAGTCAGTAGGTGAGAGCACTTTCTCTTCTAGCAGAGGGATTAACATTGATTGAGCTCATTTCAAGTCCATTGTTCTAGGCCTTTAAAGAACATTATCTCTTTTAAGTTTTAAAACACCCTTTGAGGAAGCTATTAGAATTCACATGATCATGGCTCTGAGGCTTAGAGAATTAAGGTAATTTCTAGGATCACAGATCTAGTGGTGAGTTGTCACTCACCAATGGTCTGTGTCACTCCAAAGCCCAGATGTGCCTGCGCCATGAAGCTGTGCATTTCTACCATTAATTGGTATTTTATCATAGGGATGTCATCAAACCAATCAGAATATTATTTTCTTTATTTGTAAAATAAGGGGTGGGAGGTGGAGGGCTGCTACTTCGTAAAACTCAGATATGTGTGGTGCCTATATTATCCGTTACCTAAAATTTTTGAGAGTGACATTTTTGGAGAGTGAAAGGGCACTGTTAATAATTAGGCCAGAGAAACAGAAATACAATGAGTGGGCAAGCTGGTTCTCCTCAAGAGACTTTTAACTAGTGTGTTCTCATGCATTTTTAATCCCGTTCGATACATTTCAATATATTTTCCATAGAGTAATTATTTGTGGCTCCTCCCTCACCATAGATAGTAAGATCCACAAAGGTAAGGACCTTTCTGTTTTTGCTCATTCCTTTATTCCCAGAACCTAGTACAAATGCCTGGAAATAACTAGACAATAGACTTTTTTTTAATGTATAAAAGAATGACTGGACGAGTCCATGGCTGTTTAGGTAATTGAATTAGTGGTTGAAGGAAGAAAGGAAAGAAGACAGAAGAGAAAAATGCTAACCAAGTATAACTATGTAATACAGACTCCTAAGTAACAGAGATGGCTATCATAGTAGCCAGCATCAGCACTTAGATGTAGAAATATAGAACTCATTAATTTAGGGATAGTCAACACCAAAACCTGAGTCTCCTGATACCATCCCTGTCTAGAAAGTTTTCCAATAAAGCATGTTTCCAATAAACATGCTCAGAATTGATAACAATGCTATGCATCCACTGACATTCTGTTAAGTACGCTGATGAACATATTTATGCTTAATAGCTATTAGTGCTCTGTTCCTGGAAAACATTTTTGTGTAGTTAATGATTTGAGAAACAATTATAATTGAAAGTTAAGTGAATAAATAAGGTGTAAAATTTCATATATATAATATGATCACACCAATTTGATAATAAATGCATAAGACACGAGAAAAATGAAATCTTACAAAATGTTTTTTGGCTTTATATGGTTAGAGGTTACTAGTTAAAAACCTAGTTTGAGTCTCTTATTTAAGCTTTCAAAGCTGTTAAAAATTCTTCCAAAAGTAATCCAAATATATGTTTTAATCATATTTTCAGCTAAAATTGTATATGTACATATATATGTGAATATATATTTACAGATAGATATAGAGATATGTTTCTTTGTAATCTTCAGACTATGTTAAAATAATTTTAAAGTACATTAGAGGTCAATGTTTCTTAATAAGATATGCAGAACCTGAATTTTCTGTCTTTAAATTGAAACTGATGAAATATTAATTTCTCTACCAATTACTGAAATTTAAATCTCATTCTGATTTTTTTTCTAATTTATTTCTGAGCTTTCAGATTTTGATAAGAGCTATTGCAGAAGTTTAAGTGTATGGATAAACATCTAGGAAAACCTTGAATTTATGAATAAATATGGAAAAAATCCTAAGTTTATATCTAATATTAATTTCATTGGGAAAATATAAATGTCAGTAATTTTTAAATATGTGAGGAAATAACTCAATTATATCAAATCATAAGATAACCATCCCAGAGCAAATCAAACTTCAATGTAGATCAATGAAGTTCAAAATATATATCAAATATTTTTAAAAATTTATTATACCTGGGATTAATCAATGAATAATAAAAGGTACATTTACTTAATAAGTAAATAGGAACAATTTGGGAAAATAATAGGAACGGAAATTTAAATACCGACCTGAATTGCTGCAAACCTTTTTCACCCAGTATGAGTTCTATTATTGAAAGTACCAAAGTTAGTCTATGATATATATTTTATGAAATTCTCCTTTAGGCTACCCATCTGTAATGTAATCCCACTGCTGTCATCCATATTGACTTTTCCTTGCCTGTAATACCGGTAGAGTGAAGTTAAAAGATTATTCATGATAGAAAGGAGGAGCTAGCATTAAAGTAAAATGTAAAAAAGAAAAGGAAAAAAAAAATCACTGGTGTAAACAGCTCTTTTCTATAGCTTAGGAATCTTTTTCTCAGGTTAAAAATTCTTTTTGATACACTGCAACCAGGAGAATTTGTCTCATAATTAACTGGCTTTGGAAATGGGGGGATTCAGGGATTTTAATGTCCTTTGTGTACAAAGTTGCTTTTCAGTTTATTGTCTTTCTATAGTCAGCATCCTTATCTCTCACCTAAACCCACAGCTGAAACTATGAAGCAGAGCCTATTTTTTTTCCTTTTGCCAAAGGAAAGTCATCTCATTGTCTTGACGGCAACAGATCCATATATGATCAAAATAAACGAGTCAATATATTTTAAATCATGTGATATGTTAAGAAAGACATGATACAAATCAAATTATTATTTTGAAAGGTATTACATCTCAGAAAACAATTCTGTTCTCAAGATATTTCCATTATGGTGTATATATCTCTTACCCTACAAAATATTTCTACTTGAGATTCGAAAAGAAGGTATCATTATTAAAAGACTGATGTTTAACAGGAAATATTGAAAGTGTTAAAAAATTCATGTACTTTATTAAAAGCATGAGTGTCTGGGGCTTCCCTGGTGGCGCAGTGGTTGAGAATCCGCCTGCCAATGCAGGGGACATGGGTTCGAGCCCTGGTCTGGGAAGATCCCAGTTGGGCCCGTGAGCCACAATTACTGAGCCTGCGCGTCTGGAGCCTATGCTCTGCAACAAGAGAGGCCGCGATAGTGAGAGGCCTGCGCACAGCGATGAAGAGAGGCCCCCGCTTGCCACAACTAGAGAAAGCCCTCACAAAGAAATGAAGACCCAACACAGCCATAAATAAATAAATAAATAAATAAAATTTATAAAAGCATTAGTGTCTTCATTAGAAACTTTTCTGCTGCATAAATTTGGCTAAAGTGTGTGAATTTAATGTCTTTAAATAACCAGTTCACATGCATTAATGTATTAGTATCTTTTTCCACAATTTTCATTACATTCTCTTTTCTATATTTGTATTTAATTCACCCACTCAGAAAACTGTATGTTACCAACAATTACTCCTTGAGTATCCCAACTGAAACACTATGGATAAGAAATCTTTGAAGATCTAAAATCCCATGCATACTGGTTTAAACATTCAGCAACACAGTTTTACTGAAGAGAATAAATATATAAAAATTAAGCATCAATGTCAAATAACTGTGCTTCAAAACCGGTTTCTTTCAACTGTCACATTTAATTAGACAGTGAGTAAGACAGCTTGAATAACCAGGTTGAAACCTTTTAAATAATGTTAACCCCGGAATGCCAGTGAAGACATTGATTGCTGTACATTAATGAAACCTTTGATTCTCCTACCAAATAACAATCTATTTTTCTTTTTCTTCCTAAACTTAATCTTATGGATAGACTGCAAAAGCAGGTGTAAATAGTATACATCTTGTCACGAATGCCTCTCTGTATGAAGGAAAAGTATTAGCCAGCCCATCGATTTCAAAATTGTCTTATTTTCTGTTGTGCTGAAGTCTCTTAAAAAAAAGGAAGAAAAAAAGAATGAAAAAGAAAAAGAAAAAAATGTTGATGAAGCCCATCAGGAAAATACATTTTACACTAGAGAATAAGAATAAAACCTTGAAACCAATCACTATGCCTTCTTGTGTGAGCCCAGAGAAAAGAAATCCTTGAGGAACAGAATATATAGATTGCTTCCACAAGGAAAACCTACTGATTTTTTAAAGTACTGATTCAAAAATTGCTGTGATTTTAGCCCAATCTCAATTACACTGCCATAAATTGATGCCCAGCATCATTATGCCATTTTCTTCCTTAAGTCTACTCATAGTAGTAGCAATAGTGAATAGAGGAGAGTTTCAAAAATTACTATTTGCTACACAGTGCATAGCAAATTGTCTTGACTATAGACTTTATGTCACAGGATAAATAAAATAAAAACTATTATATGTCCTCAAATCTCACACAAAAACAGTAAATACATTTACTGTAATTTCATTCATTGCAATGGTTTTCCCAAAAGTTTTGGAAATGTATTGCATATGTGTATATATTATGTATATACATACATAAACACATATATTTAATTATATTGCACATTGTATGTTTGACTAGCACTCAAGAATCTTTACTACCAGACTTTCAGTACGTTGAGACATCGAAAGCAACATATTATAGAACTTAAGACTTCCTTGAAGCTAGAGTTATAGATTCAATCTAGATTCCACCAATGAGAGGAACTTACTAAAGCTGTGGATGGTGAGTTGAGGCACAGATCATTTTCCTGCTGCAGTTACTGCCAGCCAGGAAGGTCATGGTGATAGAAATATTGGGGGCTGCACACAATGCTCCAAAGTCTAGATTCCACCTTCAAGAGAATCTTGAGGCAGCTGAGGCAGAAGCCATCAGTTCCACAAGTGGGGACAGCTGAGGAGGCAGAAAAAGAAGTAGTATCTTCTCCTCTGGATTAAAATTAAGGCATTAGTAGGGAAATCAGCTGATAGTCTTATGGGGGTTCCCATGTAACTAACTCTTTGTTTTTATCTTGCTCCTTTAGAATCTTGTCTTCATCTTACCTTTTGCCATTTTAATTATAATTTGACTGTCTTGTCGGCAAGTGGTGTTGGGAAAGCTGGACAGCCTCATGTAATTCAATGAAGTTAGAACACTCCCTCACAACATCGACAAAAATAAATTCAAAATGGCTTAAAGACTTAAACATAAGACAGGACACCATAAAACTCTTAGAAGAGCACATAGGCAAAACTCTCTGACATAAATTGTACTGTTTTCTTAAGTCAGTCTCCCAAGGCAATAGAGATAAAAGCAAAAATAAACAAATGAGACCTAATCAAACATAAGCTTTTGCACAGCAAAGGAAACCATAAAGAAAATGAAAAGGACAATGTACGGACTGGGAGAAAATATTTGCAATTGATGCAATGAACAAGGCTTAATTTCCAAAATATACAAACAGCTCATATAACTCAATAATAAAAAAAAGCAAACAACCCAACAACCCAATCGAAAATGGGCAGAAGACCTAAATAGACATTTCTCCAAAGACACAAAGATGGCCAAAGGGTACATGAAAAGATGGTAACACTGCTGATTATCAGTGAAATGCAAATTAAAACTACAGTGAGGTATCACCAGATCCCATTGAGGTATTACAGTAGTCAGATGGCCATCATCAAAAAGTCTACAAATAATAAAAGCTGGAGAGGGTGTGGAGAAAAGGGGAATGCTTCTACACTGTTAGTGGGAATGTAAATTGGTGCAGCCACTATGGAAATCTGTATCACTTTCCCATACACCAGAAACTAACATAACATTGTAAATCAACTATACTTCAATAAAAATTTTTAAAAATAGATAAGTCTAAAAAAATTAAACAAATAAAATTAAGGTGTTAGTATGTATTTGAAATCACTGATCCATTGGCAACCATTTGACTTTTTTTTTCTCCAGACTTTCCAATAATTTGCAAGCATGAAATGCATTGCATTAAATCAGTTCTTCCTTTGAAAAAATAAAATGTTTCCTGTTGCCTGAACCATTATCTTGAATGAAATCACAAATAGGGAATAGTGAAATTCTCCAAGACTGGCTTTGGAAGACTGTGTGAAATTTTCCATTAACTTCATCTCAATACTACACTTCCTTCTTTCCACTGTGTGCTTGAAAAATATCTTTCTTCTGCATGGATTATTAAAATGAGAGGAGAAAAAATACTATTCTGAGCATGAACTTGACACACATCAGTAGTAAAAGCTTTGAAACATCAGTGGAACAGGTATATAGGGAGTGAAGACTTTAAAGTTGAGAGTGTTTCCATTTTGCTCAAAGAATTTAATTAATCACTGAGTCTCTTGTTCTTTTGTTTTGAAAAATCATGAAATTGGACAGTACCTGGATATCTTGTTTTCCCAGAATCCAATTCTATGTATACTTGTCCTTCCTTGATTTGACAATTTTTTAAGCCCATGTGGATAAAGTATGACTGAAGCCCTGATTTCAATGCCCAGGTAATGGATCTTTGACCTTGGCATAAATATTCAGGGAGGAGTTTCATTATCTTGGCCACCACTATGGTTCAATTGTCCCTCTAATCAGAGCCCTTCCTTTGATTAGAATCTATAACATCTCTTTACTGGTATCAAAGGCTATAAAACCTAGTAAATTTCAAACTCCCAGGGCTACAATGTATCTATGTGGAGAGACTAAGTCTATGAATTAAGCCATGCCAAGATGAGCAAAGCCAAGAGTAAGAAAAAAAGAGACAGTCTTGAAAACATTGTTTGAATCCCTAGATCTAGGTATGCTAAGAGGGAATTTACACTGTATATTTTGCATGTAAACTTTCAATTTTTTTTTAGCTTAGGTTTAAACTAGGACTTGCAATATTGAAACTCCGTTGGTCCTAAAATAGATACATTCATTGGGTAAAAGTTCTGAAGCCACTGTAAATAAATGGTTTAGGGTGTAAAACTAAGTGTTCTGTTTAATAATACATGTGTCTGAGTGTTTTGCAGAGTTTTATAAATGTTATTGCTTCTCTAGGAAAGGTTTATTTTTTAAAGCTATCAATTTAATCTGTTTTTCCTCTGGAAAATATTGCTTGGGCTTAGAAAGTTTGTGTGTAGTTTTGAGGCAGTTTTGCTCATAGGGAAATTATGAGCAGAGTTCAAAGAACCACTCAGAATGCAGCCTGTGTTTATTTGTAGTGAGAGGAGTCTGAGAACAAAAACTGGAACTCCAGGTAGAGAGGACATAATATACAGTGCCACCATTGGCAGAAGCTGGTCTGTTCAAAATTGGGAGAGAGAAATTCATCATGAAACTATCCAAAGTTAGTAATGTTACTCTCAGAACAGTTGTACCTAACAGAAATTATATTACACTATACTATCAATCTTTTAATTTCTCTAAATGATATGTAAAGTCTTGTTACACATTGAGGCCTTGTCTTTCCCATGATTGAAGTAAAATATGAGAGAGTTCTGGGAAGATAAGCAGAAATGCAATGGAACTATAAACATGAGAGATACCAAAAATTCTCAGTAACCAAAAACCTTGTTGAGTGAGCTCACAGGGAGAGTAAAGACATTTCACTAGATTCAGAACTCAGCCTGAGACAACAGATAATAATCAGAGTTTGTGGGTAGATTATTTTTTACTCCTGTGAATATCACAGGAATATTTTTGAAGAGAGGAACTTAGCAAAATGACTTCCTAAAGTAAAAATAGAGGCCACTATACTTTTACAAGACAGGTAAATTTTAAAATATTGATAAAACCAAATGTTGACAAGGATTCGGAGAAACTGGATCACTCACACATTGCTAGTGAGAATATATAATTGCACAGTCAATCTAATATAGTGTGCAGTATCTTATACAACTAAACATGCAACTATCATAGGACTCAGTAATTGCATCCTTGGGCATTATTTTGTAGAGAATTTATGTTCACACAAAAACCTGCATACAATTATTCATAGTAGCTTTACTTGTAATAGCCAAAAACTGGAATCAGATATATGTCCTTCAATGGGATCATTAAGCAAACTATGGTACATCCAGTCTATGGAATACTACTCAGAAATAAATAAAACAAACTTTTGATATATTCAAAAAGTTGGATGAATATACAGAGAATTATACTGAATGAAAAATGTCATACTCAAAAGGTTACATACAGTATGATACCCTTTTATAGCATTTTTGAAATCTCAAATATTAAAAATATAGGATAGATGAGTGGTTGCCAGGGGTTAGGAACTGAGTGAGGATTAGGGGACTGTAGGTTGTCCTTACAGTACCCCCTAAGAGAGTACTAAGGTGTTGGAACTACTCAATATCTTGACTGTGGTGGTGGATATACAACCTACACAGGGTGATAAAACTGTGCAGAACACAGACACACACCCACACAAAGCATAAAGATAAAACTGGAAAATGTTGACTAAGATGGAATATATCAATATCAATATTCTCCTTGTGATACACTACCATTGTGCAAAATGCTACCATTGGGAAAAACAAAGTGTGTAAGAAATCTTTTGTATTATATCTTACAACTCCATGTGAATGAACAGTTATCTCAAAAACAATGTCAACTAAAAAACCAAAAAACCTATTTGGATCCTTAAAAAGAAAAACAGATAGGGGCTTGTGTTTGTCATATATGTAGTGACAGGAATGAAACTTCATTGTAAAATTATAGGCAGGTAAAGCTTTAAATACTAGAAATAAATTTGTAAGTCATTTTTAATCCTTTCTGGAACAAAAGAGCTTTTGACTTGAATGGAGCAGCTCATGACTTAAATAATAAATTTTATTAAATTATACAAGGATACTTTCTTTTCCTAAAGTATACTCAAAAAGAGAAATATGGAAGAGAAAGGGAAATACTGTTCACAATGCTGTGTCCCAAGCTGAAAAAAATGGGGAAGGATTTTGCATAGAGACCAATGTTTAAATTGTGACTAAGCTTTAAATGGTAGTGGCATTATAAACTAAAAGGACTTCTTGTGTATGATTCTGAGAGATATGAAGCAATATATATGATTTCCTCAACAAAATGTTTTCTTGATGTGTTTCAGACAACTGACTTTTATCAGAAATGTTGATGCTCAGACCTTTAGTGAGTTTGGGACTGCCTATACTAAATTTCTACCAGAGTTTCATAATTAAAGATATGTAGAACTAGACAAAGGCCCGAATAAATTTTAAAATATGACTACATGTTTTTTAAATAGTAATGCCAACTATACAATGTTTCAGAAAAGAGCAACACCTACTAAGGAGAGTCTTCATTTTGACTTCCAAGTCTTGGTGTAACTCTTTTACAGAGCATGGTAATCACATACTTTACTATCCACTGAAGCTTCAGTAAGAGTCAGTGGGGTAGAATTTTAGTTAAATATTCAGAGAGAGAAGAAAAAAAAAAAAAACTACCATATGTCTCAGGATTTATATATCTCAAGGGATACCTGGGGTTGAAGTCTAAGACAACATGCTTCACTGGGAATCTGAAAATCTGAAGACAATGGAGAGGGAGAGAAGTAGACAGAGAGAAACTATTCATTCTTTTGAAATTATTAGTGCTTTCTAGAAAGATCTTATCATTTTTTTAACATCTTTATTGGAGTATAATTGCTTTACAATGTTGTTTTAGTTTCTGCTGTATAACAAAGTGAATCAGATATATATATATACATATATCCCCATATCTCCTCCCTCTTGCATCTCCCTCCCACCCCTCTAGCTGGTCACAAAGCACCGAGCTGATCTCCCTGTGCTATGCGGCTGCTTCCCAGCTATCTATTTTACATTTGGTAGTGTATTTATGTCTATGCCACTCTTTCACTTCATCCCAGCTTACCCTTCCCCCTCCCTGTCTTGATAATTTTTTAATGTCTCCCTCAGGTTTGATTCCATGCAATTCCTCTGACTTCTTAAAGCCTCCTTCTGAACTGTCAGACACATTAATTTCCTCTTTAAAATCTATTTTTATCATTCACTTTTATTTAATCATGTCAGTTTTGTCCTTTGAACCCTAAAGTTCTTGGAGGGGGTCCCTAATCCATGACAATATAAAATGGAGTGAATGCCAGATAAGTCCCTCCTGGGTAAGTCACCTATTTTCACATGTTTATTGCCTTGTATGCTTTATTAGATCAAATCAATGTTTATGAAATGTTTCACACTGATGCCCCTCAATAAATGTTTAGTCTGATCATCCCTGGCACTGAAATTAATTAAAGGGGCTTTGTAAGAACTGTTTGCAAAATGTTTTGAAATGCTCAGATGATAGTTGTATAAAATGTATCACATTGATTTTTATTACCTGTTTAAAAATTTATATGGTAGCTATCACTTTAGAACTTAGATACTTTGACAAGGATTCTATGTTTAGCAATAGAATAAAATAGACTGGAAGGAAAAACATTCTATTTCCTAGGTCAGCCCATGCTCAGAGATAAGAAATTCTATGCAACTGGTAAATGTGGATTAAAAGATGACTCGGAATTTATTTTTAATAGTAACACTCTTGTCACTTATCATTGTTTCTGGTTTTTTTTTTTTACTCATCTTTACTCTCTACTTCCCCCCAATTTTTTTTTTTTACAGTTACACTCACTGTCACCAATTCACTTTGTTCTGACTCATACAACATCTCTGCCACCTCTTCCTTGGTCCATCACCCTGATATTCATGTTCCTCTCTAAATCATGCCAGCTGTCTTCTCTCATTCTGAAACATACATTCTATTCTCCTGTTATATTTCCACATACCTCCTATGGCTTTTTTCACACATAATTATTGGGTGGGGGATTTATTTCAACTTAGAACATGATGATCTGAAGAATAAGGGTCTGTTCCATTTGATAAGTGTACACATGGGCAGAAATTTCAGTGATTATGGAATATTTTCTGTAGATTTTCTAAAGACTATTCTAAGAAAAGTAATATATTCCAAGAATATGTAAGTACTGTCTTTCTTCTGTAGGAATATAACTCAGAGAAGACAAAAGGACAAAAGTAAGCATAGCATAGTAATTCTGTTTTACAGCAGTAATCTTACCACAAATAATGAGCTCCATAAAATTTGGTTTTCTTTTCCATACACACTTCTTGAATTTTTTTTAATTTTATGGAATACTAAATTATTTTCCTGCGATCAGCACAGCAATCTCAGGAACTTCTAAGAAAAGTAATTTTTACTATTAGGGCACCTTCAATGACTTGATAAAATGACAAGATGTTCTCAAAGCCTTCACAGAAACTAAATATTTTGAGATGATTTACATATCCTGTTTAGGCAGCATATGAAAAGCAAGAAATTAAACTGACTCCATTGGCTTTATTTTCTAATGGACATGGATTATTCACCCTATAAAGTACTATAAAGCAAAAAGCTTGAATAATATTTGTATGTGTGTGTGTATGTGTGTGTGTGTGTGTGTGTGTGTGTCTGCCGGAGATATCCTATTCTGACTTGATGATCATCTGTCCATATTCTATAGGGTATCATAAAATTTTAAAATACTCTGGTGATTTATCCTATGTCAGTGAAACATCATTTATTTAGTTTACTGAAGATGAGTCTGCTCATATCTTAATATTCAACATGTTTCTGTCATATAAAAAAGTCATCAAAATTTATACTTAGGGTGATAAAGCCAGAACATACAGAAAATTTTCTTTAAAAAGCCTCACCTTGATCAAAAAAGCACCCTGTTTGTATCTCTTCTTAGAAACTTGGAGGGAAGAAAAAGATGTCTGGGGTAATACATTTGCTAACAGTTGAGGAATTAAGCAAAGATTTCAGATACTGATGTAAAAATTATCTTAATAGTTGAATTTGTTTTCTAGTTCATGTTCCATTGAAGACTATCATTTGTCCTTAACATGTTGAAAATTTATATAATTTCTTTCCAAGGTATGATCAGATATGGTCAATTTTGAATTTGTTTCTCCAATGAGATTAGTAATAAACAACACAACCCCTTCAAAGTAAATTTATTTATGAAACATAAGCCAAGCATTTTACACTAATTCTTGTCCACAGTTGTGATAATAACTATTATTGCCTTAGTTTTGATAAAGATTAGGAGTACTGCATGAGTCTATATCAATCTATATTACAGCATAACTTTAAGGTAATTATGAAACCTTAAGGTATTTAAGGTAATTATGAAAGGGACAAATTAACTATCAACACCTTAGTTGTGGCTGCAAAGAAAAGAGTAACTTTAGTTCTTTGTCTTAACTCTAGCATATATAGAAATGGATTTATGTTTCACCGCTGGAGTTGCTAAAAAAAGGCCATATGAAGAAATTCAATCAGCCCTGGACTAACCCATACTAAAAAGCTGTGATTTATTAACACTTGACTTCAAGGTGAATTTTCACAAACATTTTAAATAAACTTTTAAAAATATAGTATTTTTTGCATTAGAAATTTGAATTAATTTTTATTTCTATTTTAGGAAAATAAAAGTGCTTGAACTTGAACTTTTCATTAATATCAGACACTATTTTATTATCATCATGAGATAGCTGTTACACAAAATTAAGCAATCAATTCATATGATAGGAGTGATAACATCTATCCTGTACTAGATAATAAAAATCATTGAAGAATGAAGTCAATGATTCTTAAAACAGCAATTTACAGGTTTCTAAATTGCTTCGTCTATGGTGCTGTTTTTATTTTAATTTGTTTCTGCATCTCCAAAAGATGTGATAGCAATTAAATTGCACCCACACGTAAAAACATGTAAGTAGAGGTTAGAGCTGTATTGTGCACTGAAGGAACTCTGTATTTTTTTTTACAAACTATTGACAGAGAAATCATATTTGCATGCCATGAATTCTGCATTCCAATCCATTTGTACCCACATATTTTGAAATTTTAGTTCACCCTGTTCAGTAATACTTTGCTGGAACCCAAGAAGCCAAAGGAGTCAAAATATCCATGTTTTTTTAAAAAATGTAATTGAACAATGATAACACCCTGAGCCCTCTCTACCAAATTATCAAGAGTTTATCAGCCACATTGTCAATAACTACACTGTGTTCACTTTACCAGTTTCTGCACTTCAGAATGAAAGGCACTTCTTCATGCTAAAGTGAGTTAGGGATTATATTCTGTAAGAACCACTATGGGTGATGGAAGTCTAAGTGATCTCCTACTGCTGGCCTTGGACCATGAAGCAGCTGAGAATACTAACAGCAACAAAGCAAGAGCAGCTTTTGATAGTTTAAGATCATGCCAGTCTCTTCTGATGTAAACAGGAATCTGATGGATGCATTGATCTGTCTGCACTCTACAAGCAGCACATAAAACATATTTTAAATTGTTTATCCTCTTAGATTTCATCTGAAATGCAGGATGGGCTGTGACTGAATTGAAGATGATATTGGAATATGACTTTGATGCACACAATTAAACTAGCACACAGCTTCTTTCCTCACTGTGTCTTTTTGCTATCTGTTTCCATCCCCACAGAATTTACTGGAAGCAAAATTAAATTTTAAAAGAGAAAAATGAAAAGAAAAAATGATGCTCAGGGATGACCTACTGCTTCAAATCAGGGATGAAGGGAGAATATAGCAGTTTGGGTTGTAGAAGCAGCATTTAGGGCCCCAACACAACTGCTGATTTTCACACCATATTCTATCAGTATGTACATGTCTCGGATGTGCATTACCTTGCAGCAAGTGACTTTTCCACAGAGAAAAACTGTTTCAGATTCTCTCTTCTGTGGAGGCTTCCTCTCTAGAATTCACAAAATGCATTCTTGTTTCCCAGACTTTGCATTTATTTCTCTTCTGTTTTGCTACTGAATAATAGTTATGTATGGTTTGGCCTAGAAATGGCACCCCTGGAGTGAATTGTTGTTTCAGTAACTAATGTGAAAAGCTGATTTACAGATTTCCCTGTATCAAATGCTCGTTTCATGGCATTATGACAAAGCATTTCTTCCAGCATCAGAAGAACAGATGACTGACATTTCTAGAGACTGAAGTGCTGAAATTGTTGTAAGGAAAGGTAAGAACTGGTCAATAAAACAATAAGTATTTCTCACTAATGCCTTCACATCTGTTTGATTAGCCAACCTGGCACCAGCTGAAAGCATCATGCCCACGTGGCAACTGCCAAATATCAAGGACATAGCTTATCTGGGCCAAAACATGGGGCACAGTCATTTCAACAATCAGATATGCCTCAGTGATAACCAAACCAATGTATATATAGAACTGCAGCTTTTTCTTTTATGTCCCTTTACAAAAGCAGAAAATCTCCTTTGAGAAATCACTCCTCCCTACCTCTCTTTTTTATGACCCATCACCCACTCATTAATGTATGTTTACCTCCACTGCTCTAAACCCTATTCTCTCAAACCCAATGTCCTCTCTCCATCTTATGAGCTCTTCCATTCCCAAGCCATGTTCTGGATATTGACTTCCCAACCTACTCAGTAGAAAAATCTCATTTCCAGTAGTCTTCCATTGGGAATGCTCTGATGAACCATTTAAATTATTAATGACAGATAAGTCTTAATGTGTTGCTCCTTCAAAGAACAAATATCCTATCTCAAAATAATAAAAAGGAAGAAAATAAAGATGCTGTATTTTAAGGCATATATTTTCTTTTATGACCCTCAAATGTCACCACATCCTAAAGGAAGTGTGTTCTTCTCTCATGTGAAATAGCCCTCCCAAGAGGACTTTCTTAAAAGGAGTCTATGGCAATAACATGCATCCCAAGGGGATGAGGACAATTCCCCTGGGGGCTTATATTGTATTCTCTTAAGAATTGATTAAGGTATTTCATCTTTGCTTCTGGTAGAAGGAGATACATTATATCAGGATGACAGGTATCTGCTTAAATTGAATTTTTTCTCTAATGTAAGGCTGAATATCAAAGAATTTGCTTATAAGAGTGAATAGTAATGATTCAAACAAAAGCTTTTGTTTAGCTATATGCCGTTTTTCAGAATCCCCATTGGGATCATTTCTAGCAACTGCTATCTTTATGTGGTAGTGCAAAGATATACCCATAAGATCACAGACTTATGGATAGACCTCTTTTAAAGCCCAGGTATTTCTCAATTAATCCTGATATATTAGCCTAATGTTAGACGATGGTGGATAACAGACAGCTACAACTTCTCTGTGTCGCCTCTGCATACCACATGAGATACTCCTTAAAACAAATCTTAATGAGATACAGACTCATCAATACAACAATCAGTTTAATGCATGCCATGAAAATGTTGTTCTCCCTCACTCTTAGGCACTGCTAAACATGATATTGATAGGGTTTCCCTGGTAGCGCAATGGTTGAGAATCCGCCTGCTGATGCAGGGGACACGGGTTCGTGCCCTGGTCCAAGAAGATCCCACATGCCGCAGAGTGGCTGGGCCCGTGAGCCATGGCCGCTGAGCCTGTGCATCTGGAGCCTGTGCTCCGTAAAGGGAGAGGCCACAACAGTGAGAGGCCCGTGTACCAAAAAAGATACTGATATAGCTATAACCATAAACATAATATATTTGCATAGTGTTTTAGAGTTTTCAAAGAGGTTAAGTATTTATTAGCTTATTTGCTCCACACAACTCCATGGCAGTTAAAAAACTGAATATATAAAGGTTAATGGGTTATATAATGGCATAAGTTTTGTAGAGCTAGTAAATTAGAGAATATTCTTAGCCTGAAAAATGTATCTTTGGGTTATAATTTAGCATTTTGTTGCACTTCTTATAGTCTCTTTCTTAGTATATGAAGAGAGATAAAAATATATAAATTTCTTACTTGGTAAGCAAAACTAGGTCTAGAACCCAGATTTTCTGATTCCTTACTCAAGTACTCATTAGGCTCTCTATGTGCTTCATGCCAAGATACTCCAACTCTTAATTAAAATGAACAGTTCCCAGCATCAATTCGACATACAAAGCTGCCAATATGCCACTCTTTGATATGTGTGCCAAAACGTATCAATGACTGTAGATTTGAACATATGGCCTCTTGAATTATCATAAAGTATTTGTGGAGCTCTCACAGAGTTCAATGTCATTGTTTTAGGCCCTACTGAGGAAAGTGCACTTTTCCCTGCTAGGAATATTTCATAAAAATTGGTGACCATGAGGTAATAATTACAATATTTCCAGTTTTCATTAACATTGTATCTGTAATGGGAATAGGAGACTGTTAAGGCTAAAATCCAAAGGAGATAGTGAAGAAAACAGTGTATTATTTACTATATTTCTCAAATTAGATTGCTTCTTTATTATAATTTGTACTACATGAAGAATTCTAGCCATTTAGTTTTTTTCCCATAACCTAACACTGCTTTCTAAAACTACTCTGTCTGAAGAAATAAACATAATTTTATAAATAACATCTATAATTTATACAGATATTGAATAGTTCCACCTAAATTACTTATATTTATGCTTTTCGTGTTTAATATAAAGTTTGCTGCTGGAAGTGAGGTATTATTGTAACAATTTTATAGATGAAGACAGAGGAATTAGAGAACTTGACCATCTCCCAACAGCTAGATAATGACAGAGAAAATCTTGAAAAATCAAGTCAATTCAAAAATTCATGTTTTCAAAAGGTTTTTGGAGATTTTACAGTATTTGAGCACATCTATTGCTGACTTGAGATAATCCGTCCACTAGTAGAAAACTACTGTAACTGAGGAATGTAAAACCAAGTGTCAGGCATGTCTAGTAACAAAATTAGAAAAACTACAGACATTGCTTATTGGTTTTTTTTTTTTTTAATTTTGTCTTACTCCCAAAGAAATGTGCACTGGATGATAATTATGTTTTTGGTCATATCTTCCAAGAAGTAAATTTGGCAATCTATTTCATGATGGGTTCTGTTAAAGAAACAAAAACATTGATGGAGATAAAACTTCAGTATGGGTTCATCTAACTTCACTGGATACTTTGTGCACATTTTCAGAAGTTCGTGTAACTAAAGGATCTGTTTTTACTTCAACACCGATTTCAAATCAATGGTCAGGTTTGTTTTTATTCCCTAACATGTATTAAGTAAAGTTTTATCATAAATTCTTTTTATGAAAACTGAAAGTAGGAGAATAATCCTCTTCCTATTCCTTATCAACTAGAGAACAGTCACATGGCCTATGTTCTGCCAATCATTTAGAGATTACCCGTGACAACAGTGGCACTGGGATGGATGATGAGAATTCAGGAACAACTGAATTCAACAACACGGCAACAAATAAAAAATATCTGATGGGGTTATTGCAATGGCAGAACATTAAGAAACACATTGTTGTAGCAGAATTTGGTTGATTTTTGCTCCTTGGTCCCTGCTAAAATCTGTTATCACAAACAAATGATTGCTTCTGACATAAATTAATTTTTAGTTCAATGAATTTAACTTCAGTAATTTGTTTATACTTTGCAATTGAGATTTCTGAAAAATTAAGGACTAGATGATAAAAAAAATGGTATGTATACACACACATGCTTACTTTTGTTTTGATATCATTATCTCAGTCTAAAGCACACACAATAGGTGGTAAAAAATCTGTTTAGATTCATTCATTCTTCAATTGTAAAATTAGTTTTCAATGTGTCCTTATCAATGCTGTTTTGGTTGAAAAGAATGGAAAACAATTTGAGTTAGCTGTTTTTGAACAGATCTGCAAAACAAAGGATTATCTTTGGGTAGAAGGAAAGACACTTATTCCACTGAAATAAGATAATGGGAAGTAAGAGTGGGGATAGACGTACTTATTTTTGAAAGGAAGAGGCAGATAGCTAAGGGTGTTGATAATGTTGTGGCCCTTTATCTCACAGGGAATTCTTGATTGATAAGACATAGCATTTTTGCTCTGGGCCTCTGCTTCTCTGCTTTGAATGTTAAGAGACATGAAATGTGAAAAATGTCAAAGATCACTGCTTTTACAGGAATAATGGAAAGTGTGACTTTGCTACTGTAGGTGGTAACATGACAAGCTTGATTATCTCCCTCTTTCTCTTGAGTCATCAATTTCTCTTCTTTTCCTGAAATCATTCTCATCAGGAAAGAGACATGCAATACTATACCCATTTTATTTATTTTTTTTAGAATTGGCAAAAATCTTTTATTTAGAAATATTGGTAGCTAGAGATAAATTTGATGGTCAGGAATAATGGTGTTTTAAAGGGGTTTTTTTTGTTTATTTTCACAGCTTTATTGAGGTATAGTTCAATTAACTACACATATTTAAATGTAGACGCTTCAGAAGACCTAACTCCTGAAAACAGTGCTTGAGGATTTTGTTTGACCTCAGTGTCATCATCCTGTACTCCAATAGTCAAAATTGAGATCTAATGTAGAAAAGCTAAAGTATATAGAGCTAGATATCACTGAATCCAGTACATCTCCCTAAATTAAATCTCAAAATACTAAAACAAGTGTGTTTTCTTGTTATTTGGTCTCATTCACCATACAAACCCAGGTTAAACGTTCCTTCCAGGTAACCCTTTCTTGTTTTCCTCTCCTTGATCCTCTTTTCTATCCTCTATCACAAGACATACCCTACTACACAGCGATGTATCAGTTTGCAAGGTTCTCTGGTTTGGCTCTTAAAGATTAGGGACAGTGTCTGTACTTCCAATATGCAGTATAAGATATCATACATGATAAGCTTTAAAAAAATGTTTATTGAACTAAATTAGTCCTACCAGCTAATTATGGAGCAGCAAAAGAACTTTTCATTAAGTAAGGGCCCAAGTGAGTTGTATCTGAATCAATGGATCATGGGGACTTTCAGGGCTGAAAGGAGCCCTAAAGGTCATTTGCCCAACAATCTTCCAATGCTTGAACTTCCTTTACAACATCCTATTTGAACAATTAATGATGAGCAGTTTATGACCTCTAGAATTAGTTTATTTCATCACCAGTATGCTCAGAGTCTAAAAGTTCTACCTTCAGGTTAGCAAAACTTATCCTCCTTTAGTTTCCACCCAGAGCAAATCTATTAATACCTTCTTTCATATGACAAGCGTTTAAACATTTCAAGACAGTTCATGTTCCCTGCAACTTTTCTTCTTCAAGAAAAACATTCCCAGTCTTCCAAATACGGCTCACTAGTGTGGTTCTAACTTCTGTCTCCATTCTTCAGAAGTAGCCTGACCACTGTAGAATCGAGCAGGGCTATCACATCTCCCCTCCGTGTCCTTCATCTTATATTTACACCAGTTCATAAAGCTTATGGCACAGTCACTATAAGATGGCTTCAGCATATTGTGAACAAAATCCCCTAAATCTCCTTTATAGAATCTGCTGCTAGGTTGAGCTCCTCTGCTCCCTACTTAAGGTCATGCAATGTGACTTTTTTAGACTCAACTGAAAACCAGTTTACTCCTGTTAGAGCTCTCCATTGTTCCAACCATGCCAAGACTTCTATGAAACCTAGGTCTGTCATCCATTGTGATTGCTACCCTTCCCTTATTTGTTTCATATCCAAACTGAAGGCCTGGTCTTCATCAGCTCATTTCAGAGCAATCATCAGATGGCCTAAGTGGAGTGGCCTTTCTTGAGGGCTGTCTCCTCAATCCTCACAAAGTATTATGTACTGAGCCACAGTAAGATGCCTTGACATACTGGGCTTAGGACATGGGGTTCACTACCCTCCTGCACATCTGGAACAGGGCAGGAGAATTTGGGGGGCAAAGACTCAGCTTTCACTGTAACCACTCCCTGCACTGTGGCCTCCACAATCATCCCCAGAAGCTGCCATCTTGGGGAAGTGCACTGTTCCCTCTGGGCTGCCATCTTGAGAAGGCTGGCAGTTAGGATAGCTCATTGATGATGTGGGTGAAAATGGGGAGAATACATCAGCACACTGCTCAAATTTCTGAGGAACAACAATTTAAATAATTTCTTACATAAAATTATTTGGGTCTATTTGCAACTAAATGGGTATTTCTTAGCAAAACATCCCCAGATGCAAAAATCAGTCCCCTTCCGATGGTATGTTTTTTAAAATTTTTTAAATTTTTCCATTCGGGGAAGCAAAATGACTACTTTTCCCAGTCCTCATGTTTTTAGATGAGACCTGGAAGGTGAAAATGAATTGTGCCACACGCATGCCACACCTTATAATATCTCTCACCCCCTCTCATGTATCCTCCCTACTCACACTGCTGAACACAAAAGACTGAGAGAAAGGGGAGTCTCATGAGAGAAAGACCCTAGATTCTGAGATCACTGCCTAGACAGGGTTGCCCACAATGTACCTGATCAAGGAAATCTGAAATGGATTTACATTAACTAGAAATAAAATTCTTGGGTTACACTAACAAATTTTAGATTTGTTTATTCCAGCAGGACAATCCTGACTAACACAGCCAGTATATACTTAGCAATGCCAGTCAACACTGTGTATTATGACTGGCGTTATAAATTTTCTCACTTAAATAGTAGATATTGTAAAAGGATGAACATCTTCTTTTTGAATAGCTTTTTGTCTTACCTCATCTCTCAAATAATATATCTTCCATTTTCATAAATAGGACATTAAAAAGACTTGTCTCAGTATTGGCTTTATTTGTATAATGAGAAGCCAGTGAATTAGAGACTATTTTTATAACAAGCATCCAGAATATCTTTTACACTATTAGGGAAATAGCTATGCACAAAATGCTTTTTAAGTTTTGGTTTCTCTTCCTAAATACTTTATCAAAAACTAAAATTGTGTCCTGCTTTATATGACACAAGTTAAAGAGACAAGTCAGCATACCTAAATTTTAGTAAAAATATTTTCAATAAATGTGATGTCCTAATGAAGTCACATTTTATATTACAGTTTAACAGAATCGAAAAAACTTAAATAAAAGTGAATTAAAGCACATGGGAAAACAATAAGCTTTAACATTTTAGTTATGGAACTACAGTATTTAGCATTTCAACATGAGAATCATGGTATTTATAAATGCAAGGAAATCACAAAAATGTTTTAGGAATACTTTCAAATCAACTGGATTTCTGTAAGAGTGTATAACTTATGAGATAAAGATATATAATTAATGGCATAAGAGATTATAGACATTATGAATAAAAACTGACAAACCAATGAACAAATATCACAGTCCATAATTCCAAAAAATAAAAATACAAAGAAAGATGGAATGAGGTAGAGTGGAGTAAAATCTAAATGCTAATTAAAATTGAGTTCCTCCAGTTAGTAAAGACTTGCCAACTTTGAAAACTTACCCAGATAGTGTCAAAAATTAAATTTACCTTTCCTTCATGGGGGTTATATTGTATATAGAAAATTTTCAGTCAATTTTGAATAATTTAATATCCAATTAATATGTGAATTAGCAAAATGTTACACTGAAAAAACTCCAGCATTTATCATCTTCTGATATCTGTCATCTGATATCAGCATGGATAACAAAAGCAATTAAGAAGAGAAGAAATGAGGTGGTGATAGGAAAGAAAATTGTTGCATAAAAATAAAAGGAAACATAAGAAAATGATAAATATTAGTTATATATTATTTACTTTGGGAAATATACTACAATTGAGTCATAATCATATTTTCTACTGGGAAATGGAATACCAGTGTTAGAGAGATAAGAGATATAGACAAAAGACACCAAAAATCTCTTTGGCAATCACGTACAGAAGAACGAAGTATGAGAAGTAGCAATGAGACTGAAAATATAACACACGTATTTGAGGTGTCTTTTATTTTCCCCAACAGGAGAAACTTTGACACTACAAATTGTTTGGTTTTCTTGAAGGACAAAAAGCACAAAAGGGTAGTAAAGGCTGAAGAAATAAGAAATTCTGGGAGATGTGTGGTGCTAATGGTAAAAACTATAATGACTTCCCTATTTTACTAATTAACCTAGTTTTACCAATTTTTAAACGATCAAAACTATATTAATAAGATTATCTACATTGGTAAGCAAGTGTTCATTCCCGACATTGACTGGAGACACTAGAAACTAAAGAACACTTCAAGATAAATGTTACATAACTTTCACTGAATTTTTCCTTGATTTTCCTGCCAGATGAAAAGTAAAAATAATGGTTAGATGGCGAATTGAGCATTGAAGATACTAAAACATCATTAGAATGATTCTGCTAAGTTAGTAGGACTTCTCGTATCTCAGTTTATTATACAGTGTGTTGAAAGAAGTTTAAACATCAGTCTCAGCATTTCATTGTCAATGTCAAATGGTAAGTTTATATAACCAAACAGCTGTTCCATATGACGGCGACCTGCCCCAGAAACACACAGCCACAGAATTACATTCTGCAATTTGAGGCTTGAAGAACTATTAAAATAGGTGTTGACAATTTCATTTTTGCTTATAGTACTTATTGCTGTCTCTCTATTCATCACTAAGAAATCAGAAAATTTCATCACATTTGCCCTTTTTTAAGGCAATAATAAATTTTATTATGTCAATTTGTGTGATTAAAGAAAACCTTGCAATTCTGTACAATGATTTCTATCACTGCCACTCTATTTAAAGGGTTTTTTGTTTTGATTCTATTTTCATATTTGTGCCTTACAGACATTACACTTTATTGTATTTTATAGGAGGATGCTAGCTTCTATATGGTACAACCTCCTATAAAAATATAATACCATAAAGAAGATTTAACAAAATTCATGGTGCAATGTTCTTCTGTGGGTCTTCATCTACATAGTAAATGAATTTGCTGTACACTCTGGAATTTTGGTTGTGTGTAGTTTTGTATCTTTTTTTTCTTTCTTTTTTATTTCTGGCTGCCTTGGGTCTTCATTGCTGCACATGGGCTTTCTCTAGTTGTGGCGAGGGGGGGCTACTCTTCGTTGTGGTGTGCGGGCTTCTCATTGCAGTGGCTTCTCTTGTTGCAGAGCACAGGCTCTAGGTGAGCGGGCTTCAGTAGCTGCAGTACATGGGCTTCAGTAGTTGTGGATCATGGGCTCAGTAGTTGTGGCTCGCAGGCTTTAGAGTGTAGGCTCAGTAGTTGTGGCTTAGTTGCTGAACGGTATGTGGGATCTTCCCGAACCAGGGATCGAACGCATATCCCCTGCATTGGCAGGCAGATTCATAACCACTGCATCACCAGAGAAGACCCTGTAGTTTTGTCTTTTAAGAATTTCGCGGAGAGACATCAACTTGGCCTGGCCTCATTTATGCCAGTTTTCTTTTTTATACTTTCTATTCACAGCTGCAGAATACAGGCAACATATAAATAAGACATATTTAGAAAGTATACTTCAGATTTCTCAGAGACTTTTGGCAACTCATCTAAAATGAATCTTTTCAATATAGATATGGTAGGCCTTGTTTAAGAGTAAATCGTAGCACTAAGTAAAGCTCAGAAATAATGCTTACCATCATCTATCTCCTCAATTTATCTACTGCTTTGGTGACCTAGATTTTTTTTTACCTATTGCAAAGGACTATGGGAAAGAGGCCCGAGACTTTCTTATTATTGGCCTTAAAACAATAAAGAAGAAAGAAAATATTTACCAAGTTATTTTTCCAACCTGACAAGATTTTAGTTTTCTAAATAGCTACCATAATTGAAGTAAGTACAATATTCTATATACTGAGAAGAAACTAAAACTCAGGCAATGTGTGGACAATGTGAAGAAGGCACTAGGAAGAAGTTGCATTTGAGTCTGGTACAGAATGAGTAGGTGTCGACAGAGTGAAAAAAGAGAAAAATAATTCCAGGTAGAGGAGAAAGAGATGAAAGGATATTTTGTGCTAAGAAATAAACAAAAAAAAAAGTTCTGAAGAACTCAGAAGGATAGAAGATTACATTGTAAATATAAATATAGGAGTTGTATGTCATGCTAAGCAGTTCCAGCCTCACTGTATAAGCAAGTTAAAATATAATTACCAAAACTAATAGTGAAATTTCACTGAGCATTTACTATGTGCCAATTATAGGAGCAAGAGCTTATTCTATCAAATTCTTCAAACCACCCTATGAGCTAGATACTGTTGTTATGCCCCATTCATTAAAAGGAAAAACTGAGGACTGGTCAACTAATTCATTTGCTTCTGGTGGCAAAGCCCAAATTTGCACTCAGGCAATCAGAATCCAGATTCTGTGTTCTTTTTTTTTTTTTTCTTTTTTTTTTTTTTTTTTTTTTTGCAGTATGCGGGTCTCTCACTGTTGTGGCCTCTCCCGTTGTGGAGCGCAGGCTCTGGACTCACAGACCCAGCGGCCATGGCCCACGGGCCCAGCTGCTCCGCGGCATGTGGGATCTTCCTGGACCGGGCACGAACCTGTGTTCCCTGCATCAGCAGGCGGACTCCCAACCACTGCACCACCAGGGAAGCCCAAGATTCTGTGTTCTTAAATACTCTAATACTCTACTATTCTAAGAAATCATATTTTTATATTATGATGTGAAAGTATAAAAAGTATGACACTGCCTCATTAAAATTACTTAGGAATATTTAATTGTGTAAATCTAATTTTAGTTTGAAATCTAATGAACAGGATAATGATATCTTGAAAATACTGAAATTGTCTCATTAAATATTCTTTTCTACTACAGTTTTTTAGCTTTCTTGCTGACATTCCATAGCATTTTTCTTTACCTTTTATCATCTCATTTCTTTATAAGTATTTCAGATATAATCATTAGATAGTTTAAGAGTTTCTCTTCTTAGGTTTTCATGCATCAAAACATTCCACAGTATATCAATTTTGGTATGGTCGAATCAAATTTATGTCTAGAATAAAATGATAAAGATTTACTTATGCTCTGGCTTTTAAGGTGCTAGAGTCCATAACCTAAAACAAATAAACAGAAGACTTTGTAATCGGACTCAGCTGGGTTCAAATCCAAAATCTGCTACTTACTTAATCTGACTATAACTGTGTCTTTGGAAGATTACTAAATTTATTTCTAAACTGTAAATAATAATACTTAGCTTGTATGTTTCTGGTGAGAATTATAAGATGTAATATTAAAAAGCTAATACATGGCCAGATATAACAGTTTCAAAAAAATGGTGCTGCCAATGTTATTCTTACTGATGTTTTTATCACTAAGAGTCGACCAGCCCAGTCCTCTCCCAAAGTCAACTATCCTAACTACCTTGGTCACTGATGTTCACTTAATGCCAGATTTTCTATGTTAATGTGCAAAATCAGTTGTTGTTGTTTTAAACTCATCCTCTACTTAAGCTCTTCCATCTCTATTACCTGGTACAGTGAACTGACCATGGGATATAGGTCATCCCCAGATGCCCCCTAGGGGTGATGCTCTTCAGGGATGGCTCCATATCTACTTTTCCTTAGCATAGTGATGAACCTTAAGCAAAAGGTTCTTGAGATTTAAGGTAGAGAGCTTTCTTTTCAACTATTCTAACATAAGAATAATACATTTAAGAAATGGCATGTTATGCCAGTTGAATCTAATTGGATGATATTTTTTGGCTAAGGCTGACATATTCTAGAATACATGATGCTGTACTGCATTTTCTCTCAAAAGCTTTTCAGATAAAATTAATATTTCTCAGTAAAATTTAGAAATGGAAGTTTCCCAGAGATCAGATCAGATGTTGACGACATATAGGGTTGAAAGAAGAGAAGACAAATATTGTCTGCCCTGCTTCCCTACCAAAAATTTGAGTCCTATGATTTCCCTCAGAATATGGGTTTTAAATGAACATGTGGATTAACAACTGGAACAAAAATGTGTAATTATAACTATCACCCATTCCTTTCTGATTAGAACTGTTTTCTTAACAAAAACCTTTTTTACTTGTTGTCATTACTAGCCATACTTAAAAGCATTTTTCTTGAAGTTTTGATTCTTGAGAAAATATATATATAATTGATATATAAAGGTGTTAAACTTTTTTAGTTTAGTAAGTTTTCCCAATAATGTAATACAAAAAGTGTTATAAATTTGTACATATTTATACATACACATATATTTTTACACAAAATATATCCTTTTTTAAATATAAGGTTATTTTTAATTCCATTTTACCTTATCCCAAATTCTACTTTTTTCTTTGTGTCAACATAGTTTCAGTCATATACCTTCTATCATGTTTCTTGTTAATTATACTTATCATTACTACACCTATCTTTTTTTTTTTTAACATCTTTATTGGAGTATAACTGTTGTACAATGGTGTGTTAGTTTCTGCTTTACAACAAAGTGAATCAGTTATACATATACATATGTTCCCATATCTCTTCCCTCTTTTGTCTCCCTCCCTCCCACTCTCCCTATCCCACCCCTCTAGGTGGTCACAAAGCACAGAGGCGAACTCCCTGTGCTATGCTGCAGCTTCCCACTAGCTATCTAATTTACATTTGGTAGTGTGTATATGTCCCTGCCACTCTCTCACATCGTCACAGCTTACCCTTCCCCCTCCCCATATCCTCAAGTCCATGCTCTAGTAGGTCTGTGTTTTATTCCCATCCTACTACTAATCTCTTCATGACATTTTTTTTTTTTTAGATTCCATATATATGTGTTAGCATACGGTATTTGTTTTTATCCTTCTGGCTTACTTCACTCTGTATGACAGACTCCAGGTCTATCCACCTCATTACAAATAACTCAGTTTCATTTCTTTTTATGGCTGAGTAATATTCCATTGTATATATGTGCCACATCTTCTTTATCCATTCATCTGTTGATGGACACTTAGGTTGCTTCCATGTTCCATGTCCTGGCTATCGTAAACAGAGCTGCAATAAACATTTTGGTACATGACTCTTTTTGAATTATGGTTTTCTCAGGGTATATGCCCAGTAGTGGGATTGCTGGGTCATATGGTAGTTCTATTTGTAGTTTTTTAAGGAACCTCCATACTGTTCTCCATAGTGGCTGTATCATTTTACATTCCCACCAGCAGTGCAAGAGTGTTCCCTTTTCTCCACACCCTCTCCAGCATTTATTGTTTCTAGAGTTTTTGATGATGGCCAATCTGACTGGACTACACCTATCTTAAACCTGCAAAATAAATTCTGAAAACTGCTCTCATAGATTTTTTAAGCATCGATGAATTCTTCTAAATGCCAGTCATCAGTTTGTGTCTGTATTTAAAATATTTCACCTCACAATCATTGAAATTTCAATTCTTACTTTGGTTCAACTGCATTTAGTTATTATATATAGCATTATTCATAAGTAAAAGGTAATGTTCCACACTTTATATTCAAAGGAGCCAATATATCTCCAAATCAATGGTACCTCTGGAAAGTGAACACCTAAATTTCAAATAAGAATTCAACCAATACAGTAATGCATAGAGGTTATTATGTTTCCTGTGTTAGACCAGCAAGATGGCCACCAGGAGGAACCCTCTGGGATGGTATTCATTACTTTAGCAAATTTGCTCTAGTTAAAGGTCTGCCCCTCAGTACTGTAGATACATGATTTTGTCAGCACATAAAGAGTGTGGACATGTCTCAGGACCAGATATTGACCAAGCTCATGAGACTGATGTATAAAAGTAGAAAGTCAACTGTTCTGTGGATAGAATGCAATGGGTTTCTAACCTTACTTTGGGCTATTACTCTTTGTGGTTTGTTTTCCAGTTTTAATTAAATGACCCTTTCCATCTTACTATTATGCAAGTGCAATTGTTTTCAAATTGCAGTATGCTGTTATGAAATGGTGAGTGGAATTAAAGCATCCCCCAATTTTATCACCCATCACTTTTACGGTGTTGACAGAGTTTATGAGCAGAAGTTCTCTACAACTTTATTTCATGTGTCCAATTCTTTTTCAACAGAATGGAGACCAATCCTCTAAATTAACAACAACAACAACAAAAACAGGAGGAATAAAACAGACTACTTCTTTAAAGTTCCCCAAACCTTAAAAGGTTAATGACGGTATAAACCTTCACTGGGTTTACCTTCTTCACTGAACATAAAATCCCTGTTTTTTGGGGTCATTTTTTTTCCCAGCTACTTTAATTCACTTTAAGTTTTCCTGATTATATTAAAATGTAATATAAAATGTGACTTTATTAGAACACCACATATATTGAATACGTTTTTTGCTATACTTTAGTTATGTCAATTGTCTCTTCATTAACTTTTTGTGTCTTGTAAAGCAGGACACAATTTTACTTTTTGATAGTGTTTGGGGAAATAAAAAACCCAAAATGTAGAAAGTATTTTGTGCGTATGTTAAAAACTTGTATATTAAATATTCTGATTATTTTAGCATTTTCATAATAGTATAGATATGCATAGATATTCTGGATGCCCCTTATAAAAAAAGCCTCTAAATTGGTGGCTTCTCATTATACAAATAAAGCCAGTACTGAAACAAGTCTCTGTAATTTTATATTTATTAAAATGGAAGGTATATTATAAAAAAGAATAATTTTAATTGCACTTCTGATATATATATTGCACAATTTGAACAAGGAATTCAAAGACACTTTATGTGTTCAGTTACATGCAGGTATTCAAAGCCTAGCACCTAATCTGGGATTTCCACATGGAACACTGTAATATCTATTTGTTATTTAATAATAAAAAATAAAAGTTGTCACAAGACCTAAAATACTCAAGTCCATATGAATTGTGTATTTTCTGTTTTAATCAGATCTACAAGGGGAGGCTGGATAAAAATGCCCTTGTTTTGCAAAGAATCAAAATAAAAGAGTCAGGTGTATCAAATGTTCAGTGACAGCAAGCTAGAAGAGTCATCATCCATCTCACAGTTAAGACAGCCTCATGAACAGGAAGGTGGGTGGAAGAGGAGTGGGAATGGAGGAGGGGAAAAAGAATATCTGTGTGCAGAGTCTTCATGTTATTGATTAAGATTCCATCCAAGAGACATGGGTGGATGCTGCCAAAGTTTATCCCAGTTACTCTCCTTTATCTAAGATTTTGTCACTGACCAACTCTCCACAAGAACATCCTTTTTTTCCCAGCTATGTTAGTATTTTTACTGACATATTTTTACTAACAATTAAGTCACATAGGCCTGGAAAGTAGGTCAATGATCTGCACATTTCTGCTCTGCTCTACTGTTCATTTCATTGTTAATCTCTCAAAGAGCTATTATTTTGAAATAAAATTATTGAGCGAGACCTAACTATAGTCTCAAATAGCAATATTTTTGTCAATGTGCTAAATATTTCTCATACAACATAAGTTTTATATATAATCATAGACATAATATACAGGATTATACTATTATATATAATTATTATATATATAGTGATAATATATAGGATCTCTTTAAATCCAGTCATTTTGGAAGAAAATCCATTGCTTAAATGATAAATTAGAACAAACTGTGTGTCTCACTTTGGTTCACAGAACAAGTCTGTGAATTCTAGTAAAATGACCAAGTATGTCTTCATTAACTTGACTAATGAACAAATGTAAATTACTATAATCAAATGAAATTTATTAAATATATTGTCTTCTTGTTAGGTATCATGAAAGAAAATTCTCACCATTTTTATTAAGAATTCTTGTATGAAGAACCCTGGACGTTTTGTCTCTTCATTAGAAAATCAAATGACAAAGCAGAAAATGAAAAATTCCTACATATTAATTATAACTTCATACTTAACACATCTACTAAAATCATTTTCTTTGTATGGTGTAAGAATGATTATGATTGTGATAAATCGCAAACATAAAATTCCAAAGCTTGCTCTGTCAAAGCAAATTCCCCATATTCCCTGTCAAGTTTAGTCCTGTTGAGATACTGTTAAACTCTATTTCTAATTTGGCTGGAAGCACTGCCGTGACTCTCAATGTTTATGCTTGCTTAAATATGGTTAGTTGAAGCTGAAACCTGTGCCTATGGCTGACAGCAATTTTAACTATAGTAGTCAACTGCCTCCTAAATCCTAAAACCCAGGATCAGATTAACCCTATATTTTTCAAAACCAAAAACCAATTCACTAAGCAGAGGCAGAGAGAAGTTAGTAATCTCATGTGCATATGTTGCCTATACCTCTTCAGAGGTTACCACATCTAGACCTTTCTGAAAGGCAGTCTAGAAGGGAGGATTTAGAATATATAATCCATACATTAGATCATGCAAAAGAAGTATTTTTCTTGAAATTTTAATCCAAAAAATCGAATATACCTTTCTCATATGGTTTGTGAACTAGATTCTTGCTTGTCAAAATATGGTTCATGGAATATCAGTGGCAGCACCACATGCACGCTCCTTAAAAAGACAGAATCTCAGGTCCTATCCCACACAGACTGAGTTACATTCTGCTTTTATCAAATTCATATAAGTACAATGAATTTTGAGAAGCACTGGTCTAGATTAACTTCAACAAAAATATAAACTATATTGTATATGAGTTTCTTAGAAATTTGTGTTAACAGTGCATTTATTTCAACAAATTTAGGAATTATGTTTGCATATTCTTTCCTAGTTAAAAGCTTAGGTTCAGTTTAATATGATAATTCGAATGTTTGTACTAAGCAAAACACAACGTGCATTCAAGCTAAGCACTATTCACATTAAATTTTAAACACAAATGTATTTCAAAGCAAATTAATCTACACATTTTGAACTAATTTACACATATTTTTTAAAGCACACTTTTGATGTCTATAAACTTTTAAGAGTTTTGTGTGTGTTTCTGTGTTTGTCTTTGTTCATACCAGAAACTTCACAATATTATGTTTAGAACTTGAAATTTAAAACTAAAGTTTTAAAGTGTATTTAACTTAGAAAAAACTATGATTTACAATTCCAGTCAAAATTAACATTACTTAAAATAATTTATTGCACCAAAGCTCCAAGATAAAGAAAAATCCATTTAAAGCAATCAATTTGCTATTCTTAACTCTATGCAGCAAAATATAGTGATAGGCTTTGATTATGCAATTTGAAGTAAAATGTTAAAACTACAGTGACATATGTGGGTGAATGCTTAATTTTCCCTTATATTACTTCTCAAGTAATTTGCAAATATTAAGGCTAAAAATGAGATCTTCTTTATAGGTATACTGTTTAGATGTAGGCAAAAGATTGATACTAACATCCTAAAAAGAAAAAAAAAATCTCCAAAAAGTATAATAACTGCCAAACATCTGAGCAAAAAGTAGAGAAGAGAAATGAAGAGACAATTAGTGGGGTGCACAAAATCTGAGAAAAGGCATAAATTATCTAATCAGATCTATCATATTTCCCATAAATGAGTAAGAGAGTTGCATTAGCTTCCTTTGTAAATGAGTCAGGAATTGGCCAGGCACACTACTCATTTGTCTCTCTTTCACTAACATATTTGTCCTCTTTCTCCCTAAATCAAATGAATGATCAATATAATGTAGCTATGGGGATACTGACTTGGTTTTCCTATGGTTTCAGAGAATGAGCCTTACTGATATTTTTGGTCATATAACTCTTACTTAAAATAATACTACTGAAGATGATAATCTATCATACCATTTCAAGTACATGATAATTCTATTAAAAACAGATTTTAATGAGAGTTGCTGCCTCTCTAAATTACCAATACACTCTCCAAAGTTATTAAAACTTAACTGTGCAAGAAAACAATGCATTTTCCTATTAAATTAATCACTAAATAACCAGAGAACTCTATTCTTTATGTTATGCTAAAAGTTACACAGATGTGAATTGGGCAAATTATATCCACTGTCTTTTCCGCAAGCACAGCCAACTTTCAGGTCTGTAATGGATATATCTCTTATTGTTTTCATTCCTTCCCCTCCATTCCCCCCCTCCTCCCCCTTTTCTTCCCTTTCTTTTTCACTTAGGGCATAAATTTAGTGTCAAACCCCAGTCAAGGAGTTATCAAGAACAAACAAAGATCCAAATTTTTGAAAACCTGGGATCAAGAATTATGCCTTTGCTTTTTTATCTCTTCAGTGTCTAGCACCATGCTTGTGAATGGAAAGGCCTTAATATGCTGACCTGAGCTCATTTTCAGACCAAATAGTTATGCATAGAATTGACAAAAAAGTTTTGGCAAGCTAGAATCTCACTTTTTCTTTAAAGCTCTTTTTTTTTTTTTTTTTTTCCATAGTAGTCCATACACTTACAGCCTGAATTTCTAATTTCTGGCAATGCAACAGAGTGCCCTAATGAGACTTCCCTGTCATATGTGAAGCCTCATCTAGCCCTGGGATCTCTCAAAGAGATAGCTCAAGGTCATGCAGAAGCAGAAGCCAAAATTTGTCTGTAAGAAACTAAATCTTTGGATAGAGCTACAGTTTCTTAAGGTCAATCCTTACCTTACACCAAGCTGAAGCCTGGGGACATCAGACTGCGTTAAGCTTGGGTAACAATACAGGTAGTAAGAATACTGACCTTAACAAAGTGTACCCTCTAGGGGAAAGACAGCCCTTGAAATATGTAGTTTTTGCATATTCCAGCTTCATACCACCCAGTTATTTCTCAGGTGTAACAAAGGATACTTTACGATCTAATTCTAATTCAGAATCACCAGTTTTTGACCGCTATCATTCCCCTGAAATCTATTCAACTTCTGGGAGTATGAGATCAAAAGCCAAGCTTTTTCATAACTCATACAACTCAAGTATTTTACATTGTAGCTCCAAAAAGTCCCTATTAGTCCTGCGTAAGGAACTTGACTATTGGAAACTTGCCTGGTAAAATCTGTGAACATATTAACACCTTGACTGGTCCTGACCTCCTGACCCATTCCTTTAAACTAATTTAGTAATTTCCTACTGAGTACAACTCTGAAATTAGATGTAAATCCTAAAATATCTTAGTCCAGACTACCTTAAAGAAACAAAAAGAGTATTTGATACAGTTAAATTTAACCGTTATTGTTTAGAAATTTTAGTGCATTACATTTTGAAGAAAAATTATCTCACAAAGGAGCTTGGCCAAGATCTGATGGAATTCTATTCTGATCAAACTACATACATAATTGAAGACAACTGTTACCAAATAAATCCCGAATATAGTTTGAGGAAAGAAGAAATACTTTTAAGGGGCAGTAGAGGGTAGTTATGACTATTTTTTATGAAAACAATTTAAATCACTGGTTGGGTGAGAAACAGAGGTTTGAAGGTGACTTACTGTTCACTACATACTCTATTGAAACTTTGATGTTTGTACTATTAAATTTAAAAAAAAATAGGCATTAGGACTTTCAAGTGGTCAAAATCAACTTCAGAGAGAGAAATAATACTCTCTTGAAAGATAGAGAAATTACAGAAAAGCACAGCTAAAGAATTTTTCTTGTCTATATTAAGTCACTATTCTCAAACCATTTCAAATAGCGATAGGATATTGGGGACTAAAACAAAAATTACTTATCAAAGGACTCAGCAATTCTTCCTAAGGAAGATAATAGGATGGAATGAGGAAGAAATAAAAAAAGAAAACAAGATACTGCTTTTTTTTTCATCTCAAGAAAAAGCAGTATCATTTCTTTCTCTTCTTCCAAGAAGCACGAAAAAGAAGACTGCAGTGAAAGTGTTTAAGAGGCAAAAGAGGTGCTTTTTTGTGCATAATCCCTTTGCCTTTGCAAAGGCAAAGGGATTAAGTTATCAGTGATGGAAACAAGAAGAAACTATAAAAATACTATAAAAACAGTAACAAGCAGCCACTAAGAATTTTGATGCAAAAAGTCTAAATGTTAAAAACAAAATGAAAATCTTTAAGTTATAAGAAAGAAAAATGTTTACTTCCATGTCAATAGTCTGTATTTATATCAAACAGAAGACCCAGAGTTTCTAGAGCAGTCTAACTTGTATGGTCACTTGGAAGTCAGACTGCCTAGTTCTGAATCCAAATTTGGGGTCATATCAGCTAAGCAAACTTGGTTAAGATATATACTCCTTCCTCTTCCTCTCTATCCCTCTTGGGACTCTTTTTTAAAAGTTGAGTTTATAAGACAAAAGAACAGTCATGCTATTAAAAGAAAAAATAACAGAGTTATAGTCATATTCACATTTGTAGCCTTGCATAAACACTCATCAATCTACCAGTTTTTCCTCTTCAGGAATTAATATGCAAAAATACAGCACAAGAAGTTTGAGCATTCCTTGGTTTTAAGATTCACTGCTCCAACTTAGCATTTCAAAGTGAGGCCTATTTAACAAACTTCCAGTTACCTAAACACAATTAAAACTCATAATCACTGATCAAAAATTAACATAGTTTGTATGAGAACATCACACAACACATCAGACCTCTCTAGGAGCGTCACCCGCAGAGCTGTTAATGAACAGGCATCCGAGAACATGCCTTGACCTTGTTTCTCTAGATAGAGGGGAAAGAGCATAACACAAAGAGGACAAAAGGAAAGTTAACCAAAGCAAGCTGGATTCAGAAAAGTTTTATATGTAAATGCAACTTTCCAACAAAGAATGGATGATGCAATAACCATATAAGAGGATCCATATTTGTGATTCAAATAGACAGCTAAACAAGTCTTATATAACAATGAATGTATCAATGGACAGACCCAATACTCAGGACATTTCTTTTCTATTTAATGGAAAAGTCATTCTTGGGACATAGAATGTTAAAATATCTTCTCTTTACTATTCCTCATTTGATATAAATTACCACCATCTTAGTTCAGAGAACCAAGATTTTGAACAAACTATGAAATTTTCTCCTTATATTCACTGAATGCCAGTAATAATAGACAGGAAATGTTATGCCATGTGTTTCTGTTAATTAAGCTCCTTTGCTTGTAAGCCATTTAAAGAATGGAAGAGAAATCTCAATTCAAGAGTCTCTAGATATTAACTCATGGTTAAATCATTCCTATTACATTCATAAATATGATTTTTAATTTTCAAGAGCTCTTTTATTTAAGCAAAGGTTCATATATAATAGATTCTCCCTTGATATTGATACCCAAATGAGGGCACAGAGAATTTTGCCAAAATTACATATTTTTTTTAGCAAGCTTGGACCTAAATGCCATTATCTCAATTCATAAATGGGTGTAAGATTAATTGGCATTATTATTGAATACTTGGGCATGCTGGAATCCAAGTTTTTATAATTCTGTGTTCCACTGATTACTAAGCTTATTATATTTCCCTGGTGGAAAACTGTGCACTCTTGTATATTTGTATTAAATGAAGAGCCACTCGCTCTTGGGTCTCTTCTTCCTTCACCAGGAGGTATAGTAGGGTTGGGGTAACACTGTAGATTTTGGTACATTTAAAACAAACAAGTGCTACCTTCTTTGTGTCCCAGTGTAGTCTGAAGTGACTCAGAAATTGTGCCTCTGGATGGCCAGAGTAAAGTTAAACCAGAGATTAATCTGAAACTTAGTCACTGAGACATTTACCCCAAAATATTAACTGGATGCCTTCTGTGAACCTACCTCTATATTAGGCAAAGTTATTTGGTCTGAGTACTCTTTTTTTTTTTTTTTTTTTTGGGGGGATATGCGGGCCTCTCACTGTTGTGGCCTCTCCCGTTGCGAAGCACAGGCTCCGGACGCGCAGGCTCAGCGGCCATGGCTCACGGGCCCACCCGTTCCGCGGCATGTGGGATCTTCCCAGACCGGGGCACGAACCCGTGTCCCCTGCATCGGCAGGCGGATTCTCAACCACTGCGCCACCAGGGAAGCCCTGAGTACTCTTTTCATAATGTTTACATGACAGAAATTAGTGCCAGGTTGTGGATTGCATTGGGACCACATATATGTGAAAAACTAAGAACCCCAGAGCTTCAGTTGAGTTTTAAAAAGACAGCAGAGGCTAATGGAACAAATTTTCTTTTAAAAGAGTCAGTATTGCTTAGTAGTTAAACAATCTGTGGATTAAACAGCCTGAATTTGCAACATGACTCTGCCACATATAATCTTGGATAATCTACTCAATCTCTCTATGTATCACTTTCTTGCAAAAAGAATAATAAACCCAATGTGTATACTAAAGTTAGGAAATAAATTAGATTCTGTATGTGACACACTTCCCACTGGGGTTGGCAAATGATAAGTATTTAATAAATATTAACCACTATGATTCCGTTCTAGGTGATGGGACTTGGAGAATGAGAAGAATTAGCACAGACACAGGAGCAAAACAAGTGCAGTCCAAGCAGCTAACAGAGTATGATTAAAGGCTTAGAATAAAGACATTATTTACACAGCCTTCATCCCCTGTATGATCTGGTTTCTACCCACCTCTCTAAACTTTCACACCATCTCAAATACATTCATTGTAATTTAACTACATTGGCATTCATTTTGTTGAACATGCTCAGATTCTCCTCATCTCCAGACTGTCACACATATTCTCTTCACTTTTCATCTGCCTAAATCCCACTTACTCTCCAGATTTTAATTTAAGGTCTCTTCTTCATGAAAGCCTTTGCTGAAACATCCATTAGCCCCAATTACAGTAGCTTCTATTCATTTAAAATCTCATTGAATTCTGAAAAACAAAAACATAATAATTTACATCTGTATTAAAAAAATATTTCAGTTCTCCTGCTGAACTTTGAATCCCACAGGAACAAGAACTATATCTTTCTTGTGTACCAGTATAGCCCAAGAGCCTAAAATAACACCCAACATAGTAAAGAGTCAGTGTATTTTGCTGGTACATAAATGAGTGAATAAATGAGCATGCAATAAGTTCTACATCTTTTCGGAAGTAGTTTGGAGACTAACTTAGATGAAAGAAAATGTTTAGGTTAGCAAATAAGGTAATATCAGTTACTTAAGATGAAGTCAGCTGGGGACTTCCCTGGTGGTGCTGTGGTTGAGAATACGCCTGCCAATGCAGAGAACATGGGTTCAATCCCTGGGAAGATCCCACATGCCATGGAGCAACTAAGCCTGTGCGCCACAACTACTGAGCCTGTGGTCTAGAGCCCGCACACCACAACTACTGAGCCCGCATGCTGCAACTACTGAAGCCCACGCTCCTAGAACCTGTGCTCCACAACAAGAGAAGCCACCACAATGAGTAGCCCCGGCTTGCAGCAACTAGAGAAAGCCCACATGCAGCAATGACCCAACGCAGCTAAAAATACATGTAAAAAAAAAAAGATACAGTCAGCTGATGGAGAGCTTTCATTATCAGTCTAACTTGTTTGCAACCAAAAGGAAGTAAAGATTTTAAGTTTTGTATTTTTTTTATTAGCATTTAATTCACGTTCATTTATGTAATACTGGTCACATACTTTTCAGGAAAGTTTTGTAGGAAGAGGTAAAGATTGAATACCAAATAGGGTGCTCTTACAAAGAGGAACATGAAGTGATAAATGACCTAAACAAAATAAGTGTGAATTAGAATTTGAATTTCCAAGACAGTACATTTTTTTAAATATGAGAAAAAACAGATTTTTATTCTATGCCCTTAGACTTATTTCATGGATTGTCTTTTTGTTATTTGTTTATTTAATTTGGAGTGACATATGGGTTGCAGTTGTGGGGACATTGGTAAGACTTTAAGGCCTTGCTTCTCAACATGTGGCCCAGTCTCAATAGCACGAGCAAACCTACAGGTTTCTTAGAAATGAAGAAGTCCAGGACCCACCCAGAACTGTTGAACTAAAATCTACATGTTGCCAAGATTTTCAGATCATTTATATGCACAATTAACTATGAGAAGTACTACCTTAAGTGTCTTAGTCTGGCCATAGTTAATGTTACCCTGAGATAGTGAGTGAACACCAAATATTCAAAGAGAAGAATTAATAGATCTTGAAAACTAATTACATTCAGAGATGGAATAAAGGTAACTGTCATTGATTTTAACATTTCAATACTAACAACTGATAAAATGACAATGTATTTTAACAACAACAAAATAGGGTACACTTTGGATTGCAAGGTACTCGTGAAGACATACTACAGAAATTTTAAAGCTGTTTCTGCAATGATATCTGGGATCAAGATGCAAACTCCAATGTAAAGATGAAGCTTCAGATTGTTTCAACTGCCAGATCAATTGGTAATTCCTGTTTTATATCTGTAAACAAGGATCTTACCAAATCTTTCCATTCTTAAAAACATCTGCTTATTCTTTAGAACGTGGAGTCAGTATTTTCAGATTAAATAATTTCCAACCACATGACCCTCTGTGCTGAACTTACAGGTAATAATATAATCTTATTTTTTTCCCAAACACCAGCTCTCCCTCAGGGCCTAGCTCAAAGCTCACATCTCACCTACGAAGGGACTGGGGCTTCTCCAACTCAAGATGACCTAGATATCATTTATGCATTGTCAAAGAGAATAAATTTAATGGTTTCAAAACAAAAATCTATGTAAACTATTTTTTTTATTTCCTCTCTTAACACACTGTTATATGTTTCCATTTTATAGGCTCTTATTTCCTTATTGGCTCATCTTAACTAAACACCTATTTTATCAAATCTTTACTGATTCCCTCATTTAGAAACATAAGGTTGGCATTAAAGATACAGAGGGGAGAAATCAATAGTATCTGTCTTTTAACATGTTCAGAGGCTTATGACAAAGACATAATAAATCATCAATTTTATTAAAATATGATGGCTGTGAGAAAGTTACACAAGCTACAATTTATGTACATCCAGCATCTCTGGAGAAACAGGGAGAAAACTTAAAAAATTATTTGGGGAATATAGATCATAGTCCATGCCTTGTGTTTTTTTATTCTCCTAAATATTCCTCTCTCTCTATCCTCACATACTTTTTTTTTTTTTCTGGAATAGAAATGTAGTAGACACTAAATATTTTTGAGTAACTGACAACCAAATCATATCCATGCATTCTATTAAGAACACAAAAATAAAATTAGTAAGATTTTCTTTTTGAGAAACATTATTTGTAAAACTAAAAGCATGTTTTACTATTTGCTCTATTACTTACTGCATCAAAAAAGAGTGACTCAGGTAGGATAATTTAATATCTTAATTCTCAGAAACTTGAAATAGATAAACACTTGCATGAAAATTTGCTACTTTGTTTAAAGCAGATAACTTACCTGAATCTTACTCTACTGTCAGCTATTTCTTTTGTACTTAGTTTTTAGCACTGTATTTTTTTTTTTTAAGTAAATGTTTTTCTCTTTAAATTAATCAAGCTGAGTCTCAAATGGCTTAGAATAAAGAGAGGCTGATCACAGACAGGACAGCTGAAAAAAAAAACAGAACCCTCCCCAAATTCTATAATCTTCTCTTGGGCTGAGTAGAGAAGTTAGAATAGCCTCAGGCCAGCCACTCATTCAGAAATTACCCTTTGTAGGGCTTCCCTGGTGGCGCAGTGGTTGAGAATCCGCCTGCCGATGCAGGAGACACGGGTTCGTGCCCTGGTCCGGGAAGATCCCACATGCCGCGGAGCAGCTAGGCCCGTGAGCCATGGCCGCTGGGCCTGCACGTCCGGAGCCTGTGCTCCGCAACGGGAGAGGCCACAACAGTGAGAGGCCCGCATACCGCAAAAAAAAAAGGAAAAAAAAAAAAAAAAAAAAAGAAAAGAAATTACCCTTTGGAAAGATAAATTGGAACAAGGAATCCTTTACTTCCCTGATATTCCTAGGAATTCTCACCCTCCCCCCATCCTCCTATCTACAGCAGATCCCAGTAACCACCTCAAATATTTTACCCAAATCCAAGCCTCATCCAAATCTAGACTTCTTCAGACTACAGTCAATCGGGTGTTCCACATCCATAGATTCCACATCCATAGATTCACCCACATCCATAGATTTGAAAGCATTAAAAAAAAATTCCACAAAGTTCTCAAAAGCAAAACTTGAATTTGCCATGTGCCTGCAATTATTTACAAAGCATCTACATTGTATTTACAACTGTTTACATAGTATTTACAGTGTATTAGGTAATATAAGTAATATAGAGATGATTTAAGGTATACAGGAGGATGTGTGTAGCTTATATGCAGATACTATGTCATTCTATATAAGGGACTTGAGAAACTGTGGATTTTGGCATCCACAGGGGTCCTGTAAACAATCCCTTGTGGATACTGAGGGACAACTGTATTACTAAAGGAGTAAGGATGAGCTCCTCTAAGGTTGAAATGATGATACTGAAGGATGACTCAAGGCACTAAAGACGTAATCCTTTCTCACCTCATCTACCTCAGCCCTTCTGTTCATGGGCTGTTTCCTTGCTTCCTCTTTTGTCATCCTGAGTTTGTTAGTGAAGATGAACGGAAGAGGTGGAGCAAAAAAGATATTGCCCAATCATGTGTTTCTCAAGCCCGAAATGTAGAAACATTTTGTAATGTAAGGTTGTGATGGGGTCCCATTTTTAAAGTCTGATTGTGAGTACCAAAGACTTCATTTAATTTTAATTCATTACTGGTTGGTTTGTTCCCAGTGAATTGAAGGTTCTTGCCTCGTTGCAAAAGAATCTGGAGACGAAGCAGGGACGTTAAGAAAGTAAAGTGAGAATTTATTTAAGTAAGAACATGCTCTCAGTGGGAGAACAGGCAGACAGGTGAGGAGCTGCGGCCCTGGGTTTCCTTGGCAAGCCGGTTATGAGGAGCATACAAATGAAGGGGCAGAATATTCACTGGGGAAGGAGGAGTTTGGGGGTCATATTCTGATTTTCATCCCAGCTCCATCTTCCCAAGGAGAGGAGGGACTTTTGTCCTTATTTAGCTTAGATCAGAAGTGTCATGGTGTCAGTGCATGATGGGTACTTCTTATCTGGAAGGCTAATCTTATTGTAATGACAGCACAATGAGCAACAGGTTACATTTGGATGTAGGAGATTCCCGTCTTTCCCCACCTTTGTCTGCTTTCAGGACACTTATCACCCAAAACCTGTGGTTTTCTGTCAGTCTGGAGGTTCCTGCTTTTCTTTGTCTGCCCAGGGACCCCCACTGTTTACAAGATGCGAGATTACTACCACCTGGCCCCTTCCACCGTTTCTCTGCTCATATCTAGCTACCTGCCTGCTGTAACAGGTTCAGAATGCCCATGCCCACTGCAGGATATTTTAGGGTAATGGGACTCTTACCATGGGAAATTAAACAAAGTGATAGTTCTGATGGTTAAGGTGAAGCATACCTTTTTTTCTTCTATTTTATATTTTCCAACTTCTCTAAGAGTCAAGGGATACCTTATTTAAATTTAGTGGGATCCCCAGAGATAAATGAAATTTAAGCTTCAGTTTTTATAAAAGGCAAGAAATGTTTCCAGTCGGTGCATCTGAGCAAATGCTAACATTAACTCAGAACCTATGTTGCAGACACATAAAATGTAATTGGTACTCTTTTATCTATTTGTTGTAGAAATTCTTTTGGTAAATTTTAGATTTCCAGCAAAGTTTGAACTTCCATTTTGGCACATTTGGCACATTTCAGTTTTTTGTTTTTTTCTTGGTGGTTACTGGATATATTTCGAGGGAGTCCTCTACAATCTGCTCATACTTACAAGTTTCTTCCTTCAGAGAGTTGCAAATCAGTCTTAGGGTTAGAGGCCTCTCCCATGGCAACAGTAGCTTTTCTGGGACTAAGGACCCTCAACTGAAATCAGGTTTGAATATCCCCTCCCCTTATCTGTGTCACTAGGGTACATGGGTGTTTTTCCCTATATCCTGGAGTATAAGGTTATTTTTGCAATATAGGTAAAGGCATTTTTTAAAGTTGTAGCGTACCACCTGTTTTAGGAGTGTGGCCCTCAGCATGCTACATAGTGACTACTCTTCCTCCACATGGGAAACCCACTGACTGGCTTGCACATTGCACAGGGTATCAGTCTCTTCCCTAAGCACTCTACAGGATGGGGGTGAGTGCCAGATTGAGACACACAATCATGGTCACAGGGTAAGAGTCATTGCTTTGAGCCTAGTGTCAATTATGGCTTATGTTAGAATCAAGACACATGATTCAATCTGAGATGCACAGATAGTTCCCAGCCAAGACACATGAACTACAGCCATTTGAAGGAGGCCTCCAATTTCATGTTACTAAATGCCAGTTATCAACGCTTTCAACTTAGATCAGTCAAATCTATAGGAGAAGCTTTGAGGGCTCAGTAAATGCAACACAAAGCAACACAGCTCAAAGCACAAACTAGCCAGCAGGCAACCCCTAGAAGTTCACGCTTGCCAGCAGGCAACAAAACCAGTAAACAAGCAAAAGCATTAAAAGAAAGACCTTCCCATGCTGGTCATTGTCTGGCCATCCCCCTCACAGTGCTAATCATTTTATTCACCCCACAGCAGTGGAATGGACCCTCCCCCTAAACTCTCGGTTAGGCTCTTAAGACATATTATGCCACATTCAATTAGGAGGGATGTTTGTTTATTTGTTTCACAGTCAGTACCATATCTATTCCAATGACACTAATGCAGCTGGACGTGCTTACAGTGACACTGCACAAGATTTCCTACCTTCTAGTCTCTGTCCAAATAGAATGTCTACCCGCCTGTTCCTTCCCTCTTTCTGGGGGAAAATCCCCTATGGTCCATTTACGCAATTAAACCTCTTACTGCGCCTATTTTTAAAAACTGGGGGGCACTTGAGTTTCCCTCTGAAGAAATGAAAGTCAAAGTATCGGGTTTCCCACCCCCTCCCTCAGCTCCACAAGCCAAATAAATACCTGCAGCGAGGGCACTTCTCTTGCCTCTGAAATCTTGAAATGAACATCAAAAGAAATGGCATCAAGTGTTCCTGTTTAGTGATGGCCCAGAGTACGCTCCAGAAATCTGTCAGACGGATCATCACTGTGTCTGGACCCTCTCAAGGTGTCATGAGGAGAACGCGAAGGCTTATTGTTGTGGTAGATATCGCGGCTGGGAGCCCGTTCTGCGCCGAGTCCCGCCTACAATTTGTCCAGCAAGTCGGCCAGGGCTGGGAGGCCTTCCGTCAGGCCTTTGTGCTCGTCGGTCTCAAACCCCACCTGGCTGGGGCTGCCGGTTCTGTCAAAGGGATCTCTGAGCAGGATCTGCCATTGGTCAAACACGCACTGGGGGAAAGCCCGGCTGTCGGCCTTGGTGGTGAAGCCAAAGGATTTCGTTTTCAGGCACGTAGGCCTGCACCACAAACATGGGGCTTCCGGCCACCTGGAAGTCTTCAAAGACGTGTCCCTGCTTCCAGTTCAGGACAAGATAGATGCCACCGACCACGTGTTCTATACAGGCATTCCCACAGGAAGACGAGCTCCAGGAGCTGGGGCTGGGCGGTCAGCAGGCCCGGCAAACACAGCGCCGCCCGGCAGTGGGGATGATCCGGCCGCCCCGGCGCTTGGTGACGTCTGCGCGCAGCCGCATTATCGTGCACATCAGAGCGCATGTCACGCAGGTGGTTCTCCTCACACAGTGGCCGCCTGCTTGGTGGCTCCCTGGAAGCTGCGGCACGCTGTCCTTCATCTTGTTGAGGTACTGAACGCCCTTGGAGGTGTCGGTGCGGACTTGGGGGCAGGTGCTGTGGAGTTTCAAAGCACCTCTTCTTGTGGGCCTCAGCCACGTCCCACTCGTACTCCTCCGCCAGGTAGCGAGTTTGCTGCTTGAGCTCCTGGCAGGTGGAAACCTCATCCTGTTAAGTGTCCTTGGCCAGGCCGTCAGGGAAGGGCCACACCGTTATGTACAACCCATTGTGCTTGTTGGGGGACCTGGACAAGCAGAGCACGTTCAAGTCTTCGCTTAAGGTCTCACGGCACAAGACAACTGGGTCGTATTTCTTGATGGGAATCAGACACAGCCCTCCTCCGCGTCCTTCAGGTGGATCTCCAGGTGCTGCTCATCGGCCCCTGCAAAGATGTGCTCACCTGATTCCTCTATGATGCACTGCACTGTAGTGACGGCCTCTTGGCCCCCCGCTTCAGACCCTCTACCAGCTTGGGCAGGTCAGCAAAGTACCTTGGCCTCCAAGGTAATCCTGACAACTGGGGCTCACGCTGAACTTCATCACCTGCATGTTGTGGGCATATTCAGAAGTGGTGATGGTGCCCGTATTCACCGGGAACTGGTCGATGCCCAGTAAGCCCATGATGTTCCTCCAAGGCATGTCCTCGTTGTGCTCCACATAACGTCCCATCGTAAGGATTATTCTCTGGATCGGCTTCAGGTACAGGTTTTCCTTCCTCTGGGGCGTGAAACTGGGGGCACATATTGTGGTGATCATTTCGCATTGTATACAAATGTCGTACCCTTATGTCGTGACGCCCTAAACTAATATAATGTTATGTCAATTATACCTTGATAAAAAATTATTTTTTTACAAAAAAATTAAGAAGATATGAAAAGGTTTATTACTCACATAATGAAACTTTCTTTAGAAAGCAGGGACGTCTCCCAAGCAGGTCCAGAAATGTCAGCTTGAGTGAGAGACTAGTTTGGCTTTTATTGTGATTCAGGGATAGCGTTGGAGTGAGCGTTCCTGTCAGTAGGCTAGGGTTTGCATGGTTTGAATTTCTGGCTGTTGCCAAAGGAGGGAACACCTAGTCTTTCTCATCAGCTTAGTAAGTTGTGTTGCAGAAGGGGGAAGAAGTGGTTGAAAGCTGTCAGCAGTTAAATGTCAAAAATGAAGTCAGAGTGTTTCATTAAAATGCCACATGAGTTCTCTACTTCAGGGCTTTTGCAACTACTACTTTATCTTCCATGAGTTATATTTCTACTGATAAAAATATAGCAAGATGTTGATAATTGCTTCTGTTGTTCTATAATTGTGGCTTAAGCTGAGAATAAATTACCTTAAGTACTTCACACTTTGAATTCAGAGAGCCACCAGAAGTCGGAATTATTGAGAGGTGGAAGTTAGAGAATGCACATGTGTCAACCCTACTCATCCCCACCAATTACTATAGAATGCAGATTGCAAAATAAGAATGTGATTGGTGTCTGGGGAAGATTCTTGTTCATGGAAAGTGAGCCTTTCTCACTTTGAAGACTGAGGTCTATGAGTTTTGCTTCTAAAAATTGGTAAAGCCTTCAATAAGGGGAAACATTTTTCATTCTTTGTGCCTTTGCTTAGGAGGACTTACTGATATGGTCTTGTGCTAACAGAACAGAAGACAGAAGAATAGGAAGGAGAGCAAAAGCGGGAGAGAGAGAGTGAGCGAGAGAGGGTGTGAGAGAGTGTGTGTGTGTGTAGACTGTAAGACATAGAGGGAGCCAGGAACCTCTCTCCTAAGTGTATAGAGGAGCATTCTGCAGGTGTTCAGCAGACCTACAAGGACAGATACAATTGGAGGATATAGTCTTGTCATTACATCTGATAATTTGGGGAATAAAGGGATAAAAAAGGGACAAGGACATAGGCATTAGAGGAATGCAATACGAAGGTCATCAGCTGAAGGCCAGCTAAGAGATAAGGCCAAACTTACAAATGTAAAAATGCCTAGGGGAGCTGCGCACAAATGAACACCTTATTATCATGGTGTTTGGAGCTCACAGACAAGGAATAGAATAGTTATATCCAAGCAAGGAAAAGACTGCAGTCCTGCCTATGGAAGTAAGGAAATATTGGACATTTTACCTTATCCTTCTCATGACTTAACAAACAAGAGGAGCTAGTACCTAAAGAAGTAGGAGAAGGAGGTATATAAAGGACAGACCATAATTTTCTCTTAACTCCATTTTTCTGTAGCCTATAGTAGGTCTAGTCTGTGCTGGATGTGGGAAATGTAAGGGAGGAAAACTTACTGTTGAGTTTGAAACTGAGCATTAACTTGTAGCAAGTCAAAGTCTTTAATGAGAAGGTGAGATTGGTCTAAAAACCAAGAGAGACCAGAGAATGTTTTGAATCTTGTCTTTTAGTGAACTTTTAGCAGGAAATTTTACCATGGTACCACTTGAAGATAGTTATTAAAAAATAAAACTGAAAAATTTATGTCAGATACATTCACATAACTGGATCTTTCCAGGCTTAAGCTCTCATCTAAGGTGTTACATCCCTATAGAGACACCTATTACTATCAAATTTAAGTGTTTTTGTAGCCTCAATTGTGAGAAAATACAGTAGACAAATGGAATCTGAAGCTCACTGGCCTTCTCTGTCTTTCAAATGTGTGCACAAATGCTCAGACACATACAGAATTATCCAAATATACACTTATTGTAGGAGATATGATCACCTTCACCTATGGGGTGTTTATACAGCAAGAAAAGTAAGATTCTACAGACTGAACATTGAAAAACATCAATATTTGTTAAAGAATTACTCACAGAGAAATGAGAGGAAGCAGAGTTAAAAAGTTGTAAGTGGACCAGAATAACATGGGGTTAAACTCGAAGAAGGAAGGGAAGAGTGAAGGCAAAAAATTTCCCCTAGGGTAAATACTAAGATGTTCCACTGAGGGTAGTATTTTGGAGATCTAAGTGTCTTGGCAAAAAGTATTTCTACAACATGTAGAGAGAAGTAGTTTGAATAATGAATGAGAGTGGGGAAAAGTTGTTGAATACCAACCATGAAGCTGTATGGGAGCCCCTACATGTGGTAAAAAACAAACTTTCATAAACATCAACAAAATTAAAAAATAAAAAATATTTTACTTACCTATTTTAAAAAATTATCTCAGATGGGAAAATGTCACTAGAAAAAAATATGGATATCCATTGCATAAATTTCATAAAAGACAGTTCCTACCCTACCTGGTTTGCAATTTATGACATCATCTAATGATACCAACTCTGCAAACTATAGTGGAATGCTACCTGAGTCATATCATACTCTAGGTTTGGTAACTGGCTAGCTGTACAACCTTTGGAAGACATTTATCTTCTCTGTATCTCAGTTTATGAATTTAATCAATTTTGACTAAACCTCTAGGCTTTACATTTTTATTATACTCACATGTTCACAAATAATTCTTATTCCCACACAATGTAGAACTAGGTCACCTGTGTTTATAATCCTACTCTCCCACTTAAAAGCTATATAAATTTGAGTAATTAACTTCTGCTATTAGTGTCTCAGTTTCCTCAATAAGTAAAATTGGTATAATAATAGTAATCACTTTATAATGCTGTGATGAGGATAAGTGAAACATTATATGCAAAGACCTTCACAGAGTGCCTGGCACAAGGTAGTTGCTTAATAAATGTTACACATTATTACATTATAATTGCATATAATTACAAAACAGTATACAGTATATCTAAACATATATATGTGTGAGTTCTTATATGTATGTGTGCATACAGAGATAAGTATATCTCTAGTCCTCTTTAGTGTATGTGAATGTATATTTCTTTAAAAATATTTAACAACTTGGAACTTTGTAAAATCATTTTCCACAAAATCCGTATGTATAGATATGAAGCTCAAAAAGTAGAATTTCTAGCTCTCAAGGGTTCCCACAAGAGGGGAGAAAGATTCTTTTTATAACTGGAAAAAATTCAAGTACTTTTAGACAAATATGTACCAGAAACTATAATCCCCTTTCCTTTCCTACCATTGCACAGACAGCATTATGAACCGGAAAATTGTTTGAGCAGCCACAGATAAGGAATTACAAATCTGGAAGTTCAAGAGTCGCATAAAGCAGATGTAAGGTTAATTTGCATGGTTTAGTTGCCTCCCAGATTTTTTCAATACATTTCAATGACTTGAAACTCTGAAAACCTGATAGCAAATAAAAAGGTTTCTGTAGGCTGCCTGATTTCTTGCTGACTCAGCTGTCTGAAGGCAAAGCCAATTACTATGGCTTGCATTTCCTTGTGCAGAAACCAGAACATATTCATTGTTAAATAGAGCCATTAAATATTTAGGGAAGGGAGAAAAGTTTTGTGAATTGAGATGATAACAGTGAAAAACTACCTATGGATATTTTCCTCTTAAACGACAAGAAAACACTTTTCTAAGAGTAACTTGAAAATCTCAAGCATGAAATATGATTTGATTTAATATCAATTCAATGGTCTTTTTAAATGTTGATTTTTTTAGGTTGGCATATAAGAAAAAAAAAAAGCCTCTGATATAGAGCTAAATTTTATCCTCAAAGTAATAAAAGAACCAATATGGTCTCCTGAACAAAGAACTAGCTGAAGAATTGGGATTCTATTTTTGGCCTCACCAGTGACTTGCTCAGTGACCTTGGACATATCACTTAAATGGCTTTGTGCCTCAAGGTTCCCAGCTGTAATATAGAGATTATAATGCCAGCCCCTACTGCATGGGCCTGTAGAACTATTTCAGTTTAGTTTGTTTAAAACCCCAAAGGCTTTTGAAACTATCAGAAATAACTGTTAAATTCAAACAAGATTATATTTTATTAATTTCTTTTCACTGTTTGATTTAGTGTTCTTGTAGTCTTTCATAATCCTTCTCCTACTAAAATAAATCACTGGGATAAAATTAATAGGTGGAGATTTTCATTGGATATCAAGGAACGCTTCTAATAGAAAAGGAAAATTAAGAATACACTTCTGAGATCAACTGATATAATTTGTACTCCTTGGCATATTTAACTCATGATTCAAAAGAAAATTGGACTATGATCATGTAACTTAGAACTTTTCTCTAAATCTGTGATTGGCAATTTTCTTCTTATTCCAGACCTTCTCACAATTTCTCTCTGTGACTTCTTTCAATCAAGATTCTCTCATGTCTCTACAAGTGCACTGATAATCCATCTCCATCTCTCCAAATCTGGAAAACCCATTAAAGCCCCTCTTAAATGCTGTGTCCTTCTAGATTTCCTCCCTCTGCATAACAAAATTTGCCATCCAATAAGGAGTTCTGAGTAGTTGAAGGACTTAAGGAAAAGGGACGCTTCCTTTTTCATCTCTGTGCCCTTTTGTAATTTTTAAATTTTTGAACTATATACATTTATTATTCTTTCAAAATTAATTAAATATTATTTCATCAAAGTTGTTCTTCTCAAATTCCAAACTAGAACTCCCTACTCCAATAACAGAAATACCTTGGTTTGCTCTTCTTTCACACTTCTTAGAATTCTTCACCTTTGTATTATGTTACAAAATCTTAAAATTAAAGTACATTCAACAATTCTTACAAGTGAAATAGCCTCAAACCAATCATCCTTCCTCTTATCATATACCTCAGTCTGTTTATTGCCACTTATTTTTTTATGTATTTGTGCTTTTTTTGTTGATTTTGCTGCTTAAAATAATCTCCAAATGTACCTAGTGTTCGTAAGTGCAAAAGCCTAAGATGTGCCTTACAAAGAAAATACCTGTGTTAGATAAGCTGCATTCAGGAAAGAGTTATAGTGCTACTTGCCATGAGTTCAAAGCTAATGAATCAACAATATATATTAAATAATTAAATTCTTCACCTTTGCATTATGTTACAAAATCTTAAAATCAAAGTACATTCAACAATTCTTAATTACAAATGAAATAGCCTCAAACCAAAAAAGCCAAAAAAGCCTCTGTTTATGTGTTTAAACAGAAACACATAAAACAAGGCTATAAACTGATCAATTAATCAAATGTGATCAGAGATTTTCAAGAATCTAACCCTGTTTCAAACAGTGGTTCTCTATTCACTATTTCAGGGTTTGTGGTGTCTTTGTAGAATATAACTATCCACTGTTAAAGAATCAACTGTACCTATTTTATTTGTATCCACACACTGCCTTCAGCCATATTTTATTTTTTTTTTTATTTTTTTTTTTTGCTGTGTGCGGGCCTCTCACTGTTGTGGCCTCTCCCGTTGCGGAGCACAGGCTCCGGACACGCAGGCCTAGCGGCCATGGCTCACGAGCTTAGTTGCTCCGCGGCATGTGGGATCTTCCCGGACCAGGGCACGAACCCGTGTCTCCTGCGTCGGCAGGCGGACTCTCAACCACTGCGCCACCAGGGAAGCCCGCAGCCATATTTTATAAATCTCCCTTTCAATTCCACAGTAGCACACTTCTTGGGTATGTTTCTAACTTTCTGGTCATTTCAATTATAGACAAAAATTTGGCCAACTTTAAAGCTTCAGTTAAATATCCATTTTAATGCTCACCTCCTTATTTTCCCCCAAACTAACCAGATGGCTATCCCAAGAGTAGGAGTGAGGCTATAGCTCTTTTACTTTTACTTTTCTTGCTATTCTGGGGTCCCTTCTCCTATGCTGAAATGGAAAAGGACATGTGGTTACTCATTTGGGAGTTGCTGTAGTTCTCTCTTCTTTATCCCTGCTATTCTTCCTAAGACTAACGGACAATTGGTGTTCTCTCTGTGGCAGACCATTTCTCCCTTTTTAGAAGTAGCTCCTAAATCTGTTGACCTCTTTAGCCTTCAGCTTCTCTCTCTGAAAAATCCTTCCTTTTCCATGATTATTCTTGGACACATCTTAAAAGGGCAACAAAAAGCAAGGACCCCAGGTTTATTGTGTACACATGAGTCTAAAACTCTCCATATCTTTTTTTCCAAATACCATTACAGTATGTAATTTCACATAACCTAAACCTTCACCATTAGTAGGAGGTAGAGGATACATGAACTTACTATCTTAATTTGTGAAATAAACAATGTATTCTAATAGATCTACGAGTGAAGCTCCAGCCACCTGCAAGCTTATGAACATGAAGAATGAGGGAAGGGAGTTTTATTCATTTCCTAGGGCTGCTCTAGGAAATTACCACAAATTGGTTGGCTTAAAACAACATATTTATTCTTTCACAATTCACATGGCCTAAAGTCCAAAATCAAGTTATCAACAAGATTGCTTTCTACTGGAGTCTCTGAGGGAGAATATTTTCTATGCTTCTCTCCTAGCTTCTGGTGGTTGCCAGCCATTTTTGGCATTACTTGACTTGTAGATTCATCATCCCAGTCTCTGCCTCTGTCCTCACACAGTGTTCTACCCTGTTAGTCTGTGTCCAAATCTCCCTCTTCTTATAAGGATGCCAGTTGTGTAGGGTTTAGGGCCCATCTTAAACCAGTATGTTTTCATCTTAACTTGATTATGTGTACAAAGACCCTTCTTCAAATAAGACCACCTTCACCGGTTCTAATTGGATATGTATTTTGGGGGACATTATTCAGCTCAGTAAAGGAGGTTTAAGAGACACCATGAAGAAAGGAGGTGTGTAGAAACTAAGTCAAAGCACAGACATAAATGTTCCCAGAAAGAGAAAGTCGAACATTAAGAACTAAATCAGTAAAAAAAAAAGTCTAGAAATTGGTAATACACAACATGTGCTCCATGGATGAAACTTGGAAGTTAGTGAGGTTGGAGATGGAAACCCTGGAGAAACATTGCTCTGTAGAAGAAGGATGCTAATAGAGGAGGTAAGTTACCATTTGAGATGAGATAGGAAACAAAAATGAAAGATATTTTGAAGAAACAAAAGAGAACAAGAACTTTCTTTTTCTTTAAAAAAATTACATATCAATCTGCTGATGAAAGATGGTATTTTTAAACTAAGACTCTTACCATGAAATGCCTAGGAATAAAAATTGCAGATAAACTGTTACAAATTTAACAACAGAGTAGAAGATGAGAAAGCACTCCAATTATAGAAAGTTCATTGCTCCCACTAACACAACACTTATCTACTAATGAAGCTGATTTCAATACACTGATTTAAGGGTATAATCTTAATGTAGGAACCTGTCCATGAAATGTTTAGGAATGGGAAATATCAGACCAACTCCATATAAAATTACTGTAAAATGAAAACAAATAAGGAGAATCAAAACATTTATGGTAGTGAAATTCTTCTCTCATAGTAGTCACAAAGTAGAATAAAATTATACCATTCACAAATGAAACTACTTTAAACATACTCAAAAAAATATATGGAAAAATAAAAGACTTAGAGATTTAAAATGCAATAACAAAAATGGAGAACAATAATAAAATAAGTGCAAAGATTGTTGACTTAGCTGAGATAAGAAATTGAAGAAAATGACAAAACAATCTCAATGTGAAGAATAACTCATAATTTGTCCAAGAGAGGAGTGATGTGAATAGAAATGTATTAAGGCAGGACAACAACCTCATATTTCACTGGGTAGAATAATCAGAAGGATCATAACAGAAATAGCCACAAAATAAGTGCTGCTCTTTCTCACATAATAAATCTTAAAAGCAAGGCCTGAAAGGATCAAACACTTTCTAGGTAAATTAACTGGGTCTCAGAAAAAAACTCAAGTACAGTTATAAAAATGAAAAATATCTATCACTCAATAAAGTAACATTTCAAATGACTACCAATCAATCAAAAGTTACTGGATATGTAAAGAGGCAAAAAAATACAACCCATAATAAGAAGGAAAACCAATCAATTAAAATTGATCCAGGGACTTCCCTGGTGGTGCAGTGGTTAAGAATCTGCCTGCCAATGCAAGGGACATGGGTCAATCCCTGGTCCGGGAAGATCCCATGTGCTGTGGAGCAACTAAGCCCATGCTCCACAACTACTGAGCCTGCGGTCGAGAGCCTGCGAGCCAAAACTACTGAAGCCCGAGCACCTAGAGTCTGTGCTCCACAACAAGAGAAGCCACCGCAATGAGAAACCTATGCAACACGAGGAAGAGTAGCCCCCACTCGCTGCAACTAGAGAAAGCCTGCATGCAGCAACGAAGACCCAATGCAGCCAAAAATAAATAAATATTTTTTTTTTTTTTAAACTGATGCAGAACTGACACAGGAGTTAGAATGAGCAGGCAATGACTTTAAAATAGATATTGCAACTGTATTTCACATGTTCAAATTAGAGATATTAAAGATATAAAAATGACACAAATTGAACTTATAGAGGAAACGAAATTATACTAGCAGAGATGAAAATACACTGGATATAATTAATGGCAGATTAGATATTGCAAAAGAAAATATTCATGTAATTGAAGAAAATGAAATAGAAACTTCAAACAAAATAAAACTGATTTAAAAGAATGAAAATGTATAAATAAGTTGTATGACATCAGTTGACATAATATATGTATAATTTGAGTTTCTGGTAAAAAGGTGAGAGGTGAATAGGCAGAGAAAATATATTTGAAGAAATAATGGTTGAAAATATTCCAAATTTGATGAAAACTATAAAAACTCTATGGATACAAAAAGTCCAGTTAACCCAAGCACAAGAAACATAAAGATAGCTACTCTAAATCTTATCATAATCAAATTGCTTAAAACCAGTGTTAAGCAAAAAATTTTAGAAGCAATCAGAAAAAAATTAAATGTTATGTACCACAGTACAGAGATACAATGACAGCAGATTTCTCATTTCAGATGCTGCCAGCACAAAGATAGTCAAGTGATACATTCAAAGCACTGAAAGAAAAGAATTACCAACTTAAAATTTTATACACCTTTCAAAAATAAAGGCAAAATAAAGTCTTAAACATATTAAAAAAGCTCAAAAACGTTTGTCAACATTGCAACACAAAATGTTATCAAAGTGCCTACAGAGAGAATAAAAATGATAACAAATGGAAATACATATCTACAAAAATAAATGAGCATCACCAGAAAAAACTACATAGATAAATATACAAGATCTTTTGTTGTTATTTAATTCTCCTTAAAAGATAATTGACTGGTTTAAAAGAGGATTCCCAGAAGATGGCCCATTAAAAGTCACCAGAAATCTGCATCCCCATGTAGAAAACAATTTTTGCATTTGTAGACTCAGTCTGATGTAACTATTTTGGAACTCTGGGGTCTATTGTAGGGCAACTTCCAGGGGGAGTCTTCAAAGGTAAACTGTGGTTAACTTCAGTCAATTTCAGCTCTTACTTCAGTAGTGACTACTCATCCCTCCCCTTCCAGCTCATGTTGGGCAGTCCTACACATGTTCCTGAAACAGCTTGCATGCAGCTTACAGGAGCTGGGGTGGGCAATAAAGATCCTGTTCTACAGATATTAGGGATCTGTGTTCTCATTGATGATTGCTGCTTCTAATCATGGAAGTGCAGACAAGAGGCAGGCAGCCATTGTTTCATACCCCCTCTCATTGTTCCAAGCTTCTCCCCCTTCAGCTGAAGTGACTTCCAGAGTATATAAGGGGGTCATGTCTCTTTTTCTCTTTTTCTGTTTTTTAATCATTTGACAGCCAGACATTAAAGACTAGGACATTCAACTGCAACCATATATACAGTGAAAATTAGAAAGTCACAACTCATGCCCAGAGGTAGGCTCAGAAATCACTTGACAATACTCTAAGTTTATACCTCATGCTGATCCTTGGAACAGAGACTGCCCATAATTATAAAAAACAGTAACAACATAAAACAAACAAGCCTTGGGAAAGGGAAAGAGTCTAATTTCCAGAGTTACCACATTAGTAGATTCAAATGGCTATTTTTCAACAACAACAACAACAACCACAAAAATTCACATGGCATACAAAGAAACAAAGAAGTATGGTCTGTTCAAAGGAAAAAGTAAACCAGCAGCAACTGTCTGGAAAAAAGAACTGATGGCTGCTTTTAGATAAAGATTTTAAACAGCTGCCTTTAAACATGTTCAAAGAAGTAAAGGAATATATGGAGAAAGGCAAGAAATAATGGATGTATGAACAAAACAGAAATATTAATAAAGAGATAAAATGTCTAAAAAGAAACCAAAAAGAAATTCTAGAGCTGGAAAGTATAGTTACTGAAATGAAAAATGTACTAGATGGTTTCAAAGGCAGATTTGAACAAGGAGAAAAAAGTATCAGTGAACTTGAAGAAAAGACAAAGAAAATGATCAAGTCTGAGGAATAGAAAGAAAAAAGATTAAAGTAAAGTGAACAGAGCCATGAGACATTGTGAAGTGGACCAACATGGGAGTCCCAGAAGAAGGAGAGAGAGAAAAGGGAAGGGAGACATTTGATGAAATAATGGCCAAAACTGCCAAAAATTTGATGAAAGACATGGATATAAACATCCAAAAACTCAACCCAAACCATGTATAATAGGATGAAACCAGAGACCACATCAAGACACATTGTCATCAAATTGCCAAAGTAAAGACACAAAGAGAGAATCTTGAAATTAGCAAGAGAAAAATAACTCATAACATACAAGGGATCCTTAATAATATTAGCAGTAGATTTCTCATCAGAAACTTTGGAGGCCAGAATAAAGTGACCCGATATAGTCAAAGTTCTAAAGGAAAAAATATATATACCAAACAAGAATCCTATATTCAGCAAAACTGTACTTCAAAGTAAGAAATTAAGACATTCTCAGATAAACAAAATCTGAGGGAGTGTTACCACTACACCTGCTTTGCAAGAAATGCTAAAGAAATTTCTTTAGGTGTGTTTTGTTTGTTTGTTTGTTTTTGGCCACACTGTGTAGCATGTGGGATCTTAATTCCCTGACCAGAGATTGAAGCCACGCCCCCTGCATTAGTTCCCTGACCAGGGGTTGAATCTGCACCCCCTGAATTGGAAGCACAGAGTCTTAACCACTGGATTGCCAGAGAAGTCCTTGAAAGTCCTTTAGGTTTAAATGAAAAGATGGTAGACAGCAACTCAAAGATGTTTGAAGAAATAAAGATCTCAGTAAACATAAATATATTGTCAATTATAAAACCTAGTATGTTTGTAATGATGGTTGATAACTCCACTTTTTGTTTTCTACACATGATTTGAGAAACTAAAACATTTTCACAAAAATACGACTATTAGTCTACAAGTTAGTATCTGTAACTTTGGTTTGTAACTCTCTTTTTTTATTTTCTATGTAATTTAAAAGACTAATGCATTAAAAATATTATTGTATTAACTCTGTATTGACTATAATATATAAAAATATCAAGCCACTATGTTTTAGATATAAAACTAATAGAATATTGTAAGTCAACTACACTTCAATTAAAAAAAACGTAAAGGATAAGAATAGAGCTGTAAAGGAGTAGAGTTTTCATATGTTACTGAAGTTAAGCTGATATAAATTCAAATTATAGAGTTATAATTTTAGAACGTTAAATATAATCCCCATAGTAACCACAAAGAAAACACTGATAGAATATACACAAAAGGAAATGAGAAAGTAATGCAAATGTTTCACTACAGATAATCAACTAAACACAACTGAAGATGGCAATTCAGGAAATGAGGGACAAAAAGGCTATAAGGCACATATAAACCAAATATCAAAATGACAGAATAACTCCCTCCATATAACCAGCAAAAACCTACTGTATAGCACAAGGAACTATACTCAATATTTTGTAATAACTTATAAGGGAAAAGAATCTGAAAAAGAATATATATGTATATATGTGTATATATATATTTATGTATCTGAATCATTTTTCTGCACACCTGAAACTAACACAATGTTGTAAATCAACTATACTTCAAGTTAAAAATAAAATAAATGTAAATGTATTAAATAATCCAATCAAAACACAGAGATTAACAGAATGGATTTTAAAAATCATGACTCAACTAAATGATCTCTACAAGAGACTTACTTTGGATCCAAAGATATAAATGGGTTGAAAGTGAAAGGATGGAAAAGATATTCCTTGCAAATAGTAACCAAAAGAGAATAGGGATAGCTATACTAATATCAGACAAGATAGACTCTAAATGAAAAAAATGTAAATAAAGTTCAAGAAGGACATTATATACTTTAAAAGTTTCAATACAGCAAGAGACAACAATTATAAACATTTATGCACATAATAACAGACCAAGATATGTGAAGAAAACCTAGGCAGAAACCTTGGAGAAATTCAGTCTCCCATAATAACTGGAGACTTTAATACTCTCATAATGACAGAGACAACCAGATAATAGATAATAAAACTATTTAGATCTAACAGACATGTACAGAATATTCTACCTGACACCAACAGAATACACATTCTTCTCAACTGCACATGAGATATTTTCCAGGAAATTGGAACCCTTGTGCCCTGTTGATCAGAATGCAAAATTGTACAAACACTGTGGAAAACAGTAGGTATTTCCTCAAAAAATTAAAAATAGATTCTATGATTCAGCAATACCACTTCTGGGGATATACCTAAAATAATTGAAAGTGGGGTCTCAAAATTGTATTTGTACAGCCATGTTCATAGGAGTATAATTCACTGTAGCTAAAATGTGGAAGCAAAACAAGTGTGCACTTACAGATGAATGGATAAACAAAATGTGGTATATGCTTACAATTGAACATTATTTAGCCTTAAAAAGGAAGGAAAATTTGACATATGGTGCATCATGGATGAAGCTTGAAGACATTATGCTAAGTGAAATGGCACACAAAAAGACAAATTCTGTTACAAGGTAATTAAAGTGGTCAAAATCATGGGAATAGACAGAAAGTAGAGTTGTGATTGGTAAAGGCTAAGGGAAGGGGTATGGGTTATTATTGTTTAGTTTGTATAGAGTTTCATTTTTGAAGTGTGAAAGAGTTCTGAAGTTGTATGGTAGTGATGGTTGCTCAACAATATGAATGTACTTAATACCACTGAACTGTGTACTTAAAAATGGTTAAGATGCTAAATTTATATGTATTTTACCACAATTTTAAAAATTGGAAAAAAAATCTAATTTACTGTTTGAATAAAAATAATAACAGTGCAGTGTGGAGCTTATAACATGTGAGGAAATAAATGTATAATAGCAATAACAAAATGGCCAGGAGGGGAGAAATGGAAGTATTTTGTTGTAAGACTTTATACTATAAATTAAGTGGTATAATATCACTTGAAGCTTTGAAAATGTAAGGTATGTACTGTAAACCTGCAACCACTAAAATAACCAAACTAATATTTATAGCTAATGAGTCAACAAAGGTAATATATGGAAGCATAAATAATATTCAATTAATATCAAGTAAGGCAGAAGGGAGGAAAAGGGCAACAGAGTACTCATGGAAAAAATAGAAACAAAAAAATAAATTTAAACTTTTTTTAAAAATAGTTTGTACCTCTTAATCCCCTAAACTCTATTTTTTTGTTGTTGTTGTTTAACATCTTTATTGGAGTATAATTGCTTTACAATGGTGTGTTAGTTTCTGCTTTACAACAAAGTGAATCAGTTATACATATACATATGATCCCACATCTCTTCCCTCTTGCGTCTTCCTCCCTCCCACCCTTCCTATCCCACCCTTCTAGGTGGTCACAGGCCACCGAGCTGATCTCCCTGTGCCATGCGGCTTCTTCCCACTAGCTATCCACCCTACGTTTCATAGTGTATATATGTCCATTCCACTCTCTCACTTCGTCACAGCTTACCCTTCCCCCTCCCCATATCAAGTCCATGCTCTAGTAGGTCTGTGTTTTATTTCCGTCCTACACCTAGTCTCTTCATAACATTAGATTTAAACTTTAACGGGTTAAACATATACTGCCATATGATCTGAATAAAGTATTCGTCTAAGAGGGAAAAAAGCAAATACCCATGCAAAGTCTTGTGCACAAATTTTCATTGCACTTTATTCATAATATTCTAAACTAGAAACAACCAAAATATGGACAAACAAGTGAGTGGGTCAACAAATAGTATTATATTCTAACTATGGAGTACTACTTGGCTGAGGAAGACAGGAGGGAGGGAGGGAGGGGGAGAAGGGGAGGGAAAGAAGAATTATTAATACATGCAACAACATAGATACATCTCAAAGTAATTATGCTGTAATGAAAGAAGCCACACAAAAAGGAGTACGAACTATATGAACTAATGTATACAAAATTATAGGATATTCAAACTAACCAATGATGACAGAAATAAGATCAGTTGTTACCTGGGAAAGGCAGGGGCTAGGCAAGTAGGAGAGTGTGATTACCAAGGGGGCACAAAGAAACTCTTGCGTTATTGAGGTGGGTTCAATATCTTGATTGTGTTCATAATTACACAGGTGTATACATTGAAGAACTTACTGAATTGTACACTATAAATACATAGACTTTATTTTAGTTAATTACATCTCACAAAATAAAAATAGTATAAAAATTAATGTAAATGGAGACATTAAAATTCCATTTTAAACTATAAATACAGAGAATAAAAATTATCTTTTAAAATAAGACATCTTTTTTTATGCCTTCTCTAATTAGAATTTATATATGCAAAATGCTAGAGAAACTGAGTATCGATAAACATTATGTTAAAAAGTGAGATTTAGGCTTTCTCTGGTGGCGCAGTTGTTAAGAATCCGCCTGCCAGTGCAGGGTTTGAGCCCTAGTCTGGGAAGATCCCACATGCCACAGAGCAGCTAAGCCCGTGTGCCACAGCTGCTAAGCCTGTGCTCTAGAGTCCGTGTTTCGCAACAAGAGAAGCCACCTCAGTGAGGAGCCTGCGCACCGCAGCGAAGAGTAGCACTCACTCACCGCAACTAGAGAAAGCCCGCGTGCAGCAACGAAGACCCAACACAGTCAAAAATAAATAAATAAAATAAATAAATTTATTTTAAAAAAGAGAAGTGAGATTTTAAAAAAAATTATCTGTACTCATTGTGTAGACAGCTTTTTGTTAGATAATTTGAAGGGTTATCATGGAAGCAACAAATACATGTTCACCAAAAGTCTACCACATATTGTAGAAGAAGATACATGTCATTATACACCACTACTAAGTCATGGAGAAGCTATAAGAAACAACATCAACATGCCAAGTCAATCATACTTGTGGAACAAGTGACATTATTTGATTCTTTTTGAAAATTAAGAATTCCTTGGGTATAAAATCCTTAGAGTAGAGCAGTGTTTCTCAATTATTTTCTTACTCGTGATCCCTTTTGAAAATGCAAATATCTTACACACCTGCAAATTTTCTGAACTTCATTCAACTCCTGCTCCATTGAAATACGCAGATATGTTAATCTTTAATTAATATCTCACCACAGGCCAAAATTTAATGCACTTCAGTTTTTATGGTTTGATTTATAGAAACAATATTCCACTTATTTTATAGTCAAATATATTTTATCAGTTGATATGCTATTAAAACTACCTCTCTCAGAATGCACAGTTTGGAAAAATAGTGAAAGTGTTTCCCAGCTGGGAATTACCCCATTGTCACATGTCCTAAAGTAATTGTAATTAATAAATATATTTACTTCCACCATTATATCTTTGTTCATACCTGCATAAATCCCTATATCACAGATTCTATCTTAGTCTAAATCTTTAATCTTTATACCTACATGTAACAAAGTACACTGAAAATCTGAGACAATAGACTAGCTTAAAATGGATGAATAGATATTTTAGTCTATATGAAATTTAGTCTATATGAAATTTACTATAAATTGAGGCAATATGTAGGTCATATTCATGTGTGTATGAGGGAGTGTGGGTAAAGAAAATGTGAATTATTGCCTTAAACTCTTAACTATATAAATACTTGGATTTTTCATTTTAAGTGTTAATTGTTTAAACACATTAAGTTTATTTTTATCTGAGAAATTGAGCAATCACAGAGGCACTAAGAGGGTGGTGATCACATTCTAAGTAGAGTGTGGATATAAAATCTTTTCCTTATGCTGCCAGTCTGTAGAGCTTATTTCCGTGCCCTGTTACTCACTAATGCTATTATAGTTAATTTGGAATCTAGCTGGTGACAACTGCACTACATGAAATGTTCCTTCCTAACTATGATATTAGAAGATGATATGTTGTGAAAACTATTAGCTTGATTAGTCAAAATTTATAAACTGTGGATTCTTGTTGCATGAGCCACATATTTTTTTTTTTTAAATACAGTGTTTTTAGCATTGGATTAAAAGTTTGGATATTATTTTCTACCCCAAACAGATCAAGTAATAACTGTACTATATGAATTACCTTCTTGGATATTCCACCTCTGATCTCTTATACTTATTTTGCCCTAGGACAGGAAAAATACTTTTTTATAAACTTGAAGTTAGTTTTAAAATAGTCCCTCCTTTTATCCAATTGAAAGCAAACATTTTTTTTTTCTGACTTCAAACTTGTATTTTGACTTTGTTCTAGAGAGACATTATTCAGGCCTTCAGCAAAGCACTGGCTACTAGTAGACTTAGAAATTACCCCACCAAGTGGGCAAAACATGATAAGCTCTTTATTCTTCTAGAATGATTTTCAAGCATTAGAAACGAATTGCAGTGCAGAATGGTCTTTTGGTCATCATTCGTTTTCTGATATTTGTGGATACTTTTTCCCTCTATTGGTTGCTTCATTTAGAGCTCTCCATGGATTTTGCTTTATTCACATTACTATACTATCCCATGTATACACAGTACCATGATAATAAACAAACACGTTGGAAAATATAGGTATTGAAAAAAAAAGCACATATCTTTCTAGCTACTAAAAATCTGATATTTCATGTGATTATCAAGTTTATAATCGATATGCATTTGACAAATAGAATTGACTTTAAAAAAATGTCTACCATCTCTGATCATAACACACACTAGTTGTGTTATCTGAACAATCCTCCTGAAGAAAGGATTTAAGTGCAAGTAGTTTATTTGAGAAGTTATTTCAAGAAGCATTAGTGGGGGGAAGAGGCAGTGAGACAGGTAAGGGAAGGAAGTGAATAGAGGGTACAGATATGAGCAGGTCACTGCTATGGGCAACTGGAAGTCAATTCCAATGTGATTTCTAGGAGACAGTGCATAATAGAGATCAGCAGACTACAGCTCTTGAGTCAAACCTGGCATACCACCTGTGTTTATACCCCCTACAGTCAGGGGCACAACTCCAGCAGTCTAGCACTGTAAGCCATGGAGGTCAAGTCTAGATATTCCCTTTTTCCCATATTTCTCCTGTACTCCTAGCACCTACCTCCTCAGCCAGTGGCTGTACCTTATTGCTGCACAGGACCTGTGCCAGTTGCCACCTTCACACTGGGCACTCCTCTGTTGGCCACTTTTGGGCACTAAGCATTGGAGTCTTAGTCTGTGTGTCAGAGACTCAAAAAAGTCATCTCATTTCTGTCCAGCTGCCCAAATTGAGTTTTTAAAACTCCATCAGGTGAGAAGAGATTATTCCTAAGAATTCTTGGGGTAGAGAATAAAACTAAAAAGAGTGTAGCCAACACTTCCCACTACCATGCATCCCTCTTGAGCCAGGTGTTCTTCCTCTGGAGAATTTCTCCAACTGAGCCGAAGTAGGCCCACCATCTAGGTTGGATGGCCCATCCCAGGAAAATAAGGGAAGGCAGTTGTCTCTTGTTATATAGGTATCTACATAATATCCCCAATTTTGCCTCTTGGCAGACAGTACTTACAATATTTATTATCTGACTTATGGAAAGCTGAATAATGCCCCCTTCAGAGACGTCCATGTCCTAATTCCCAGACACTGTGGATATGTTACCTTACCTAGCAAAAGTGACCTTACAATGTGATTAATTTAGGGATCTTGAGATGTGGAGATTATCCTCATTATCCTGTGTGTTCAATGTAATCATAAGGGTTCATAATGAGAGGGACATGGGAAAGTCAGAAGAAGAAGGTGATGTGACCACAGAAATCGTCAGTGAAGCAGATATAACAATACTACACTGTTGGTTTTGAAGATAAAGGGACGACAAGTCAGGGAAAACACATAGCCTCTGTAGCTGGCAAAGGCAAAGAAACATTCTCCTCTAGAGCCTCCAAAAAGAACCAGCCCTACTGACATCTTGACTTTAGCCTGGTGAGACTGATGTTGGACTTCTCACCTCCAGAACTGTAAGATAATAAAAGTGTGTTGTTTTAAGCAACTTAAGTTTGTGGTAATATGCTATGGCAGCAATAAGAAACTGATATAAGACCCTTTAAAGAAAAAGTTTTCTGACACCTGGTGTAAAATAACACTTTTCAAAATTTAGCAAATATAAGGACTACTTGAAGATCTAGTTAAAGCAGATTCTGAAGCTTGTTCCCCAGAGATTCTGAATCAATAAGTCTTGGATGGGCCCGTAGAATTTCTAACCAGCCCCCAGCTAATACTGATGCTGCCAGTGTGCAGCCCTGGCAGAGAATATATGTACATATATTTTGTCCCAAACATGAGGTAAGGAAGTTGCTGTTATTTTTCTGGTCTGTCAATGGATGAGGGATTGAATCCCTGGGCATTTATTTGCCCAGCATTTCTAGCCTGCTGTCAAACTAAATTCTTGTTAGAAAGTCATCAGTTGGATATTTGCAGGTGCATGTAGTAACAAGACTTCTGAATGCCTGGAATGGCGAGTGCCAAGGTGATATGGAATGGGACACCTGTAACATCTGCCATTCACCTTAGAACTGTCTTTTATCACTTGCTACATTACATATAAATGGTATAGAATGGAAGATTTTTCCTTATCTGAAGCATGCTGTTTTATCAAATAATTTTTCTTAATCCATACATTTTGGGATAACAGAAAGTCTATAGTCCTATTTCATAAAACTTTATTAACTGGACCTCATACCACTGGGGGTATAGCTTTTCTGATATAGTTCTATATTTTAATACTTCTCCTACTAGATGACTGGAAAGGCCAATTTTGTGTGTGTGTTTTTTAAAGCACTTTTTATGGGATTCCCTGGTGGCACAGTGGTTAAGAATCTGCCTGACATTGCAAGAGACATGGGTTTGATCCCTGGCCCAGGAAGCTCCCACATGCCATGGAGCAACTAAGCCCATGTGCCACAACTATGGAGCCTGCGCTGTAGAGCCTGCCAGCCACAACTACTGAGCCCGCATGCCACAACTACTGAAGCCTGCACATCTAGAGCCTGTGCTTCTCAACAAGAGAAGCCATGACAGTGAGAAGTCCATTCACCACAACAAAGAGTAGCCCCCGCTCACCACAACTAGAGAAGCCCATGCGCAGCAACGAAAACCCAACACAGCCAAAAATAAAAAATAATTAATTAAAAACTTTTTATATGTTGATTTTCCTAATGCTATAACTCTACACTGACTAAATTTGTTTTCCAATAGCTTTTGCTACTTAATTTACTATTTCAAACATATTCCTAAAAAATTTACTTCCCTTTTCTCTTTCTCTCTATATTTAAAGGCTAAATTATATTTTGAAAATGAGAGAATATCTTTAAATGGTTCTTACCATAAGACCAGCTATGATCTTCCCAAAGGGGAAAAAGAGCTTATGCCAATAAACAAAAACAAAAAATTGCAAGAAAGTACAGACATCGGGCATTAGAGAGCATGATGGACAGGGATTGAACCTTGCAGCTGAATGAGCAGGATAAGCGATAACAAGCTTTAGTGATAGCAAGGCTAAACAACAGCCTCCACTAAGGAAAAATAGAATCTGAACATTGTATGTCAGCAATACACAAAGCCTCAGAACAGATTATCCAAGAATGTAACAAAGATGAAATTAGCATTAGTATCTCCAGAGCTTACAAACAACATCATAAAACCAAGATAAGGTATTCTGGTATGCATATAAACAAGCAATGCTAAAACGCTCCTTTCTTAATTTAGAAATTGAGATTTAGTTTTAAATGCTGTATGGATTAAATAAAGATAGAATTCTTTATTCTAATATGCCACATAGAAAATCATGAACATATTGCATGTGAAATAGAAATGAATTTGTTTGTGAAAAGGTGAGGACTAAATCCAAAACTATCGCTAGATTTAAAAAAAATCAGTTTTTATAAGTAAGAAAGTTGTAATTATACATTTATGTGATTACTGTCTTTAGTCTGATATGTGTTTGAAGTTTTTATAAAATCATGTGCCAGTATAAGAAATAAAGCCTCTTGGTTTTTAAATTTCAACCTTACAGATCACACTCAGTTCCATAGCATACTAAGGTGTAGAATTATTAACAATATATTAATAGTCTATCATCCTATGATCACTGACTGTAAGCTTATAGATTTAGTTGTTTAAAGTCAATCAGTATCCACAAAATTAATTTTGTTTTGGTTTTCCATTTTGTCAAATTTAAAATTATATATCTGTTCTATCAAAGACAAAGGAAAATAAACATCTAGCACAAAAAATGGAAAACATTTATATATTTTCAATACGATAGAAACATTTTTGTTATAAGAATATATATATACGCTTATTTATATAATTTTATTGATAAAAAGGGACCCAAGATAAAATTCTGATGTCTCATGAAATCAACTTAGCTAAAACTAATGTACCCCCATGAGTAAACATTAAGCACTTGATTAAACTAATATTATTTTGACAGTATGTATATGTATCTTCTATAAATACTTTACTGAAGTATAACTATAATAGATTGAATAGTTTCCCCCAAAAATGTGTGTATACTCAGAACATCAGAATGTGACCTTATTTGGAAATAGGGTCTTTGCTGATATAATTAATGTAAGGATCAAGATGATTTCATACTGGAGTTACGACGGCCTCTGGTTCAATAAGTGTACTTAAAAAAATAAGAAGAGGACACACAGAGACATAGAGAAGAAGGGTATGTGAAGATAGAGCCAAAGATTGGAGTGATATATCTACAAGGAATGCCAAATGTTACTGGCAGCCACTAGAAGCCAGGAGAGAGGTATGGAACAGACTCTTCGAGTGTTCAAATGGAACCAATCCTGCCAACACCATGATTTTGGAATTCTAGTTTCTGAATTGTGAAAGAATAAATTTCTGTTGCTTTAAGCTTCCTAATTTATGGTAACTTGTTACAGCAACCATAGGAAACTAATATATAGATTATATATATTTTATATATAATCCTATATAAAGAAGAATACAGAGACTCTGACTTTTATAATTTGATGAATTTTTACTAAATAACCAATACCAGTATTAAGAATTAAAATATTGCCAGAATTTCCAGTGATACCACCTTGTAAAGTTAATCACCTTTATCTTGGTATCTGTTAGTTTTGTCTAATAAATAAGTTTTGTGTGGTTTGAAGTTAAACATCATATGTGTAGGGTATTTTTCCATATATGGATTTTTTACTCAGCGTTATGCTTGCAAAATTTATTCATGTTATATCTAGAAACACTCCTTTCTTATTATTGTTTAGTGTTTTACTGTTTGATTATGTCAATATGTATTTAGTATTTTATAGTTGATGAGTGTTCGATTGTTTCCAGTTATTTGGCCAAGAATAGTGCTGCTACATATACCTTGTTTGGGCACACTTATATGTACATTTATGTTTTGTGCATATATGAACACACACATAAAATCTTCATAGACTAATGTGTGTTCAGCTTTGTAAACTCAGTTTCCCAAAGTAATTGGAGTAAATTACATGCCCATTAATACACCACAATAACAATATTCAAGTTAGAATTGTTTATGTCTTTGCCAACACTTGAATTTTTTTCCCAGTTTTTATAATTAGCCATTCTACTGGGGACAGTGAATTCTAATTGTGATTTTAATTTTTATTTCCATGGTTACTAAAGAAAATGAGCACTTTGTTATAAGTTTATTGATTATAAGAATTACTGCTTTTATTTTATTTTATTTTATTTTTTATTTTTTTTTGGAGGGGGTTGACAGTACATCATTTATTTTTTTTTTAACATCTTCATTGGAGTATAACTGTTTTACAATGGTGTGTTAGTTCCTGCTTTACAACAAAGTGAATCAGTTATACATATACATATGTTCCCATATCTCTTCCCTCTTTTGTCTCCCCTCCTCCCACTCTCCCTATCCCACCCCTCTAGGTGGTCACAAAGCACAGAGCTGATCTCCCTGTGCTATGCGGCTGCTTCCCACTAGCTATCTATTTTACATTTGGTAGTGTATATATGTCCATGCCACTCTCTCACTTCGTCACAGCTTACCCTTCCCCTTCCCCATATCCTCAAGTCCATACTCTAGTAGGTCTGTGTTTTATTCCTATCTTACCTGTAGTCTCTTCATGACATTTTTTTTCTTAGATTCCATATATATGTGTTAGCATACGGTATTTGTTTTTCTCCTTCTGAATTACTTCACTTTGTATGACAGGCTCCAGGTCTATCCACCTCATTACAAATAACTCAGTTTCATTTTTTTTATGGCTGAGTAATATTCCATCGTATATGTGTGCCACATCTTCTTTATCCATTCATCTGTTGATGGACACTTAGGTGGCTTCCATGTCCTGGCTATTGTAAATAGAGCTGCCATGAATATTTTGGTACATGACTCTTTTTGAATGGTGGTTTTCTCAGGGTGTATGCCCATTAGTGGGTTTGCGGGGTCGTATGTAGCTCTATTTGTAGTTTTTTAAGGAACCTCCATACTGTTCTCCATAGTGGCTGTATCAATTTTCATTCCCACCAGTAGTGCAAGAGTGTTCCCTTTTCTCCACACCCTCTCCAGCATTTATTGTTTCTAGAGTTTTTGATGATGGCCAATCTGACCGGTATGAGGTGATATCTCATTGTAGTTTTGATTTGCATTTCTCTAATGATTAATGATGTTGAGCATTCTTTCATGTGTTTGTTGGCAATCTGTATATCTTCTTTGGAGAAATGTCTATTTAGGTCTTCTGCCCATTTTGGGATTGAGTTGATTGTTTTTTGTTATTGAATTGCATGAGTAGCTTATAAATTTTAGAGATTAATTCTTTGTCAGTTGCTTCATTTGAAAATATTTTCTCCCATTTGGAGGGTTGTCTTTTGGTCTTGTTTATGGTATGCTTTGGTGTGCAAAAGCTTTTAAGTTTCATTAGGTCCCATTTGTTTATTTTTGTTTTTATTTCCCTTACTCTAGGAGGTGGGTCAAAAAGGATCTTGCTGTGATTTATGTCATAGAGTGTTCTGCCTATGTTTTCCTCTAAGAGTTTGATAGTGTCTGGCCTTACATTTTGGTCTTTAACCCATTTTGAGTTTATTTTTGTGTGTGGTGTTAGGGAGTGTTCTAAAATTTCATACTTTTACAGGTAGCTCTCCAGTTTTCCCAGCACCACTTATTGAAGAGGCTGTCTTTTCTCCACTGTATATCCTTCCCTCCTTTATCAAAGATAAGGTGATCATATGTGTGTGGGTTTATCTCTGGGCTTTCTATCCTGTTACATTGACCTATATTTCTGTTTTTGTGCCAGTACCATACTGTCTCAATTACTGTAGCCTTGTAGTATAGTCTGAAGTCAGGGAGCCTGATTCCTCCAGCTCCGTTTTTCATTCTCAAGATTGCTTTGGCTATTTGGGGTCTTTTGTGTTTCCATACAAATTGTGAAATTTTTTGTTCTAGTTCTGTAAAAAATGCCAGTGGTAGTTTGATAGGGATTGCATTGAATCTTTAGATTGCTTTGGGTAGTAGAGTCATTTTCACAATGTTGATTCTTCCAATCTAAGAACATGGTATATCTCTCCATCTATTTGTATCTTTAATTTCTTTCATCAGTGTCTTATAGTTTTCTGCATACAGGTCTTTTGTCTCCTTAGGTAGGTTTATTCCCAGATATTTTATTCTTTTTGTTGCAGTGGTAAATGGGAGTGTTTTCTTAACTTCACTCTCAGATTTTTCATCATTAGTGTGTAAGAATGCCAGAGATTTCTGTGCATTAATTTTGTATCCTGCTACTTTACCAAATTAATTGATTAGTTCTAGTAGTTTTCTGGTAGCATCCTTAGTATTCTCTATGTATAGTATCATGTCATCTGCCAACAGTGACAACTTTACTTCTTCTTTTCCGATTTGGATTCCTTTTATTTCTTTATTTTCTCTGATTGCTGTGGCTAGAACTTCCAAAACTAGGTTGAATAAGAGTGGTGAGAGTGGGCAACCTTGTCTTGTTCCTGATCTTAGCGGAAATGGTTTCAGTTTTTCACCATTGAGAACGGTGCTGGCTGTGGGTTTGTCATATATGGCCTTAATTATGTTGAAGAAAGTTCCCTCTATGCCTACTTTCTGTAGGGTTTTTATCATAAATGGGTGTTGAATTTTGTCAAAAGCTTTCTCTGCATCTATCGAGATGATCATATGATTTTTCTCCTTCAGTTTGTTGATATGGTATATCACGTTGATTGATTTGCATATATTGAAGAATCCTTGCATTCCTGGGATAAACTCCACTTCATCTTCTTTCATTTTGATGCCTCTTAATGAACAGATATCCCTAATTTTAATGAAGTCAAGTTTATCAGTATTTCCCATGTTTAATTCCTAATGTGTCTTGTTTAAAACAATCTTTACCTACTCCGATGTCATGAATACTTGCTCACACTTACATCTAGGGTTTACTGTTTTACCTTTGACATGTGGATATACAATCTGTCTGGAACTAATTTTTGTGTGTGATGGACAGACAAAAAGGACATATTTTTTCATTATGGTTATTCAATAGACCCAACAAAATTTTGAATACATCACTTTCTTTCTGCACTAAAGGATCATAAATCAAGTTATTATATAAGTGTGTTTCTCAAATTGTCTTTCCATGCACAAATATCACATGGTCTTAAATACTGTCACTTGATAATGTCTTGATAGTTTAAGCCTACATTTTGTTGTTCTTTCTTAAAATTATCTTGGCTACACTTGCCCCTCTGATTTTCTTTAAAACTGATAACCAGACTATCAATTGCCCTGGGGAAAAAAAAAGAAAAAAATCCTTATCTTTTAACAAGAATTGCATTGGGTTAAATAGATGTATATAGACTGTACTGGCATCTTTTGAAAATGAAATCTTCCAATCAATAAATGTAACAAATATTTCCATTTATTTAGATCTTCTTTGATGTTTTTCAGTAATATTATGTTTTCTGACATGTAGAATTTTTGAGTGTTGTTCATTAGATTGTCATAGTTAACTGAAAATCTTGCTATTATTGAGGATATTATCTTTTAAATTTTTATTTTTTGTCTATTTACAGTATATAAAATATGATTGGATATTTATATAGACTTTGAATCTATCGATTTTATAAAGTTGCTTTTAAACTCTGATAACTAGCCTATAGATTATTTTGGATTTTCTGTGATTTTCTCATGTCATCTGAGAATAGAAGCAATTATATTTCATCATCACTTTTGCTTTTTCTTGCTGTATTATCCCAGATATATGCTAAGTAGAAGTGGTAATTGAGGGCACACTTGTCTTCTTGCCAATTTCAAAGAGAAAGTTTCCAGTATTTCATCACAAAATACCATATTTGCTATATAATTATTTAAGGTACTCTATCAGAATAAAAAGTTCCTAAATATTACATACTGAATAAGCATTTCTATTATAAATTTTTTGAGTTTTATGAAATATGTTTTATACATATATGATCTTTCTATTTATTCTATTAATGTGAATTACATTAATTAATTTCAAAATATTATATTATCCTTACATTATTAGAATAAAGTCAGTTCAGGAACTATACAGTTTTATCTTCTAATACCTCTGGATTCTACTTATTAATAATTTGTTTAGGTTTATATTTTATCTATAATTATGATACAAGTAGTATAGTTTTTTTCTGATATTTGTAAGGTTCTAGTAGAAAAGTTATGTTGACTTTCTGTAATGATTTTGGAAGAAAACACTTTTGAATAATAGCTATAATTCTTTCAAACATTACAATAATTCAACTAAAGGGAAATTTACAAACTCTATATTATTTACTGACTCTATATACTATGACATATTTAATTGTTACATTGTCATTTTACTCATGTTATTCTGGGGAGTGGGGAAGGACCAAATTAAAGTAAAACCTCATCACTCTGGCATAAAGGAAGGTTTTAATTACACATTGCTCCAGACTAATATTCATTTAAATTAAGGCTCATTATGACCACTATAATAATAAATTTATGTTTCATATATTTTTATAATTTTTCTCCCATTTGGAGAGAAGAAAAATGATTGGCAAAAAATTACAGTTTTTTTTACATTCCACTAGCACTAGATTATTAATCTCATACAAACATTTATGTGCTCTAATTTATTCATCCATCTATGTATTTTTCAATCATTAATTCTTATCTATTGTGCCAGAATACATTGAAAATTGGAAATTCTCAATAGACTTCATGGTGACTTTTCAATAACATAAAGTAGACATACATATATCAAACTGAGGTACCAAAAAAATCAGTCATAGCCTATTTTAAAATCCAACCATATGTGAAAAGGATAATTCAAAATTAGTAAAGGATTTCAGAGAAAGAAAGTTGTATCTAAGCCATAAGAAAAGTAACAAGTGGTACAAAACAGCAATTACTGCAATAATTTTTTAAATAAGCAGAGTAGATGTACATTTTAAAAATGTCAGTCACCTTAAATAGCACTATTTTCTCATGAATACTGTTTATTACTGATTTGTTTATTATACAAAGCAGACTTTTTTTCATTTTAACACATTAGAGAAATTAAATATACAATCAAAAACCAGAGGATAATATTTGAAATAATAAATGATGTTCCATTTAAGACTTGAAGTACAAAAACATAGAGAAAACTCAAATTGGAAAATAAAGGTCTGAGTTTTGTGCTCCACACTCTCATCTTACATATTTTAAACTATTTTCCATTGTACAAGTGTGGCTCTGAAAAACAATATTGTGGCTTACGTTTCTTTCTGCCCATTCTTTTCCAAACCTGTCACCATCTTGGGCTCTGTTTTTCAATTTAATGGCTAGCTTGATGCCTATTTTTAAAAAGATCCAGTCCATCTCCGGTTTCTGCAGTCCCAGCTGGTCAATCTGCTGCTCTTCACTTTGCAAGCAGTCAGAATATCTGCTACAGTGCCTCTGGTTCTTTCTTGTTGAGATTTTTGTACAGTTGCTTTTGTTGTGGTCTGATGACTTCAGCTACCTGCAGAAGCATTTACATCCTTTAGGACCCTTGCCCTTTGTAACCTTCAACCCTTGGCTCTGGGTATTATCCTTTTGTGATTTTCACTCACCTTCTGTTTATCTAAATATTACTTATTTCTGAAGATCCAGAATAAATCCACTCTACTTCATTGTAGCCTTCTTTTGATTACTCTAGCTGACACTGACCTTTCTTTTTCTTCTACTGTATATGCAATTCAATTTCACAGTTTATTTTATGAATATTCCCTAATTATTTCATATGTTTTCTGTTACTACAGATGTGTATCATTAGCCTGTTGAAGGCAAGGGTCATGCTCTATATTTCATATATATATTTATAGTAGTAACATACTAAGCTGAGAATACACACTGTGTGCAAAAAGTAATGAAAAAAATGTTGATTTACTGTTTGCTTATATTTCACCACTGAAACTCTTCAAACTTAGTTTTGCGGCAAGTTTGAATATAAAGTGCTGTGTAAATGTCATTGTATTAGAATTGTAATATTAATTAACTGAACATATGCTAGAGTTCTTTTATTGTTTTCTGTTTTCGTATAGCTCACAAACTGGGAATGATAACATCATACTTTAGAGCATTCTGAATCTCAAAAATTCTAATATCTTAATAGCTATCAATCACAAGGTCTTTTACTGTGCAATGTAACATCTAAATAATATGTCATAGAAAGCTCATAAAAACAACTAGTAACTCTTCTGAAGGTAATTTTATTTGTCTCAGGTGCAGTTAGTTGAGCTCCACTCCCAACACGGAAATTTGGGAGCTGGTCAACCTTCCGCTTTCTCACATCTTCAGTCCCAATACCTTATTTATGACCAACATTTTAGTGAAGACCAGATTTTTTATTCCTCCATGGCATTCTCATCTCTCATATGGCCTTTTCTTCTGCATCCCCCCCCTACAAATTCTCTGAAGTCTTTATGTGTAAAATCTTTTAACTCAGTGCCCCTTTTCATCTATAAATTTATTACGCCCACTCCCAATATGTTTCTTTTTTTTTCAGTCTAAGAGTATGTAGTGCTGTCTTATCATTTCATGGCCAAGTAAACCCACCAGTGTTTTACACATAATCAATTGACCTTTCTTGTTTCAACATCTATGGACAAAAATTTAAGTACATCTTGGTCGTAGCATATAAATCTGTTCAGATTCTGTAATGTACCCTCCCCAAATATCCTCAATTCAGCATGTGTTATTCTTTTTTTAAGACTCTCAAAGGCAGAGAATCGTTTTAGTCTCTTCACTATTTCTCATTTAATTCCCAACCCACTAAAGTCAGGTCATATTAAAAACATGGTATCTACAGGGATGACATGGATTTGATTCCTAGCTTCAACACTTATTAAGCAAGGAAATTTAAACTCACCTGCCCTTTGTTGTCTAACGTTTAGAATTGAGGTGTAAATAATAACAACCTTATAGTGTTTTTGTTTGTTTGTTTTTGGTGTTTTTTTTTTTTTTTTTTTTTTGTGGTACGCGGGCTTCTCACTGCTGTGGCCTCTCCTGTTGCGGGGCATAGGCTACGGATGCACAGGCTCAGCGGCCATGGCTCACGGGCCCAACTGCTCCGCGGCATGTGGGATCTTCCTGGACCAGGGCATGAACCCGCGTCCCCCGCATCGGCAGGCAGACGCTCAACCACTGCGCCACCAGGGAAGCCCTATAGTGTTATCTTGATGATTAAACGAGAGAATACGTGAAAAGTAATTAACACAGTACCTGAAACACAGTAAACACTGAATTTCTTCTAATTATTATTACTATTAGTCCACCTGCAATTCTCTTAATAGTTATCTAATAATTTCCCATTTTTCAAATCCAGTGGAATTTTTTTCTTCCCTGTCTTCCTCTCCCTCTCTACTATAATTCTATTCTTTAATTCAATAAATATTTACTGAGAAAATACTGTGTGGCAAGAACTGAGCTAAATTTATGTGATATAGTGATTAATAGAATAAACAACATTTCTTGGGCTTCCCTGGTGGCGCAGTGGTTGAGAATCCACCTGCCGATGCAGGGGACACGGGTTCGTGCCCCAGTCTGGGAAGATCCCACATGCCGCAGAGCAGCTGGGCCCGTGAGCCATGGCCACTGAGCCTGCGCGTCCAGAGCCTGTGCTCCACAATGGGAGAGGCCACAACAGTGAGAGGCCCGCATACCGCAAAAAAGAAAAAAAAAAAAAAATTAAGAACACTTCTTTCTCCATGACTCTTTAGTCTAGAGGGAATAATGGTGAACAAATAGACAATAATGAACAAACAAATAAGTAAATATATGTATGGGGGATCATTGTGATAAGAAAACTTGCTTACATAAAAGAACCAGTTATTATGAAAAGGATAATAGTGGGGACTTACTTTAGACAGAGCAGTCTTGGAAGGTCTCTCTGAGATTATGCTTAAGCATCAACTTGAAGGATAATCAGGGGATGGCCTGAGTGGAGGAGGTAAGCACACATTCCAAGCAGAAGAGACCACTGGTATAAAACCCTTCTGTCAGAAAATGTTCACTGGAGATTGGTTCAAGACGGTGGAGTAGAAGGACATGTACTCACTCCCTCCTGCGAGACTACTGGAATCACAACTAACTGCTGAACAGTCATTGACAAGGAGACACCAGAACTCACCAAAAAAGATACCCCACATCCAAAGACAGAGGAGAAGCCACAATGACACATTAGGAGGGGCACAATCACATAAAAAGAAAATCACATAATCACTGGGTGGGTGACTCACAAACTGAACACTTATACTACAGAAGTCCACCCACTGGAGTGAAGGTTCTGAGCCCCACAACAGGCATCCCAACCTGGGGGTCCAGAAACAGGAGGGGGAATTCACAGAGAATCAGACTTTGAAGGCTAATGGGATTTGATTGCAGTACTTCAACAGGAATGGGGGAAACAGACACTCCACTCTTGGAGAGCAGAGACAAAGTAGTGTGTGCATCAGGACCCAGGGGGAAGGAGCAGTGACCCCATAGGAGACTGAGCCAGACCTACCTGCTAGTGTTGAACGGTCTCCTGCAGAGGCGGGTGGCAGCTGTGGCTCACTGCAGGGACAAGGAGACTGGCAGTCGAAGTTCTGGGAAGTACTCCTTAGCATGAACCCTCCAGGAGTCTGCCATTAGCCCCACCAAAGAGCCTGTAGCCTCCAGTGCTGGGTTGCCTTAGGCCAAACAACCAACAGGGAGGGAACTCAGCCCCACCCATCAGCAGACAAGTGGATTAAAGTTTTACTGAGCTCTGCCCAACAGTCACCCAGCTGTACCCACCACCAGTCCGTCCCATCAGGAAGCTTTCACAAGCCCCTTAGATAGCCTCATCCATCAGAGGGCAGATAGCAGAAGCAGGAGGAACTAGAATCATGCAGTCTGTGGAAAGAAAACCACATTTGCAGAAAGATAGACAAAATGAAAAGGCAGAGGGCTATGTACCAGATGAAGGAACAAGATAAAACTCCAGGAAAAAAAAACTAAATGAAGTTGAGATAGGGAACCTTCCAGAAAAAGAATTCAAAATAATGATAGTGAGGATGATCCAGGACCTCAGAAAAACAATGGAGGCAAAGATCAAGAAGATACAAGAAATGTATAACAAAGATCTAGAATTATAGAACAAACAAACAGAGATAAACCATACAATAACTAAAATGAAAAATACATGCGAAGGAATCAATAGCAGAGTAACTTAGGCAGAAAAATGGATAAGTGACCTGGAAGACAGAATGGTGGAATTCACTGCCATGGAATAGAATAAACAAAAAAGAATGAAAAGAAATGAAGAGACCTCTGGGACAACATTAAGCGCACCAACATTTACATTATAGAGGTCCCAGAAGGAGAGAGAAAGAACCTGAGAAAATATTTGAAGAGATTATAGTCAAAAACTTCCATAACATGGGAAAGGAAATAGCCACCCAAGTCCAGGAAGCTCAGAGAGTCCCAGGCAGAATAAACCCAAGGAGAACTGAGACACATAGTAATCAAATTGAAAAATTAAAGACAAAGAAAAATTATTAAAAGTAACAAGGAAAAACTGACAAATAACATATAAGGGAACTCCTATAAGATTAACAGCTGATTTCTCAGCAGAAACTCTACAAGCCAGAAAGGAGTGGCATTGATATATTTAAAGTGAGGAAAGGGAAGAACCTACAACCAAGATTACCGAGCAAGGATCTCATTCAGATTTGACGGGCAAATCAAAAACTTTACAGAGAAGCAAAAGCTAAGAGAATTCAGCACCACCAAATGAGCTCTACAACAAATGCTAAAGGAACTTCGCTAAGTGAGAAATAGAAGAGAAGAAAAGGAACTACAAAAAGAAACCCAAAGCATTTAAGAAAACAGTAATAGGAATATACATATAGATAATTACCTGAACTGTGAATGGATTAAATGCTCCAACCAAAAGACACAGGCTGGTCGAATGGATACAAAAACAAGACCTTTATATTTTCTGTCTATAAGAGACCCACTTCAGACCTAGGGACACATACAGACTGAAAGTGAGGGAATGGAAAATGATATTTCATGCAAATGGAAATCAAAAGAAAGCTGGAGTAGCAATACTCATATCAGATAAAATCAACTTTAAAATAAAGTATGTTACAAGAGACATGGAAGGACACTACATAATGATCAAGGGATCAATCCAAGAAGATATAACAATTATAAATATATATGCACCCAACATAGTAGAACCTCAATACATAAGGCAACTGCTAACAGCTATAAAAGAGGAAATTGACACCAACACAATAATAAGGGATTTTAACACATCACACCAATGAACAGATCATCCAGACAGAAAATTTGTAAGGAAACACAAGCTTCAAATGACACAATAGACCAGATAGATTTAATTGATATTTATAGGACATTCCATCCAAAAACAGCAGATTACTTTCTTCGCAAGTGCACACAGAACATTCTCCAGGATAGATCACATGTTGGGTCACAAATCAAGCCTTGGTAAATTTAAGAAAATTGAAATCATATCAAGCATCTTTTCCGACCATAGCACTATGAGATTAGAAATAAATTACAGGGAAAAAAATATAAAAATTACAAACACATGGAGGCTAAACAGTATGTTACTAAATAACCAAGAGATCACTGAATAAATCAGAGAGGCAATCAAAGCATACCTAGAGACAAATGATAATGAAAACACAATGATCCAAAACCTATGGGATGCAGCAAAAGCAGTTCTAAGAGGGAAGTTTATAGCCATACAATCCTACCTTGAGAGACAAGAAAAATCTGAAATAAAAATTCTAGCCTTACACCTAAAGAAACTAGAGAAAGAACAAACAAAACCCAAAGTTAGTAGAAGGAAAGAAATCATAAAGATCAGAGCAGAAGTAAATGAAGTAGAAACAAAGAAATCAATAGCAAAGATCAATAAAACTAAAAGTTCGTTTTTTGAGAAGATAAACAAGACTGATAAACCTTTAGCCAGACTCACCAAGAAAAAGAGGGAGAGGACTCAATAAAATTAGAAATGACTACCCCAACTATTTGTCTCAGGTTAACACAATTTAAGTAACAGTTAAAACCTTGGAGTAAAGCTCATTTGATAGTGTGTACATAACTGATGTGCATAGTTGATTACATGGCAGTGTTTTGGAATAAGTGAGTGAATTAATGAATTATGCGAATACTATTTCCCTTCATGAATTCTTTAGCTAAAAAGTGCACTTAAGGGGAAAAAAAGTTTTCTCTTTAAGCTCACTTAGGTAGTATTAGAGAGAGAAATATTTGATAATTGCCGCCAGCCGCGGCGGGTCCTCAAAGTGCAGCAACAATCGACGAGAGGGGGTAGGGAACTGAACGCACCAAGGTATGGGATCAGAAGGGCACAGACAACTGATGGTTGCAAGGGAAGTTTAACAACAAAGCGTAGCCGTATATATACCCCTAAAGCAGGGAATTTGCTTAGTCATGCCTTATCGGCATCAGCTGGTCGATTGGCTTCTCAGCTTAGTCACGCCTTATCGGCATCAGCTGGTTGATTGGCTTCTCGGCTTCTCCCTCAAAGGCACCAATTTCCCCACCCAGGGTTGCTTTTCCTAGCTTTAGGGAACAACCAGGGACTCCCAGTAACTGAGCAGGTCCCTGGAGCGATTTGGCCAAAGGCCATCTCCTTTTTTACGTTCATACCATAAAGTCCAGGATGCATACTAAGGAGAGTACAATCGGGCCCTGAGGCTTATGAGGGTCTTAATGGTGCTTTCCTCAGAGGGCAATGCTCGCCACATTCCCCCCTCTTTTATTTTTTAAAGCTTGATAGTGCAATTTCAACCCATACACCTCCTGACGAAGAGCAGCGAGACGGCCAACGATATAGCGTAATAAACAAGGTAATGCAATTAACATCAACAATACACATGACCCCACGGTAATCAATCCTGTGAGTCCATTTTGAAACAAATGCATTGGGTTTAACCATTGAAGCTGATCCAAGAGTCCTCGAATTAATTGTTGGGGCCCGTCTTCTTGTAGATGAGCTTCTTGAATTGCTTGTATTTCCGCATTAAGTTTTTGTATGTTCAAACTAATGTGTCCATCAGTCCATACACTTAAAAAGTGCATTTTTACTTTGTTCCAATCCCAGTCAGTTTCATTATAAGCATGTTGAGTCACACAAATCCAAGTATATTTAGCATGGCAAATCAAACGCATTTTCAATTTTAAAGCCATAATTTGGTCTCTTAAACCTATGAGAGCATTTTTTTAACTCATCTACCCCAGTTTTTAGTTAACTATCAATATGACTTTGTAATGCTAATGCAATACTGGTATTTTTAGACAATTGATTAACATAACGTGCTTGTTGTACAGTTTTACTTAATGCTAAACCGGCGGTAGCGGCTGTGGCTGTTAAAGCGGCTAAGGCTAATATGCTACATATTAATATTCCAATGAATCGTTTAGGTCTTTTTAAAGCTTCAGATAATTCTAGCCAAGCTTGCATGCTAGTACTATGATACCATGGTTCAGAAATATTTACAGGCAGCATTACATAGGAAGGTTGTTTTAACATCATAACAGAAAAAGTTCCTTTCATAGGCAGAATGCAAGTACTAAAAATACAATTCTGACAAGTTATATTATATCCTAAGGAACCAGAAGTAAACTCAATCTGTAAATCTCCTATTAGCAAGGCATATGAGGGTGTAACACAAGTAATAACCGGTTGATAAGAATAAGACAATGCAAACTTCCCAAAATCCCAATGCTTATAAAAACCAAACTATTATTAGTAACAGAAACTGAAGAAATTAAAATGGTACCATTATTATAATTTAAGGTGCACCAGATTTGAGAATTCAAAATCAGATTGGGGAAAATCAGAAGGAAAAAAGGAGGGAAACTTCAAACTTGTAACAGCTTTAACTACCCCTAAACTATGGCCGGCCAGTAAAGTCCCTTGTCCTCCTACATATACTTCAACATAAAGATAGTATCTTTGACTTTGCAGCTTCTATTAGAGCTCCACTTTCAGCTTTATGATTAGACCCATCTTTGTTGCTGTAATTACCAGTCTCATTCTTTCCATTTTTATTATTGTTGCCCTGTGAAATCATTTTTTCTAGAACAGCAAGATGTAAAGCTTTCTCAGCTTGGTAGGTTAATATATACAGGTCTACGAGCAAAAAACACACTGCTTGGGCAAATTTTTCTTCAAAAGGTTCTATGAACTGATAAAGTTTTTCACCAATGGATATGGCTTCTCTATACTGTCGGACATGATACAGGATGACTGCTTGATTGTAATACAACATACTGTTTTCAACATCATCTAATCCATGCATTTCTTCCTGATTCTTCAACTGGTTAAGTGTCTGTCTTAAACTATCTGTTGTTGCCTGGTTACTTTTGAAAAACTCAGCTACTGCCGTATTCAAAATTATTTTATAATCGTCTTTGTTTATATCTTGTAGACAGGCAAGATGTTGCAGACAGACATCATAATTTCCAGCTGTGAAAGCCTGGAAAGCACTGGCGCACAACTCCTTCTCTTGATCAGTTATCTCAGGTCGCTCCTTGGATACTTTTTGTCCCATATTTTTTTTTTTTTTTACCTCTGACTATTGCCCCGAGTTACTATCAACTTTCCTATGTGGCCACACTTTCACTCTTCATTCCGGGGATTCACCTACCGAGATTCAGATGTCCCTCTTGTCAGGTCCCTGTTCAGGCGCCACTTGCCGCCAGCCGCGGCGGGTCCTCAAAGTGCAGCAACAATCGACGAGAGGGGGTAGGGAACTGAACGCACCAAGGTATGGGATCAGAAGGGCACAGACAACTGATGGTTGCAAGGGAAGTTTAACAACAAAGCGTAGCCGTATATATACCCCTAAAGCAGGGAATTTGCTTAGTCATGCCTTATCGGCATCAGCTGGTCGATTGGCTTCTCAGCTTAGTCACGCCTTATCGGCATCAGCTGGTTGATTGGCTTCTCGGCTTCTCCCTCAAAGGCACCAATTTCCCCACCCAGGGTTGCTTTTCCTAGCTTTAGGGAACAACCAGGGACTCTCAGTAACTGAGCAGGTCCCTGGAGCGATTTGGCCAAAGGCCATCTCCTTTTTTACGTTCATACCATAAAGTCCAGGATGCATACTAAGGAGAGTACAATCGGGCCCTGAGGCTTATGAGGGTCTTAATGGTGCCTTCCTCAGAGGGCAATGCTCGCCACAGATAATCACATTTTAACAAAAGTGGACATGATTTGTACATTTCCTTATTCATACAAGATTTTATATTCCAAATCATATAAGAGTTTAGAAACATCTTTGGCTAAAATTTTCAATTTCCTCCTCAGTAATATCTTTATTTCCAAACTCTAGGCTGTTTATATAATCTGATTTAGTTTTTAATTTTTTTCTGGTTTAACTTGCAAATAAGTAGAAGTGTTATTGTTAGTAGAGACAATTGGAAGCCTCTTTAAGGTAATGGGTGTTTATATGGTGAGTTTGAAGACTAAGAATTTTCTACTTAATCACTGCTGAAATTAGTTTATGTCCCAGTTGTCACTAGGCTAATAAATGATTTATGAGGAGAATGACAGAAACAGAAGTATTCTTATAGAAGACTTATAAATAGCCAAGAAAACTTAGTACATTTTCAGTATACTGGGGCTTTTCTTGCTCACAATTCACATTTCAAGTTTATTTCAGAAATACAGTCAAATAACTTACAGAAAATAATTTTGTGATATTCTTATTCATTGTAAAGTAGTCCAAAGCTGAGTCAAGATAGGCAGGTCTAAGCCTCACATTCCTAGAGCAGTAGCAGGGAGAGGCAAAAATGTTAGCGCTGTGCAGTAATAACTCCACACAAAATATACCTTCATTAGTAAAATACCCTGGTCTACCCTTCCAGCAACTATTCAAGTCAAATATCTTAGTCTACCTGTCCAGCAACTATTCCATGTCCATCTTCTTTATATGTGCCATCTTAAGAGGAACTTGCAATGAACTCTTCTAAGATATTTGAAAGATGTCTTACAGAGATGCATGTTAGGTATTTGGCTGGCCTTTGTCTCAAGAACAGTTCACCAGGATAATAGTTGCAAAAGAAATGTTATTTTTATTGTTAATGAGCAATCAAAATGTGTACATGTAGAATATAAGAAGCAATATCCTCTCCTCTCATAATTAAGGCAAAAGGAATGCACTCCCATTAAAAAAAAAAAAAAAAGTAAAACTAAAGGCAGGGAACAGTTTGTCCATCATGAAAGCAGCTGGCATACTAAAAACTGTAAAAGCTCCAGCTGGCCGCTCATACTACCACCAACTAGCCAACTCTTCACATGGAAAAAGTGCTATATGATTTTATGTGAGAAAGCAACACAACAGATATTTGTGAATAAATATTGGTTTGACAGGAAGTCAGACAAACTACATTTTTTACTCAAAGACATGTACTTAAGCACAAGGTGCCAAACAGAATGTCTATTTAAAGAGAAAAAAAAATGGAGAGAAAATCTGCATCAGAGTAAAACTGAAGCAGATGGTATAAATTGGTCCTTTGTTAGTCTTAAAATTTTTAAATAAAAATATCCTGAATTGGAGTTAAAAATGAAAGAAGTCTTTTTTATAAGAGAAATAAAACACTTCCAACATAATACCTGCAACTTCTGGAATTTTTTTGCTTCCATTTCTGATCCCCTCAAAACCATATTTCTGACTCAACATACTCAACCCAAATAAAACTCACATAAGTAAACTATTTTAAATATAAAGGTTTCAGAAATCTGATAAATATTTATTGGTTCTAGGATAAGCCCTTAGTAAATGCAGACTAAATGACTGAATCCTGGTGGGAGGTGAAGGATTTCTTAAATGATGCCTCCCTGTTTTAAAAACTATCTTAGAGGTAAGGCCCATTCTCCAGAAGACCCTCTAAAGTACAAATACATTGTGTTAACTCTTTATAATCCTTTAATACCCTAACATGTGTTAATGTATCACACTAGCTAGCCATGTACTCAAAATACATATATTTATTTGTTGAAGGAATGAGTCACCAAAAAGGTAATTTTGGATGTGGTAAATAACAATTTTAAAGCATCATAAAAATATCAAGTGATTGTGTTGAGAACAGACAAGTCAGATCACTTCAGGGATAGAATTTGTAGGAAGAAGTATTTGATACTATGAATGCTAAATACTTGGATATGTATCAGGCTGCTCAGTGATCTGTCTTTCATCATACTGTCCTTTGGTGACTTTTGCTAGCATACTTTTCACTATGGTTGCAAGTTAGCAATTGCAATTTGAGAGGTACCTTCCACATTCAAGGAAGAAAGGAAGAGGAACAGGCGGTGCTTAGGAACATCTGTTTCTTTTTATTGGGAAACAAAACCAGTCCTAACTCTTCAAAAGATATCCCTTTACATTTCATTTTCCAGAACTGTATCATGTAGCTCCCCTGCCTGCAAAGGAACCTGAGATAGAGAGTATTAATCTCTATCGTCTCTACAGGAGAAGAAGAGAAGGGGAAATAGGGGATCAGGAAAAGACTATGATGAACTGCCATCCTAGAACATCTACTAGAAAATATAAACATAAGAATTATTCTAAATGAAACTTCCAAAGTTTAGTTTTCCCGTGGCCAGGCATTGCCCTGTCAACTGAGCAGAGAAGTTACATATTTTACCGAATCCATGGATGCCTTAGATAATTTCTCGTCTGAACTTTTTATGAAGAAACCAATCCCTCCAAGTTGACAAAGTTAAGAATGTGGGATTCAGAACATCTAACTACCAGTTTTCCTGTTATTCCAACACATGGTATTGTATCTCAAAGAAACAGAAGTGAGGAAGATATTTCAGTGGACATGGGAATACACCTCACAGTCCTCCGAATATGGAGAGCACAGGCTGATCTCACCCAATGACTAAGTGCAGTGGACAGAATAAGGCATGCTCATTACTGGAGAACTAATTCTTTCATGGCTGAAGTTGGCTCATGGCCTCCGTATGGCCCCATTGAACCTTCCTCAAATTGTACAGAAATCTAGAATGCTTCCATTCAATCTTCTTTCTCTCTCTCTCTCTCTCCTTCACTTGGGGATAGACTTGCAGCATGATCTGATGGTTCTCCCAGACTTTTCAGCCCCCTCCCCATTTCTTCTCACATAGGTGTTTGCACATTTAATCAGTGATTGCACATTTAATCCCATCCTGGTGTCAGCTGCTAATAGGACCTGGACTAACACACACACACACACACACACACACACACACACACACACACATATATATAATTTTTTTCAGGACATATAGTAAATTATTCTAAATTCCACACTGTTTACTTTTCGAAGAGTTTTTATTTTTAATGAAAATATATTATGTAATAATAGACTTTATGTCATGTATACTAATATATTAATCTCCTTGAAATTTAATTTTGTTCTTATTTATATACAGAATAACCATTTTCTAAGATAAAACTTCAAGTTTTGAATAATTAATTATAAGTAACCCTCCCCAATTGAAATTTTAATCAACAAAAATAAATATTTAATGTTGCTCCACTTCATTTTCTTTTATTTCCTTCTATGTTTTAGTAGTTGTGTTATTTAAGCCTATGCTGATGGCTTTCATTTTAACATAATGGTAGAAGATTTACTAACAGATAAAAGATGAAAATGATCCTGAACTAGTAAAGAAGTATCACTTTCTTCATGGTATGATAAGCAAAAGTAGACTGCCTCATCTCATATTGTGCATCTTAAATTCTCATGAAGCTAGTTAACATAAATTTAAAATACTGTCACTCTTTTTTACCCAAAAATCATTTAAATGCCTTGCTTTGGATTATTAATAGTGAATCTACTACTTTCAGTTTTGCAAATTTAACTAAAAATATTTTATGTTATGTAATACTCTGCAACTCTAGATAATTCCATGTTGAACTATCCATTAGCCTCATATCTAGGTAGCTTTCATGTTGATAAAAGTAGAGAAGAGAATAGGAGTATACAGGTACAGAAGATCATTTTCCTGTGAATTTCTAAGATTATTTAAGGTCACAGTGGTCCAAAATCGACTACGGTTAACTCCTGCTTTTTTATTCTTATTGTTTAATGATCAAAGATAATTAAGAGTAGGCTGTGGTATAATTCATAATAACCTAAATTAAATTAAAATTCTAATTCAACTATTTAATAAACATGTGCTATATACTTAATAATCTGTGAGTAAAGATTATCTTTTTTTTTTTTTTTTTTTTACTGATCTCTGTCATCTAGAAACTCAAATAGTGAATGATCAAGACACATGAATAGATAAAATGCAGGGTGATAATTATTGACTCAAACATTGAATAAAGTGCCATCTGAGCCTAAAAGTGAGAATATTATCTCTGCCTCAGTACTATATGAGGCTACATGGGAAGTAATATATGACCTGGGTTGTGAGAAATGGGTTTATCAGGAAGAACAGAGGAAGAGAGAAAATCCAGACAGCAAGGACTGTATGCTAACATACCCAGGCACAAAAGAGCGAGGACAAGGGGAGGGGGAAGGGTAAGCTGAGACGAAGTGAGAGAGTAGCATTGACATATATACACTACCAAATGTAAAATAGATAGCTGGTGGGAAGCAGCTACATAGCACAGGAAGATCAGCTCGGTGTTTTGTGACCAGCTAGAGAAGTGGGATAGGGAGGGTGGGAGGGAAACACAAGAGGGAAGGGACATGGGGATATATGTATACATATAGCTAATTCACTTTGTTATACAGCAGAAACTAACACAACATTGTAAAGCAATTATACTCCAATAAAGATGTTTAAAATATAAAAGGCACAGACAACAAAAACTAATTTGGAAGTTCAATATGATTAGATTATAAAGATTGTGGGGATGGTATGAGGTGTAATTAGAATGGTAAAATGGGTCAGATCTAGGAAGACGTTTTATGGCTTGTTAAGAAATTTGAAAATTCTCCTGTAGATACTGGAAGCTATTGATATATCATTACTGAAGGGTAGAATTAAATGAAATGGTTGTAAACAAAATCTTTGTAGTAATTGAAGAGGGAAAGACTTGAAGAGGTATATCCTTAACTGAAATAATCTAAGCAAGGAACAATAAATATCTTTATTAGAAGGAGCAATCAAAAGGAAGTCTGAGATTTAAAAGTGGAAAATGTACTAATGAAGATACAGGCTAAAGAAGGAGGTCCTCAATTGGCAGCAAAAATCCTGGTTGAGTTTTGAATTTATGGGCTTAGAGGAGACTGAGGACTCATGCGGATGGATATATACCTAGGTAGTTAGCAATATGGGTCTAGAGACATTCAGAGAGACACAAACTCTATAGATGGATTTGGAAGTCACAGGTTATAAAGGTTATTGGAACATGTGCAGTTAGAGACTATTTCAATATAGTTTACAGAGATTTGCTTCAAAGGCCACTCATGTTTCTTGGAATGTCCTCACTGAGTCACTACAGTGAGAGGATAATGGAAGGAAGGGACTGTCAAAGAGGCTTGAGTTCAAACACTAGCTTTGTCATATACCACTTACATATTCTGGATTATTTTCTTTATGTTCTAGTTTTCCAGTCTTTAAATGTGAATAACAATAGTGATTTAATATTTTGCCATGATTTAATGAGATTATTTAGGCAAAGAATACCTTTTCTGTAATTCTGAAACCCACAGTTCTGAAAACTGAAAGTTTTTATTTTTTTGTTGTTGTTGTGTTTGTTTGCAAAATCATTAGATGGCAAAATTTGACTTGACCTGTAGAGAGGCTATTTGTAATCTTTATTTATCACATATAGTGGGAATATTCATGTATTATTTGGAGGAATTGCCAATAATATAGTGTACTAGCTTTCTAAAATTTGAAATATTCTGAAATACAAAACATAATTGGCCCCAAGAGTTTCAGAGAAATCACTGAAAACCTGAATATGTAAATTGCTTGTAAGTGTCCAACATAGAATGAGCTCTTAAACATTAGCTACTGGTATAATTATCATTATCTGACTCTGCAAACCCTCCGTTTATACCAGAAATTCAATCTTATCTGACCCTGAAGGTTGCTTATGATCCACTGAATATTTTTCTGCATGACCAATTGGCCTTAGTTGTCAGACTTTGGTTTCTTATTCATGTTATTTCCTGGGAATAATATTCTCCTCCCTTTTTCTGCAGATAAGCATCATCATCCCAACTCTTTCCAAACCTGAAGGCCTCATTGTAGCCACAGTTGGCCACTGGTTTCCCTAAATCCCACAAATCAAGACAGTATTGGGCAAATAATATTGAAGTAAAATATGATGAATGAGAAGAGAATGGGATTTACAGTAATTCTGGGGTAGATCTAATCCTAAATATAAGAGTAGTCAGAGAAGGAAACTGAGGAGGAAGAAGAAGAGATAAAAATGCCAGTGTCAAAGAAATCAAGAGAAAAGAAAGATTTGGGAAGAAGTCATGGTCAAATATGTCAACTGTCAGAGAAGTCCAATTAATAAGGAATAAAAAAACATGGGATTAGGTTTTATAGCACTAGGAGGAAGGAGTGAGACTATCATACATTGACATTTGGAAAAAAGTAATAGAAATAACTATATTACATTTCCATAATACTGAAAATTTACATGTTTAAAAGTATATTCTATTGACCCCTGCTTCTGTCAGTCTAGGGACAGAAAAATGCATTTTAAATTCCAATTCAAAGATGAATAAATGAATAAATCTACATGTTAAATTATATGTAATACACAATATATAAATAATATAGTATGTAATTTATATTATATGTAATATAATTTTTATATATACACACAGATTGTATACATATATATAAATAGTATATATATGTACATTCATATGTATATACACTGTTGGGGAGGCCAACAAAAAGACATGATCTCCAGTTGACCTGGAAGCTAAACCCAGGCAATTGGAGGCTTCGCACCCTCTCCCCTATCATTGGAATGTGAGGTTTGTTTGCCTTTCCTCTGCCAATACTGCTCCATGAACACAGCGTTGAAATAGAAATATGGTGTTGAGGTTATCTAGACTGTTATGTGACTGAACTCAGTTAAAGCCTCCTATATATGTGAAAGAACACAGCTAAGGCCTTTATATAAACTTTTATGATTTTGGGGGTGTGCACAGAAACCTACTTGTCTTCTTGCTGCTCAAGACAAACCTTAAGTTCCATTTTTTATTAAACTTGCCACTTACCTCTCTGGAATGGTCTGCCTTTTTCATTTGTTCTTTCCCTGCCCTCCTGTAGGTTGGGTAAGACTTCTACAAAGAAATCCTTTTAAACTCTTGCTTTAATAAAAGCTCTCAGTGCAACTCATATAAGGAACAAAGTGGTATGTATTACTTCCAAGCAGATGTTTCAAAACTGATGCTTAACTCCACAGGCTTCTCTTCTTTCTTAGTCACCACGCAAGCATGTTTTGAAAGCAGTGCCCTGCAGAGTCACCAAAACCAATAGCAGGCCATGCAGAAGTGAGAGGTAAACTTTTGTTGTATTAAGTGACCAAGATGTTGGGGTTGTTTATAACCTATACTATCCTAATTTATACAGGGTTATGGAATAAAAGAAACATTTTATCCTCCGTCCTACCTTAAATTTGACTATAATGTCCACCCCGTATTAAAGAGCTTCTTTTAGATTAAGTGGACACTTTGGCTCACTTTCTTATTTTCCTTTCACCTCTTTCTTAATGTTTTAGGAAATAAAACCAATCTGCTTATAAACACAGTCAGATCTAATCCCATCTTAGTGTATACCTGCTCCTCTGTCATTTTCTAGCCTTACCAAGTGGTGCAATTACAAATATCTCTTGAGGTTGTGTGGAGAAGACACTTTGATGTATTTCCATCCATCTATGCTAAAGTTACAACAGCAATATGCCACCAAATATTTGTAATGAATATGCCCAAGTTATATATCATTTTATGGTGGAACAACAAAGATAGGGCCAAATTAGGTAAAGAAAGAGAAAGATGTAAGAGGGCATGGGAGCTATGGAAATAATTTTCACCAAACTGGAAGAATAGTGAATTTAAACACATACGCACATACATACTCACTCACTCCCAGATATATTTACATTTATTTTACCTAAGACCCAATATTTTCTTTCTATATAATAATAACCTTGGATTAACCCAGGATATTCTTCCATGCTGTTATTAAAATATAAACCTGATATTTACAGGAAGAAAATAGAAATTACTCCTTGAAATCACAAACTGAATAGTGACCCATATTTGTTTTAAAAAGCAGAGACTATTTTACTCCTTGTAGTATAGAACTGAAGCTTCACTAAAAACTTCAAAGTTCAAAATGTGTGATTTTACATGTAAAATCAAAGTAATGACTTTAATGTATTTATAGGCAAAAAGCAATAGGTTATCAAAAAGGAGTTATAAAAATGATTTCCAACTAAAAGATAAATATTACCCTAAAACTAGTCTAATATATATGCCTTAGTAAATATTTTTTAATTTTATTTAAATCTGATGTGTACTTTATGGCTTATTTTAATAGCCTCTTTTACAATTTAAAAAAAAATTGACTGAGGGTATATGTCCAAGCCTTTCAGACTGTTTTTAAAAGTCCCCCACCTGCATGCACATTCAATACCTGTGTTTCTTATGGTAGTGGTGATACTCTGTAGTTGAAAACAAGGCAATGTTGACATTTCTGGTTTTATCACAAGTTCAAGGTATTCTGGAAACCTGAAGAAGGCCTCTGGCAATTCACTTACATACCCTTCACTTTTCATCACTTTTAGTGTATTTCATGGCAGGAACAAATTAAATGGGTTCTAGTGACAGAGAATATAGCTTAAATCATCAGCAGGATAAAAATAAATATACATCTCTATTATGGAGTATACATGAATTTATAGATTCCATGGTCTCCAAGCTTGTTTCACTTGGATAATGGCTCAAATTATATTTCTCTGCCAATTTACACCAGATTAGTTACATGCTACTACATTATATTATATTGTAGAATGCATTTAAAAGTTAGCTTTAGGGCTTCCCTGGTGGCACAGTGGTTGAGAGTCCGCCTGCCGATGCAGGGGACACGGGTTCGTGCCCCGGTCCGGGAGGATCCTACATGCCGCGGAGCAGCTGGGGCCGTGAGCCATAGCCGCTGAGCCTGCACGTCCGGAGCCTGTGGTCCGCAACGGGAGAGGCCACAGCAGTGAGAGGTCCGCGTACCACAAAACAAAAAAAGTAAGTTAGCTTTAACTTATCACACTATGTTAGAAAATATTACAAATTTCATACAGCCAACTATTCTATTTAAACAGAGGTAGAACAAAGCCAATCACAGATATTAAATCAGTCAAACCAATATGATGCTTATTATGTTCAAAAATCTGTTTAAATACCTTAAAAATTGAATATTTCCACTTACCAACTGCCTTCATAGGTACGTGATATAATTATCATCACCCCCACTTTCTAGGTGGGATAAGACGGAATAATTTAACTGCAGAGAAGTTAACTAACTTGCTTGTCTAAGTCACACAGATGGCCAGAAATGGACATGAGACTTAAACATAGGTAGTCTAGCTTTAAATCTCAAACATTTAACCCCCATCATATACTTACAATTATCTATTTTAGAATCTACTTTGCCTCATCTGTATGCTACAATATTATATTCTCTCTCTCTCTCCCTCTCTCTCTCTCTCTCTCTCTCTCTCTGTGTATATATATATATATATATATATATATATATATATATATATGCTATCTCTCTATATCTATCTTTTAATCTGTATATTCATCCAGCTATACCTGTTCCTGGTAAAACATAGTATATTGGAAATTGTCTCTATTTACTAGTCTCATGAGGAAGGGGACAAAGTAGGGCCAACAGAGCCTGTGAAAAGATAGTTTCTCTGTTCCCCACAATCTTAGAATGTTTTGTTCCTCCCTCCTCCAAGAACAAAAACATATATTTTGCTAGGGTTAGGCTTAAGAAACAAATGTGCAGTACACTCCAGACAGAGCATGGTCCAATAGAGGTGTTACAATCGATTTTAATATTTGGTGTAAGCAGCACTAAATGTGCCCTCAAATCAACTCTGTTATTCATGATGTGGCTCACAGATGGATGTTATTAACCATGTGTGCCATCTGGTAACTTCTTATTTTAGCTAATAATTCTTGTTAAGTAGGTACTAACACTTTAAAATTATTATTTTCATGTTTACACTCTCTAAATTTGGCTGAACTAGGACAGAGTACCAATTGTCCCTTCCTAATTATAGTCTGGGTTTGGAACTGAAAGAAGAACAAAAATCAGACATTTAATAAAGTAATGAGCAAGATGGGGAAGTGAGAGGTTGTGAGGTCTGAGTGTTCTATCCCTGAAACAACTTCTAACAGCAAGTCATAAGTAAATAACCAAAGGAAGAATAGTATGTACCCCTTCATTGATGGTTATAGTACAATAAATGGATATCTAAAGATTTTGGTTGCTCAAGAGTTTTCAAAGTGTACATAAGCATATGATACTAGTTTTGTTTTAAGTGCATATGGGGGTTGTCTTTGTTTTTGTTTAATTAAATCTCTTAATTAAATATAGACTACTTATAAGGAATGACATATTGGAAGGAGCACATTCTATGGTTCTGGTAGTAGTCTTGAAGAACCATGCATTGAACAGTCTGGGTGTTCATAAAGTGATTCAGTGATTAGGCTTCAAGGGGTTCACAATCCATGGACCTCAGAGTCCTTAACTGCATTGCTTACCTTTAGACATTTAAAGAGTGATGAAGGATGAAATGGATATCACTTCTGCCCAAATTATATTGATTAGAATTTGTTCTACGGCTCTACCTAAATGCAAGCATGGGAGATGTGATCTCTCTGTTTCTCCAGAAGTAAACTGTAATGATGTGGTCTCTCTGTTTCTCCAGAAGTAAAATGTAATGATGTGGTAAAGGCATAGCATGATCTCCACCATACTGTGAGATCCCTATATTAATCAATAATTTGGGTCTCTTTCTCAGCTAAAATTCAAATGATAAAAACTGTTTAGTTCAAGTCTTTAATTAAACCGTTTACTGGCAATTAGCTCCTGACCCACATGTTCTTTTGCTCATTTTGGATGTAACTTACACATTATTTCAAGGAATGTGAATGGAGGAAATCAACAGAGAGAATCTATTAACAACCATCCATTCTCTTTTGGTGTCTACTTTTTCTACTTGTGCAACAACTTGCCTATTGCTGATTTAAGAATAGAAAATACCTTGCTCTGTGCTCAAGAAGGTTCTGGTGTTCAAAGATGATGAGATGAGAAAAATCAGTGGTTGGTATCCACCCCATTTACTAAATTGACTGCTAGCGTTGCAACAAGCAAAGGGGACTTTGAAAGAGCTGTGTCGTGTTACCATGGTTTTGGATGAACACCACATACCATTTTATCATCTCATTATTAGTAGTAATGACTGGAACATCCAAGTTTTACAGAGAAATATTTAGAAGTAAATATTTTTTAATGAAATACATAATGTATAATCAAATTTAATTTGATCTTACTCTTGCCCTAAGATAACGTTGGAGCTCAAAAATTAAGCTGTCTTCTTCCCTTAAAAAAGAAATTAAATTAATTTTCAGAACAAGGCTACTAACTCAGAAACCAAACAGTTGTCAGTAGTGGAAAGAGAAATCAAGAGGACCATAAGGTGGGGCTTCCCTGGTGGCGCAGTGGTTGAGAGTCCTCCTGCCGATGCAGAGGACACGGGTTTGTGCCCCGGTCCGGGAAGATCCCACATGCCGCGGAAAAAAAAAAAAAAAAAGGACCATAAGGAGCTAAGCATCTAACTATAATAAGTTTAAAATTTGATACAATTCACATATTATTTGAATATTTAATTATCACAATGGAAATTTATCAGATCTATTGAACTATCAAGTCTGAATTGAATGAAGATCAACTAGCAATGATTTAATTGCTATCTCCCAATGACAAGACTTCCATTGAACTAAATGGGATATTAAAAAATACAACTATTAAAATGAAGAAGAACAGAATTAAACATAAAGAGCTTCATAGTCTGAGTGAAAATTGAAGAGCAATGTAGTGAATTGTAAAAGGTCAAATGACTCATGAGTTCAATTACTGGCTAAAACACCATATCTTAATTCCTGATTGAGGGTTAAAGCTGTAGTCAAATTCTCTCTTCTCTTTCCTTTCAAGAAATAAAAATTAACAACAGTTAGAACATATTTTGGCAGTCATACTCCCCAGACCACCAGTCTCTCTACAATTATTTTAGGATGTTTCACTATGCACAAGCTGTTTTGATTGAACTGACCAGTCAAAGCCCATTGATTTCTCTAAGCACATCCTTGGCTACAGTTTCCTTACACTCCTGCTGCTTCTATTATTTAGATTCAAGTACAGAGGAGAAACATGTAGGTAGAAGAAACAATCATAGTCTTACATGAAATATATCATTTACTGAGTCACATAGATCATTTCATTGATTTAACAAGAAATGCAAAGAGAATCCTAGACCTGATTTTCTTTAGCATCAAAGCATAATATTGGGGCTTCCCTGGTGGTGCAGTGGTTGAGAATCCGCCTGCCAATGCAGGGGACACGGGTTCGTGCCCCGGTCTGGGAGGATCCCACATGCCGTGGAGCGGCTGGGCCCGTGAGCCGTGGCCGCTGTGCCTGCGCGTGCTCCGCAACGGGAGAGGCCACAACAGTGAGGCCCGCATACCAAAAAAAAAAAAAAAAAAAAGCATAATATTGTACTCTCTTCCTGTCAACAAATTGAGTTTACCACAACCAACATCTGACTGTGGTAAACTTACAGTTTTTGCTCTCTTAATAGTGATCTGAATTATTTAACATCCCAATTGAAGGGTGAACTACAGAATCTCTATATCCCTTCCAGATAGTGCTATATTTCTTCAACTTTCTTCTATGGCCTCACCCAAATCCACTCCAGGGGCTAACTGTGAGGCTATACCAAGGCATTAGTTATTGAACCTGGTACTTATAGCATGAATATCCCTTTAAGGTATCAAGGTACATGCAATCCTACGGGGGATAAAATCTCCTTTGAAAATAAAAATTTTATAGTGCTAAAACAGTCCATGAAAAGTCTCATAAATCTTGTTTTGCTACAGATTTTCACAATAGAGTAGGATTTTAAAATGTATAAAATTAGAAGATTGAATTTCAAGATCTAGTTCATATACAGGAACAGCAAACAGTTAAACATTTAATTGTACTCCTTAGACTGTGAAAATTACATATGAAGGAGGCTTGAAAACTCATGAGCATATAAGTAAAATTGGAAATAGTTTAACCTGAGTGGACCTCTGAGTGGACACAGTGACAATAACCTATTAATACATAATAGGATTTAAGGACACAGAGAAAATACCCTGATCAGAATGTCCTCACCTCTCTCTACCATAATAGGTGCTCTTCCATATTCATTCTTCTGTGTCTTCTGAGTTTTTTGAGTTGCTTCATTAGGTACTTTTTCTTAAGTATAACACAGATTTATACCCCCAAGCCAACACAGCACTGAGAGCTTGATATTTCCCCAGAGAAATGGGAGTCAATACTGGTTGCTGAGCGTGAATATGCTAAGAGTCAAGAGACAGTTACAGAGATGAGCAGGAGAACACCAGAAATTTCTTCTCACTTTGCATTATGATCACATTTTAAATCTCATTTTGACGGACATTAATGGTTTTCATGTTACCTTACAATTTAAATTAAAATAATGAGAATATTTTAACATTATTATGCCTTATATAAAATATGCATTTAAAAGCATAGATCTTCTTTAGATGAACCTCCTTTCCCACCCAGAAACATCTAAAAGGAAATCTATCAGCCAAGTCCTCTCATACTCATTTAAAATTTACACAAAGCATATGACATTGATATTTTTAATACAAATCTTCTTTCAGATGGCCTTTTTCTGGTAATAATATACTATTAGTAACAATTATTATTGATAACATTTATTGATTGTTTACTTTTGCCAAGGGCATATAATACTACATCACCTATATCAAATGGCCAGAACTATATAAGTTTGCAAATAGGAATAAATTTTTTTAAGAAACTTCCTTTAGTTCAGCCATTTCCTTGGAAAATATCTCCAGGGCAATCTGCAGAAGAACCAAGAACATTAAGGACTATTGATTGGTTTAACTTTCTCTATAGTCAACAAGGAGCTTGATTGACTTCTAAGACATGTAAGTTAATGATTGCCTGTGAAACAGGTAATACCCAATGTCCTGATTTCAACCTGTGAATTATTATTCAGAAAATTTGGATTCCTGAGTTACTTATCAAAGGAATTATTAATTACAGTGTGCCCTGAGAGTATATTTCTATTTATGATACTCACTTCATTAGATGTATGTATTTGTTTAGAAAGTCACCATGAAAATCCATTAAAAAAATCCTATCACTACAAAGTTAAATGTGTCCTAATTTTCTAACTAATTTGTATTGAGTTACTACAGGGTACTGGGAGTAAAGATTTGCTATAAGCAGAAATTTAATTCATGCAAAACAATTTAGCCTTTGCTGTTCAGAACCTCACCATAGCACAAGGAAGACCACACATTACATGAAGAGTTCATAGAGCCTTTTCTCAGTCCCTTGGAATTAGATACACTGAGTTAGCGTCTATTGAGATGGGGCCATCGTGGCAAATGGAATAAATGTACACCTTCCCATGGCAATAGAACAATTGTAATAATTTTATGTTACTAAGCAGACTCAGATCCAGAAGTATGAAAGTATTAGTGGTAATCTAAACTCATCAGCTGAAAAACACTGACAGTTTGATGGTTACAAGAATATTTTCACTGCTCACATCTTTGCAAGTGGAAAAATAATAGTGTGATTAAAATTTAGAAAACTCTCTGGCCCAGAGTTGTGTGTGATAGCAGTAAAACATGTTAATTTCTTGACAAGCTGAAAATGTAGGGTAGAAACCCTTTTACTTACAGTCAATTCTAGCCCCATTTCAAAATTGGAAAGGAACTCAAATTTATAAATACCTTCTGAAATACCTGCTTAATCAGACTATTTCAATATAGCCCCAAGGTAATGAAAAGACAAAGTCATAAACATCTAAATTTTTAAGAAATGAATAAATTTTACATTGAAAATATATATTTTTTCAAAAGAGGATTCTAAGGACCCCTCATTGTAAAATTGTTTATTGTAATGAAGGGCTACATGTGTTTTCAGTGTCTTCTTTATATAAAAATATTGAGATTTTAAGATTGGGTTTATTCATTTAAATAATTATGGACATTAGGTTGGGTAATCTGGTTAAGATCCTGACCTAAAAGTAGAAATGCTAACAGTCTTCATATGGCAAATACATCTATGTAAGAATTACACATTTGAAAAATCATTGAGAATTACAAAAAAGTAAATTTTATTAATTTTTCATAGTTTGGTTTTAAAAAGTTTTAAAAGTCAAATGTTAAAATAAAAATAAAAAGAGATAAAGAAACAGCATGATGCATGAGCTTCTTCCACTAAAGTCATTATAATTGAATCATTCTGTTCTTCTATTGAGATTATAATGGATCCATACAATGTAAGCAAGTGAGACTAATAATGGCATCCATCCTCATAAGCATGCCATTAAGACAGAAGATGACAGCAGAAGCAAGAGGAGAAACAACACTATGCATAAATCACTCTGACCTAGAAGATTAAAGGAAATACAAAAAGAAACTGTGAACACACAACTAGCAGTAGTCTCAGAACATGTAACTTGGGTGGATCAGCTATCAGTAGGGCATGCAGAGTGGCATGGCTCCTAACATAATATAATACATCCAGAGGACATCTGAGAAAGATATCGGAGGGAAAAAAGCTAAATATTAGTCAGTAATAAGACCACTGTTTGGATAAAAGTTCTCATTAAAATATCTACTTACCTAATAACTCAAATAAGGTACAAGAGTTCATTTCCACCTAGACTGAATACATTTAGGTGATTTCACACTTCCTTTTTTGCTTTACCAGCAAAATTGAACTTACCAGTGGGCTCTGATATTAAGTAGTTCTGATGATATCAAAATCTTAGCTGTTAGCAGCTGTGGAGTAATTATGTTATTGCATGACCACAGGTTGTACCCATACCCTTATGTATCTCTTCAGTTCTGTTCCAGACATTATTTTACTGACTGTATCTCACTGAACTTGTTTATTTTCTAAATGTTCATATTGGTTGCAAAAGTTGACCTAGTAGACTAGGTAGAAAAATCTGCATCTCAAATAACCTTCTAACATTCCAAAAACCACAATTAATTTACTAAAATATAATATTTGAAAATAATTATAAATTCCTATGGTCAAAAATATGTAACAAAGAACTAAATGCTTACCTCTTGATGGTTTAGAGCAGGAGTCAGCAAACGTTTTCTCTAAAGGGCCAGATCATAAATATTTTCAGCTTTGTGGGCCATATGGTCTATGTCTGCAATGGTCTGATTGTTTTCCCCTGATATTCATATCTTTAAATCCCAATGCCCAATATATTGGTATTATGAGTGAGAACTTTGGGAGTTGATTAGTATTCTTATAAAAGAGATCACAGACTTCAGCGAACATCCCGAGCTGAGGTGTCGGCTCAGCTGTTTCACGACGAACTCTGGTCTGAAGGGCCAGGGGCAAGGCCTGTGCACAGGACCTGCTATGAGCAAGTGAAACAGACTAAGCACAGAGGAAAAAAGGTGGATGGGCTGGGCCTGAAGTGAGATTGCCAGATTTATGTCCTTTCCAGATGAAATGTGGATCCTCTATGAACAGGAGGTGTGAAAAGAGAGGACCTCCAAGATGGCAGAGGAGTAAGATGTGGCGATTACCTTCCTCCCCACAAATACATCAAAAATATATCTACATGTGGAACTCCTACAGAAAACCTATTGAATGCAGGCAGAAGATTTCAGACTTCCCCAAATCCATGTGGCTGACAGGGTCTTGGTACTCCAGGCGGCTGTCAAGCCTGAGCCTCTGAGGTGGGAGAGCCAAGTTCAGGACTTTGGATCACCAGAGACCTCCCAGCCCCACATAATATCAATCAGTGAGAGCTCTCCCAGAGAGCACCATCTCAACACTAAGACCCAGCTTCACTCAATGACCAGCAAGCTACAGTGCTGGACACCCAATGCCAAACAACTAGAAAGACAGGAACACAACCCCACCCATTAGCAGAGAGGCTGGCTAAAATCATAAGTTCACAGAAACCCCCAAACACGCCACTGGACCTGGTCCTGCCCACCAAAAAGACAAGATCCAGCCTCATCCACCAGAAGACAGGCACCAGTCCCCTCCACCAGGAAGCCTACACAATGGACTGAGCCAATCTTACCCACTGGGGGAAAACAACAAAAACAATGGGAACTAAGAACCTGCAGCCTGTGAAAAGGAGACCCCAAATGTAGTAAGTTAAACAAAATGAGAAGACATAGAAATACACAACAGATGAAGGAGTAAGGTAAAAACCCACCAGGCCAAACAAGTGAAGAGGAAATAGGCAGTCTACCTGAAAAAGAATTCAGAGTAATGCTAGTAAAGATGATCCAAAATCTTGGAAATGGGAAGGAGAAAATACAAGAAACATTTAATAAGGACCTAGAAGAACTAAAGATCAAACAAACGAAAAAAACAGTAAGTGAAATTTAAAATTCTCTAGAAGGACTCAATAGCAGAATAACTAAGACAGAAGAATGGATAAGGGACCTGGAAGATAAAATAGTGGTAATAACTACCACAGAGCAGAATAAAGAAAAAAGAATGAAAAGAACTGAGGACAGTCTCAGAGACCTCTGGGACAACATTAAAAGCACCAACATTCGAATTATAGGGGTCCCAGAAGAAGAAGAGAAAAAGAAAGGGACTGAGAAAATATTTGAAGAGATTATAGTTGAACATTTCCCTAATATGGGAAAGAAAATAGTCAATCAAATCCAGGAAGCACAGAAAGTCCCAAAGAAGTTAAATCCAAGGAGAAACACACCAAGACATATATTAATCAAACTATCAAAAAGTAAGTTCAAAGAAAAAATATTGCAAGCAGAAAGTAAAAATCAAGAAATATCATATAAGGGAATCCCCATAAGGTTAACAGCAGATCTTTCAGCAGAAACTCTGCAAGCCAGGAGAGTGGCAGAACATATTTAAAGTGATGAAAGGGAAAAAACCTACAACTAAGATTACTCTACCCAGCAAGGATCTCATTCAGATTTGATGGAGAAATTAAAAACTTTACAGAGAAGCAAAAGCTAAGAGAATTCAGCACCAACAAACCAGCTTTACAACAAATGCTCAACGAACTTCTCTAGGCAGGAAACACAAGAGAAGCAAAAGACCTAAAATAACAAACCCAAAACAATTAAGAAACTGGTAATAGGAACATACATATCAATAACTACCTTAAATGTAAATGTATTAAATGCTCCCACCAAAAGACACAGACTGGCTGAATGGATACAAAAACAGGAACTGTATATATGATGTCTATAAGAGACCCACTTCAGACCTAGGGACACATAAAGACTGAAATTGAGGGGATGAAAAAAGATATTCCATGCAAATGGAAATCAAAAGAAGCTGGAGTAGCAATTCTCATATCAGACAAAATAGACTTTAAAATAAAGACTGTTACAAGAGACAGAGAAGGACACTACATAATGATCAAGGGATCAATCCAAGAAGAGGATATAACAATTGTAAAATATTTGTGCACCCAACATAGGAGCACCTCAATACATAAGGCAAATACTAACAGCCATAAAAGGGGAAATCCACAGTAACACAATCGTAGTAGGAGACTTTAACACCCCATTTTCACCAATGCAGAGATCAAACAAAAGGAAATTAATAAGGACACACAAGCTTTAAATGACACACTAAATAAGATGGACTTAATTGATATTTATAGGACATTCCATCCAAAAACAACAGAATAAACTTTCTTCTCAAGTGCTCATGGAACATGCTCCAGGATACATCATATCTTGTGTCACAAATCACGCCTTGGTAAATTTAAGAAAATTGAAATAATATCAAGTATCTTTTCCAACTAAAATGCTATGAGACTAGATATCAATTACAGGAAGATAACTGTAAAAAATATAAACACTTGGAGGCTAAATAATACGCTGTTACGTAACTGAGAGATTGCTGAAGAAATCAAAGAGAAAATCAAAAAATACCTAGAAAAAGGTGACAGTGAAAATGACCCAAAACCTGTGGGCTGCAGCAAAAGCAGTTCTAAGAGGGAAGTCTATAACAATACATTTCTACCTCAAGAAACAAGAAAAATCTCAAATAAACAATCTAACCTTACAACTAAAGCAATTAGAGAAAGAAGAACAAAAGTTAGCATAAGAAAACTAATCATAAAGATCAGATCAGAAATAAATGAAGAAACAATGAAGCAAACAACAGCAAAGATCAATAAAATTAAAATCTGGTTCTTTGAGAAGATAAATAAAATTGATAAACCATTAGACAGACTCATCAAGAAAAAAAGGAAGAAGACTCAAATCAACAGAATTAGAAATGAAAAAGGAGAAGTAACAACTGACACTGCAGAAATACAAAGGATCATGAGAGATTACTACAAGCAACTATATGCCAATAAAATGGACAACCTGGAAGAAATGGACACATTCTTAGAAAAGCACAGCCTTCCAAGACTGAACCAGGAAGAAATAGAAAATATAAACAGATGAATCACAAGCACTGAAATTGAAACTGTGATTAAAAATTTTGCAACAAACAAAAGACCAGGACCAGATGGTGGCTTCACAGATGAATTTTTTCAAACATTTACAGAATAGCTAAGACCTATCCTTCTCAAACTCTTCCAAAATATAGCAGAGGGATGAACACTACCAAACTCATTGTATGAGGCCACCATCATCCTGAAAACAAAACCAGACAAAGATGTCACAAAAAACCTACAGTCCAATATCACTGATGGACATAGATGCAAAAGTCCTCAACAGAATACTAGCAAACAGAATCCAACAGCACATTAAAAGGTTGATACACCATGATCAACTGGTGTTTACCCTAGGAATGCAAGGATTCTTCAATATACACAAATCATTCAATGTGATACACCATATTAACAAACTGAAGGAGAAAAACCATATAATCATCTCAATAGATGTAGAAAAATATTTCAACAAAATTCAACACCCACTTATGATAAAAACTCTCCAGAAAGTAGGCATAGAGGAAATGTACCTCAACATAATAAAGGCCATAGATGACAAACCCACAGCCAACATCATTCTCAATGGTGAAAAACTGAAACCATTTCCACCAGGATCAGGAACAAGACAAGGTTGCCCACTCTCACCACTGTTCTTCAACATAGTTTTGGAAGTTTTAGTGACAGCAATCAGAGAAGAAAAAGAAATGAAAGGAACCCAAATTGGAAAAGAAGAAGTAAAACAGTCATGGTTTGCAGATGACATGATACTATACATAGAGAATCCTAACGATACTAACAGAAAACTACTAGAGCTAATCAATGAATTTCCTAAAGTAGCAGGATACAAAATCAATGCACAAAAATCTCTTGCATTCCTATATACTAATGATGAAAAATCTCAAAGAGAAATTAAGGAAACACTCCCATTCACCATTGCAACAAAAAGAATAAAATACTGAGGAGCAAACCTACCTAAGACAAAAGACCTGTATGCAGAAAACTGTAAGACACTGATGAAAGAAATTAAAGATGATACAAACAGTTGGAGAGATATACCATGTTCTTGGATTGGGAGAATCAATATTGTGAAAATGACTATACTATCCAAAGCAATCTACAGATATAATGCAATCCCTATCAAACCACCAATGGTATTTTTCACAGAACTAGAATAAAAAATTTCACAATTTGTATGGAAACACAAAAGACCCTGAATAGCCAGAGCAATCTTGAAAAGAAAAACAGAGCTGGAGGAATCAGACTGCCTGACTTCAGATTATACTACAAAGCTACAGTAATCAAAACAGTATGGTACTGTCACAAAAACAGAAATACAGATGAATGGAACAGGATAGATATCCCAGAGATAAACCCATGCTCATATGGTCACCTTATCTTTGATAAAGGTGGCAAGAATATACAATAGAGAAAAGACAGCCTCCTCAGTAAGTGGTGCTGGGAAAACTGGACAGTTATATGTAAAGAATGAAATTAGAACACTCCCTAAAACCATACCCCAAAATAAACTCAAAATGGATTAAAGACCTAAATGTCAGTCCAGACACTATAAAACTCTTCTAGGAAAACATAGGCAGAGCATTCTATGACATAAATCACAGCAAGATCCTTCTTGTTCCACCTCCTAGAGAAATGGAAATAAAACAAAAATAACAAATGTGACCTAATGAAACTTAAAAGCTTTTGCCCAGCAAAAGAAGCCATAAAGAAGATGCAAAGACAACCCTCAGAATGGGAGAAAATATTTGTGAATGAAGCAACTGACAAACTATTAATCTCCAAAATATGCAAGCAGCTCATGTAGCTCAATATCAAAAAGCAAACAACCCAATCCAAAAATGGGCCCAAGACCTAAATAGACATTTCTCCAAAGAAGATATACAGATTGCCAACAAACACATGAAAGGATGCTCTATATCACTAATCATTAGAGAAATGCAAATCAAAACTACAATAATGTATCACCTCCTGCTGGTCAGAATGGCCATCATCATAAAATCTATAAACAATAAGTGCTGGAGAGGGTGTGGAGAAAAGGGAACCCTCTTGCACTGTTGGTGGGAATGTTAATTGATACAACCACTATGGAGAACAGTATGGAGGTTCCTTAAAACCTAAAAATAGAACTACCATATGACTCAGCAATTCCACTACTGAGCATATACCCTAATAAAAACATAATTCAAAAAGAGTCATGTACCACAATGTTCATTGCAGTTCTATTTACAATAGCCAGGACATGGAAGCAACCTAAGTGTCCATCGACAGATGAATTGATAAAAAGACATGGCACATATATACAATGGAATATTACTCAGCCATAAAAAGAACTGAAATTGAGTTATTTGTAGTGAGGTGGATGGACCTAGAATCTGTCCTACAGAGTGAAGTAAGTCAGAAAGAGAAGAAAAGTTACCATATGCTAACACACATGTATATATATGGAATCTAAAAAAAAAAAAAGGTTCTGAAGAACCTAGGGGCACGACAGGAATAAAGACACATGTGGAGAGTGGACTTAAGGACTCAGGGGTGTAACGGCAACCTGGGACGAAGTGGGAGAGTGGCATAGACATACATACACTACCAAATATAAAATAGATAGCTAGTGGGAAGCAGCCGCATAACTCAGGGAGATCAGCTTAGTGTTTTGTGACCACCTAGAGGGGTGGGATAGGGAGGGTGGGGGGGAGATGCAAGAGGCAGGGGATATAGGGATATAAGTATACATATCAGTGATTCACTTTGTTATACAGCAGTAATTAACAGAATATTGTAAAGCAACTATACTCCAATAAAGATGTTAAAAAAAGAAAAGAGAGAGAGCTCACAGAGACTGTCCTAGCCCTTTGCACGAGGTGAGGATAAAGGAAAAATTAGTGACCAGGATAATGGCCGTCATCTGACCATGTTGGTGCTTAGATCCAGTTTCTAAGCCTCTTGAATTGTGAGAAAAACTTTCTCTTGTTTATATGCTACCGAGTCTGTGGGTTGCAACTCAGTCTGTTATAGTAGCCCAAACAGACTAAGATACTAGTATGCAACGTCATTGTGTGCAAAAGTAGTGATAGATGACATGACTGTTTTTCAATGACTTTTCTTTTTTTTTTATAAAAACAAGTGGTCACCAGGTTTGGCCCATTGGCTTTAGTTTGCCCACAAATGGTTTAAGAAAACCTGAAAGTAAAATAATACTTTAACTAATTTTGGAATCAAATTTACAAAAGGCAAGTTTATCCTCTACATCATATTTTGTCTTTCCTCTGATAATAATATTGTAGACATAAGTATCACACTGAAACATTTTAAATTCATTATGTCTAATGATTTGTTTCACTTTTTCTTATTTAAAACACAGATTGTAGCCCAAAACTCAAAATGCATAATATTTTGTAAAACCATGATTATAGGAAGTGAAGAAGTACACAAATATTAAAGTGTTTAGGAATTAAACATAAAGTATAAGTTGTATATATATATATATATATATATTTTTTTTTTTTTGGTACACGGGCCTCTCACTGTTGTGGCCTCTCCTGTTGTGGAGCACAGTCTCCAGATGCGCAGGCTCAGTGGCCATGGCTCACGGGCCTAGTTGCTCCGCGGCATGTGGGATCTTCCCAGACCGGGGCACGAGCCCATGTCACCTGCATCGGCAGGTGGACTCTCAACCATGGTACCACCAGGGAAGCCCTAAGTTGTATATTATTGTTCAGTTGTAACCAGACATATTATTATCCTAGCTGGACATAGCTTAGGTTGAAGATATTATACTTACAAATGTCACCACAGGTATATTTGTTCACCAGATTACATGTTAGTTATTTAAACCCTTTCTGACTCTGTGCACTGGCTCATGTTGTCATGCTGCCATTTAGGTCAGATTGTCAAGAAGAGTATGTCTAACAGCCACTTCCTTGGATCAGAAGTTGTAATCTACTTACCAACTTTTAATGATTCTAAATTAAAAGAATTATTCAAAATAATAATTAAAAAAAATTTTGTTTCTGGATTTAACAGCCGAGCAGTAAAGTTTTTATTTTTATTTCTATTTATTTTTAAGGGAAATACTCTTCACTCTGAGAAGCAGAATTCTTCACTGTCAGAATTTCCCTGTGTTCCACAGTAAATAGAAACTGTCATTCAACTAATAAAAAGTGTAAAGAAGCATAAAATTGTAAAAGTTACCACATAATGCGTGATTCCCCTGATTTATTCTAGTGCTCTCTCACAGAATTTAGAAAATGAGCCCCTTATTTTCCTCATGTCACGTTTGGAGACTTCTGTTGGTATTTTATTATCTGTAAATTTTCTCCAGTTATTTATTCTCATCAGTTAAAGTTGGATAAAAAAAATGTATTCTTCCTCTAACTTCTGATGATGCAGTTCTGTACTTATGCAACACTGTCACTTTTCTTTGTGGTATTCATAAGTAATGAAAGCAGTTTCGTCAATGTATCTTTTGTATTAAGGGTCCCTTCCTGAAAGTAGGGCATTTAGTTCTGTAATTCTTAGAATCTTCTGAAGGCTTAGGCCAGTTTTGTTGGGGAGCAGTAGGGTAGATACTCACTGTAAAAACATTTCTTTAAACTCCATTTTCTTGACTATATGTAGGAAAATCAGAGGCAACATATATTGAATGCATACATTCTAAACAAGTTGATTTTATTTCAGATTGTTTGCCACTAACTTCTAGAGTAAAATTGAAGAGATGTTTCAACCAGCTGATTTGAATTCAAAAGGATTATTATGATATACTGAATGATAAGATATATTAATATATATTACAGTTTACACTAACAAGGAATTTGAAACCCAATTTAGTAGCTTAAGTTTAATTCACGACATTTTTAGTAGTTCAGTTCTGGTTTGTGCCTGTATTCTATTGAATATGCCAATTTCCCTCTAAACTATGGAATTTTCTCAGGTTTGAAGAACTCTTCATTCTTCTGTTAATGATCATAAGCTCAGATATCCTCATTCACTTTTTGCTTGTGTTATCTAAGAACATGGAGAAGATAAGCCAATATCTAAACCTTATCATTAAAAAGTGTTTTGTTATTTGGTCTAAAAATTTACTAGCCCAGAAAATAACTCTGTTTAAAAAAAGAAAGAAAAGGTACACAGCCAAGAGTGTATATTCAAATTAATTGTTTAAATTACCTGTAGTAAGGCAAATTGATTTTATGTTAAAATATTTTTTTATAAATCCATTAAATTTAATAATATAGGGACTTGGAAAAATTTATGTTGGCTAGAAGACCTGGATGCCACCAAATAAAAATCCATGCTTCTCAGGATGAATTCTTTATGCTAAAAGTTAAAGAATTCTTACCGTATTTTATTTTATTTTTATTGAAGTATAGTGTATTTAAAATATTATATTAGTTTCAGGTGTATAGCTTAGTAATTCAGTATTTTTATAGATTATAATTCATTAAAAGTTATAAAATAATGGCTATATTTCCCTGTGCTGTACAGTATATCATTCTTGCTTATCTATTTCATACATGTATTTTGTATCTCTTAATCTCATTCCCTTATCTTGCTGCTCCCTCTTCCAAGTGGTAACCACTAATTTGTTATCTGTATCTGTGAGTCTGTTTTTGTTTTGCTACATACATTCCTCTGTGTTATTTCTTAGATTCCACACATAAGTGATATCACAGAGTGTTTGTCTGACTAATTTCACTAAGGATAATATTCTCTAGGTCCATCCACATTGCTGCAAATGACAGAATTTTATTCTTTTCTTTATGGCTAAGTATTAATAATTCTCCTTTATACACACACATACACACCCCTACCTACAGTGCTTGAGTTGCTTCCATATCTTGGCTATTATAAATAGTGCTGCTATGAACATTGGGGTACATTTGTCTTTTAAAATTACTTTTTGTTTTATTTAGCTATATTCCAGGGAGTGGAATTTCTGGATCACATGGTAGTTCTATTTTTAGTTTTTTAAAGAAACTCCATAATATCTTCCATAGTGGCTGCACCAATTTAAATTCTCACTACCATTATACAATGGTTCCCTTTTCTCCCCATCTTCACCAACATTTGTCATTCATAGTATTTTTGATGATAACCATTCTGAAATGTGTGAGGAGATATTTCATTGTTGCTTTAATTTACATTTCTCTAATTAGAGATGTTGAACCTCTTTCCATGTGCCTGTTAGCCATCTGTATTCTTCTTTGGAAAAATGTCTATTCAAGTCTTCTGCCCAGTTTTAAATTGGGTCATTTGTTTTTTGATATTGAATTATATGAGCTGTTTATATATTTTAGATCTTAACCCCTTGTAGGGCATATCATTTGCAGTTATTTCCTCTCACTTAGTACGTTGTCTTTCTGTTTTGATGATGGTTTCCTTTGCTGTGCAAAAGCTTTAAGTTTAATTAGATCTCATTTGTTTATGTTTGCTTTTATTTTTTTCTTGCCGTAAAATACAGGCCCAAAAATATTGCTATGATTTATGTCAAGGAGTGTTTTGTTTATATTCTCTTCTAGGAATTTTATAGTTTCACATCTTATATTTAGGCCTTTAATCCATTTTCAATTTATTTTTTATATTTTGTGAGGAAATGTTCTAATCACATTCTTTTACATGTAGCTTTACAGTTTTCCCAGTACTACTTATTGAAGAGACTTTCTAGCCTCCATTATATATTCTTGCCTCCTTTGCCATAGATTAGTTGACCATAGATGTGTGGGTTTATTTCTGAGCTCTCTTTTCTATTGTGTTGATCTATGTGTCTGTTTTTGTTCCAGTACCATGATGTTTTGATGACTGTAACTTTGTAGTATAGTCTGAAGTCAGGGAGTGTGATCTCTGTAACTTTATTCTTTTTTCTTAAGTTGCTTTGACTATTTGTGGTCTTTCCTGATTCCATATAAATTTTTGGAGTATTCATCCTAGTTCCATGAAAAATATCATGAGTATTTTGATAAAGGTTGCATTAAATTTGTATATTGCTTTAGGTAGTATGGCCATTTTAATAATATTAATTCTTCCAATACAAGAGCACAGGACATCTTTTCATTTCTTTGTATTGTATTCAATTTCCTTTATCAGTGTTTTATAATTTTCAGAGTGTATGTCTTACAGCTCCTCAGTTAAGCTTATTCCTAGGTATTTTATTATTTTTGATGTGATTTTAAACAGAATTGTTTATTTCCTTTCTCTCTTTTTGTTAGTTCATTATTACTTTAGAAAAGCCACATATGTGTGTATATTAATCTTGTATCCTGCAACTTAACTGAATTCATTTATTAATTCTAATAGTTTTTTGGTGGTGAATTTAAGGTTTTCTATATACAGTGTTGTGTAATCTGCAAATAGTGAGTTTACTTATTTCCTTCAGATGTGGTTGTCTTTTATTTTTTATTTTTTTTGTCCGGTTGCTGTAACTAGGACTTCCAATACTATTTTAAATAGCAGTGGTGATTGTGGGCATCCTAGTTTTTTCCTGAAATTAGAGGAAAGGCTTCAACATTTCACCATTGAAATTATGTTAGCTGTGGGCTTAGCATAAATAACCCATTTTTATTTTGAGATATGTTCCCTCTATACTTACTTTGATGAGAGTTTTTTCTCATGAATGGATGTTGAACTTTTTTTTTTTTTTTTTTTTTGCGGTACGTGGGCTTCTCCTGCTGTGGAGCACAGGCTCCGGACACGCAGGCTCAGCAGCCATGGCTCACGGGTCCAGCTGCTCCGTGGCATGTAGGATCTTCCCAGACCAGGACATGAACCCATGTCCCCTTCATCAGCAGGCGGACTCTCAACCACTGCACCACCAGGGAAGCCCATGGATGTTGAACTTTGTCAAATGCCACATCTATTGAGATGATCATGTGATTTTTGTCCTTTCGTTGTTAATGTGGTGTATCCCATTGACTGATTTGCAAATATTGAACCATCTTTGCATCACTGGAATAAATCCCACTTGCCCATGGTATATGATCTTTTTACATATTGTTGGATTTCTTTGCTAATATTTTTTGAGGATTTTTGCAAATAGATACTTCAAAGACATTGGCCTGTAATTTTCCTTTTTGTTGTATCTCTTGTCTGGTTTTGCTATCAGGGGGTAGTGATGGCCTTGTAGAATGAATTTGAGAAGTTCCTTCCTCTTCAATTTTTGGAATCATTTGAGAATGATTAGTTTCCCAAAAATGTATTAATGCTTCTTTATATGCTTGGTAGAATTCCCCTGTAAAGCTATTCAGTCCTGGACTTTATTTGCTGGGACTTTTCTTTATTTACAAATTAAATTTCACTCCTAGTGATCTATCTGTTCAAATTGTTTCTTTTTAAATTATTGTATTTATTTATTTTCCTTATTTTTATTTTTATTTTTTTGCTGCATTGGGTCTTAGTTGCAGCACATGGGATCTTTGTTGAGGCATGTGGGATCTTTTTCATTAGAGCTCATGGTCTGCTTGGATTTCTCTCTAGTTGCGGCACTCGGCCTTCTCTCCAATTGTGGTGTGCAGGTTTTCTCTCTCTAGTTGTGACACCTGGGGCTCCAGGGTGCATGGGCTGTGTAGTTTGCAGCACGTGGGCTCTCTTGTTGAGGTGGGCGAGCTCAATTGTTGCAGTGCATGGGCTTATTTGCCCTGCAGCATGTGGGATCTTAGTTCCCCAACAGGGGATCAAACCTGTGTCTCCTGCATTGGAAGGTGGATTCTTTTCCACTGGACCACCAGGGAAGTCCCAAATTGTTTTTTCTTGATTCAGTCTTGGCAGGTTGTATGTTTCTAGAAATTTGTCCATTTCCTCTAGAGTATACAAATTTGGGGCATATAATTGTTCATAGTGCTCTCATGATTTTTTTGTATCACTTGGTATCAATTGTGATTTTTTTCTCACATTTCTTATTTTATATGGGTCCTTTCTCTTTTCTTCTTGGTGAGCATTGCTAAAGGTTTATCAATTTTTTTTTAATATTCAAAAATCCACCTCTTGGTTTCATTGATTTTTCTATTATTTTTTTGTCTCTTTTATTTATTTATTCTCTAATGTTTATTATTTGCTTCCTTTTGCTAACTGTGGTCTCTGTTTGTTCTTCCTTTTCTATTTCCTTTAGATGGTTTTTAGGTTGTTTATTTGAGATGTTCCTTATTTCCTGAGGAAGGTCTGTATCAGTATAAACTTATCTTTTAGAATTGCTTCTGTTGCATCCCATAGATTTTGGAAAGTTGTGTTTCCACTTTCATTTGTCTTGGGGTATTTTCTGATTTCCTTTTTGGTTTCCTCTTTGACCCATTGGTTATTTAGTAGCATTTTGGTTAGTCTCCACATGTTTGTTCTTTTCCCATTTTTCTTTCTGTAATTGACTTCTAGTTTCTTACTGATGTGTTTGGAAAAAAAATTTGGTTTAATTTCTACCCTAAAAAATTTGTAAGACCTGTTTTGTAGCCTAGCATGTGATCTATTCTAGAGAATATTACATGTGCATTTGAAAAGACTGTGTATTGTGCTATTTTTGTATGTTAATGTCCTATAGATATCAATTAAATCCAGCTACTCTATAGTGCCACTTAAGACCACTGTTGGCTTTATTGATTTTCTGTCTGGATGATCTGTCATGTGGCATGTTAATGTCCACTACTGTTAATGTATTATTGTCTTCTACTTTTATGACTGTTAATATTTGCTTTATATATTTAGGTGGTCCTGTATTGGGTGCCTATATGTTAACAAGTGTAATATACAGTTTTTGAATTGATTCCTTTATCATTATATAATACCTTTTTTTTGTATTTTGTTATAGCCTTAGTTTTAAAATCTATTTTGTCTGATATTGGTATTGCTACCCCACTTTCTTGTCGTTTCCATTCACATGAATTATCTTTTTCCATCTTTTCACTTTCAGTCTGTGTGTGTCTTTAGCTCTGAAGTTTGTCTCTTGCACACAGCATATAGATAGGTTTTGTTCTTTTATCCAATCAGCCACCCTATGTCTTTTGATTGGAGCATTTAGTCCACTGATGTTTTAACTAATTATTGGCCAATGCAGGGGACAGAAGTTTGAGCCTTGGTCTGGGAAGATCCCACATGCCGCAGAGCAACTAAGCCCATGCACCACAACTACTGAGCCTGCACTCTAGAGGCTGCACACCACAACTACTGAGCCCACATGCCACAACTACTGAAACCTGCATGCCTAGAGCCTGTGCTCCACAACAAGAGAAACCATTGCAATCAGAAGCCCACACACCACAATGAAGAGTAGCCCCCGCTCGCTACAACTAGAGAAAACCCACGCATAGCAACAAAGACCAAACACAGCCTAAATAAATAAATAAATAAATAATTACCTGTACAAGTTGTCTATGCAATATGATCCAAATGGAATTTTATAAAAGATTAGACTGGTAACAATGTACAAGGTAGACTGGACTGAGAATCAATATTGGAATCTGGAAAACATCCCAAGACATGATATTCTAAGTGATGTATGACAATGTTTTGGCTACATTCCTGTAGTTTTAGGTGAACATTTGGTCAATAATTCATATTTTTGCACTTAAAAACTATACATTTTTCTTGTATATTTGATTTATTTCAATACCTAATCTAAATTATAAACCAAGAATCATCATCCTGGGTGCTATTGACATTCTGGGCTGGATTCCAATAGCTAACCTCTCAATTTGTGACAAACAAAAATGTCTTTAGACATTGTCAAATGTCATCTAGGGGGCAAAGTATTCCCCAGTTGAGTATCTTTGCTATATTCTAAGATTTTCCTATTTTTAAAAAAATTTTAACGCTTAAACTGTATATAATTCCTTTTCACAATAATGACGTATAACAAACACTCTCAAGTATTTAGTGGCTTACAACAACAAATGTCTGTTTTTCTCACTCAGAGATATAGGTGTCAGATGGGATTTGGCTGATCTTGGCAGGACTTGACTGAACCTGGTCAGCTTGGTTCCAGGCTATAGCTCAAGTTCAAGTATGCTCCATGTCTCTTATATCAGGGCCTAAGTCAAAGGGACAGACATGGGGTGTGTTCTCATGGTGATGTCAGGAATTTGACAAGACTGTCCAGACACATATGCACATTTCAACCTCCACTTTTATTTAGTCTTCTAATCTCTAGTTGACAAAAATCAAGGCATATAACTAAGGCCAAGGTAAAGGGCAGGGAAGTCATTCTGCCTATCATGCATTTATGACAAGAATGTGAAGTAAAGACATGGAACCAACAATTCAATCTACCACATCTACCACCTAGCCAAATGATAAATAAGGCTTGGTTTGTAGGTTTAGGTTTGTAGATGTATATATATATATATTACAGTAAACTGAGAGCTTCTTGGCACATAAGTGCTTAAAGAATAAATACATGAGCAAGACAATTGACATCATTATTTTACATTTTTAAATTATAAATAAGAGTTTTTAATACATAGATTAAATAGCATTACATATATAACATTAATGTTATTATATTAAAATAATATTGAAGTTATTAATAAAAAATCTTAAAATGAGAAACCATTTTGTAATTTATGCAGAATCATGATACACCTAAATTGTACTAATAATACTTATTGCTACTTGACATGATATTGATTCTAAAAATGATCTTGCTGGGACATTTGCATTCATGATTTTTCTTTTATTGATATTATTAAATAAATAGAGAAGAAAACAATCTTTATAATTTTTCTACAAGTAATTTTGACTTCTGCGTACTACTTTAATGACTAATTATTACTCACAAAATCTAGCTTCTCTGTTCTTCTTACCTCTCCTTTGTGTCCTTTTCTCAATAATTCTATAAATGCCCAACTGTGTGGAAATCAAAAGCAAGTTTTGGAATGACACCACAGCATGCTTTTATATAATAAGTAAAGATAGTGTTAAATTATAATGTAATTTCCCTTTGAAAAGAGAATTTGAATTTGAAAAATTATCTAACAAATTGAAGTGGCAAAGACTTCTTACTCTATTTTACTTCATTCGGTGAATCAAAAAGGTAACCAACAAGTCTGAGCATTGTCAGTAAAATTTGTAACTGAAAAGCAACTAATAACCATAGATATTTGGTCATTTGTTCTTTCCCTGGGATGATGTTCAAGAATATATTTGATTCACAAACCTAAATATACTGGGTACTTCATATTTTGCTTTATATAAATAAATGCATTATATATATATATATATATATATATATATATTAGGATCACAAGTTTATGGCCAGTTTCCAGAAATAAAAATAACACTATATATTATAGACAAAGTTTTAAAACCATGTTAGATACTATTTAGAAGAGATTCACATTCCTCCTAAAAAAATCCATTTAATGTAGAGGACTTGAGAAAATTGCCACAATAAAAATACGAATATTAATATATAGTTAAAGCTGTAGATATATATGACAGATAGAAAAAGAGAGACAGAAAGGCAGAGAGACATAGATGTCTCTTAGGCTACATCTGTTCATCACCACAGCTTTCTAATATCAGCCTGGACTATGGATAAGAAAAAAAACTGCAACTTTTCGAGTCATTATGTGCCAAGCATATTGTTCTTCTATGACCTATAGTACTCACAATAACTCTGTGAAGTAGATTTCATAATTGGTGGTTTGTCTGTTCAGTTTTATATAAGAAATAAGACACACAAAAGCAAAATGTCCTATTTCACAAGCTAATAAAAACGTAGTTCAAGCTTTGGTGTCCAGGTTAGTTTGCCTCCAAAGCACCTAATTATTTTTCCTATACCATGATTTCTTTTCCTACACTGATTCATTTTCTACTTGTAATTGCTTTATATCAACAATCTCTGTCTGCACTTTGCTCAGAGATCAGGTCTCACTTACAATTCCAAATGCTCCACTGCCTGCCATTGATCTGATTCTTTGACTTGAACCCTGAAGAATACTCTTGAATCTATATTGTTACCAGGTCTCAAATCAAATCCAAACAGATGCACAGCCCACCTAAGTTCAGGCATCTTTTTTCATGAACACTAGTATAAACATCTTTTAACTGAAAAGCATTCTTCTTTTAAAACACCTACATCATTTTCTGGAAGGCCTCTGGTAAAGAGTGTGCCTTAGAACCAGCATAGAAATTTAGTTTCCATCAACGCAAGTCCCTTCCCAGCCATAACTCCCTCTCCTAGAGCCTCCTCTTTTTGCCCTGTTTCCTTCTCAGGTATTAGAGGTCCTGTCTCAGTTTGCCATCCATTTTATTTTTCTTAATATACCTAATAACTATCATTTATTGTTATAGATTCAATAAGGGATGGATCTCACACACAAAAAATGATGTAACCAATTATTATAAATAGAAAACATTTTTCTAATTGTCACAAGCTTTTATTATATTAACTAGCCTTATCCATTATTTCCATTATACTCAAACACATGCTCATATGCTTAGAAATCCTGCCACTCCTTTGATTCTATCAGTCTGTCTTTTTTCAGACTATGATATTTAGAACTCAAGCAACTTCTTGGATATATAATCAATTATGTTTCAAAATCCCCTTTATCTGACTTTAAAAATGTCCACTTTCTATACTAGTTTTATTCGGTACTATCGGAAGTAATTTCCCTGAGGAAATATCATTTAAGGAATATGTCTAGGGTCCAGGCAAAGAGGGTGTAATCATACATTCTCCAGAAGGAATTTAAGTCCTCCTTTTTTAAGAGGACACCATTGATAGAACATGAGTTGGGTATATAGTTTTCAGGGTCTTTCCTCTCCATCCAGTTTTAAGAGAATCCTTTTAGATTCAACATCTTGGAACACCATGTAAAAGTACAAAAGAGTCACTATCTTTCTGATGCATCATCCCCATAAGGCATTTATATTTATGAATTATTAGCCTGTAGACTTATCTTACAGAATTGTATACCCCAAATATTCTTTTAAGAATGAGGGCAAAACATAAACATATTTAAAATAGATAAAAGTTAAAGTTTACTACCAACTGAATTTCACTAAAGAAATTTCTAAAGTATGTACTCCAATGAGAATAAAAAATAACCCCAGAGGGAAGGTGTGAAAAGCTAGACATTAAGAGTAGTAAATAGTAAATGAATAAGATATAAAACTAGAAAAAGTGTTCCAGAAACTAAAATGCTGGACATAAGTAGCATGTAATTAAGGAGATTGATGAAATAAAAATTAAGTAACTTAAGGTGTTTGAGTTATTAATATGTACAAAATTTCAAGTATGCTAAAAATTCAAGTGTAATTAATAAGAAAAGGAAATTAAACAAGCAGGATTTAGAGTAGTAGTATATTATTTTCAAACCAAAATTTAGATAACAGATGAAGAAAAACTAAAAATAAAAAGGTATTAAAAATAAACAGTAAGCAAAAGACACAGAATAGCCAAAACAATATTAAAGGAGAATATAGTTGGAGACTGACACAACACAATTTCAAAACTTACTATAAAGCTATATTCATAAAAACAATGTGGTATTGGTGAAAGAAGAGATAAATATATCAATGAAACAGAGAGCCCAGAATAGACCAGCATAAATCTAGTCCACTGATCTTTGACAAAGGAGCAACAGCAATAAAATGGAGAAAAAAAATCTCTTCAAAAAAAGATGCTTGAAAAACTGAAAATTCTCATGCAAAAAAAAAAATCTAGACACAAAACTTATACCTTTCACAAAAATCAACTCAAAATACATGCTAGATGTAAATGTAAAACTACAAAACTCCTAGAAGATAACATAAATTCTATTTGACCTTATGTATAGGGGTGACATTTTAGTTACAACACCAAAGGCAGGATCCATGAAAGAAAGAATTGATAAGTTGTACTTCATTAAAATTAAAAACTTCTGCTCTATGAAAGACACTGACTGGGAATGAAAATAAGAAGTTACAGACTGGGAGAAAGTATTTGCAAAAGATACATCTGATATGGACTGTTATCTAAAATATACAAAGAACTCTTAAAACTCAGTAAGAAAATGAACATGATTAAAAGACAGGTAAAGGACTCGAACAGACACCTCACCAAAGAAGATATAAAGATAAAAGTAAGCATATGAAAAGATGTTCTACATCACATGTCATCAGGGAAACATTTTTTTAAAAAAAAGATACCCCCTTACATACCTATTATAATAGCCAAAATCCAGAATTAACAACACCAAATGTCAACAACAGGAATGCTCATTCATAACTGGTAGGAATGCAAAATGGTATAGCCACTTTGAAAGACAGATTGGCAGTTTCCTGCAAAACTAAACATGCTTTTACTCTAGAGTAAAACCCAGCAATTTCACTCCTAGGTATTTACCCAAAGGAGTTGAAAACATGTCCACACAAAAACCTGCAAACTGATGTTCATAGCAGCTTTATTCAACGTTGCCAATACTTGGAAGCAATCAATATGCCCTCAGTCAGTGAACAGATAAACAAACTGTGGTACATCCAGTCAATGGAATATCATTCAGTGCTAAAAAGAAAGCAGTTATTAAGTCATGAAAAGACATGGAAGAAAGTTAAATGCATATTACTAATAAAAGAAGCCACTCTGTAAAGGCTACATACTGTATGATTCCAACTATATAACATTCTGGAAAAATGAAACTATGGAGATAGTAAAAGATCAGTGGTTATGGAGGAGTGAGGGATGAATAGGTGGAGCAAAGAGGATTTTTATGTTAGTGAAGCTATTCTATATGATATTATAATAGTAGGTACATACCTTTGCACATTTATCCAAACTCATAGAATTGTAATGTCAAGAGTGAACCCTAATGTAAACTATGGATTATGGGTGATGATGAAATTTCAATGTTGATTCATCAATTATAACAAATGTAACAGTCTGGAGGTTGATAGTGGGGAAGATGGTAGGGGAGCCTGGTATGAGGGGACAGGGAATATATGGAAACTCTCTGTATTTTCCACTTAAATTTCTTTGAACTTAAAACTTCTGTAAAAATAGTCTACTAAAAAAATAAATAGCAGAAAAGGGAGAAAGAGAGCACAGAAAAAGCATAACAGAGAAAGCTAAAGGTTGTATTATATTAAAATATCTAAATGATTAAGACATCAAAATAAATGTAAACGTACTGAACTTATCAGTTGACAGATAATGTAAGAGTAGAATAAAAAAGGAAAATCAAATAATTTTTAAAAGAGACTCATTAAAATTTAAGGATAATAATAATAAATGTTAAAGCATTGAAAACCTTGGGAATAAAGACAAAATGTTAAATCACCAGGATGTGCTGAAAAGAAATAGCTTCAAGTTAAAGTTATTGTATTAGTTTTCTATACTGTGTAACAAATTACCATAAACTTAGTTGGTTAAATAACACTCATTTATTATCTCCCAGCTTTTTAGTATAAGGAGTTTGGGCCCTGCTTATCTGGGTCCTGTTTCAGGTCTAATAAGGCTGCAAGCTGGGTGTCCTCTGGGACAGTGGTCTCACCTGAATCTTGTGGGATTCTTCTGAGCTCATGCAGTTCTTGGTACAATTTCCTTGTAGCTGTAGAATTTATTGCAGCTAGCTTCCTCAAAGACAGCAAAGAAGAGAGAGAGTCTGTTGTTTCAAGTCCCCCACCTCTAGACCCTCTGTTAAAGGGCTTAACTGATTAGGTCAAGCCTACCCAGAAAAATCTTCCTTTTGTTTAACTCAAAGTCAACTGATTAGGGACCTTGATTACATCTTCAAAATAATCTCACCTTGCTATATAGTATATGATTTATAGGAGAATTCTACAAAAATTTCAAGGAACAAATCATTTCAATCTTATGAAAATATTTATGTGAATATAATAGTATTTTATATTAGAAAATCTATTGATGTATCTCATCAGATTCATCAGCTAAAGGAGGAAACCATACGATCATCTCAAAAGATACAATAAAATGTGTGATATTAGGTAATACCTTTTAGAATCAATGCAAGTCCAGTATTTTCAGGACCTTGAAAAAGTTGATTCTACATTTTATCTAGAAGTGGAAAACTCAAGAATAGCTAAGTCACTCTTGAAGAGAATATGTTAAGTATATGTGTTGGGATAAGAGAGGGTTGATCTAACTGATATCAAAACTATATATATTATAGAGCTATAGTGATTAAAACATTGTGGTTTAATGCAGGAATAAATTTACTCATGAAATGAACGGAGAGTCCAGATATAAATTCATGCAAATATGGAAATTTGAAGTATGACCAAAGTAGCATTACAATTCACTGGGAAAATACTGGACAATTCAATAAATGGAATTAAGCTCTTTTATTACTGACATGAACATAGTAGACTAACTCAATAGCTGTCATTATTGCCTCCTAGTGTACCTTCTGTACCACAGCATCTAGAAAACTAAAATACCAAACTTCATAAACTCTTGCAGCTAATGATTCATTTTTACCAAACAGTTGCTTTACATGAGATTTAAATTCAGAACCAAATGAGGTACAGAGGAAATATTTGCATTCATGTCATTGAATATGCTGGTATGTCTGTGGACCAAACAGCTCATGCGGCAGCCACCTTATCCCTAGAGTGTGGCTAAGGTGGTACTGCCCTTGGAGCCAACATTTGTCGCAGAAGCTTCTTATTCTATTACTTCCTGATTGTAACAGAGGTAGCTATTTCCTCAGTTAGCCATTTATGCGTTGGTTTGTTGAGAATCATCCTGGAAGCCCAGCCTAGAGCCTCTTCCTCCAACCCACCCAGGATCTTTGGATGCACATAATTCACTGTATTACATCTCTTTTTTCTTAACATAGTATGCTGACAAAGAAATCATGATCTATACAATTTTGTAAATGTGACCATAGCAGTTGGAGTCCTACCTCACAATATACTAAAGAAATTCCATAGAGATTAAGAACTTAAATGTGAAAGGCAAATATTGTATAAGCATTAGAAAGAAACATAGGATAGATCCTTTATGTCCTCAAGTGGAAGATTTTTTTTTAAGTAAACGCAAGTATTAACCATAAGAGAAAAGATTGATGTATGTACATTAAAATTAAGAATATCATGCTGTATAAAAAATAAATTAATTAAATTGAATTTTAAAACAAGAACTTCAGTTCATTAAAACAAACAACAACAAAAGAGTAGAATGTAAAACAAAAGTAAATGTAGAGTAAAATGTAAAACAAAAACTAGGAGAAAATGTTTGAAAGACATATAAATAAAAAGGAAAAATTATCTAGATTATGTTTAAAACACCTTTTTGAAATGTGAGTAAAAGGCATTTCACAGAAAACACAAATGACCAATATATGTATGAAAATATGTCTAATTCATTTAGCAGTTAATAAAATGCTAATTCAAATCACAGTGATTGTACCATTTTACACATAGTATATGGTTCAGACTTTAAAATCTGATATTATTTGTTGGCAAGGGTATAAAGCAAGGGAAGCACTTAAATACTATTAGTAGCATAAAATGTTTGTTGGAAGGAAAAGCTAGAAAGAGGAAATGAAAGAGAAAAATGTATTAAGAACCACAGTGTGAGAATCGTGTATATTCAGTGGGAGTTCTGAAAATGGGTTGATCGAAGAAGGCTTATTAACAAGGGAAAATTGAACTAATGGATGGCTTCCAAACTGTAGTGCATCAGCATGCCTTCACATACTGGGTGAAAAATGAAACCAGTTGATATATTTTGTAAGGATAATTAGAATTCAGGAACTCAGAATGAGAAAAGAAAAAGGAAAGTGAAGCTGAGCACAGATGTTTTTATAATGTTGCATTCTGGAAAATGAAGGAAGCTGAAGCAAAAGAGATAATCATGCCTCCCAATTACATTGCCACCCAACAGGGTTGGAGAGAAGTGACCTTTGAGCACGAATTGGAATCATCTGCATCCTGAAATATTCTGATAAGAGGTCATGTTAAGTGGAGGACCTATTGTCAGACTATGAGGGTTTTGACCCATTTACATTTAACTTGGGGAGGGGTGTCAAGTAGAGCAACAAAGTTGGCTAAAGCTACTTCTATTTTCCATGCCCCATTCTACATCTACAAACCCACATCATGCATGTATGAGTTATGAAATTTGTATTGGGTAATTTTGGTGAGTCTACCAATGATTTAAATGCTGTAATATTTGCATTCAAAACTGGCAATGTACAATATAAAGATGAATGATAAGATTCATGAAAATAATTTAAAATTTTAATTTTAAATAACAAATAAAAAACTTGAGAACAAGTTAAAAGAAAGAACATGAAAAAGCTTTCATGAGAAAGCTTTATAGGTTATTTCCTTCAATGACTTTTTCTTGCTTTTTGAACAAAGGGTTCCACATTTACCTGTTTCACTGGACTGTGCAAATTATATGGCCAAAACTAGTTTCCTATAAAAGGTTCTAGGTATACACCATTAACTGCAGCATGACTCAGAACTCACAGCAGCTAAGGAGAAGAGGTATGGCAATTGCTAAATGGCAACAGCATCTACTCCAGTCAGCTCCTTTCCCTACACAGATGAATCTACTTGCTTCACAAATTAAGTTCACTTCAAGAAGACAGAATCTCAAGGATGATGGTTGATCACAATTTCTGGAAAAATTTATCAGAGAACAAACGGTGAGGCAAACTACACCTCTTGATGCTGCAGTTCGCTTAGAGGCTTTAACTGATACCCATCATCTTCCTCTTCATCTCTCATTTTTTATTGCCCTCCCTTTCAGGTAGTATTTCTTTTCTAAGTAGTAGGCTGGATTGACCCAGACCTCTACTTTGAGGCATCAGAACAATAAGTTGAATATCATATAAACACTTTGTAACTTGCTGTAAAAGTGGCACTTAGAGGGAATTCAAAATTGACTAGAGATGGACCTGTAGTCTTGGTGGACCTGCTTTAACACAGACCTGGGCCAGGACTCCATTCATTACCCCATTCTCATGCATCAGTAATCTAAAAGGTGTGCCAAGGTAATGTTATTTTTTTATAGAGTATTCAGTTTTTTAATTTATTTATTTATTTGCCTGAGGTGGGTCTTCGTTGCTGCACACAGGCTTTCTCTAGTTGCAGCAAGCGGGGGCTGCTCTTTGTTGTGGTGTGGTGGCTTCTCTTGTTGTGGAGCACGGGCTCTAGGTGCACGGTCTTCAGTAGTTGTGGCATGTGGGCTCAGTAGTTGTGACTTGCGGGCTCTAGAGCACAGGCTCACCGTCTTAAGACGGTGGCTCACCATCTTAGTTGCTCTGTGGCATGTGGGATCCTCCTGGACCAAGGGATCAAACCCGTGTCCCCTGCATTGGCAAGAGGATTCTTAACCACTATGCCACCAGGGAAGTCCTGCCATGATAATGGTATGCTTCTGTCTTTGATGTAAATTCAGAGTCTGTATTTGAAAGCCTCTGAAAGGTCCAGACTTTTTCTTTTCCTCAGAGAATGGTTACCTGAATAAATGGACATAGGTCCATTTGGAGAACAACCAGGAGATTCCTACTATACATACTGCTCCTTCCTCAAGGGAATCCCAATCACTCCATTAACTAATGAATTCCAGGGGTGAACACTTGCTTAATGCTGGAACCTGGGAAAGGGATAATGATCCTTCCATAGGGGCTGGCTGACCTAAGCCTTCTGTTCATCCATTCTTGAAAACCTTTAATTGGGCAGTACCCTTGTGGGCTGGCCATCTTTTCGTTAAGATAAGTGTGCCAGATACAGCAAATAAAAACACAGGATACCAGTTCAATTTGAATTTCAGATAAATGATGAAAATGCTTTTAGTATAAACATATTCCATGTAATATTTGGGACATACTTATACTAAAAAATCAAGCATTTTTCATCTGAAATTTAAATTTAACTGTGTTTTCTGTATTTTATCTGGCAATTCTCTAGGAAAACCATCGTTTGTTAGCCATTGTTATAGATCCCCACCAGTCATATCACCCTGCCTGACATTTAGAAATTGATGGCCATTAAGATGATTATGCCTATCTTACTTCCAAATGTTAAATGTTGTTACCCAGCCTTTCCTGTTTTGGGAGTCAGTGATCACAGTTATTGGCCAGAATCTCCTAACATAAGCCCGAGCCTACAGAGCCTCTTAGTGTCACTGTTGTCCCCCTTTGATTTATATATCCCTTACTGCCTTGACAAATGGAGGGTCTTTCCAAGAAACATATCCAGCTGGTAGGTCTTCTGGTCTTACATAATTAACTCACTCTAACATGCCTACCTTTCTGAGTAGTTTTACCCCTTTCTCCATGGTCTTTCAGGTAGTTCTGGCATTTCTACTTCCTATAATTCTGGCTGTTGTCCACACCCCCAACGCCTTGCCTTCCAGTTTCTAAGACACATTACAGTACTGAATTAGAACGAGTCTTTCCCTCTTTGCTGCACTGGCCAGAGAGTAAAGTCTTGTTTGGGGAAAGTGTCCCCATATCACAAACACTACCATATCCAGATTTATGTTCTACCCCTGTTGATGAAATACCACCAACATGTTCTCCCAGGCATACTCTCCCAGTTCTCATCAATAAAACAGTAAAATTCCATAGTTTATAATCCTCATCCTATAATCCTTCTCTTCTCTTCTCTCTAAGACGTTCACCAGTTAGTCCACGCTGAAATTTGTTCCTAGTTATTTTTTGGTTGCCTATGCAAGAAGCTGGAACATCCTGACTAGGAAAGCATTACTTTGTAAGGCATCTCACTGCTTCGAGCCTTCTGAAAGAACTACTGATGAAGGAAAAGGAAGGTGGGGAGGGAGCTGCTAGCATCTAACATGAGGGAGTGGGCCACATCTAGAAGCCCAGAGTGTCAAGGGAATCTGGGCGTTCAATGTTCTTGAGGGCATTTATTCACATATCCCCATTTTCAGTCTCAGTCCTACTTCTTCCCTATCAGGCATAGGAGACTTGCTGGAGCTGAAAATTCAACTCTTTCTGGAGTTTTACTATTCTTAAGTGTAGCTCCTAAGACTGTTCCTCAGTATGATCAGCGCTCCAGCTACAGGAGATCAATATTTCTTTAAATGTGGTCATTGAGGCCCTCTGATTTTCACATTCTGTATTAAACTTGTGACTATGATCAACTCTCTTGAAAGCATCATTGGTGCTCAGCAATACCATGCAGTTTTGCTGTCCTTATCATTAGTATGTCCCCTATTCTTTTCCAGTGCCAGAGTTATTGCTGTTGCATGAACCAGTGCATCTTCTTCCATCTCCATCCTTTCCCAGTTCACCAGGGTAAATTCTTAATGACCAACTGCTACAGAATGCTAAGAACAATTAATATTCCACCTACTTCAGTGACAGTTTGCTCATTGTTAGTTAGCTGGCTGATGAGCCATCTTTAGAATCAACTCCTTAGTGTTCTTCCCAGGACCACTGCTGGTACCAACTCTTCAAGATTAGGCACCACAGAAGGAGAGCCAGAGTCAGGGATTCAGATGCATGAGATTAATTAAGGCAACTCGTATCAGGAGAACCTATGAATGAGGCAAGCAAAATAAGGAAAGGGAAGGAACTGAGCAAGAGAATAGTCCCACACAAATTCTAGCCTTGATCCAACTTGTGAGCATGCTTTGCAGCATAAATCCCGTTGCAGAGTCATCCTCTTGTGGCAGGGCAAACAGACCATAGTGCCCCATATCAGTGAGTCACTGACTGCACTGGGGTGAAAGTGTAACATCTGTCCCAAAGGTAAGCTGATAACACAGCCCCTCACAGCTGGGTTGATGGATATACCAGCCAGTAAAGTGGGTACAGACAGGACATCAGCTGCAGTTACTATAGTTGCTTTATACAGTAAATTATAACTACATTTATACTTTAATTTATATTTTGAATGATTATCCTTATACACAAAATATGCTTACTACACCTACTTTTGCATAATGCTTTTTCTCTGTGTAAATCTGTTTTTTTAATCTAAGTGCCAGTTCTGCTTATCCTGCCTTCTAGATTGCACAAAATATTTTTTTCACCTACTAGTATTATCAATCTAAGATATATAGGTTGATAATACATAGCTGCTTAACTTTCAGCTGCTTCCTTTGTTCAAAAGGACAGAGTCTGGCCCTAATTAGGTTCTATCTCATCTACTATTTATCCTGGGGTCTATTTAAACTTTTACTTCCTATGCTATGCTTTATGCCAGTTATTTATTAATTTTTATTTTTCTGCATATCAGTGGCATATTTTCTGTTGGCTACCATTCTGATCCCTGTTTACTAGTCCACATCTATAGGTTACTTGTATGAATCTAATCTAATTTAATTGCTTCCTCCAACTCTAAGGTAAATAGTAAACACTCTCTGCCAACCCTCTTTAACCAAGAGGGGAACATAGGCTGTAGAATAAGTGAAACAGACAGTCTTCATACCTTGTTCTTCATGAATCGTTATTCTTCTGGGAAGTAGCCTGTTGTATGGCAGAATTATCTTCACTGTAGAAGCACAATGTGCACATATTGTGCCAGCACACCCCAGGTTTATTTAAGAACCAGAGTAACTGCTAAGATTTACATATTAAATTTAGACTGAGAAACAGTCTCCATGAAGGAAATCTTTTAAATGACAAATGATAATACTAGTAATCAGTAAAGAGAACCTAAGATAACTGATTTACTTTTGTTTGGGTTTAATTTAGCTCACTTGTAACAGTTGTTTTCATTGATATATTTCTTCATGATGCATTTTATGTAAGTCAGTAATAATCTCACTTAGCATAGTTGACTATAATAAAAGAGAAGTCCAGTGTTATTTAACATAATTTAAATGGCATAATATCACACATTGTAGTTAAATATTATGGTTAAATTGTGTATTCAACTGCATAGCCATTTTTATCCAAATAATTTGCCTTTTTATGTTGAAAATACAAAGCTGCCTGAAACATGTTGATCTCTTCATCTATTTTTTATTGTTGATTCTCTCTTCTCTTTATCTTTCTAATTGTGCTTTTAATGTCATATCATAGCTCTGAAAATAGCCATTAGAAAATAAACTACGTAAAATATATCTTTTGTGCCCCAAACATCTGGAGTATTTTTATGAGCATTTATCAAAACCATACCTGTGCAAATTAAGTTTAATGAAATCCTTAAGATGCTAAATATCTCCAAGAACATAAAAGGGTATATTGGCCAAAATGAACAGATAAAATGAAGAGTTTATTTTCTCACAATCTCTGTTATGCTGCTAAATGAAAATTCTAAATTTTAATAAGATTAAGTCAAAACAAATTCTACCTATTGCTACATCAAATGAAAATATCTCCATAATACTGAGAACTTTTAAATAAAGAACTAGATGTTCAGGGGACTTCCCTGGTTGTCCAGTGGGTAAGACTCCATGCTCCCAATGCAGGGGGCCTGAGTTTGATCCCTGGCCAGGGAAGTGTATCCCACATGCAGGACACAACTAAGAAGGCCACATGCCACAACTAAAGATCCCACGTGTGCAACTAACACCTGGCATGGCCAAAATAAATAAATAAAATAAGAAAGAAAGAAAGAGAGAAAGAGAGAAAGAGAGAAAGAAAGAGAGAAAGAAAGAGAGAAAGAGAGAAAGAGAGAAAGAGAGAAAGAGAGAAAGAGAGAAAGAAAGAAAGAAAGAAAGAAAGAAAGAAAGAAAGAAAGAAAGAAAGAAAGGAAGAAAGAAAAAGAAAGAAAAGAAAGAGAGTTCTTTAAAAAAATAGTTCATCATCAGCCATATGATTTTAACAATTAATATTTCCAGGGCAACTAGGTAGTTTATTCAAGGGAACCTATTACATGTGATTCAATACTATTAGACCATTCCCTCCAAGAACTCTGAGAATCATTAAATATCTGAGATAATATTTCAAATTTCCTACCTGTTGTAAAAGAACCTTTTCTTCCCTCCGTACCTTAGACTACAAGGTATGTTACCCTCTGCTTTATGAAGGGGAGGATAAGTACGGCACAAGAACCAAAAGGTGGGAGATATATAATAAGTATAATGACTTAGGTTTAAAAAAAAGAAAGTTTTAGATAAAAACAACCATTATTAGTTTTATTGTCCCTGGAGAAAAGCCAAAATAAAAGTCATCAAGAACTGGTTACAAGGGGGTTACTCAAGGGAAAAGGAGCAGCAAGAGATTAAGAGATGAAAAACCTTTACCTTAATAACCACCGTTCATTGTCACTAATAGGGAACCATAGAGAATATAAGTCAGTGCTCAGTTATCATCCATTGGCACTATCAGTTAAATGCAATCAGCATATGTTCAGTTAAGTGACCAGAAAGAGTAGGGATTAATCAGTTTTTGTGGATCCTTATGTTTATACTGTATTGTTGTCCACCTCTAGCCCCACATTTTTTAAAGAAAAAATAGTATGTGAACATGTTGCTAAGGCCTCTCTCAGCAGCTCGAAGGGACTTATGCTAGTGAGCCTCCCTGAAGGTTAATAAGTCCATTAGCTTTATGGTAAAATCACCTCTGAGCCAGAGTGATGACCATCTCTTCACCAGACTGTGCCTAGTTCCTACCACAACATGGAATGCCAATTAAGGATCTAGGACACACATAAGAATCTCTTTTCATCCATGAGTAAAAAAGGGAGCAATGGAACCAAAGAACAGTGATGGTGGTGAGAAGGTAGCTGTACCTATGCAAGAAAGAACCAGGTAGAGACCTCTCACTTTGACCCTAAGTCAGGATAGTATTGAAATACAAGATCATTGTTTTGAGTAAAGTGTCTTCTGTGTCCATAAAAGAAACCATGGAACAAAATTAGAGAAAGAGGGAAAAAGTGAACCATTCAATTATATGTGTGAATAACAATGGTATTAGTTGTCTTATCAGATAAATAAGAAATGTAAAATGACTTTTCTCATTTAAATATTTGTGATTATATTAAGAATTTGTTATACAATTGCATTCTATGTAATCAATGAACCAAAGAAATCATTGATTGGTCAAATTAATAAGAGCAGATAGAATTTCAGAGTCGGGTGTTATCTTAGAGATTGCCAAAACTAACTCATGCCTTGCCTAGTTGAGGAAACTAGAGGTCTAGAGAGGTTTAGTGACTGAATAAAGGTCTTACAGTCAGAGAGAAGCAAAATTATCATTAGAGCTGAGGTCTTCACTTCAAAACAAGTAACCTGTGTATATTACAATATGTAAATTCTAATTAAAGACACCTTTTCTATGATTCCTGAGCTCTCTCCCTTCTCAACTTCTAATAAAATAAAAATACATGAACAGAAATTGACCACAGGGGCTTCCCTGGTGGCGCAGTGGTTGGGAGTCTGCCTGCCAATGCAGGGGGACACAGGTCTGTGCCCCAGTCCGGGAAGATCCCACATACCTCGGAGCGGCTGGGCCCATGAGCCATGGCCACTGAGCCTATGCATCCGGAGCCTGTGCTCCGCAACAGGAGAGGCCACAGCAGTGAGAGGCCTGTGTACCACAAAAAAAAAAAAAAAAAAAAAAAAAAAAAAAAAAAAAGAAAAAAAAAGAAATTGACCACAGGAAAGACAGAGTTATAAATTGAAAGAAAATATGAATTAGAGCCTTGGCTCTGCCAAGTGACAATGGAAATGTCAGACATACAGGTACTAAACTTTTGTTATCTTACCTATACAATCAAAGCAAAATATTTACCTTATAGTTGTCCCAAAGCTCTTGTAAGAGTTAAATTAAATAGCTGTGAAAATACTTTGTAAACTGTGAAGCCAGTTATAGAATTGTAAAAAAATTTCTGAGAAATGATATACTGGGACTTGGCAGCCATACAATTTAGGCATCTTCACTTTTTTTTTTTTAATTTGCCTTAACAAACTGTCATCTTTTATTATATAAAAACAAATTCACAATAAGGAAACAAACAACCTGATTTTAAAAATTGACCATAGACCTTAACAAACACTTCACCAAAGAAGATATACAGATGGCAAATAAGCATATGAAAATGTGTTCCACATCATACATCATCAGGGAAATGCAAATTAAACAACAATGAGATACCACTACACACCTATTATAATGGCCAAAATCTGGAACACTGATAACACCAAATGCTGGTGAGGATGTGGAGTAAGAGGAATTAGCATACATTGCTGGTGGGAATGCAAAATGATACAGCCACTTTGGAAGACAGTTTGGTGGCTTCTTACAAAACTAAGTTTACTCTTACTATCTGCTCCAGCAATTATGCTCCTTGATATTTTCCCAAAAGAGTGGAAAACTTATGTCCACATAAAAACCTGCACACAGATGTTTATAGCAACTTTATTCATAATTTATTCATAATTGCCAAAACTTGGAAGCAACCAAGATGTCCTTTAGTAGTTGAATGGATAAATAAACTGGTATATCCAAACAATGGCATATTATTCAACACTAAAATGAAATGAGCCATCAAGCCATGAAAAGACATGGAGGAACTTTATTTATTTATTATTTATTTAGCTGCACCAGGTCTTAGTTGCCGCACATGCAAGATCTCCATGGAAGCATGTGAGACTTTAGGTGCGGCATGTGGACTTCTTAGTTGCTGCATGAGGACTCTTAGTTGCAGCATGTGAACTCTTAGTTGTGGCATGCATGTGGGATCTAGTTCCCCAACCAGGAATCAAACCCGGGCCCCCTGCATTGGGAGCATGGAGTCTTACCCACTGGACCACCAGAGAAGTCCCACATGGAGGAGCTTTAAATGAATATTAGTAAGTGAAAGAAACTAACCTGAAAAGGCTACATGATTACAGCTGTATGACATTCTGGAAAAGGCAAAACTACAATAAAAAAATTAACAGTTGCTAGGGGTGGGAGAGAGTGGGACAGATGAATAGAGGGAGCACATAGTATTTTTAGGGCAATAAAAATATTATAATTATGGGCATATATCACATACATTTGTCCAAATCCACAGAATATGCAATGTAAAGAGTGAAGCCTAAGGTAAACTATGGACTTTAGGTGATTAAAATGTGTAAAGGTGGGTCCATCTTTAGTAAAAAGAAAATGTACCATTCTCATGAGTGATGTTGATAATGGGGAAACTATGTATGTGCTTGGGCAAGAGATATATGGAAATCTGTGTACCTCCTTCTCAATTTTGTTGTAAACCTGTACTGCTCTAAAAAAGTAATGTTCTTAAAAAATTCAAAGCATATTATAGACCTTTAAATGACTATTGAATAGAATCCAAAATAAAACTTGAATGGGTTTGCAACGGCAATATCTATAGTTCTTACTCTAATTATCCTCAGTGACTTTTTCAAATCTTATTCCCTTTCCTCCTTCCAATCCCTCTCAGTAAACACCTCAATATGCAATTCATTTAATAAAGGTAATCCATAAAATTGACCTTCCGGTTGTGTCACTAATTTATAAGTTTCTTTGCATTTCTACCTACCCTTTCCTCTTTCTCTTTGCTTATAATGGATAAAGGTGTTCTTCTTCCTTTCTAATATTCATCCCTCTACTTGTGCTTCAGATTATATCTCTCTCCTCTTGTATAAAGTCATCTTTCTGAAAAAGGTTGTGTATACTCACTGTCTCCACTTCTCCACTGCCCATTTATACCTCAACTCACTTCAATCTATCTACAGTCCCCATAACTTTACTAAACAACTCTCTCCATTATGACCAATCCTTGCTGGTAACACAGGGACAGTCATCAGTCCTTATTTTATCTGACCTCCCCAATAATTGTTTCCTTTTCTTAGAACATTTTCTTCCTCTCTGGTCACTCCTCCACAGTATTTTTTAATCTACATTTACCAAGTTTCTGTCTTAACCTCTTTTTCTTTTTCTCATGCTAGTCATGCTTTCTGGGCTTTCTCACCCTCTTCCATTTTTTCAAGTGCCACCTGTATGTTGTTGATGTCTCTCAAACCTGTATCTCCATCCTAGAACTGATTGATGTTGAAACATGATATGTATTTCAGTTATATTTTGAAATATCTTTGACTCTGCTACTGGCATCTCAGAATTTCTAAAAATGAAGGCTTCATTCAGTTTCAAACCTATTCTTCATTCTGTTCCCTGTCTTGAAAAAGACAAATTTCCACCAAATTACCAAAGACAAAAATCTTCATATCATCCCTTACTCTTTCTCTCCCATTTTCCCCATATCCATTCAATCACAAATTCCCTGGATTTCACATCTCTATTTCACTTCTCTCTATTTACACTGAAACTAATAATAATTCACACCAAATTATTTCTCACCTGGATAATCGCAGCTACTTCCTTACGCCTTACTTCCTTCTCCTAACTTAACCCTCCTCTAATCAATTCTCCATGTACCAGGATGAATTTTATTTATTTTTTTCCAGAGACAGAAGGATTTATTACTTGCAGCAATAAGGAGAACACTTGCTTTTCCAAAGCAGTGTCTCTCTGAATTATAATTCTAACATGGAAATAATATTTTTCTTTAAGTCCAAAATTTATCGGTGAATTCTTATGCCTTTTTGTGTAATTTTAAACTTCTTAATCTGTTCTTCAAGATTCCTCATCAACTGGCTTCTGAGACTATCTCCAACAGTAACAAACTTTCACTTCCACAAAAGTACATATTCTACTTGACTCTAAATGTACAATTTTCCTGAAATACACCTCATAAATCCTCTTGGTCCATGTCTTATTTCCAGCTGACTAATTCCAATTCTTCATTCAGTTTAGACATCTTTTTAAAGGATGACTTTTCTGATTTTTGAAATCTTTTCCAAAGTGCTCTCTGGAGCAAACTGTACTTTCCTCACTAAAGCACTTCTCACATTGTCTTTTATTTGCCTGTGCGATTGTCTGTATCCCTTATTAGAATGTGGGTAGGATGCATATCTGTCTCATTTACCATTTCTTAGAACCAATTGTAGCAAGTAGAAGGTAATCAATAAACATTTGTAGAACACAAAAGGTATCTATGAAGACAAAATAGTACTATCAAATTCCCAAGGTTATTAGCAAAACAGAAGGAAAACATTAATTATCATAAACCCACATAGAGATATGTGTGTATGATTTAAACTAAAATGTTCAATTTCAATTGAAATACATGTAGAACCCATCTAAATTAAATTTAGTGTTGATCATGAGCATTTGGAATTACAGATAAAATAATAGCATGAGCACTGGTATCTATCTGCTCTTTCTCATAACCCCATGAAAATGACCAATAAAAAATAGTGGAAATTCTCCACTGATGTTAGAAATGAGCTAAAATTATACAGTCCATATTGCAGTAAATAACTGTAGAGAGCGCTGCTATATTGGCACTTTCATAACTGGGAAGAATGAATATTAGTACAAATGTCAAAGCCATAAAAATATTCACACTTTTTGACACAGTCATTCCAAATCTAAGAAGATATATTAAGAATATTATGAGAGATATGTACAAAGATTTACATGTAAAAATATTCTGTCTTAGATAAGGTTTTCTCAAAGCCAACACTAAATCTGAGAATTTATCTGCAAATGGTTAATTGAGAAAGTGCTCCCAGGAGAAACTAGTAAGGAAGTGGATTCATAGGACAGGGAAAGGGAAATAAATCAAGCAAGACAAGATTTCAGGCAACACACAAGCTTTAAATTAATCCCACAAGGCTGTTCTAGACTAGAATCTATAGTACAAATAAAGGTTGTCTCAATTTGATGGAAGAGAACTGGACTGTTATACTTTAGCACCCTGTACTATATGAGGGCATAATCTACTAGACCCATTCTCTTTTCTGCTTGCAGACAAATATCTCCTATATCTTATGAAAATCTTTCAAGAGATTTTATAATAGTAGGTCATTAGAAGCAAAAGAAAATAAGTTTTGGAATGGGGTTATGGGCATGCAAAAATAATAAATGATACCTAAAGGGATCTCTAGGTGGAATGTAAACAATGACTGAATATAAACGTTGAAGTGTTTTTTTAAATGATAGTGAAATGTAGAAATGTAAGTGAAAAACAGTGAATTGATGGTTATATAAAAAATTCATGTGAGGAATTGCTAAGCAGTCTGTTAAATCATGTTTCTGCTTTTAATAATATTTAATGATATGGGATGCTTATTTAATTTTATGAAATAAGAGGAAGTTAAAAAGAAAAATGTTATAAACAGCACAGTCTCCAAATGTTCAAAGTATAACATATATGTGTATGTAAGTGACTGTGTATTATGTTCATGTGTGCATTATACCTATTATAATGTATGATATGTAATATATATAACACACACACAATTTTTAGCTTATGAAAGCTTACATTTTAAAGTACAAAATTTAAATTTCTCAAATCAGAAAATAAGAACATAAGATAATTATGGCTCTCATAACAAAATAAAATACTCTAAACCTATCTGTATGAAGACCTTGTTTGACCCAAGTAAATATAGTAAATGGAAGGCCAAATAGCAAACACTGAAGCACATAGAGAGCCAGACTGCATTGGTTCAAATCTCTACTCTGCCATTTAATACCTGTATGCCCTTGAGCACTAATTTCACTTTTGTGAATCTCAGCCTTCTTATCTGTAAAATAGGAGCAATAGTAGTACATATTTTAGAGCATTTATGTGAGAAATAAAGGAGCTCCACAAGAAATTTACTTGGAATCATGGTTAGCAGATAGAAATCACTCAATAGATGATAGAAATTATTATTAATACATAAGTAATGTCTAATTTTTTACTGTATATCTACTCAATCATAAGTAAAAGAAACAATTCTTTCACAGCCAGACAGGCAAGCAGTCAAAAAAGCAGATAACAGTGACCATATAAAATTTGACTCTTTTTAGGCAATAATTAGAAAAATACAGAATTCTTGCCTCTGGTCAGTGCTAATATGGAAAGGTTTCCCCAAAGTAATGAGTTTTGTGGAAACAAAGATTCTTAAAAAGAATGTGAAAGGAGAACGTTTATGTGGGTGGGAAGTGTGGTAATTTAATGTTCTGTGGTAAAATGTCAAGTGTTTGGCTGGAAACAGCAGTTGTAAAAATCTAGAAAGGTAGAAAAATGCCAGAAAGGTAGAAAAATGCTTATAGAAAAAACCCAGGTAATCCCACAAAATTGTCTAATAACAGATTCTGACCCAAATGGCAAAAGTTCACCATTAGGTAAAGGTGTTCATTAGGAAATCAGTAGGTGACTCACTGAGGGGAAAAAAAAAAAAAAAAAAAAAAAAAAAACCTTTCAATTTTCAATCTGCATCTCTCCTCACACTTTTTGTAATACCTATTAATTAATAATTTGTAAACATGGTATTTTAATTCCTTGTGTGCTTTCTCTTCCCTGTTATAGTTTATGCCTGTAGTACTGCCTGGATTTTCTCCTTTGAATTTTTATGTACAATTACACAACTTTTCTTATCTTACTGTAGTTTAATAGAATACATAAAGCAGACTTAAGTGGGCCTGCTACCTTTGTAGTACTCAAATGAACATAATAATACATACATCTTTAGAAGTTTTTATTTTTAAAGCGCATACAAAAATTTTCCTTAGAGAATTTGTAAGGAAGTCTTAAAGAATTTAAACCTACAATCAGGGTGAAACAGAATACTACCATTAGAAACAATGACAAACAATAAATGGAAGTAAATCGATATGATGGAGTGAAAAGAACCTTGATCTGGGATTGAGTTTTGAGTTTGCAATTTATGACCTGCATAATCAACAATACTTCACAGTTTCCTGAGTGAGGATATTGATCTAGATGATCTAAGGTTCCTTTCCATTCTTTATTTCATAACATTTATCGAGCTTATAATTTTTCTTCTTTATGTTTTTTTGTTATAGAAATGTAAGTTCCAAGTGGTCAAAACATTGTCTTATTCATACTGAAATATCAGAAATATGATAAATCCTCAATGAATATTTGTTTAATAAATTAATTATGTCCAGGAATGTGACAAGTTAGGTATTCAGACATATTTTCCAGCTGAAAGTAACCAAAAAACTGAAAAACAAAATTTTCTTGTTAAATTAACTGAACAATTGAAAGATAGTAAGGAAATATCAGTCCAAATTCTGATTGAAGGCTGGAATCCAGGGATATAAGTTGATCACTGAAGGCCCTTTTGCCCAAAGGGCATCTGCCAGACTGTGAAAATTTAAACTATGGTTTTCAAACAATGTTTAGGTCTTATAGAGAAAAAGAAAAAGCCAAGGCTTATGCAAGTATCAAACACTCCTGTGATAAAATGCAGAACCCAGGGCTTCCCTGGTGGCTCAGTGGTTGAGAGTCTGCCTGCCGATGCAGGGGGCACGGGTTCGTGCCCCAATCTGGGAAGATCCCACATGCCACAGAGCGGCTAGGCCCGTGAGCCATGGCCGCTGAGCCTGCGCGTCCAGAGTCTGTGCTCCACAATGGGAGAGGCCACAACAGTGAGAGGCCCGCGTACCGCAAAAAAATAAAAAATAAAAAATAAATAAATAAATAAATAAAATGCAGAACCCAAAGTCAGCACCATCAGTTTAATTGTGAATCAGAAATAAATATGCCCTACTTACATGGCACAGTAACATAAAAGAATTTATTTGACACTAAATATAAAATGGGACAAAAATTTATATAAATTACATAATTTAAATAAATATAGGATAATCTGCCATTGTATTTGCAGATTTGCAACATCATCATCATGGTCAAAAATAAAACAAAACAAAATTCAAGGTGCAAATTTAACTTAAAATTATTCCTGTTTCACATTGCCACCAAGTGGCTAGCAGAAGCAAACAGAAATACCTTCAACCAAGAAAAAAAGTTTCCCAAGAAAAATAATCAAATTACTTTGAAAAATAAAACATGTAAACATAGAATCATGAGATAGAATCAGAAGAAAGAACAGAGAACAGAAATAGACCTGTATAATTTTCAACGTTAGAATTTCCAGAAGAGATTAGAAATAAGTTTGCTTCCTGTGTTACAAGGAGCAAAATATATAAATAATTGTAAACCTTTATTAGAATGCCAAAGTCAGATTCAAATGCAATCAAATCAAAATTCTAGGATAAAAGTAATAATGAGAAACAAAAACATTATGACTAGCTTTAGCAAGCATATAGACATAGCTAAAAAGAGAATTGGTGAACTGACTGCTAAATCAGTGTCCCCTATTCAGCATATAAAGATAATAATTATAAAATAAGAAATATTAACACATATATTAACACATATATTGGTTTTCTGTTGCTGCCATAGCAAATAACCACAATTAAGCAGCTTACAAAACACAAATTTTACCTTTCAGTTCTGTAGGTTGAAAGTCAAGTAAAAATGCTATTGGATTAAAATCAAGGTATAGGCAGGCTGCATTTATTTCTGTAAGTTGATAAGGAGAATCTATTTTCTGCTCATTTCGGTTTTTTTGGAAAAATTCAGTTCCTTGTTGTTATGGGACTAAGGTTCCTGTTTTCTTGTTGGTTGTAAACTGAGGGTTTTTTACATCTGCTGGATGCTACCATATTCCTTGGTTTGTGATCCCCTCCCTACATCTTCAAACCCAGCAACTATGGGGAAGCCTTCTCAAGTTGTATTTCTCTGACATTTTATTTTGTTGTCTTCCAATTTCAAGGACTCAAGCAATTAAATTAAGCCCTGTAATTAAATTATTCTGTTAATCCAGGATAGTCTTCCCATCTCAAGACCTTAACTTAATTACATTTGCCAAGTCTCTTTTGTCATGAGTGGTAACATATTCACAGGTTCTCAGGATTGAGATATGGACATATTTGAATGACCATTATTCTATTTCTTGCAACATATAACAAATATAGAATTAGAAGTTCAACATAACCACAATTCCATAAAAAGGAGAAAGAATATAAAACAAAACATATGTGAGGATACAACGGCTTAAAATTTGTCCAAAATGATGAAAGCCACTTATCCACAAAAAGCTCTAGGAATCTCAAGCAGGATAAATAAATAGAAATTATCATATTATCATATGCAGAATACCAAAGTGTAGAGAATGATTTTTTGCTTGGTTGGCTTAAAGGAGCCAGAGAAAATTCTTATTACCCTCAAATTAGTAACTTTCACACTGATAATTGACTTATAAATACAAATAATAAAAGTGAAGAGTTAGTGGGCCTATTTTTCAATAGGCTGAGAGAAAATTACTGCTGACATAGATTTATATACACAACTAATGCATTGAAGCAGTGTAAGGTATACAACAATTTTATATATACAGAATGTTTACATACATAAAAAAAGAAAGTCAAGCCTTTCCACAAAGAAATTTCCATATGCAGATGACTTCACTGGTGAATTATATCCAATACTTAAGGAATAGTATCAATAGTACTAGTCTTATATAAACTCTTTCAGAAAATACAGGAAGAGGGAGTAATTCTCAACTTGTCTTTGAGGGCTTGCATGGACCTGACACTAAAACCTGGCAACTATCATGCAGCAAAAGAAAAACACAAATCAATATCACTCATATACAGGATGCAGGACTTCTTTAATAAGTATCAGCAAAGTGAGGTCAGCAATGTATAATAAGAAAAATGTATCATGACCAATTGAGTACATCACAAGAATGCACTTAAAAATTTACCAATGATACAGGTCAATATAAAAATGTAAAATAATATATCATCTTAATAGATGCTGAAAAAGCATTTGACAACATTTAGCATATATATATGATTAAAAACTCCCAGCAAACTATGAATAGAAGAGAACTTCCTCTTTCCTCAATCTGATAAAGGGCATCTATGAAAAAAAAAAAAAACATTCATGGCTAACAACAAAATTAATGATAAAATGTTGAACACTTCCCACTAAGATAGGGAATATCATAAAGATGTCCTATCAAAGTATTTGTATTTGACAGTGTATTGGAGATTCTAGCTGGAGCACAAGGAAGGAAAGGAAACAAGAATCATAAATATTGTAGAAGAAGAAGTAAACTAACTTTATCAAGAGATGACAAGATTGTGAATAAAAAAACCCAAAGTAGTCCTCAAGCACCTACTAGAACTAATAAGTGCAATATTGTAAGATTTAAAAAAATAGAAAAAATAATTATATTTCTATACAATAACAACCAAAAACTGGAAAATAAAGTTGTAAAAGGTATCATTTAGAATAGTACAAAAATTCTTAGGAATCAATTTTAAGAATGTGTAAACTATATACTAAAGATTACAAAATATTTTTAGTATAAATTAAAGAACTAAATTAATAGGTATTAAATGTTCATGGATTAGAAAATTCAATATTGCCAAGAGCTCAGTTCTCTCTAAAATGATTCAATGTATCCTACTCAACATTTCTTCAAGCTTTTATGAGGAAATTGACAAAGTGACTTTAAAATTTATATGGAAATACAAAGGACCTCTTGAGCCCATATTCTTTATTCAATGACTCAAGTAATCCAGGAAGCAATGATCTTTTGACACTGACTTCAAATCAGGAATGCTTTCCCATAGCAGTTACAGGAGAGAAGAGACAGTTTGCCTATGATTATATTCTTCAGTCTGAAAGTCATATTGATTATGCTTATAGCCCCTTGGCCAGAAGTGTCTTATGGCCCAACTTATTTTCAAAGAGTCAGGGAAATGTAACATTCTCCTATAACACTCTTGTGACTGAAAGAAAAGAAAAATAGAAATTGATGAACATTAGAAATCTACCACTGTGACCTTAAGAAAAACATGGATGTATGTACATAGTCTATCATACAGAGTGAAGTAAGTCAGAAAGAGAAAAATAAATATTGTATATTAATGCATATATGTGGAATCTAGAAAAATGGTTCAGATGAACCTATTTGCAGGGTAGGAATAGAGACACAGATGTAGAGATTGGAGGTGTGGACACAGAGGCAGGGAAAGGGGGTGGGGTGAATTGGGAGATGGGGATTGACATATATACACTACCGTGTGTAAAACAGATAGCTAGTGGGAGCCTGCTGTATAGCACAGGGAGCTTAGCTTGGTGTTCTGTGGTGACCTAGATGGCTGGAGTGACGGGGGGGAGGTCCAAGAGGGAGGGGATATATGTACACTTCGTTGTACAGCAGAAGCACAGCATTGTAATGCAACTATACCCCAATAAAAAAGACATAAACATCCACAGCAACATTCTTTATAATAATATTTCTGAGGAGAGTTTGTCAAAAATAATCAGCAGCAACTATTTAAATCACAGATGCCAGAGGCAACAATAATAAATGTGGCAAACAACCTGCCCAAAAACACTTAAAAGGAAAAGCTAGGGGGAATTCCCTGGCTGTTCAGTGGTTAGGACTCTGTGCTTCCATTGAAGGGGGCACAGGTTCGATCCCTGGTGGGGGAACTAAGATCCCACAAGCCACACAGCACAGCCAATAAATGAATAAACAAACAAATAATTAAATAAAGTAAAATAAAATAAAAATTTAAAAATTTTTTAAAAAAGGAAAAGCTAGGAATGGGATGGCCTTTGGAAGCTTTAAATTGCTCTGACATACATATTCCTGGGAATCTAGATGCCTTGCACATTTGTAGGGTTGTGCCCATGCCTATGCTGTGCCTAGGAAAGGCCTGAAAAGGCCTTTATCTGATTTTGAGGGTCTACACAAATGAGGTAAAGGCTAAGGCAAAGTTGTAAACTCTCTGCCTAAGGATTGAGTATATACCACAGTATATATACAGAGCTCATTGGCAAAGTTTGGTGACTCACTGATTCGTAGGATTTAAGAAAATCTCTGTCCAGTCATTAGCTAACCACTAAGATAAGAGAATAAATACTTCAGTGGTCACACATAACAAGGAATAGAGTGTACAGAATTTGTTCAGGAAAGTGCCTAAACAAACAAAGAGCAAAAACAATAGCACAATAGGTAACAATAACAAAGATGAAAATTATTAAAAAGAACCACATAGAAATCAAAAGTTGAAGTATATAAAATCTGAAATTTTAAAATCACTAGAAGTTTTAATAGCATATTTGAGCTGGCAAAATATAGATACAATGATATTGAAGATAGATCAATTGAGAATATCCTGTCTGAGAAACACAAAGAAAAAATAATACAAGAAAAATGAACAAAGCCTAAGAGACCTGTGGGCCATCATCAAGCATACAACCATATGCATAATGAAAGTCCCAGAAGAGGAGAGAAAGAAAGAAACAGAAAAAATATTTTAAGAAATAATGGCCAAAATATTTTCAATTTTGATAAGAAATATCTAAGAAGTTCAATGAACTTCAAGTAAAAATAGAAAGAGATACACATCTATGCATCATATTGTAACTATTAAAAGACAAGGAGAAATTGTGAAAAGAGCAAAAGACAAATGACTCCTCACATATAAGAATGACTTAGCACATATAAGAATGACTCATCACATCTTATTGACTCATCCTAAATAAGATGAACAGTTGATTTCTAATCAGAATCCAAAGGAAGCCAGAAGGCAGTGAGATGATATAGTCAGAGTAACAAAAAAAAAAAAAAAAAAAAAAAAAAAACCTGTCAACTGAGAGTTCTATATTCAGCAAAACTATTCTTCAAAAATGAGAGAAAAATTAAGAAATTCTCAGATAAACAAATGTGTCCCTAACAGACATGTCCTGCAAGAAATACTATATACTTTTATACTGAAATGAGAGAATACCGAAAAATAACACAAATCCATATGAAGAAATAAAGAGTACTGATAAAGGTCATTACACAGCTAAATAATAAAAGATAATATAAATTAATTTTTTATTTGTAATTATTTTTCTCTTGTCTGATTTATCTGCCAAGCAATAAATATAAACATGTGTTGATAGGTATGTAATATATAAATATGTAATTTTATGATAACAGCACAAAGTAGGGGAGGGAATATAGTATAGGAGCAGAGTTTTTGGATACTATTGAAACAGAGTTGATATTAATCCAAAATAGACTGTTTTATTTAAATTGTTAAGTATTTACATATTGTCTGCAAGAGGCACACTTTGTATTCCATAATACAAGAATAAGTTGAAAGTAAAAGATACAAATAGTTTGTAAGTAAAAGAATAGAACAAATATACAATGCACATAATAACCAAAGAGACCTGAGTGGAAATACTAATATCAGAAAAATAGATTTCAAGAGAAAGTTGTTGCTAGAGACAAAGGAGAACATTTTATAAAGATAAAAGGGTCAAACCACCAAGAGGACACAAGAATTATAAACATATCTACACCTAACAACAAGCCCCAAAATGTATTAAAAACTGACAGAATTTGTGAAAAGAATAAATAATTCATCATAACAATAGTAGACTTCAATACAACACTCAATAATTAAAAACAAAAAACAACTTGAGAAAAGATCAGCATAGAAGTAGAAGACTTGAAAAACTCTGCAAACTAAATCTAAACAACATCAGTAGAATACTCCATCCAATAACAACAGAACATACATTCTTCTCAAGTTGCATGGGCATTCACCTGGATTGACATATATTAAACAATAAAACAAACCTCACTGAATTAAAAAGGATTGAGATTATAACAAAATATGTTCTTTGACCCAAATGGAATTAAATTAAAAATTAAAAACAGATAAATTTTGAAATGAATAAGTATATGGAAATTAAACAGTACTCTTCTAAATAACCAATTGGTCAAGAAAAAAAATTACAATGGAAATTTTAAGATACTTTGAAAAGAATAAAAAAGAGAAATACACTATACAAAACTTATGAGATATAGCTAAAGTAGTGCTTAGATGGAAATGTATACCTGAAAAATTTTGTATTCAAAGACAAAAAAAGAAAGAGAAATTTCAAATCAATAACCTAACCTTCCATCTTAGGAAACTATAAAAATGTGTATAAACTAAATGCAAAAAAGCAGATGAAAGGAAATTATACAAATTAGAAAATAAATGGAAAAGAGACTAGAAAAGATAAACACAAAATTCGTTCTTTGAAAAAAAATGACTAAGCTTGACTTACCAAGAAAATAGAGATTTGCTTTTAATCTTTTTTTATTGAAGTATAGTTGATTAACGATATTATTTTAGTTTCTGATGTACAACATGGTGATTCAATAATTTTATAGATTATATTCCATTTAAGTTATTACAAAATATAGCTGTATTTCCCTGTTCTGTACAAAATAACATTGTTGCTTATATATTTTATACATAGTAGTCTATATGGTACCACTATCTTGTCCTTCCCACCCTTCCCTCTCCTTACTGGTAACCACAAGTTTGTTCTTTATATCAGTGAGTCTGTTTCTGTTTTGTTATATATATCCATTTGTTTTATTTTTTTGATTCCACACATAAGTAATAACATAGAGTATTTGTCTTTGTCTGACTTATTTCACTAAATATAGTATTCTCTAGGTCCATCCACTCATTACAAATGGCAGAATTTTATTATTTTTTATGGCTAATATTCCATTGTATACATATACCACATCTTCTTTCTATATTTGCCTGTTGAAGGACACTTACATTGCTTCCATATCTTGGGCTATTATAAATACTGCTGTTGTGAACATTTGGGTGCATGTATCTTTTCAAATTAGTGTTTGAATATATACCCAGGTGTGGGAGTGCTGGATCATGTGGTAGTTCTATTTTTAGTTTTTTGATGAACCTCCATATGTTTTCCATAGTGGCTGAACCAACCTACATTCCAAACAACAGTGTAGAAGTGTTCCCTTTTCTTCACATCCTAGCCAACATTTACTTTATTTGTGATCTTTTTGGTGATAGATAACCCTTCTGACAGTTGTGAGGTGATATGTCATTGTGGTTTTGATTTGCATTTCTCTGATGATTAGCAACATTAAGCATCTTTGCATGGGCCGGTTGGCTGTCTGCATGTCATCTTTGGGAAAATATCTATTCAGGTCTTCTGCCCATTTTAAATTTTTTTAAATACTGAGTTATATGGGCTATTTATGTATTTTGGATATTAATCCCTTATAGGTCAAATTATTTGCAAATATTTTCTCCTATTTAGTAGGTTGTTTTTTAATTTTGTCAGTGGTTTCCTGTGCTATGAAAAAGCTTTTAATTTAAATTAGGTCCCATTTATGTAGTTTTGCTTTTATTTCCTTTGCCATAGGAGACAGAGCCAAAAAAATGTCGCTACAACTTATGTCAAAGTGTTCTGCCTGTTTTCTTCTTTCAGGTCTTACATCTAGGTCTTTAATCCATTTTGAGTTTATTTTTGCACATGATATGAGGATGTGCACACTTATTGACTGTGTTGTCTCTATTGTATATTCTTGCCTCCTTTGTCATATGTTAATTGACCATAGGTGCATGGGTTTGTTTCTGGGCTCTCTATTCTATTCCATTGATCTATGTTTCTGTTTTTGTGTCATTACCATGTTGTTTTGATTACTGTAGCTTTGTAGTATAGTCTGAAGTTAGGGAGCATGATACCTCTAGCTCTGTTCTTTTTTCTCAAGATTGCTTTAGCAATTCAAGGTCTTTTGTTGTCCCATATAAATTTTAGGATTATTTGTTTTAGTTCTGTGAAAAACGTCACAGGTATTTTGATAGGGATTGCAATAAATTTTTAAATTGCTTTGGGTAGTATGGACATCTTAACAATATTAATTCTTCTAATTAATGGACACAGGATACCTTTCCATTTATTTGTATCATTCAATTTCCTTCATCAATGTTTTATAATTTTCAGAGTATAGATGTTTCTCTTCCTTGGTTAAGCTTATTCCTAGATTTTTATCCCTTTTGATGTAATTTTATCCGTTTTGATGGGATTGGTTTGTTTTTTTTTTTTTTTTTTTGCTTTCCCTTTCTGATAATTCATTATTAGTATATAGAAAAGCAACAGATTTCTGTATATTAATATTGTATCCTCTACTTTACTAAATTCATTTATTAGTTCTAATAGTTTTGGGGTGGAGAATTTAGGGTTTTCTGTTTATAGTATCTTGTCATCTGCAAACAGTGATAGTTTTAATTCTTCCCTTCCAATTTGGATGTCTTTTATTTCCTTTTCTTGTCTGATTTCTGTGGCTAAGACTTCCAATATTATGTTAATTAGAAGCGGCAAAAGTGGGCATCTTGGTCTTTTTCCTGAGTTTAGAGGAAAGGATTTCAGCTTTTCACTCTACACTTTGACGTTAATTGTGGGTTTGTCCTAAGTGGCCTTTACTATGTTAAGATTTCCCTCTATACCAGATTTTCTGAGCCTTTTATCATGAATAGAGGCTGAATTTTGTTAAATGATATTTCTGTCTCTATTGATTGTCATGGGATTTTTATTCTTTCTTTTGTTATTGTGTTCTATAACACTGACTGATTTGCAAATATTAAACCATTCTTGCATCCCTGGAATAAATCCCACTTGCTCATGGTGTTTGATACTTTATATGTATTGTTTTTGTTTGTTTGTTTGTTTGGTTTGTTTTGTTTTTTTCTGGTACTTGGGCCTTTCACTGCCGTGGCCTCTCCTATTGCAGAGCACAGGCTCTGGACACGCAGGCCCAGTGGCCATAGCTCACAGGCCCAGCTACTCCAGGGCATGTGGGATCCTCCCAGACCGGGGCACGAACCTGTATCCCCTGCATTGGCAGGTGGACTCTCAACCACTGCGCCACCAGGGAAGCCCTATATGTATTGTTGAATTTGGTTTTCTAATATTTTGTTGAGGATTTTTGCAAATATATACTTCAAAGACATTAACCTGTAATTTTTTTTTTTTTTTTTTGTATCTCTTGTCTGGTTTTGGTGTCAGGGTAATGGTGGTTTCATAGAATGAATTTGGGAGTGGTTCCTCCTCTTTAATTTTTTGGAATAGTTTGAGAAGGCTAGGTATTAATTCTTCTTTACATATTTGCTAGATTTATCCTGTGAAGCTTTCCAGTCCTGGACTTTGATTTGCTGGGAGATTTATTATTAGAGATTAAATTTTACTTCTGGTGGTTGGTCTGTTCAAATTGTCTGTTTCTTCTTGACTCAGTCTTAGAAGTCTATAGGTTTCTAGAAATTTGTCCATTTGTTATAGGTTGTCCAGTTTATTGGCATATGGCTGTTTGTGGTATTCTCTTATGATTTTTTTGTATCCCTGTGGTATCTGTTATTTCTTCTCTTTCATTTCTTATTTTGTTTATTTCTGTCCTCTTTTCTCCTTGGTGAGCCTGGCTAAAGGATTATCAATTTTGTTTATCTTTTCAAAAAACAGCTCTTGGTTTCATTCATCTTTCCTATTGTTTTTAATCTTTATTTACTTTATCTCTGATCTTTATTATTTCCTTCTTATGCTAACTTTGGGTTTCGTTTGTTCTTCATTTAATTATTTTAAGTGGTAGATAAGGTTGTTTTTTTTGAGATTTTTCTTTTTTCTTGAGGAAGCCCTGCATCACTATGAACTTCCCTCTTAGAACTGCTTTTGCTGCATCCCATAGATTTTAGAAAGTTGTTTTCATTTTCATTTGTCTTGAGGTATTTTCTGATTTCCTCATCATTGACTCATTGATTTTTAGTACCTTGTTATTTGTCTTCATGTGTTTGTTCTTTTCCCAGTTTTTTTTTTTTTTTTTTTTCCATACTTGATTCCTATTTTCATGCCATGGTGGCTGGAAAAAAAATGCTTGAAGTAATTTCTATCCCCTTAAATTTGTTGAGAATTTTTGTGTGGCCTAGCATGTAATCTATCCTGGAGAATGTTCCATGTGCACTTGAAAAGAATGTGTATTCTGCTGTTTTTAGATGGAATGTCCTGTAGATATCTATTAAGTCCAACTGGTCTGTTGTGTCATTAAGGCCACTGTGGCCTTATTAATTTTGTCTGTGTGATTTGCCCATTGATGTAGGTGGGGTTTTAAAGTCCCTTACTATAATTGAATGATTGTCAATTTCTCTCTTTATGCCTGTTAACATTTTCTTTATATGTTTAGATGCTCCTTATTAGGTGCATATATGTTAACAAGTGTTATATCCTCCTATTCTATTGATTCCTTCATAAGTATATAATGCGCTTCTTTGTCCTTTGTTATAAACTTTGTTTTAAAGTCTATTTTGTCTGATATGAGTATTGCTACCCCCACTTTCTTGTCATTTCCATTTGCATGAAATTCCTTTTTCCATCCCTTGTCATTTGGACTAAAATGAGTCTATTGTAAGCAGGATATTGATGGGTCTTTTTTATTTTTAATACAATCAGCCATCCTGTGTTTTTTTGTTTGTTTGTTTTGTTTTGTTTTGTTTTGTTTTTTTCGGTATGCAGGCCTCTCACTACTGTGGCCTCTCCTGTTGCGGAGCACAGGCTCTGGACGCACAGGCTCAGCATCCATGGCTCATGGGCTCAGCCGCTCCGCGGCATATGGGATCCTCCTGGACCGGGGCACAAACCCGTGTCCCCTGCATCGTCAGGCGGACTCTCAACCACTGCACCACCAGGGAAGCCCCATCCTGTGTCTTTTGATTGGAACATTTATTTAGTCCATATACATTGAAAGTAATTATTGATAAGTATGTATGTATCACCATTTTATTGCTTTTTTGTTTTTGTTTTTGTGTTTCTTCTCTGTTCTTTCTTCTTCTTTGTTTCTCTCCTTATGGTTTGATGATTTTCTTTAGTGTGCGATTCTTTATGCTTGTGTTCCTTTCTTTCTAGTTTTCATATATCTGTTGTAGGGTTTTAATTTTGCTTACCTAAATAAATGGGTAACCAAAGATAAATGAGCTTCATTTATTTTGACCTATAACTATATCTACTTGTTTCTAAAAGGTAGTCCTCTAAGTTCAATCACATTCTAAAAGATCTACTTTTTTACTCCCTTCTCCCACATTTTGTGTTTTTGATGGCATATTTTACATCTTAATGTTTATCCCTTCACTGATTATTGTAGTCATAGTTGATTTTTTAAGTTTTTTTCTTTTTATCTTTATACTAACTTATTTAAGTGTTTGATTCTCAGCCTTTACTATATAATTGCCTTTCCTTTTGGGGGATTTTTTCCTTTCAGATATATTCTTACATCTTGTTATAGCCTTTTCTTTTCCACTTAGAGAAGACCCTTTAATATTTCTTTTAGGTTAGATATATTATTGAGGAACTCTTTTATTGTTTGCTTGTCTGAGAAGTTCTTTATCTCTCCTTCAATTCTCAATGATAATCTTGCTGGATAAAGTATCCTAGGTTGCAGGGTTTTTTTTTCTTTTTCAGCACTCTGAATATATCATGCCATTCCCTTCTGACCTGTAAAGTTTCTGCAGAAAAATCAGCTGATAGACTATATGGGGTTCCCTGTATATGACTCTGTTTCTCTCTTGCTGATTTCAGAATTCTCTCTTTAATTTTGCCATTTAAATTATGATATGTCTTAGTGTGGGTCTGTTTGGTTTCATCTTGTTTGGGACCCTTTGTGCTTTTTCTATTTCTTTCTTCATGTTTGGGGGATTTTCATCAAATGTATTTTTTACTCCCTTCTCTCTTCTTCATCTGTGACCCATGTAATGCAAATATTGGTACACTTGATGTTGTCTTAGAAATATCTTTAACTGTTCTCATCTTTTTTTATTTGTGTTTCTTTTTGCTGTTCTGATTGGGTGATTTCCATTATTGTACCTTCCAGATCACGTATGCATTCTGTATCACGTATTCTGCTATTAATTCCTTCTAGTGTGTTTTTCCATTTCAGAATTTTTTTTAAATTCCTCAGCTCTGATTGGTTTTCTTTTTTACATTTTTGGTTCCCTGTTAAAATTCTCACTGCATTCATCTATCATTTTCCCTAATTCAGTTAGCATTCTTATCATTAATGCTTTGAATTTTTTTCTGGGAAATTGTTTATGTCTGTTTCATTATGTGTTTTTTCAGGGATTTTTCTCTTGCTCTTTCAATGAGACCAACTCCTCTGTCTTCTTATTTTGCTTAACTTTCTCTGTATCTATGAAATTAGATGATACAGTTACCTTTTGTGGTCTTGAAGTGGTTTCTTTGTGTGAGAGCATCCCTATACAGTCTGTGTGTGCCCTGTGGCTTTTGTGGAAGAGCTGGATTTGGCATGAACACAAGTCACATGTTTCCTCAAGGTGTACCAGTAGCTATCACCTTGGTAGGAGGTGAGGCTGGAGATGGAGGAGTTAGGGCCAGTGCCAAGTGTGAGCTGAGACTTCCCCTCTATTCAGTGGACATCACCTATCAGGGGTGGGACTGGGTCCCAAGTGCTGGAGCAGAAGCCCTGAAAGTCTGGTCCATGTTGGCTCTGTTTTCTTTAAATGTATGTTCTCCCTCTTCCCAGAATCTGCACCCTTGCCCAAGAGGGGAACAGTGCTGAAGCTAAAGGAGCTGGTGTGAGCACTTGGTATGGGTTGGGGCACAGGCTGTGGTGATCTGGCTGGGGTCACAGAACCTAGCTGCTTCTGATGAGCTACCTGAGTAAGTGTGAGTAATGACTGCCCCTGCTCTGCTTAGGTGCCATTTTAGGTCTGTTTCTCCTTTGTCTCTCACATCTGAACTCTCCCCTTGGCTTTTGCCATCCTTGTCCTTGTATGAAATTTTGCCACAGGGAAGGTGGGGCCTATATGGCACTCAGCATTGCTCAGGGCATGGCCTTTCACAGTCTGGCTACAGACGGAGATCGATCGGGGCTGCTTCTGATATGCTGCCTGATTAAGTGCTAGTAATGGTTGCCCCCATCCTGCTGAGATGCCTCTATGGTTCTGAGCTGCCGCTGTATAACAGATGAACCCTTGTCCCATCCCAGTGTGGCACTGTCTCATGAAGCAAGTGTGGGTGAAGCATTTGCTCTGCTCAGGCTGGAGTGTATGCCAGGGAGGTCTCAGGAAACTGGCCAGTCACTTATGCAGTTTTCAGTTTGCCCTCTCCACCCTGCTTTGCAGTAAGCAAGAGAGTGTGTGGTCCTCAGGAGCAGAGTTCAGGCTTCCCACAGCCCTCCAACCAGCCAAAAGAGCTCATCTTCCCTGTGTCAGACCCCAGGGCAGTGGCACCCCGTATGTGGCTTGAACTCCTCACTACCCAGGGAGGATCTCTGCCTGTATAATTTCCCTTGTTCTCTGAGTCCCCTCCCTTGGCCACCAGTACTGACCAGATTACTTCTCTTCCCTTCCTACTCAATTCTGTGTGGATCTTTCCTACAGCCTTGTTGAATAGGAGTCTTTCTGCCAGTTTCCAATTAGTTTTCAGTGAGAACTTTTCCACATATAGATGTATATTTGATGTGTTCCTGGGGGGAGGTGAGTTCCATGTCATCCTACTCCACCAACTTGACCTCCTTCCTCTTTATATTCCAAGAAGAGTTTTAAAATTACTAATATCAGTAATGAAAGATAGTACATTACTACTGAACTTAAAGAAATAAAACATAGTATAAGATTATCCTATGAACAATGGTATGGCAACAACGTAGATATATGAAATGGACAAATTTCTACAAAGACAGAAATTACAGAATGTGACTGAAAAAGAAATAGAAAATCTAAATATATCTATAAAAAGTCAAAAAAAATTGAACTAGTAATGAAAAATATATACAAAAATTTCACAAAGGAAGCCCAAACCCAGATGACTATACTGGAAAATTCTACTAAATGTTTAAAGGAGAATTGATATCAAACCTTCACAGACTCTTCCACAAAATAATACGGGAAGAAACATTTCTCAATTCATTCAGTGAAGCCAGTATTATCCTGCTACTAAATCCAGATAAAGATTCCACAAGAAAAAACTACAGAACAGTATCCCTACTGAATATAGACATGAAAATCCTAAACAAAATGATAGCAAACTGAATCCAGCTATATATAAAAAGTAGCATAACCATAATCAAGTGAGATTTATTCCGTGAGTAAAAGTTTAGTTCAACAAAAACTAATCATTGTAGCAAAACATATAGATATAATAAATGCCCCCCCAAAACCCACTGTCATCTCAATAGACACAGAAAAAAATGACAAAATCCCAAATCATTTCATAATAAAAATAAAAATCTCAACAAACATAAAGTACAGTGAACCCTCTTCAACCCGATAAAGGGAAAATACAAAAAAATCTAGCACTGACATGCTTTCTGCTAAAAGACTGAACAGTTTTCTCCTAAAATCAGGAACAATGCAACAATGTCATCTGACAGTAGATCTATTAAACACTATACTGGCGGTTCTAGCCATGACAACTAAGCAAGAAAATGAATTAAAAGTTTTCCAGATGGAAAGGAAAAAGTAATACTATAACTATTTGTAGATGACATGATCTTGGCATAAAGAAAATCTTTAAAGACACTGCAAGAAATTAGATCTAACAAACAAGTTCATCAATGTTGTAAGCTTCAAAATTATTGTAAAAAATCAATTGTATTTCTACACACTAGCAATGATCAATCTGAAAATAAAATTATGAAACAATTCCACTTACAATAGCATCAAAAAGAAGTAAAATACTTAAGATTAAATTTGACAAAAGAAGTGTAAGACTTATAAACTGAAAATTATAAAATACTGATAAAAGAAATGAAAGAAAATTAAATCAATGGAAAGCTATTCTATGTTCCTTGATTTAAATTTTTAATGTTGATATACATATTCAACAAAATTAATATTAAAACCCCAACTGCATTTTTAGGGGGGCTGAAATTGACAAGCTGATCCTAAAATTCAGATAGAAATGCAAGGGGCCCAAAAGCCAAAACATATTTTTTTTTAAAAAAGAACACAGAGAATTTCAAAATTTACACAGAAGTATAATAATCTAGACAATGTAGTACTGGCTTGAGAATAGACATACAGATCAATGAATAGAACTGAGAGTTCAGATATAAACTCTTACCCTTATGGTCTATTATTTTTCATTAAAGGTGCCCAGATAATTAGTGAGAACAATAGTCTTTTCAACGAATGTTCTGAGACAACTGGATATCCGTCTTCAAAAAGTCAAAAAAACTTCAAAAGAGTTCAAAAAAAATGAATATGAACCACTACCCCATACCCCCTACAAAAATTAACACAAAGTTGATCTTATTTCTAAATATAAGTGTTAAAACTATAAAACCATTGGAAAAAAAACATAGGCAAACCCTCGTGACCATGGATTAGGCAGTGGTTTCTTAGAAATGACACCACAAGCAAAAACAAAAAAAGAAAAAAGAAAGTTGCACTTTATCAAAATTGTAAACTTTTGTGCTTCAAAAGGTGCCATCAAAAAAGTGAAAAACATCCACAAAATGGGAGAATATATTTGAAAATCATATATTTGATAATGTACTATTATCCAGAATATACAAATAACCCTTACAACTTAATGAAAAGACAAGCCAATTGAAAATGGACAATGTGTTTGAATAGATATTCCTCCAAAAGAGGTATACAGATGGCCAATAAGCATATGAAAAGATGCCCAACATCATTAAATATTAGGTAAATGCAAATCAAAACCACAATGAGCTATCACTTTATACTCCAGAGATGGCTGTAATAAAATGACACACTATAACAATGTTGGCAAGGATATGGAGAAATTGAAACAATCACACATTATTGGGGGAATGGAAAATGATACAGTTGATTTGGAAAACTTTGACATTTCCCAGTAAAACTGGAAAAAGAATGTGATTAATGTCAGAAATAGAAGGTAATTTTCAAAACAAAAAAAGTTCAAAAAAGTGAATATGGAAAAAGAAAAAAGAGAAAACTTCAGCAGTTCCTACAAAAGTTAAATGTAGCTTCATCATATGACTGAGCAATTCCACACCTAGATATATATCTGAGAAAAATGAAAATATGTGTCTCAACAAAAATTATACACAAATTTCATAGCCACATTATTCATAGTGATAAAAAAGTGAAATGATCCAAATTTCCATCAAATGATAACTGGAAAGTAAAAGTATTATATTCATTCAATCAAATATTATTTGGCAGTAAAAAGGAATGAAGTACTGATACATGCTACAACATTAGTAAACTCTGAGAAACTATGCTGAGTGAAAGAAGCCAGACACAGAAAGGCACATAAACACACGATTCCATTTATAGTAAATGTTCAGAATAGGCAAATCCATAGAGACAGAGAGTAGGTTAGTGATTGCCAGGGGGTGATATTGGGAAGGCAATGGATTGTGATTACTAATGGATAAGGGGATTCTTTTGAGGGATGATGAAAAAGTTCTGGACTTAGATAGTAGTGATGATTGCACAACTTTGTGAATATACTAAAAAACACGTAATTGCATACTTTAAAAGGGTGGATTTTGTGGTATGTGAATCATATTTAAATTTTTTTTAAAGAATAAAACAATGAACTGAAGTAAATCCTTATTACATGCTGGTGTAAATGAATGAAACACAGCTACATGCAACAACAAGGAAAAATGGCCAGACATTACATTAATTAAAAGAAAAAAAATCATGAAAGAATATACTGCAAAAGTGATTATTTAAGACAGAGGTTTGGGGTTTCCCTGGTGGCGCAGTGGCTGAGAGTCCGCCTGCTAATGCAGGCGACACGGGTTCGTGCCCCGATCCAGGAAGATACCACATGCTGGGCCCATGGGCCATGGCCGCTGAGCCTGCGCATCCGGAGCCTGTGCTCCACAACGGGAGAGGCCACAACAGTGAGAGGCCCACGTACCACAAAAAAAAAAAAAAAATGGCAAACTTATCTATATTATAAAAGTTTGAAACAGTTTGGCCAATTTCTTTTACTTCCTTATGAAGTTTGCTATGTGGACTACCTAGCTGGAAAATAAACATCAATTAGATAAAATATAAAAGAAAATCAGGTGGAAAAGTTCTTTACAAGGAAATTGTTGACTGTGCCAACTTAACCAAGCTAGCTATCTTTTTTGACTCCACAGTTCACAAAACTGTACAAGAGATGGGCTCTCAAACTATTACATTACCTACCAAACATTTTAATCATTCAAGGAGATAATGTAAATAGAATCTTATTGATACACTTTCTAATCAGTGTTTTGTAAAGCTGCAGCAGCAGAATAAAATTTAAAAGTCCACTTAAAAAATATTGCAAGTGAAAGTAAGTGTGCTTCACTGCCTGATTTTCAGTTGGATGAATGAGTAATACCACTAGAGTGTCAAAGGCCTTCAAATAAATGGATTACAGGAAATAACCCTATATTTATTTATGTCTTTTGACACATAATAAAGACCTTATCTCTTCCTATCCCAATAAATATAAATGTTTAAAATCATCAGAGATTAACCAGTTGCTTGGTCAAAGGTCACTCCAGAAATAACGTCTATCCTTAATCTTTTGCTCTCTGATTTCTGCCATCAGTAATATATATTACTCAAACTCCACTCTCAAAATCACTGGCAACTTTCTAACCATCAAATCCCATAATTCCTAAGAGTTTAGAGAGCCAACATTTTAGAGTGAAATTGAATTAAAATCTTTTTTTGTGTTTACACTACAAACAATATCTAATAAATACTAAAACTCTCTGGACGAAATAAAATATTCCAACTTCTAATGACTTCTGTTCAGGAATTCATGATGCAGCCAAAAGATACTTATAGAGAAGTCCATTATCTTGAAGAGCTAGATATGGAAGTGAAACCATTCCACATAGAGTTGAAAGAAGTTGGCACCTTAACAGAAATCCTTGGGTCAACAGAAGTTGGAGGCTTGACAGAAGTTCTTGAGTGTGTCTTATAGAACAGCAGATAAGGGAACAGTTTGTTAAAAACCCCTCTGCTTGTAACCTGCCTTTACTAATTAAGTCTACTTTAGTAGCTTTTTACTTTCTTTAATTGCATACCCTCCAACCTTCATGTACCTTAGGTAATATATCACCAAGCTTCTTAACCACCCTTATAAATAACACCTGATGTATGGGTCACTATAGTAACAGTGGGGGTGGAGCTTAAGTTTTTCTCCAGGAACCTGAAGAAGGGCTCCTGCCCAGTTCAAGCCAGCCAAGATTGGTTGGGACCACCGACCCCAAAACTGGGCCTGTGTAGTTTACATTTTGACATCAGAGGGCCAAAAACTCCATCTTCAGATCAGCACCTCCATTTCTGAACATGTATCTCATGAAGAAGCATGTAACCCAGATACACCTGTGCAGGAAGTTGATTCCCTCACTTTTCCCCACCTCCAATCCCCTTTCTCCACACCTAAGACCACTTGGCTTCTTTATCCCATAAATATCTCAAGCACCTTGCCTTCAAGGAGGTTGATCTGAGATGTTCTCCAGTCTTCTCGCTTGGCTCCTTTATAAATAAACTCTTTCTCATCAACAAACCTCAGTGTCTTGGGGTTTGGCTTGATGTGCATGGGGACAAATGAGCCTGGTTTGGTAACAGAAGTATACTGTGAAAGAAAACAAGCAATTTGTCATAAGGTCAAAAGGGAATTTTATTTCTGCTTTCATTTGAAGATCAGGTACTTGAAATTGTATGACATACCTGGGACTCAAAACAAAAACCAAAATTCAAAAGTGACTCAGTAGGTAAAGTTGAAATGAAGACTCAGAATCTGTAAATACTAAAAGTAAAGGTCTGTTATTCCAAAAAGAATAATATATGGCTTTAAATCTAAAGATAGATTGAAAACGGATATTAACAACTTTTGTAAGTGGGTTGAAAACAAAGTAAACAAATACATGCAGCTTCTATTATTAGAAACTTGTAATCCATGAGTATAAGAGTTCAACTTAAACCAGCTTACATCAAGGCAGATGGCAATGGGTGTATCTGAAAGAAATGAGGAATACAGTGCCCACTGGGATTTCTACATGAAGTGAGTCTCCTCAAGGACTTGTCCATTCTTATCCAATACAGAATTTTAAGTTTGTTAAGGCATTTGCTAGAGCCTTCCCACATCATAGGTTTAGGAATGAGATAGAAAGCATGGAATGTACAAGTTAGCCAGACCCCAAAAGTAGATACAGGCAGCCAATTGTTCCTATTTTTTTTCTTTTTCCAAGATTAGCAGTGACATTTTTGAAATCCTTGAAAACATTTCTCAAGCATTAAATTTCAAATTAAACCTACAATTTTAGCTATAACCTCCCTTTCTCCATGTTTTTAACTAAATTTCCTTTTAGAAAACAATAATAAAACCAGTTACACATTTCTGAAATAAGCAAATCATTCTATTTCTTATTTCTTGTCTTATTTTATCTCCTTTAGTCATGAACATCTATCTGTTTTCTAATAGATATTTGAGCTAAGCAGAATTGAAAGATGGCCCTCAAGATCCCCACCCTCTGATATACATGTCCTGTGTAATTTCTTTTGCTTGACTATGAGCAGTATTTATTAATATAATGGGAAACAACCCTTGTGATTATGTTATGGTATACGATACAGTTGACCTTAAGAGAAGGAAATTATTCAGTGGGCCTCTCCTCAACAGATGAGCCCTTAAAAGGGACTGTGATGTTCCAGAAGAAATAGAGCAACACCTGAGAGGAATTCAGTGTGAGGGAGATTCTCCATTATAGTCTTTTAAATTGGAGGAGACCACATGGCAAGAAATGTGGGTAACCACTAGGATCTGAGAGCAGTCCCCAGCTGATAGCAGGAAAATAAGAACCTATAGTCCTACATCCACAAGGAAGTAAATTCTGCCAACCTGAATACTTGTAAGAGGATTCTGTGCTCCAGAGGAGAACACAGCCTGCCAATGTTTTGATGTCAAAACTTTGAGAACTGAGCAGAGAATCCAGTCATGCCTTCCCAAACTTCTGATCTACAGAAACTATGATATAATAAATGGCTATTGCTTTAAGCCAGTAGATCTGCACTAATTTGTTACACAGCAATATAAACTAACACAATATTTTCCAAACAATCTCATCTCTATAATTGATTTTCTACCCTTCTTCCCTCCCAATTACTCAGCTTATCTCTAGTTCCAGAGATGGTGGTCCTACTTTTCTAAACCAATTATGGTGATATAATTCATTTAGGCAGAAAATAATTCTATAACCCATCCAGGGCCAATAATTCTCCTGGCATTTGTTATTGGTCAAAGATGGGCATATGATCTGAGTTGACCTGATAAGACTGAAGAAAATGGCTTTTATCCTGTGCTTGAAGGAAAAACACACATACCCAGTATATAAATGAGGAAATGTGTTGCCCTAAATATTGCTATAGTTAGAACATGAAAGAAGCAACCCTGAAGAGAAAGCTTACAAGCAAAGAGGAAGATGTAGCCTAGAGAATGGCAGAAAATGGCGCCAGATTCCTGATCCTACTGTGTATATTGTCCATCTTGTCTCTTCACTTCCTGATTACATGAAATAATGAACTGGTTTTTATTGATTAAGACAAATCGAGCCATATTTTTTGTTAGAAATAAAAATATCCCAGTATACAGATGATCCAGTCAGAAAGAAGTTACAGAGAGTAACTACTAAATTTGAATTCTAAAAATGTTTATAGTTTACATAGAAAAGACAGAGTAGTAATAAGGATTAAATTATCCATAAATATACAATTTTATTTATACAAAAATAATCATAACTGATAAATGCTTGCTTTGCTGAGAACTCAAGAAAACAGTAAAATGAAATTTGATTCCTCATTTAACAATCATCGACAAAGAAATGCTTCACTATACTGTGGATGTTATAGGAACCTTGAGAAAAAGTGTGTATGTCATCCTAGGATGTATAATATTTGACTAAAGGAGTACTTTTAAATATACTCTAGGCTTTAGTAAATAAGATAAAAAATAACTTCAAGAATAAAGGATCTTAATGGAAATGTGGCTCAAGTATGAGTTATCAATCTAAAGAATTAAATTCTGACAGCACCACAAATATTCTTGTAAAAAATTAAATAAACTGTATTAAATATATATTTAATCTAATTGATAAATTCTTTATTTACTTGAGATACACTAGAAGGTATGTAAAAAAAAAACCCTCAGTCTATTCAGGAAGTAGAAATATTCTGATACCTGTATTGAAATTCAGGCTAAACATTTTGAATCCACTAGAATGGTTTGTCCATGAGATCAAGGGCTTTTATGGATTTTGATTACTTCTGTGCACATGATAGGCATGCAATAAAAATTTGGTGAAAATATTTTGTTTCTGTTCAAGTTAGTAGATTAGCTTATTGTGATTTTATGTTTGTCTTTTCCTCTCCCCAATGCCCAGGTTAAAACAACAACAACAACAAAAACAGAAAAAGAAATATAAAAAGGCATACACCTGTAACAGAGAAGTGATTGGAAGGGATTTTTAAAAAGAAAGAAATCAGTAAGAAGAAGTAACTACCCAGAATACAGTAGAGGGGCTGAAAAAAGAATTGTCTCCAAGTGAATTTAATGAAACATCTGGTGGGATCCAAAAATTCCACCTTGATTTTTACAATCCATAAAAGCACTCTCCTCATAATGGCATTTGGTGGGTGTTATATAAATGAGCCAAAGATGCCCTCTGTATGTTGGCTCCTAGGTTGTTTACTTCTTCACAGCATGCTAATGCTTGTTAGCTCAAAAGCCTGGTGGTGACAAATGCAAAGTTTTACACACACAATTATTTTAAACATAGCCCAAATAAGCATATTTTTAGCCATTTAGAGCCTGTCTGCTTTGCATAACCCATGAAACTATGCCCAACACTTGTTAGCTATAGTAAGATTAACTCCAGAGCCATAAAGACCTCAAGTCACTGCTTCCCTTTGGAATTCTCAGACCCAGAAACCCCCCACCACGTTTCTGAGTGACATCACCTAGACATGTAAGATCCCACTCTAACTTCTCTTTCCCAAGGAGTTCCCTTGGTTTCCTCCTCTTCTGAATAGTGATCCCCCTACCATAGCCTCTAGATGGTCTCACGCTATGAGAGATTTGCCCAACATGAAATCTGTTAAAGAAGCTCTCAAGTACAGTTTGTGTGTGCTACTGCCAACTTGTGGTCATATCTTTGTTCTTAATCAGCCCCAAATCCCTCAAACTCCCTGGAGTGGAGGGGTGGGAATGTGCACAGTTGGCTGCCAGTGAACTCATCTTAAAATGCATCCTAAGCCTAGCTCTGTATACACTGTTTCTTACAGAATTACTCTACAGGAAAATTCTCTCTGGAGAAACAGACACAAAGAGTAGGAGAAAGTTATACTAGCTATCCATTCTTTTTCTTCTAAAATATAATCAAAACCATATACAAACAGAAAGTTTGCAACACAATCAGAATTTAAATTTAAGATATCACCACACAGATTTTCCTTTGATAAACTATTTCTTCCCAAATTTTATATATGTGGTTTTGGTGGGACTTTTCCCCAGTCTATTGCTCCATTTGTGTATGTGTCCAAAACCCATTCATCCAGATAGTTCAACTTCCTGACTAGAGTAACTGACTATAAACACAGAGGGACCAGTCACCATTTAATTGACTCAAACATAAAGCCTAGTTAAGAGAAAATCAAATAAAGAAAGGTAGAAAACTGAGAAATGGTAGAGGTGAAGGAGAGAGAAAGAGAAAGTCCTAATGACATCATTTGAACTCTTGACACCTATTTATGCCTAGAATCAGTTCTGTTATTATGGATTTTCATAAAATGTGATTATAATTTCCTCTTTTGCTTAAAACAGTTTTAACTATGCTTTTTATGTTTGTGACACTAAAGTCTTGACAAATATAGTAAATGAGTTTAAAAAATTAGGGAAACATGTAGCATTTAGAATTGTTCATTAAGCAAAGTTGGAATGAAAGAAAATAAAATCTCTATTCATATTATAGGATAAGTTTCTAGCTTTCCATAGTATTCAGTGATAAACTAGCACATGAAGTTATTGCTTATGGTCACTTAGAACCGTGTACTCACTGAGGATGTAGCAGTAGAAATCTTTATTCTCTTACACAGTAGAAATACCAATTCCAGTTGGCTTAATAAGTTGTCTTTTTTAGGATTCAGGGTTGGGAATTGTGGGGTGTAATTGTAAAGACCAAAAGTGGCAGAACAGTCTTCGTGCATTTTCTGATTGGGCTCCAGATACCACTTATCTGAGGCTTTTTCCTCTTGGTCCTATCTTATATATGCCTTTTTCTTTCTCTGACTTCTCCTATTGCACAAAAAAAGGACCAAGCAATTCTAACCTTTGTATGAATATGTCACTTTCCCAGTATTCCAAAACTGATCTTTGTATTCAACCTATGTGGACCAACAAGTTTACATATCAACCCATGATTATTGCTAGGGGGATGAAATGTACTGATTGCATAAGGAAAACCAGGAGATTCTCTAGAACTGAAATGGAGTCAGCTTCTGTGTAAAGCAAGGACATAATGGGAAATTAAATTATTGGTGCACTAGGAAAGGAAGTACAGGGGAATGGGTGCTGGAAAAGCAAACAACTATCTGTGAGTTAGGATGAAACTGGGCGGCCGAGATTCCCTCTACTATGGAGAAGCTATAATTACTTCATACAGTATTTGATAAATGAAATTAAATAAAGGACAAATCAAATTCCTAAATTATCTCCTAAGGAGAGAGATAACATTCAGGGATTTGTTGTGACCTATTGAAGACTAAGGCATTGCTGAGAATAGAAATCACTGAAAACCAAACCCAGATATTCGCCTTGCAGTTAGCAGAATTACAGTACTGGCTGAATTACAGCTTGACTGTATCCATATCTCCTATGTGAAAGTTAGGGCGTTGGTCAAAAAAGACTGTACTCGATATTGCAGACTAATTGAAAGACAGGAAATAGGCCAATCCCCAAAGTTCCAATGAAATGTACCTCACTATGCATCTCTTTTAGAAATACAGTGTCATCCTTGACTGAAGACATTCCTAAGTGAAGAAGTTTTTCCTCAGTGGTTGAAAATAGAATGGCAAATGTATGGAATATATTCAACAGGGTCTTGGGTGGAGTAGGAGATTATGGTAAAATTTATAATAAGAGCAAGAAATAAAAATGTTATACACATAAAGAATTTAAGGATTTTTGCCAGTTTTCATCATTAAAACATATGTGGCAAATCTGGACAAATAGGATTTGGAAGATGCTCAACAAAGATGAGTGAGACATAATTTTGTCACATCTGGAATTCATTGACATATAGAGCTTATGAGTCAATTTGCTAATTTTGGATAAGGATCCAAACAGTTTTGATGGTCCCATTGCTGATCCATACTAAATGACATTGAGAAATCAAAACTCTTAAAGTTCATGAACTACAAGAGTTTATGTAGTTGCTAATAGTCTGGTCAGATGATGCAGAGCCTGGAAGGAAGAAGCAAGTTTGGCAAATATTAATAAGTGGTAGGAGTATATGTCGAGGTTGGATATTTCAGAATGGACAAAGAGCTTGAGAAAATCATATCTCCCATAAATGTCCATCAAGAGAAGTCCATTGCAGAAGTGTGCACTTTAGATGAACTGTGCTGTGAGTATCAGTCCACCTTTCATATGAGGTACCCTGAATTTCCTCCATGTTTTCATAAACAAATTTGCCATGATTCCAGGGATAAAAACTACACAAGAGTTTAACAATATGTATTTACTCTAGTTAAAATTGAATTATTTGAAAAACCAACAATAGAATAAATATTTGGATAGCTGACACACAAATGGGCACCAGTGTCATATTACACTGTTATTAATCAAGTATTAACCAAAACTTTCAGAAATGAAGACCCGATTGAGATAAAGAGGCATTTATTTGGGATTTGTTAAGATTGCAGCCTGAAAAGTACAGATATGAGAAGCACTTGAGTTGTGTTCCTTTGAACTACAAAATGGAGGAGGCTTATAATGACAAAAACCACAAGGCCACAGTTAGTTCCATAAGCTGTTTGTCAAGAATTATGATTGGAGCTGTCAATAAGTAAGGTTGCTTGTTAAGCAAGTATTGGTTGGGGCCAGAAATGGTTACATAGTTGCAAGGGGGGAACCTTGAGACCTAGATGTCGTTCTAGAAAAATAAACAAAAATTACTGGTGGTGTCCTTGGAAGGTTGTGATTTCGTATAGTTAAGAAAGTTCAGATTCTCAGTGGTGCAGAAACATGTCTGGAACGAGATCCTCAATAGCCACCCAACTCCATTTTGTTTGCTTGAACTAGGATTACTCCATTATGGTTTCAATCTGTCATCACAAGTAAGCTTTATTTTTTCCTATTTATTTTCCTCCCCCTATAATCTTGAAGGCATTCTTCTGCTGCTGCTACCTCGCATATTATCTCTGAGTCTGGAGAACCTGAATAAAGGAGCTGACACTAAGGTCTGACACCCAACAATCTCACTTCCAGTAATCTAAGCTGAATCAGAACTGTGCTGTGGGAGAAGAGCAGCTTAATCAGATGAGAGATTGCTTTGAACTTGCCTAGTAGACTTCTTAAAACCTACAACTAACCAGAAAAACAGTGAGATCCAAACAGGGTTATATACAGGGAGAGGAAAGAATTATTTGAAGCACAACTTACAACCTTATTCCTCAAAGTATGATCCACACAGCAGCAGCAGCACCTAGGAGTTTGTTTAGGACTAGAGAACCTCAGGGCCTACCCAGTACCCCCTGAATTACAATATTCATTTTAACAAGGTCCCCAGCTTGTGCACACTAAAGTGCACTGGTTTATAGGACAGTAGAGAGAAAGATGGAGCTGATTTTTTTCATGCAAACTTTCTGTTTTAGATAATTAATAACACTTGCGAAGTATTTATAATAATTTACTTGGCTGTTATAGAACTGAAGAAAAATTCTTAAGCCATCATTGGGTGAATCAGCAAAGAAGCCTTTTTTTTCTTTTTCTTGAGTAATGAGTCAGACTGCCTGTAATGACCAAAAATTTTAAGAGTATAAAATACATTTGCCTACTGAAGAATCAAGTCTAATAAAAATATATATCCCCTGCAAATAGCTTTCAAGCCCTGCCTATGATTCTATGAATTCTTTCTATATTTATGTATTTATATATCTATAGATACAGATATAGACATCTATATCATATATGTATATATATGAAATTACTATATTTTATTTTGTATAATCTATTATTATGAAAACTATTAAATTATTATGTATCTAAATGCATCTTCTCTGACAAATCTAGATACATAAAGTGAAATTATACTCTTGTTTGATCAATTCAGTGGTCATATTTCTTTTCCTCATTCTCTATATAGTTAACGTGTAAGAGTTTTATAAGTAAATGTTTTCTAAGTAAAAGTTTTATAAATAAGTATAGAAGAAAAAAAAAAGATGACTCTCTTTGGGAAAAAAAAAAAACTGTAAAAGTGAAGGGCAGGGGGAGGTATCTATCTAGCCAAAAGAATGAAAGAAACTCAGATAGGCAGCTCTTGGCTGATCCAGAACAATGTGAGCAGAAAAGCTTGCCTGATTAAGGCAGGCAATTTAGTGGTTTGGGATTTTGAGCTTTGACATTTCAGTGCCGATCATAACCAGGGAGTAGTACCCCAACAGCTGGGATCCTTGTAATACCTTCAGGGAACAAACTTTTTTTTCTCTGCAAGAACTTAATCCCTACTCAACTACTTTCTGGGCCAAAGGTTTCTCTAAGGCTTTATAGAAAAACTCATGCCTAAAAAAAAAAATACATTTAACCATCTTACCCATCTACCCCTTTTCAATTCCCTGTGACCTCTAAAAAGTTGGTTGCACATTTAGTTATTTTATAAGTCATGGCAGGTTCAAATTAACCTCAGGGGTAAGCTATTTTATAACTAGTTGAAGGGATTGCAGAGAATTTTAAAGTCCTTGTCACCATCTCTGCCATAGCAAACATTATTTTTTGGAGCTTACTATATTTATTATATTTCTATAAATTCATCTTGTAATTTATAGAAATGTGGTAAACAAGCAAATGGAAAAAACTTCTGCTTTTTTAATGTGGAAATATAAGCTAAGTATAAATTAATAAAAATTATCATACAAAGTAGATATTACTGACTATCATTTCCCTTAATAAAAGGAATCATGCTCATTTTACATGACCAGTAAAGTAATTATGATGGACTTTTTGCATCATAGATAATGAATGCTCATTTACCAAAATATAGAATGTATTCCCATTTCAAGTTCCCTCTTAATGCTGACTTGGACATTTGTATTAGAGTTGCTTAACAGTCATAAATGTACCTACCTGTATAGTCACCTCCCAAGGAAGTGTTGGTTGTTTTTTGTTTTGTTTTGTTTTGGGAAAGGAAACCAAATATACAGGTATTATAAAAGAAATCATTCCCCACCAAGTATTTTCAACCTTATTTATTTTTTGCTCCTGGAGAAAATCCAGTTTAACATAAGATACTGACTTAGCTCAAGTTTGTCTGTCAGATAAACATATTTCAAGGTCAAATGAAATATAATGCCATGCATAGGTTTTCCTGGATAAATGAACCAATGACTAAATAATTTATCTGTTGAAAATTTTCTAAAAAAACAGATTGCTTTTAAAACCATTTTGTTTTGTCAGTTTGAAGAAATAAGATTAGCTAAAATAATTGATGATACTCTTCAGCTGTCTACTTGGCCCATACTGATGGAACAAGACATTAAACTACTCACTCTAGTCTTTAATATACTCTCCAATATACTTTTTTGTTTTCTGCCAATATATGTGCTTCCTGATTCATGTTTGGATTCCTAAGTAGATTGAGGTAAGGGGAGAAGAGGCCTCCTACTCCATAGGATCACAGTGCATTAAGTGGCAAATAAGCAGGATAGATGTCTTAGCTCCCTAAGGCATATCATAATATTTATTAGGCATATTATAATATTTATAAGGTACACACATCACTAGAATCTCATTGACAAATATAAATGGATCCCTTTACCAAGAAAATAGATAGCAACAACTAGAAATGAAAGAAAACATTCCTTACAAGCATAGTTAAATTTCTTTTGAGAATTTTTAATAACGGCTCAGTCAGCCATTGGCAACTAAAACTGGCCAGGCGTATGTAGTAGAAATGTTCAAATCTAATAATGAGAATATAATGTTGTTTATTAAAAAGTATTTATTTTTGTATTGAAGTATAGTTGACACACCATACAAAGTTATTATAATATTATTGACAATATTCTGGGCTGTACATTATACCCCTGTGACTCATTTATTTTATAATTAGTATATTGTATGAATCTCCTTCACCTATTTCACCCATTCCCTACCCCCTTCCCCTCTGGAAACCACTGGTTTGTTCTCTGAATCTGTGAGTCTGTTTCTGTTTTGTTATATTTGTTCATTTGTTTGTTTTTTAGGTTCCATATATATGTACAAAAATAATAATAATACAGTATTTTTCTTCTCTGTGACTTATTTCACTTAGCATAATACCCTTCAGGTCCATCCATGTTGCTGCAAATGTCAAGGTTTCATTATTTTCTATGGCTGAGTAATAATTCATTATATATATATAATACATATTAATTATATATAATGAGATTATATATATATGTATATCCCACAACTTTTTAATCTGTTCATGTGTCAGTGAACACTTAAGTTGTTTCCATATCTTGTCCTTTGTAAATAATGCTATAATGAACATAGGGGTGCATATATCTTTTTTACTTAGTGTTTTCATTTCCTTCAGGTAGACACCCAAGATTTGCTGGATCTTTAGTTTTTTGAGGGAAACCTCTACTGTTTTCTGTAGTGGCTGTACCAATTAACATTCCCACCAACAGTGCACTAGGGTTCCTTCTCCTCCACATCCTTGCCAACACTTGTTATTTCTTGTCTTTTTGATCATAGCCATTCTGACAGGTGTGAAGTGATATCTCATTGTGGTTTTGATATGCATTTTCCTGATGATTAGTATTGTTGAGCATCTTTTCTTGTGCCTATTGGCCATCTGTATGGCTTCTTTTTAAAAATGCCTATTCAGGTCCTCTGCTCATTTTTTAATCAGATTGTTTATTTCTTTGATATTGATGTATGTTTTTTATATTGACATATTTTGGATATTAAACCCTTATCATACATATCATTTGCAAATATATTCTCCCATTCAGTAGATGGCTTTTTTGTATTTTCGAGGTTTCCTTTGTTGTACAAAAGCTTTTTATTTTGATATAGTCACATTTGTTTATTTTTCACTTCTGTTGCCCTTGCCTGAGGAGACATATCCAAAAAAATACTGCTAAGACCAATTAAAAAAAGCATACTCCCTATGTTTTCATTTAGTTTTATGGTTGCAGGTTTTATATTTAAGTTTTTAATCCATTTGACTTTATTTTTGTATATAATGTAAGAAAATGGTTTAGTTTCATTCTTTTACATATAGCTGTCCAGTTTGCCAATACCACTTATTGAAGAGACTGTCTTTTCTTCATTGTATATATGCCTCCTTTGTAGTAGATTAATTGACCGTGTGTTGGGGGGGGATTATTTCTGGGCTCTCAATTTTGTTCCATTGATCTATGTATCTGTTTTTTTGCCAGTCATACTGTTTTGATTACCATAGTTTTGTAGTATAGTCTAAAATCAGGGAACATGATAACCCCAGCTTGGTCTTCTTTCTCAAGATTGCTTTGACAATTTGGGGTCTTTTGTAGTTCCACAAAATTTTAGGATTATTTGTTTAGTTATGTGAAAAATACCGTGGATATTTTGATAGGGATTGTATTGCATCTGTAGATCACTTTCGGTCATATAGTCATTTTCAAAATATTAATTCTTCTGATTCATGAGCATGGTATATCTTTCCATTTATTTATGTTGTCTTCAAATTCTTTCATCAATGTCTTATAGTTTTCAGCATACAGGTCTTTCACATCCTTGGTTAAATTTATTCCCAGATATTTCATTCTTTTTGATGTGATTATAAGTGGGATTGTTTTCTTGATTTCTCTTTCTTTTTTTTTTTTTTTTTTTAATTTATTTATTTATTTATATTTGGCTGTGTTGGGTCTTCATTTCTGTGCGAGGGCTTCCTCCAGTTGTAGCAAGCGGGGACCACTCTTCATCGCAGTGCGCAGGCCTCTCACTATCGCAGCCTCTCCCATTGCGGAGCACAGGCTCCAGACACGCAGGCTCAGTAATTATGGCTCATGGGCCTAGTTGCTCCACGGCATGTGGGATCTTCCCAGAACGGGGCTCAAACCCGCATCCCCTGCATTGGCAGGCGGATTCTCAACCACTGCGCCACCAGGGAAGCCCTTGATTTATCTTTCTAATAGTTCATTATTAATGTATAGAAATGCAACATATTTCTGTGTGATAATTTTATATCCTGCAACTTTACAGAATTCATTTACTATTTCTAATAGTTCTTTGGTGAAGTCTTTAGGATTTTCTACGTATAGTACATGTCATCTGCAAATAATGACAGTTTTATTTCTTCCTTTCCAATTTGGATACATTTTGTTTACTTTTCTTGTTTGATTGCTGTGGCTAGGACTTCTGATGCTGTGTTAAATAAAGGTTGTGAGAGTGGGCATGCTTGTCTTGTTCCTGATACTGGAGGAAAAGCTTTCAGCTTTCATTGTTGAGTGAGTATGATGTTAGCTGGGGGTTTGTCGTAAATGGCCTTTATTGTGTTGGTGTACGTCCTCCCATACACATCTTATTGAGAATATTTGATCACTAATGGATGTTGAATTTTGTTAAATGCTTTTTATTGTATCTATTGGAATGATCATGTGATTTTTACCCTTCCTTTTATTAATGTGGTATATCATGTTGATTTATTTGTGGATATTGAACCATCCTTGTATCCATGGACTAAATCCCACTTGATCAAGCGGTGTAATCCTTTTAATTTGCTGTTGAATTTGATTTGCTAATATTTTGTTGAGACTTTTGCCTCTAAATTCATCAGGGATATTGGCCTGTAATTTTCTCTTTTTCTTTTTCTTTTTTAAAATAGTGTCTTTGTCTGTTTATGGTATCAAGGTAATGCAGGACTTTTTTTTTTTTTTTTTTTTTTTTTTTTCGGTATGCGGGCCTCTCACTGTTGTGGCCTCTCCCGTTGCGGAGCACAGGCTCCGGACGCACAGGCTCAGCGGCCATGGCTCACGGACTTAGTTGCTCCGCGGCATGTGGGATCTTCCCGGACCAGGGCACGAACCCGTGTCTCCTGCATCGGCAGGCGGATTCTCAACCACTGCGCCACCAGGGAAGCCCAATGCAGGACTTTTATAATGGGTTTTAAAGTGTTTCCTCTTCTTCCATTTTTCAGAATAGTTTGAGAAGAACACACATTAATTCTTATTTTACTGTTTGGTAGAATTCCCCTATGAAGCTATCCAGTCCTGGACTTTTGTTTCTTGAGAGTTTTTTGATTACTGAAATAAATTCATTAGTAGCATTGGTCTGTTCAGATTTTCTCTTTCTTCCTACTTTGGTCTGGAATATTGTATGTTTCTAGGAATTTATCATATTTTTCTAGGTTGTCCATTTTTTTGGCATTTAATTGTTTGTAGTATTCTCTTATGACTGTTTGTATTTCTATATTATAGCTTGTAACTTCTGCTTTTTCATTTCTAATTTTATTTATTTGATCCCCCTCTCTTTTTTTCTTGATGAATCTGGTAAAGTTTTATCAAATAGCTCTTTAATAGTTTCATTGATCTGTTCTTTTTCTTTCTTTTTTTCTTTTTTTGATTTCTATTTCATTTATTGCTGCTCTGATCTATATTATTTCCTTTCTTCTACTATCTTTGGGACTTGTGGATTCTTCATTTTCTAATTCCATTAGGTGTAAAGTCAGTTTTTTTATTTGAGATTCTTCTTGTTTCTTGTGGTAAGCCTGTACACTATAAACTTCCCTCTTAGAAGTGATTTTGCTAAGTCTCATACATTTTGGAAACACGTGTTTATATTTTCACTCATTTCAAGATATTTTTAAATTTCTTCTTTGATTCCTTCATTGATCCAATGATGTTTTAGTAGTATGTTGTTTAGTTTCTACATGTTTCTGTTTTTCCCAGTTTTTTCCTATAATTGATTTCTAGTTTCATACCTTTATAGTCAGAAAAGATGCTTGACATGATTTCAACCTTCTTAAATTTACTGAGACATGTTTTGTGGCCTACGATGTGATTTATCCTGGAGAATTTTCCATGCACACTTGAAAAAAATATGTATTTTGCTGTTTGAGGATAGACCATTTTATAGATATCTACTAAGTCCATCTGGTCCAATTTGTTGTTTAAGGCCACTTTTTCCTTATTGATTTTTTTGTCTGGATGATCTATCCATTGATTTAAGTATGATATTAACAACTCCTACTATTAGTGTATTACTGTCACTTTCTCTGTTAATATCTGTTAATATTTGCTTTACAAATTTAGTTATTCCAAGTTAGAGGCATAAATCTTATATCCCCTTTTTGATTGACCCCTTTATCATATGTAATGCCATTCTTGTCTTTTGTTATAGTCTTTGTTTTAGAAATCTACTTTGTCTGATATGAGTATTGCTATCCCGGCTTTCTTTTTGTTTCCATTTGTATGGAATATCTTTTTTCCTCCCTTCACTTTTAGTTCATGTGTGTCTTTAGCTCTGAAGTGAGTTTCTTGTAGGCAGCAGATAAATGGTTCTTTTTTTATTCATTCAGCTACCCTATGTTCTTTGATAGAGGCAATTAGTCATTTACATTTATAGTTATTACTGATAGGTATGTATTACTTATTGCCCTTTTTTTTTTTTTACTTGTTTTCTGGTGGTTTATGTAGTTCTTTGTTCTTTTATTCTTCTGTTAGTTTCCTCCAAGGTGGTTTGATAATTTTTTTAGAGTTAGGTTTGGGTTTCTTTCTCTTTGTTTTTTATATATCTATGGTAGGCTTTTGGTTTGTGGTTACCATGAATTTCATATATATCAACCTCTATATATAATATATATTTATTTTAAAGAGATAGTTGTTTATGTTCAACCATGTTCTAAAAGCTCTGCCTTTTTAACTACCTCCCACTTTTATGTTTTTGACATATTTTACATCTTTTTTTGTATCCTGTAGCTACTCCTTGTAGTTATAGTTGATTTTATGACTATTGTTTTTTTTAACCTTCATACTAGCTTATTTAAGTGGTTGATTCACTGCTTTTATTATATATTTGCTTTAAACACTGAGTTTTTTCCTTCTTATATTTTCTTATTTCTTGTTATGTCCTGCTCTTTTTCACTTAAAGAAGACCATTTAACATTTCTTGTAAGGCTGGTTTAGTGGTGATGACCTCTTAGATTTTGCTTGTCTGGGGAACTCTTTATATCTCCTTTGATTTTGAACGATAACCTTGCTGGGTAGAGTATCCTTGGTTGTAGTTTTCTTTCCTTTCAGCACTGTATATATATATATAATGCCACTTCCTCTGGCCTGCAAAGTTTCTGCTGAAAAATCAGTTGATAACCTTATGGGGGTTTTCTTGTATGTGACCCTTCATCTTTCTTTTGCTGCCTTTAAAATTATCTCTATGTCTTCAACTTTACCATTTTAATTATGATATCTCTTGGTGTGGATCTCTTTGCATTCATCTTGTTTGAAACCCTCTGGGCTTCCTGGACCTAAATATATGTTTTCTTCCCCAGGATAGGGAAGTTTTCATCAATTTTTTAATCAAATATATTTTCTGCCCCTTTTTTTCTCTATTCTCTTTCTTGGAGCCCTACAATGGAAATGTCAATATGCTTGATTTTGTCCCAGGTTTCCTTAAACTATCCTTATTTTTAATGCTCTTCTAATTGGTTGATTTCCACTATTCTGTCTGCCAGGTTGCTTATTCATTCTTCTGTATCACCTAATCTATTGTTGATTTTCTCTAGTGGAGTTTTCATCTCAGTTATTGTATTCTTCAGCTCTGATGGTTCTTTTTTTACATTTTCTAATTCTTTGTGAAATTTTTCACTGTGTTTCTCTATTCTCCTGATTTTACCCAGCATTTTTATAATCTTTGAACTCTTTATTAGGTAAATTACTTATCTCTGTTTCCTTAGAGTTTTTTCTGGACTTTTATCTTATTCTTTCATTTGGAATATAGTCCTCTATCTTCTCATTTTTTGTTACTCTGTGTTTGTCTATATGAATTAGGCAAAACAGTTCTCTCTCTGAGTCTTGAAGGCATTTACTTATGTAGGAGCATCCCTATGAAAACTGTTTGTTCCTGTTTCCATGGGCAAGAGAGCTGGAGGTGAAGCACTCAGGAGCTGGGACTTCTCCCAGGGTGCATCAGAAGCCGCTGCCTTGATAGGGAGGTAGAAATGGGGCTGAACCCCGAGCCTGGAATGGGCTTCTTTTGGGTATACTATAGGCACTGCCTTGGTGGGGTGTGTGTGTGCCAGAAATAGAGGAGCTAAAACTGGAGGTTGGCATAGACCAAGGCTTCTATTGTGGTTTGCTGGTGGCTGACGTCTTGGCAGGGTGAGGCTGGCTCCAGAAAGACTAAGTCTAGAGCCTGGTTCCACCTAGGACTTCTCCCAGGGCATACTGAAGGCTTCTGCCTGGCAGGGGGATTGGAGCCAGTGCTGGGTGCAGGCTAGGTGGTGTGTTGGATGTGTTGGATTGGCCTTATAAGGTCAGCTACAGTGCCAGGTGCTTTTCAATCTGCTGCCTGTCTTATGGAACTCAGAGTAAGTTTATGTGTGCACCCTTTGAGAGTGAGTCTCAGTTTCCTGTAGCCCTCCAGTTCTCCTAGTCTTAAGGCCTGCTGGTTTTCAAAACCTGTTAAAGGGGCTCATCTTCCCAGTGCTGCTCCCCAAGGCTGAGATCCCCAATATGGAGACTGAACACCTTGCTGCTTAGGGAGGATCTCCCAACTTGTGACATCCTCTTCCTCTTTTTGGTCACCCACCAGGGATGTGGGACCTCACTAGATTGCTTCTTTTACCCTCCTATCCATCTTGGTGTAGTTTTTTCTTTATATATTTAATTGTAGAAGAGCTGTTCTGCTAGTTTTCCAGTCATTCTCAGAGATAGTTGATCTATATGTAATTTTAGCTCTGGTGTATCTGTGGGAGGAGGGAGCTCAGGGTCTTCCTACTCCACCATCTTGATCCCATCTCCTGCTTATTTTAGTATCTTAATTTAAAATACATTGGACTTCCCTGGTGGCACAGTGGTTAAGAATCTGCCTGCCAGTGCAGGAGACAGGGGTTTGAACCCTGCTCCAGGAAGATCACACTTGCTGCAGAGCAACTAAGCCCATGCACCACAACTACTGAACCTGCACTCTAGAGCCTGTGTGCCACAACTACTGAAGGCCACACACGTAGAGCCTGTGCTCCACAACAAAAGAATCCACTGCAATGAGAAGGCCTGAGAAGCCCACACAACATGATGAAGAGTAGCCCCTACTCATCTCAACTCGAGAAAGCCTGCACACAGCAATGAAGACCGAATGCTGCCAAATAAATAAATTTATTTTTAAAAAAAGGTGCTACAGCTAACTCTAATATAATAAAAATAAATAAATAAAATACATTGAATATGACTTCAAGAAGTTATGCAAATATAATAACTATAAAAGAGTAAACAAAACTCCAAAGAAGTCGTAATTTGTCAATTTAAAAATATATATTTTGATATATATAGATAGATAGATCTTGTGTTGGTAGAATGCAGCAATTCATAAGTAAATTTGTTTCTGTATAAAATACTAAATTGGCCCTATTATCAACTGCAGACACTTTATATTAGCTTATGAAATGGGAAAATATGTGGTTCGGAAAAATGACCAGGGCTTCCCTGGTGGTACAGTGGTTGAGAGTCCACCTGCTGATGCAGGGGACACGGGTTCGTGCCCCGGTCTGGGAAGATCCCACAAGCCACAGAGCGGCTAGGCCCATGAGCCATGGCTGCTGATCCTGTGCTCCGCAACAGGAGAGGCCACAACAGTGAGAGGCCTGCATACAGCAAAAACAAAAACAAAAAACAAAACAAAAAAAAGTGACCAAATGCAGACTTTGAAGGAATCTTGAATCCATGTGATATCCCTTCAGAAAATACAAGGGGCTTTTTATAGTGGTTTTCCATGAAGGATGGCAATCATGTCTAAAAAGAAAATTACTAACTTTGCATTAAATGGAATAGAACCCTATGTTTCTAAATAAATGAGAGCAAAATGGACAGTATTCTATTTTGCCTTTTATCAAACTAAATTTATATACACATTTAGACTTTTGGTGTCATATCTAAAAATACTTTGTCAAATCTGAAGATTTTCCCTCACTTTTCTTCTAAGAGTTTTATCATTTAAGCTCTTACATTTAGATGTTTGATGCACTTTGTGTTAATTATAGTGCAAAGTAAGGGTTCAACTTCATTCTTTTGCATGTAACTCTCAAGTTGTCCACCATTTGATGAAATGACTACTCCTTACCCCTTGAAGACTCATATTAATTTCCTAGGGTTGTTGTAACAAAGTGCTACAAACTGGGTGGCAGAGATTTGTTGAAAATTATTCAAATGGAGTGATTAAGGTACCTGAACTTTATGACATATTCAGGAATTTTATACTCCTGAACACAAACAATAATTATATAGACACAGGGAAACATATCTAAAGGCCTAGAGAAGAGCATTTATTAAATAACTTATCAAATCATCTTAAAAAATGAGGATTAGAGAGAATCTTTTCCCCTTAATTACACCCATTTTAGATAAAATAGAAACATAGACAATACCTGTTTTAAAATGCATGCTTTAAGAAAAAAATAATTCTCTACAACTTTTAATCAAGGTATATATTTTGTGAGTACTTGTTTTACCTAACAATTTATTATTTAGTTGTTTTCATAGTCATGGAGTAAGGATATTCTTTCTAACATGATATAAGAGGCCATACAGATAAATATTAATAAAGATATATATTTTTTAATTATATAAAATATAAAGCATAAAAATAATACATAAAAGTCACAGGTATGTGAAAACTTGTAGCAAAAATATTTATAACAAATATAATAAAATAATGTTTTCTTCAATATGCAAAGATTTTTATGAATAAATAAGTAATAAAATTAAACCAACAGAAAAATAGGTAAAGAACATAATGAAAGTTTGCATTATGTGTTCACAATATTATTTTTCTCTCCATGTTCTTTTCATGTGCCCATACCCCACTGAATTTGGTCTTGACTTGTGACCCACTTTGGCAATGGAATGTAAGGGGATATTTTGTCATATCTCAGATGCTTCTACATCTGAACAGCTTTAGATATTACTGTGTATCTTGACAGGGACCTTCTTGCTCAGATCCCCAGTAATGAGAAGTGCACATTCTAGATACTGACCACGGCTACAACCTGGGTTTCAAAATGAGTACACTCACAGAGATGATCTCAGAAAAGCCAGTATAAACCCACATACTTTTATAGCATAAGCAAGAAATAAATGTATTTTGTCATAAAACACTGAGAAATCGGATTGTTTATCACAGTTGTAAAGGCTGACTTATACAAACATAGACTTCAAGTTCAAAGAAAAATAGTCAGTTAAACACAGGAAAATATGTTCAACTTCACTCATTTTTACAAAATGCAAATTAAAACAGCAATGAGACATACTTTTTTTAGTTTATCATATTAGCTAAGATTTATAAACAATGTTGACAGTCCTTTGAGAAAATTAAGCATTCTCAGACACTATTGGTTAAAGTTTAAAGTCATTCAACCTCTTTCTCCTATGAAAACTTTAAAAGCACATGCCATAAGAGATAGCAGTTCCACTTTGGGGAATTTTTTTCTACCTATAAATTCAAATATGGACACAAAGACATATGTGAAGTGATGCTTATTGCATATTCCTTTAAATAGTAAAAAACAACATGATACATGATGTGATCAAAAAAAATAAGTAAAAAACGAGAAACCCTCAAAAACTCCAAAAAACAAACCAAAAACCCAAGCAAAATAATAAAGAATGGGAAAAAAGAAAAAGAAAATTAAAAGAATAGGGAATTGATTAGTACATTAATAGGCTACTGTGGAATAAGAAGTAGCCATTTCAGAACATAGTTGAAAGAATACTAATTTTAAAAGACAATTTTCACAACAGTGTCCCAATATAATTTCTTATATTTTTGAAATATTCAGATATGTGCATAGAAATTCTCTATACTTAAGAAAATAGTTTAAATGTTATATCCTGCAAATTGTCCTGTGAAGCTGCTAGTGCCACAGTGAAGAAACTTCTACTTATCACTATTTGCTACTCTATATGAGTATTTAGACCATATTATGTATTATTTTCATGTTTAGAAAACAGTTTAGGAGTAAAATTAAATAAAATTAAAATCTGTTTTAAAAATATTTGAGCTGAGTTATCAATTTTGATCTCACACCAACATGCTCACTATCCTGGACCCATGAGACTCTGCCGCCCCCTGTGGCAGAAAACATAAATTGAAAATGAAGGTATTAAAAGGCAAAAAAAAACCCAAACCAGACAAGGTTTAAGGCTGAAAATACGTAGTTGTTATTTGGGGAAATCACCTGGAATCATGTGATCTCCTAATTTTGTACTGAATACAAAATAAATATGTAGATTTATTTATGAATTCATATAACGTTAGGGAAGCAAGTAAAGCAACATCTCCAAGATCTTCACGTTTCAAATACAATGTGCTCCTTATGCCAAAAAAAAAAAAAAAAATTATAACTCACAGCTGGCCTCTCATTAATGGGTCTCACATTTTTTTCTAGCCCAGAGCGCTCACCTGTATTATTGATTTAAAATCAAATAAGAAATTCTCAGGACTTTCTGCTCTTTGCTTCTTAGATTGTGATTTCACATGCAAATGAATTTCAGTGTTTTAACTGTATCAGACAAAAACTCAGTGAAGAAAAAACATTCATACAGGCATTTGCCTATAGACATATGACGTCTCTTGCCTTATCTCTTTTATCCCTCATGGCTAGATTCCCCAGGCCCTGCTGAGTCAGGTTAAGTTAGCTTAGAAAAATTTCAATTCTGTGTACCATTCACTGACAAAAGCATTGAGTAACTAGTAAAAGGAACCACAGGGAGTAGTTTCAGTCTGCAGTTTCTGTCGTGGGGAAAAATTAATCACAAATTGTTAGATACAGGAACATCATTTTTAAAACTATGATTTAAAAGGGCACAATCAGCTAATTGAATCCAGAAGAGAAATGCTTAAATAATGTATAAAGTGAAAATCTTGGTAGAACTATTTTTTAAACATTTTAAAAGATTTTTTTCCTTCTGTGGCTTGAAACATTCTCAGGAAGTAATGACACAGAAAAATAACTGGGATAGAAAAATTGAAGCAAAAATTTCCCAAATACCACAGAAAATAGAAATCAACCAGTTGAGTAACTACATAAAACTTGTTTATTATGTTATCCATATTATGAATTTTTGAGAGGAAATATACCATCATAGGCATTCATTTTTTGTCCCATTCTAATTGATAGCAATGACATTTATACATTGAACCTAGAAAGATTTGTGTATAACTCTTCTCCCAAACAAAGAGGAGAATGGAACCAAATTCAAATCACAGTTCCACTAGATTTAGGGACATGCTTTTGGAATATTGATCTTTGCCCTCCAGGATTTCAACTTGAGTGTTCTGGGGAGATAATATGGCAAAGGCTTTACTAGCAGTATGAATAAAGAGGCTGTAGCATTCATAAGGAAACAATGTAATGCTTCAGTTAAAAGTCATGGAAGTCCTATTCCATATCCATTGATGTGTAATAAATTACCCCAAAACTCAGTGGTTAAAAAACCAAAAATTTATCATTTCATAGTTTCTGTGAATCAGAAATCTGGTTACAACTCAGCAAGATATTCTAATTCAGGATCTCTCAAAAGGTTTCAATGAAAATGGTGGCCAGTGCTGGGGAGTTATCTCAAGGCTCCAACGGGGACAGATCCACATCCAACCTCACTTAAATCATTGTTGGTAGGACTTAGTTCTTCAAGGGATGTTGCCAAATGGAGACCCTCAGTTCCTTGCTAGCTATTGGTCAAAGACTGCCTTTAGTACGTTACCACAGTGTCTTCTCCAACATAGCAACTTTCTCCATCAAAGCCAGCAAGAAAGTCTGCTAGCAAGGTAGAAGTCATCTATCTTTTGTAACTATCATGGAAGTGACATTTCATCAACTTTGCTATATTATATTGGTTAGAAGTGAGTCACTACATCCAAGATACATTCAAGGGGATGAAATTTACAAAACAGCTTGAAAACGAGAGTTGGAGATCACTTTAGGCCATTTTAGAAGTCTGTCTACCACAGAGGATTTCAAACTAAAAGTGATTTTCTTCTCTGAAGATACGTAGCAAGCCACCAGTACGTTTCTGTTACCTTTGATAAATTCACTGAATAGAAAAGCTAATGACAATGCTGATTTCATTAGTAAAAGTGTTATGACATTAACAATAAAAGGTTTTTCTGGTGAGACATAACTTATTAGTCTCATTTTTCTGAAGATTTCTTTAAAATTTATTTCTAATGCTTCTACTGTCAACAGCTATAATGAAATGCCTTTCATCAATAAAATCAAATTGACCATTGTCAATTTTGGAAGAAATATTATGGAACTTATTGCAGCACCAAAACCCTCCACTCAAAACATACAACCCTTTGGAATTTTTGTAGAAATGATAACTAGTCAAAAACCAATTTGGCTCACTCAATTATTTGGAATTTCTTTTTTAAAAGAGAAAAGCTGAATGATTTAAATGGTGCTCATGAAGCTAGATTAACAATACAAAAGTAAACCACAAAGAAACATTAAAGAAAATGAATCAAAAAGCAGTTATTAATAAAACAGATAACAACCAAAAGAGAGAAAAATAAAACTAAATGATGATTATTTGAAAAGCCTAAGAAAATAAACTTCTCAAATCAAACTCAGTAAAAAAGGACATTAATACATCAGTGTTTCAAAAAGATAAGTAAATAATGAACACTTTTATGTTAATAAAATTTTAAACTACAGATAATATAAATAATTTTCCACAATAGCAGTTTTCAACATATTGATCTCAGGAATTCTGCACTCTTAAAATTATTGAGGGTCCCAAAGAGTTTCTATTTATGCAAGCTGTTTCTATCAACATTTATAGTTTAAAATGAAAAACAAAATTGATAAAATGTACATGTATTAATTTATTTTACAATGTAACAATAATAAACGCACTACATGTTTATAAATGTAAATAAAATATTTTATAAAACAGCAGCTATACCTTTCTAAAACAAACAAAAAAATGTAGTGAGAATACTGTCTATGTATCTTTAAAATTTGGTTTACTATCACATTAAATCTGCTAAAATATCACAGCTGTATCTCTGAAACCTTGAAAAATTCCACTGTACACTTGTGAGGTAAAAAGAATGAAAAAACATAAATAATATTTTAGTACAGTGTAATTGTGAAAATATTTTTTACCTCACAGACCTCCTGAAAATTTCTCCAAAAGCCACAGGGGTTCTTGAAACACATTCTGAGACAAGCTTTTCTACAAAAAAAATATACAAACAAAATTTCAATCAAGAAAAAAAGGAAATGACTATATCTGTCACCTTTAAAGTAAATTATAAGCAATCAAAAATTTCCTAGAAAAATGGTACAGATGAACCAGTTTGCAGGGCAGAAATTGAGACACAGATGTAGAGAACAAACATATGGACACCAAGGGGGGAAAGTGGCAGGGGAGGGGGTGATGGTGTGATGAATTGGGAGATTGGGATTGACATATATACACTAATATGTATAAAATGGATAACTAATAAGAACCTGCTGTATAAAAAAATAAATTAAATTAAATTCAAAAATTCAAAAAAATATATCAACTAAAAAAAAAAAAATTTCTGGCAATTTCATCCCTACCCAAAGGGGACAGAGACAGAGAAAATACTAGGTCTAGACAAGTTTTACTAATCTGTCAAGAACAGGTAACCCCAAATTTGTAGAAAATAGATTAAAAAAATAATCACTCTACGTGGTCAGCATAACTCTAACAAAAAATGCAAGCAAGCTTATTGCAAGGAAAGAAATTTTCAGCTATCTCACTACTAGAATTAATGAGAGAGTTCACTGGGACTTATGGAGATGAGATCAGAATACAAAAATGAGTAACATTTATATATTCTACCAATTTCTCTATTTAGGTATTAGAACAGGGAAAAAGAATATAATTTTCAAAGGCAATATAAAGCATTTGGTATCTGGGTAAAACTCTAACAAAGGGTGTCCCTTTATGAGGAAAATTAAAACACATTATTGAAGGACATACACATACAAAAAAAAAGTCTGAAAAAAGTACCATATTCCATTATGGGAGGACTCAATAATCTTTTAGAACAAAGTCAATTTTCACCAAATTATTTTATGAATTAATGCAATTTACATCAGTATTTCAACCTTTTCAATTATTTGAAAAATGAAATTTGACAGACTTTTTTGTTTTTAATTTATTTTTAATTAATTTATTTTATTTTTGGCTGCATTGGATCTTCGTTGCTGCACACGGGCTTTTTCTAGTTGTGGTGAGTGGGGGCTACTCTTCGTTGTGATGGTTTCTCTTGTTGCGGAGCACGGGCTCTAGGCGCGTGGGCTTCAGTAGTTGTGGTGCACGGGCTTAGTTGCTCCGTGGCATGTGGGATCTTCCCGGACCAGGGCTCAAACCCGTGTCCCCTGCATTGGCAGGCGGATTCTTAACCACTGTGCCACCAGGGAAGCCCTGACAGACTATTTCTGATATTCTGCTGCTTACTGTCAAAATCTAGGAGCTTTAGAGAAAATGCAGAGTCTCAGACCCTATTCCAGACATACTGGAATTAGCCAGACCACAGTTACACGGACCTCAAAGTTTGAAAAGCAGCCATCTTCCAGAAATCTAAAAATGACCAAAATACTCAAAGAACAAAAATAGCAAGAACTGGGGGTTCCTGCCCTACAAGATATCAAGACTTAATATTACCAGGATAACATTTAAGGCAAAGTGGCATTGATACATGGATAGATGATCCATGAAACAAAATATATAATAGGAATAGACCCTATTTTATATATCATAGTATCATGACATAAGATAGATAAAACATTACAAGTTAGTGATGATAGGATCATCTAGTCAATAAATATCTTTGAGACAACTCTGTGTGTGTGTGTGTGTGTGTGTGTGTGTGTGTGTTAGTGATCAAATACCTTACACGTGAAAAGCAAGATTTTACAGATATTAAAAGTAATTAAATTAAAGCAAATATCCTTTCGAGTTTGGTAAAAGGAAGGATTCACTATATGTGTTAGTCACCTTGGGCTGCCATAACAAAATACCATAGACTGGGTGGTTTAAACAACAGAAATTTATTTTCTCACAGTTCTGGATACTAGAAATCCAAGATCAAAGTTTTAGCAGATTTGGTTTCTGTTGAGAGGTCTGTTCCTGGATTGCAGATGGCCACTTTGTCCTCACATGGCCTTTCCTCTGGGCATATTTTTTGAGGGAGACAGGAGAGATCCCTTATCGTCTTATAAGTCGTATCAGATTAGAGCCCCTCCTGTTATGAACTGAATGTTTGTGCCCCCCCCATTCATATGTTGAAGCTCCAACTCCAATTTTGACTGTATTTAGAGATAGGAACTTTAAGGAGGTAATTAAGGTTAAATGAGGTCATAAGAGTGGGACCCTGCTTTGATCAGATTAGTGTCCTAATAAGAGACACTAGAGAGCCAGTCTTTCTCTGTGTACACATGGGGCCATGTGAGCACACATCAAGATGGAGGGCAGGGTAAGACAGTAGAAGAGCCCTCAGGATGAAATTTAACTTGCCAGCACCTTGATTTTGGACTTCCCAGCCTTTATAACTCTAAGAAATAAATTTTGATTGTTTAAGCCACCCAGTCTGTGGTTTGTTATGACAGCATGAGCAGAATAATACACAATTCTTATGAACTCATTTAAACTTAAGTACCTCCTAAAGGCCCTATCTCTAAATATAGTCACATTGAGGATTAGGGCTTCAATATATGAATTTTGTGGGGACACAGTTCATTCTCTAGCGCTATACGAAATACAAAAACACAAAGCAAAACTTAGAAAATTGATTAATATGATTGTTTTACATAAAATCATCTGTAAGGCAAATATACTTTAAACAAAATTAGAGTACTATCCATAGATGGTGAGAAGATATTTTCAACATTTATAACAAATGAAAAGTACTGAGAAAATATAAATAACTGTTACAAATCAATAATAAAAGACAAATAGCTGAAAAGGAAATATGTGCAGAGGATATAAAGAGGAATTAATTACTAAACAAGGAAACACAATGGCCAATAAACATATGAAAAGACTCTCAACCATTTTGCATTTCTGTAGGGAAATGCAAATTTTGAAAAATGAGATTCTTTTCATACTCAGGTGATTAGCAAAATAAAAATGAATCTGGCAATATCAAGTATTTGTGGGGTGTTGGAGAAAGAAAACTCTCATTTTTTGTTGAAGAGTATATTGGTAACACCACTTAGAAGTTTCAGTCACCCTAGGATAATTGACACATGCATATTCTGTGACATAGCCATTACACTTTCATTATATACCCTACTGAAATTCTCTCACCTATTGAGAAGAAAACATGCACAGGAATGAGCCCTGAAATATTGTTTGCAGGAGTGAAAAATTGGAAGTAATCCCAATGTCTCCATCACTAGTGAAATCAGTATATAAATTGTGGTTTATTTATGCAAAGGAATACCATAGAGGACTTAAAAGGAGTGAAGTAGACTCTATATAAACCAACATACATAGACTTTTAAGCAGAATGTTGAATGGAAAATAAAGAAGAAGTCACAGAATATTACCCTGAATAAGATGAATTTTATGTAACTTCTGTGAAGGTGGAAGGCGCAAGGATCATGAGAGCTAGCAGAATGAGTCACTTACTCCATTCTTGCTTTCAGGGACAACCTTGAGGTTTTATATTTTCTTTTTTTTTTTTTTTTTTTTTTAGGAGAAAAGCTTTCTGGGCCACTACAGTGGCAGGGGGTGGGTGGTGAAAGCAAGAACAATATCTAATATCTATGCTGGTCTCAGAGTAGCTGTTCCTCGACTGTCTGGGATTTAACCACAACACAAAAGCATAATAGGGGTGTCCAGATAGTTTAGCGCTGACCTTAGAACTAATGAAATTCAGATAGCAAAGTTCAGTGGGATATGCTGATCTTATCCCTCCAGATGAATGCCCATAACTGCACTTAAGGCATGCTCTGATAGGTGTTACCTTCCATAAATCCCATTCCTGGCTATGTCTATAATGGTTTGATCTTTTCAAATGGATTATCTCATAATTATGCTTGCCCTCACGATTTAATGAGGTATTTCCTGAATACAAAGTGTTTTCAGAGAGGTATTAATTCTTCAAAGTCCTGGAATAGTCTTGTGTACTTGAAATGGAGGCTAGGGCTGATTAGTTTGTGGTTGGCCAGGTGAGTGTGCAAGAGAGAGAATCCCACAAGGCCCATGTATATAGCCCAGAGTTGTTCTCAGCAGCTGCAGCATCTGGGGAAGTGGCTATAAAACAGCTTCCTAGACCAGCTGCTCCAGCTCTCTGCCAGCTCCAGGGAACTAGAGCAACTTGCAAGCAATGGGAATCTCCAAGTTTCTTGGAGAGGCTTCGTTACATTTTAAAGGGTTTACCCTACTCTTCCTAACCAACAGCTCTGTGCATAAGAGGGTCTGAAAGAGACCAGTGACAAAGAGATGAGTATTTTCACTGTAGACACCATTATTGCAATTCACAGGTCTCATTCAGACCAGGTTATTGCAAATTACTCTTTTAATGCCAAAGTTTTATCATAGTCACCTGTATAACTTAAGCACTTCTGGAATTTCCCATTTTAAGCCCAGCATTCTGCATGCCAACTGGTAACATAACTCATTTTTAGCCTGCCACTATGTTCCTGAGTCTGTTTATCAACCTGATTCCTCTCTCAGCACTGATAAGAACACATTATGCAGATGTCTTGAATTAAAGTTCTAATTGACAGAACACTTGAACTTGACTAAGATAAACACTAAATAAACTGGATTTTTACCTTTGTTTATCTGCTGATATCATTTCTGTAAATGTTTAGAAGAGAAGAATCTCAACCATTGAACAGCTTTTTATTTAAATTATGGAGGCTAGTTACTTGTTAATTCCAAATATTAATTTGAAAAGTTTTGCCCCCAAAAAATTCAAACTTTCATAGTAAAGTGACTTTACTTATTTTACTTACTACTTGAATGTGAAATGTTTGTAATGTTTTTTAACAATATATTAAATATTTGAAAAGTTTAGAAGACTCTTAAAATTTATATTTTACTTCTATAATAATGAAAAATTTTGTATTGCTTAGTTGTTGTCATATGCATTGCTTATCTATAATTTTAGACTCCTTTAGCAAAGTTTGCTACAATTGCTTCAACAAATAAATTTTAAGAAATTTAAGAAAGAAATCATAGGCTGATTATTTTTTTCTGGTTACTGACGACTATTTTGTGGAAAGAAAAACTGCTTTGTTATGATGCCATTGATAGGAAATATATAACTTTTTATTAATTTTTATATTGTATGTACCTGAAAAAATTTTCCTAACACTTGAAGGTACTTTTGTTATTAACTTCTGATGTTTACTAGAAAAATATTTTTATTTAACATTAATATTTATTAACATTAATTAATTAATTAATCACATTAATTAATTTATTAACATTAATATTTATTTAAATATTTTATTTAATTTTTATTTATTTATTTTGCCATTAACATTCTTTAAGCATGATAACATTTGATATTTGCTTTAATTTATTTAGAGATCACCTACCTTGCTTTCTAAAATAGATAAATAAACCAATCAGTCAATCAGATAAATATTACCCTGTTACTGTAATTTTCCTCTGCTCTGACTTCTCTTTTAATAATTTTGTACTCAACTGAACCAAAATAAAAGGAACATATTTTCTACATTGTGACACATTAATAGAATTTTTTGACAAATATTATCTCTAAATATAAACTTTAAATGTTTTCCTTTTTCACTGTTGATCAGCAGAATAGAGTATTTAATATATCATATCCCACTACAAACCAAGAAACTGGTTTGTTCCTTGATCACTGTTTCAGACATACTAGATGCATTTGAATATTTGAAATCTTGGGTTTTATTTTTTTCTTGTTTTCAGATATTGAGGGCTTTAAAAAAACAGTGACCACCATTAATATTTTTTTAACTTCTGTGTTTAGTACTATTATAGGAACACCTTTTTAAAAGTAATATTAAAGTGTAGTTGAACTATTATATACGCATAAGAAAGACATTTTTACGGAAATAAATGATATAAGCTTAGAGTTCAAAGTGTAGATGGGCCAATGGATCTCAATTTTCATGCCAATCTGACTGATGGTTTCAGCTTGAACCCCTCTTTTGTATTCAGAATCTGTTTTTATAACATCATTGGGAAAGACTGTCATAATGATAGAAGCATAATTAAGTTCAAGGTGGTAGAATAAAAATTAAGTGTTTTCCATTTCTGACATAAACTATTAGGAACCAAAGTATTTTCAGGGACTTGAATAAGGATAGTTCATTTTAAGAGATATGGGTGAAAGACCAGGTTAAAGTAGAAGATTTACATTGTAGAGTACTAGAAGATAAACTCTAGATAGTTATGTTTGGAAAAGATTGAAAACCAGTCTCAGGCATTTCTATCCATCCCATTTAAAAGGATCAACATGATTGAAAAATAACTATGAAACAATATTAGTGAGGATCTTTAGAAGGAGGAAAAATGTTGAATAAAGAAGACCACTTGGAAACTACATGTCCATTACAGGTGTTAACTAATTAGACCTGGAATTAGGGCTGTGGCACTGAGAACCGAAAATAATTGGTACATTACTACTTTATGTTCTTTTGTTTGTTTGTTTGTTTTTTGTGGTACGCGGTCCTCTCACTGCTGTGGCCTCTCCCATTGCAGAGAGCAGGCTCAGCGGCCGTGGCTCACGGGCCTAGCCGCTCCGCGGCACGTGGGATCTTCCCAGACCGGGGCATGAACCCGTGTCCCCTGCATCGGCAGGCGGACTCTCAACCACTGCGCCACCAGGGAAGCCCCTGTTTGTTTTTTTTATACCTAAGAAATTATTTTTAAAGTTTTAAAAAATTACTAATTTGACATGTAGTTTAGAAAATGGTATTTTATATAATATTTAAGCTATTGCTAGCTGTTATGATAAATAAAATCAAATGTTTTAGTGGTTGTATACAATAGAATGTTATTTTACACTCAAACAATTGTTCAGGTTTTACTGGTGAATGAGTGACTTTCTTCCACATGCTAATTTAGGTTTTCATCTTTTGGCTCTATCCCTTCTTAGGGCCTTGGAGACCTCTAAATTCATCCAGTAGAAAGGTAAAGGAAATGTGGAGAAGATACAACTGCTTCTTTAAACCTCAGACCAGAGTGATATATATTACTTCCAATCATATACCAATGGAATGTGTACTAGATGCAAGGAGAATGGGAAATATATTGTGTGGTCGGGCAGTTACTTCTCAGCAACAACTCCCTCTATGTATGGAAAGGGGGAGTATGAAGTTTACTGGCTAGCAAGCCATCACTGCTACAGAGACCATCTAACAGAAACATTAGCCAAATATCTCAGTTTACATAAGCATTGACAAGAATCCAGACGATATAACTCCAGTCATTGGTTTATTCATTCCTTTAATGACTATTTACATAGCTTTCATTTTGGGTCAGGCACTGTGGTATATATTATGGATAATTTGTTGCGGCAACACTAAAATCACATTCAAGCTGAATGGCTACTCTGCTTTACCATATTAAGTTATATATATTGAAATAATTTCAATGAATTTGTTCAAAAACTACAACTCCTAATCCATTTTTTAATAGCTAAGTATTCAGGTTTAGAGTCAGGTAGAGATTGTATAAATTAATAGATAACTCTGGCACTTAATGACTCTTTGGCTCTAAGTACTTTGTTTATAATGTTTATGCCTCATTTTCCTTATTTTGAAAACAGAAATAAAGCTAATAATTGCTTTAGTAATTCATTTATTCAATAAGAATTTATTGAGCACCTACCATGAGCACCGATGATATGTTAAGTGCTGAGGATATATGACAAAATAATTCAGGTTAAGTATCTAGGTTCTTAGTGCTTAAACTATAGATGGTGTATCAGTTACTCTTAAGTTCTGTAGAGAAAAGTGAAACACAGTAATGGATATAGAGAATGCCAACCTTTTGAAATGGTGGTGTTTTAAATAGGGTAGTCATGAAAGGTCTCTCTGGTAAATTGACATGTGAGCATAAATCAGAAGGAAATAAGAGAACAATCCATGTAGTAAATTGACAGAATAATATTCCAAAGCATGCAGCAGATGCAAATATTATAAAACAGAAATGCGCTTGTTGTGTTTAAAGAACAGGGAGGAAGCTAAAGTTTTGAGACTGAGGATATGAGAAAAGTAAGTATTGACCAAGAAGGCCTTATCATTTCCCCCAGCTTGACTTAACTTTGGACAGGCTTCTTTCTGAGTCTAAGTCCCTGACCTCCCTTTTCTAAAAACATTTACTTTAGAAAACATAAAATTGTAAATTCTTTCTCTAATTCTTTGAAATATATGCAAATCTTCTCCCAGTCTCTTGCCAGTTTTACAACCCAGGAGATGTCTTTCTCAAGGTCATGGGAACCATCTCTTTGAAATGTAAACACTAAAATAGATAGCACCCCTATCTCCCAGTCTCTGTGGGAAGGTAGGAACCTAGTTTTGGAAAGCACATTGCTCTAAGTTTTAAAAAACTACCAACTGTCATGAAGACAGAGGGATAGGTGAAGTTTTATCTTTCTTTTGGTAAGGCCAATTAGCAAACACAGGTGACCTATGATTCCCCACTACCCCAGGTTTTAAAAGCTTTCCAGCCCTCTGTTTCAGCGGAGGTAAGTTCAGTTTCTCTCCCCCTATGGCAATAGTCTTGAATAAAATCTTTCTTGCCTGTTCAATTTTTATAGTGCTAGGAGGCTTCATAGTGAGGCAAAGCCCAGGTCACAAATGGACTTTTGACCATATCAGGAATTTGGCTTTCTTTTGAGTGAGTGGAACCTTCTCTGTAGTTTTAACTCATGATACACCTTATGTTCCAAAAGGTTCACTCCGGCTATCATGTGGTGTGTAGACATGGGAGGTAAAAATAGAAAAAAACAGTTAAGAAGTGATTGCAGTGATCCAATCAGTGTGTCCCTAAAAGGAAACACTCCCAACAAGCTGAACTTTGAACCATACAACTAGTTCTTCATTTTGCATGGAAGGAAAAAGACACTCTAAGGTACTGATTCATGAGCATTGGCTAATTATTTGTTTAGTTGGTGTGTAACTTGGAGAAACCAGATTGGAAGATTTATGTCAAGGGGATCTAGGGAAAAGGCATTAGTTTTCAGCCTCTCAGAAAGATGATAGAGTATGAGGATATTTGTATCTTATTTGAATGTTTACCAGAGAGTGGTGACTGTCTGCTTCATTCCTCAATAAACCTGGCAACCCAGGCTCCTGTACCACCTCCTTCTTAAATCTCTCTAGAGCTATGTTTAGTGGTTTCTTGCATTTTGCTGATCTCTGCTTGCCTTACCTCCACATTTGCTTGGTCTCAGAAGTTCTAACATTATTTTAGTTGTTTTATTTTACCCCCTCCATTGAACCACCTGGTGTGTGTTTTTGGTTGTATTAAAATCCCTGACTACTCACTGAATTGGTTACTTTTTTATACTATGAAGTAATTGAGCATTAATGCATTTTTTAGGATACAGCAATGATTAATTTGTCAGTTTATTGTTGAGAGGAAAGTTTAGTTTTTCTGCTTGTTCTTTTATTTGGCTAGTTTTTGTTGTGTTGAAGAAATTGTATTTAATATTTTATTTGGGTCTTCCAAGCTATAGAATCAAGAGACCTGGGGAAAATGATCTTATTTTCTCTGAAACAAATGCATATCTGGCTTTAGATCTATGTATAGAAATGGGATAAGAAGTGAGCATGGGCCAGTCCACCTTAACTATACAGTTTCCTGGGTAGGTTCCATCAACTATATATAATATTGTTCAGAAAACCAATTCCCATAAAGATTTCTCCTGTATCACTTCCCAAACAATGTCTATCTTGAGTAATGAAAAAGTGCCACAGAGGTACATAGCAATACATGAGCAGAAATCCTGCAATAGCTTTTGAGGTATGGAGGAAAAATGTGAATTCAGCTTCTATATCACAGTTCCCTCATTTGTAAAATCAGAGTAGTAATACTTATCTTTCTCTCTTGGGTACTGTAAAATTAATTAGAATGTTATAGTTCTTTGAGAAACATGAATGAAAATGAGTCTACAAGAGCAGATTTTGATTGCCATTCTTAATGCTAACAATAAAAAATAACATTTCTGTACTTTTTCCTGTTTTAGTTAGTGATTGGTAATTCATAATTATTAAATACTATGGAAGACTGCATATTTAAGGAAAGAAAACACAGCTTTAGAAAAATTTTATGAGGGGGTGGTGGTGGGATGAATGGGGAGATTGGGACTGACATATATACACTAATATGTATAAAATAGATAACTAATAAGAACCTGCTGTATAAAAAATTAAAACTCAAAATTCAAAGAAAATAAATAAAATATTAAATTTCTTCTTTCCTGAAAAATTAAAAAAGAAAAACTTTATGAAATAGAATGTAAAATCCACGAGGAAAGGAATTTCTTTGTTTTGTTCACTGCTATGTTCTGAACATATAGAAGCATGCCTGACACCATTCAGTATACATTTGTTTAGTGACTATGTGTAAAAGGTACTTTGTTAACACATGTGCATTCATAGTTATATCAAAAAACTCACCACAAAATTATCAATCTGAATTTTTGTCTACATCAAAAACCATACCACACACACACATTTTTCCAAGTAAATAATTAATTACAATATGTAACTGCTCCATAAGCAACCATTTAAACAGAAAATTAAAAGAAATATCTTTTTTAAACCAAAAAAATCTAGATAACAAAACCATATTGTTATAATCATAGATATTTTGATATTGTAATATTATAAATAAGAGCTATTGAAAATGCTACTTTAACTCTTATTTCCTGTATTTGTATGATGATTATAAATTATTTCATGTAATTGTTTTAATATGTTTCTTGGATTGTAATGCATCAACATAGGCCCTTCCTGTGTAGTATATATTTTCCCTGCATTTACACAAATATTTAGTTTGATGAAATACAGTCCACCCTCCATATTCACAGATTCTGCATCCATGAATACAGAGGGCCGATGGTACTAAGCCATTTTATGTAAGGGACTTGAGCATCCACAGATTTTAGTATCCAAGGGAAGTGTGGAGGAGTGCGGGGGAGGTGTTGGAGAGGGTGGTCCTGGAACAAGCCCCCTTCAGATACAGAGGGTCGACTATATTGCCAAATTCTCATATCATTTTACTTTCCATTTCCAAAGCCCTCTATCCCTCCAGTCTGATAGAAATCTGAAATTCAGAACAGGTATTCTTACCATGGAATTATATTAATAACCTTAACTAACAAAAGCAACATTTCAGTGACTTACATTTATGAAACTGGCAAAACTAACCGGTCATTCTGTCAGGTACCTAATCTTAAGACAGTCTGTAAAATATGAAGGTAACCCTAGTTGATAATGTAAGAAATTATTCCATTTGGACTTCTTCAAAGCAAAACAGAAGAAAAATATAAATAAAACCCATCACAATATTGTTATCTCTCAGAATTACTACTTGGTATTAGTGTTATTATTATTATTACTGTCATTGCTTTGGCATTCATAGTTTGATGCTGCCTTAGCTTTATGGGCTTGATTTCCTTATTCTAAAATCCAGGCCTCTCCTGTCACAGAACATTCCTTCATCTCATCTAGGGAAGGAAAATTTACATCATTCCTTAAGTTTTCCTCTCTCTTTTTAGGCAAATGTCTTTTTCCCCCCTTTTCAATGGTCAGTGATCTATTCTCCACAAGGAGCCCCATTCATCCAGCATACTGCTTTCCTTTTGCAGGCTCCTAAAATATACTACTGCCCTACAGATTTTCTATTTAATGTTTATCAACAAATTATGCCTTCCATAAATTCCCATGTTCATATGTGGGCATCTCCCAATATATAAATATGGTTAATTTCAAAGGTCCATTCTAAGTTGGTTATTTAATGCCCCAAATGTATTATCACTGGAAAACTATATCATAAATTGCATTTACAGCATTAGCTTAATACCAGAAGCTTATGAACAATATTTTTTGGCTATATGGTGCCTAATAATTACAGCAATGTTTATTATGAAAAATATATTTATGTTTCCAAAATGGCAGAACCCATATTTCCAAGACTATAGTGATTTGGGTGTTAGAAATTGATAGGTATGACAAAATAAATATATTTTAAAAATATATCTGTTATGATCACCAGAAGCCCCTCCCAAACCTGGTGCTATTACATTCCATTTGGGTTTTTATAACAAAACAACTTCAAATTCCTTAAGTTTTTCTGAAATTGTGCTGGGTGTCTTTAATGACTGTGTCACATATGCTTTGAGAAATTATTCTGAAAGGTAGTATGCAGTATCTTGCTTTAGCCTATCTGCTATTTTCCTCCTTTTCTCTTTTAGCTCAATACTCCTTAATTCAATCTCTTATTATTATCCATTTTTAAAGTGTCAGTCCTACCAACAGTGACCACCGACAGTATTGCTTCTTTAATTAGTGTTATTTATCTTCAAGGTTTAGCTCAATGCTGTCACCACCATTGGCTCCTCCACCAATGCCAATGCTGTTGACCTTGCTGATGCTGTCTTCCTCCCAACAGTTCATACACCATTACCAACGTCAGTAACATGACACTTTACTTTAAACTCAGTCTTCCAAGGAGATTATAAAGAGCTTGCTCTTTTGCTTTTACTAATTCTTTTATCAAAACCTCTATAGCTTATGTTAAAAAAAAAAATAGAGAGCTGAGGTGAGGGAGGGCTTTGCAGTTAGGCAAGAGTTAGAAACTCTGGAAAGAAATAAAAAATATAGGGTGCTGAAAGAGGGTTAAAAGTAAATTGAATGAGAAAAGTCCCCTAAATGTTTTTCCTTCTTATGTCCACCCTTCCTTCATCAACCGTGCCTTTTTATACACTAAGTTTTTAAAAATTCTGAAATATAACATACATAAGAAGTGGGCATAGACACATATCATGTCATTTAAATGCAAAAAATTAAAAATATATGTGTAGTTATTCAGACCAACTTATCAAACACTATTTTAAGAAAATGTAATGCCACTGTATATTCTTTTATGAGATGCTTGTTGAGCTCAAAATTTTGACTTTAAATTAATCTATTTTGATATGTATGGCTCTCAATATTTCATTTTCACTGCTGTATTGTAATTACCATATGAGTATACTTCAAATTATTATCCCATTTGTGAATAATGTTAGGGAGGTTGTACTTTTTTGTTGTCACAGACAACATCAATATAAAGCATTTTTATAGATGTCTTGATACATGTGTAAGAGTTTTTCTAGGGTAGATAATGAGAATTGGAATTGCTAGTTATAGGATATGTATGTGCATGTCCCTATTTCCTAGGTTACAGAAAACTGATTCCCAGCATGGTATTAACAATTAAAATTCCCATAAACCAACATCCTTGTCAAAACATGGTATTATCTGACTTTATCCATCTGCTGTGTGTGAAATTGTGGTTTTAATTTTCATTTCCCTGATTATTAATTAATTTAACATTTTTTCATAAATTTTATGGGCCATTTGTGTTTCTTCTTCAGTGAAATTTCTGGTTATTTCCATTGCTCAATTTTTATTGCTCTGTCTTTATTTTATTGATTCATAGGAATTATTTAGTATTTATTCTGGATATATGCTATGTTAGTTTTATGTGTTATGAAGCCCTTCTCCGGATTGTTGACAGATTTTCACATTTTATAAGTGTATTCTGATCAACATACATTCCACGTGAAATTGTTTTTTTGTGTGTTTTGTGAGATAGTCATCCCATTGTTCCAGGAAAATTTATTGCCCGCATTACATCTTCCCGAATTTACGGGAATGTTAGGCAAACATTCATGTTGTCTAAGACTTTAAGCTCAAACATAGATAATAATTAAATTACTGGAGCTATAGACTAAGCCAAATGAAGCAGTGCATTTTCCCTCTGGCTGCAGGTACAATTATGTCCCAAGGATTATTCTTCAAAGTAAGGATATTAAGCTCTTAAAATGATAAATTTGACTAGGTTTTATCAGATTCAGGCCCTGATAGAAAAAAAAAAATGCAGAAATGGGACTCTGGTGACCTGGACTGTAATCTTGACTGTATGTTATTTCATTTTGCATTCTTGAAAAAGTAAGGAACAGACTGTGAGTCTCTTAAGTATTATCTGTAACAATATCAAAACAAAAGTCTCTCCCTATCCCTACTTATTATTAGGGATATTAGTAAAACTATTCATAGTTTTAATCCATGATCATGCTCTTGCCCACACATTCACTCTATGTTTCTTGAGTTTTCAATCTCTCTATAAGCATAAGTCAGAAGCCTAAAATTGGTAAAGGCATTTCAGAAGTAAGGAGGGGCAAAAGCAACTTGCTTAGCAATAACACATTTTCAAAATAAAAGCATTTGCTAGAGACATAGTGGAAAAATAATTCATGGGTTGCAATTTACCTATTCTCTTTATTTGATATAATTTATTAATACCTAAAGTTTGCCAGCATATTACTATTAAGCAGAGCACTGGAAATGTTAAATAACAGAAAGTAATAGAAGTTTTATCATATATGAAAAATAATTTGATCAATTTCTATAAATATATACAAAATAGAAGAAGAAAAGGAAAGGCTGCATTTGCAGTTTAAAGCTGTTGGGAAGGTGCGTAATGTCACATGTCTGCAGAAGCATATTTATAAATGCACATTTTAATACCAACTCATTGGCCCTATTCATTAAGGGGAAAAGTGCTGATTAGAAACAATTTTTATTTTTTCAGTGCACCCCAAGAGTTATTTCTTTCTAAAAAAATAAAGAAATCTATCTAATTAGATAGTTTAGACTCATTTTTAATGAATTCATAAATTTTTATGAATTCATAAATATTGTTTCTCAGAGATTGTTGCTTAAGCAGTATATATATATGTAAATACATAATACATAAATTATATATATACATTTTTGTTTGCATGTGTGTAAAGGTGACCATGAAATAATTTTAAGGAGAAAATAAAAAGCAAACAATAAATATAAAATTTTTGTATTATATTCTTCAATAGTTTAAAAATAAACAATGTGAGATTTTAAAAACCATAAAATTCAACATGGCATTAAAGATTAATAAGAATGCCTCTTATGCATTTTCTATGTTTTTCTTTGGGAAGAGCCATTTTTTTCTCTTATGTTTCCTTTCAAAGAAAATATTGCTGTTAGAATCCTTGTTCATTCAAGTCAGATCTCATATAAGTGTGTATATAATTCTGTAATTGGAGCTTTTAAAGTAAGAGTGGTATATGATTTGATTTATGTTTTAGAAACACACATTTATAGCAATGACAAAGATAATGGAAGGTCACAATATCTGTGAGCCAACCATAGAAGTCAGGGAAATTAGTTAGTAGGCCAGTATTGCAGACCAAAAAAGGAGCAATGAGCCTGCAAACAAGAGAGGTAACTGTGGGAATGAAAAGTAGAAGACAAATCCCAAAGAAATTCAGGAGATGAAATTAGCACAATATGCTGACTGAATGTGAGAGATGAGATAAATGAATGAGTTGAGGATCATAATGAACTTTCCTAGCTTGGATGACTCACTGAATAGAGATTTTATTAACTGAAAGGAAATAAAGAGGAAAGAACAGTTTTGGAGAACAATATAACAACTTTGACCTGGAATGTGCTGAAACTCAAGTCTTTTGAGGGACACCCACCTGAAACATATCTAGAAAGCCACTTTAGAATACAGGTCAATATCACATGATAAGGGGGTATTATAAATAAAATTTCAGAAATCATTGAAATAAAGTATTACTCTTATGAACCTATTAATAAGTTAACCCACTAAAATCATGTCAAATAAGCAGAGAAATGGGCCAATAATCGAATCCCATGAAAAATGTTTAAGAGTTAGGTAGTGAAAGGGAAATCACAGCAGAGGGCAAAAAAAGGAGTGGCCAGGAAGGAGAGAATCAAATTAAGGGACTGGATATTGTATCATTGAGTTTAAAGATGGAAGGAGTGGTCTACACTATTAATTGCCACATAAACTTAGAGAAGACTTATCATTACAAGAACACTATTGACTTTTAGAACAGTTATCAAAGGAGTGTTTGGGGATGATACCATATTGCAATGGGTAGGGGAGTAAACTGGAGGATGAAGAATTGATAATCCCATGGAACTGTCCTCAGTTGTTATCTTGTATATTAGTTCTGTTTAATGCTATCATGACACTCCCTTATTACACTTCAACGTGAGTTAGCTCTAAGTTGGTACTGCTGTAAGGCCTGTGTTTTTCATAATTATGGGTCCCCTCCTTAACTAATGCTTAACAGAGATTAGTCCCCAGGCTTAAATATATTTAAAACTGAAATTACAATCATCACCCTCACTCTTTTGGGAAATTTGTAAATTTCCAATCCCTGTAAGTCCTCTCCTCTCTCTGAATGATTTGGTTTGCATGTAGCTATGATGAAGGCTATTTAATACCTCAAAGAAAGAGATTTACTTGACTCAGGTTTGAATGTAATATCTGAGACAAAACTTAAAAGTACATGAGAAGATGTGAGGAATACCATAATTTCAGAAGATAATGTTTCTAATTGTTAGATGTCTTACCTTAGGACAAGTGAATAGATAATGCGTAGAATTTATGACACGCTGGTAAGATCCTTCAGCAAATCTGGTATATGCTCCTTTGAGATCACACTACATATATTAATTCAAATTTTGTTACTATAAAACATAGATTTAATCATTCTAAAAGCAACTACAACCTGCCTAAGGACTCAACTGTAGATACCAGTATAATAACATATCTTATTATTTGCTTAAACATGAGTTCTACCCTTGCAAACATTTATTACGTAAGGTCCTGGTGGAGGTCTACTCTAAAACACTGTATTTTCTACATAATATCCTTCACTTAATTTTCAAATTTCCATCTTGCATACACCGTCTTTCCACACATGTTCAGTATGATTTAGAAGTAGCAATGCATATCATTTTTATTTTCAGCAGGAAATAGCACATTCAAATTTGGATAAATAGAGGAGGGCTTAATAAAAGAACTATATACATAGTTGTGGTGAGGGATACAAAAATCACAGGTGAAAGTAAAATATGCTAGGGCTAGCAAGGTTCCCATACCACCCTTAGGTATTTGGGGTGGAAAAAGGATTTGTTAGTAGGAAATTGAAGATGGAGATATGAAGTATGCCAACTTGCAGAAGTTGAGGCCTTTCTGTTGGAAGGTCACAATTTGCAGCATAGCCGAAGGAAGAGAGTAGAGAGAATAAATGTCTAATTCCATTCCCTCCTTGCCTACCTTCCAACCATTAGCAATGGTCCCCAGTGATAGAACACAAGAGGGAAGGGAGTCTGTTGGTGTAGTCAGTACAAGTTAGCCTCTAGGGGCATGGAACTAGAGGGGGAAGCATGAAGAATAGGTCTGGATGGAGTGAAAAAATAAACATATCTAATGAACAAAAGAGTGTTCAACATGGTTTGTCCTTAAGGAAAATGAAAATTTAAAACGAAATAACATTCTATAGACCTATTAGAATGTTTAAAAAGCAAAACAACAAAATAAAAAACTAATATGACCAGATATTGGTAAGGATACAGAGCAATCTAAACTGTAATATATTACTCTCCAGAGTGTAAATTGATATCTTTGACATATTTTGCCAAAACTAAGTACAGCCTATGACCAGACTATTCCATTTCTGAATATATAGAAGTGCATTATTTCATGTACCAAAAGACTGCACAAGAATATTAATAACAACACTGTAATAGTCAAAAGTAGAAACAACCCAAATGTCCACCAATAATGGAATAAATGGATAAATTATGATACATTCATATGATGTAATACAATGTAGCAATGAAATAGAACATTCAAAAACATGGATAAACTCACAAATAGTGATTAGTGAAAGAAGCCAAACACTAAAGAAAATATATAGTATGTTCCATTTACATAATATTCAAAAAGAGGTAAGTTAGTCTGTAGTGATAGAAATCAGAATCACGGTTACCAGGTATAGTTACTGGGAAGAGCTAAAAGGAAGGCTTCTGGAGTGGTGGTAATATTTTGTATCTTGATTTGAGTGGTGGCTATGCAGATATAATAACTTTTGCAGGTGTTCATCAGACTGAATACTTATCACTGGTTCCCTTTCATACATATATGTCTCTTATAATTGAATTTTTGAAAGATGATTTTCTTAAAAGAAAAAAATTAGGGAAGTATGTCTGAAAGGTTAAATGAAGATATCTAGTACACCAAGGGGTAAGATATTTTCCCAAAATCTAGCTTTGTCCTGCACTTCTTGGAGAGGGATCTCCCCAATATGGTGAGCAATTTCTGATCTGGGCATGAGAGGTCATCATGTGGTAAATAAAATGTAATAGCTTCATATCCTTAGAATCAGGAAATCTTGCATTTAGCTGTAGTTACATCACAAACCACCTGTTTGTTAATCTCTTCATGCTTCCTTTTTCCCAACTGTAAACTGATAGACTGAAAGAAATGATTATTAAGATTTCTCTTCAGCCAAATCTGTGACTTTCTTACCAATTAGATGGATAGATAGATAGATAAATCAGTAATATGAGAAAGACAAGGTCTTTATGCTTTTTAATACAAGTATGTCTTTGTAGATGTACTCAAGACACATCAATATGAAATTGTGATCAATAAAAATCCTGCAGGTGCAGTTCTAAAAAAAGCAAGCAAATACAACATAGACCAAAATGAAGTTCTAACTCTACCAATATTTTAAGTGTCAGAAGAAGCTGGACACATGAGTGTATATGACAAAGAACAGTATATGTCTGCATACTATATTTTTGTAGTTTGATGGTCTAAATTTATCCTATCTGTAAGACTGGTCCTATATCTAAAGGAAAGTAATCAATAATTAAGCAGAGAAGTACTTGCCTGCTTAGCAGATCCCATATTTTAAAATACAAATGAGATTTTCCTTTAAGAGAAAATATATTTTTATGATAGGAGATAAATTCTGTTATTTTTTAAACACTGCATCTGACTGTAATTAAGCCTCTATTAGGCCTGTTGTTTATTTTTAAGTTCAAATTTACTTAACAGCCATTAAAATCTCAGCATTTGCGTTTGCCTGTAGTGAGATTCTTCTGTGTGCTTCACCGTGGTGCACAGCAGGCAGTCAAGCCTAATAATAATGGCAAGTTAATATTAGAAGACTCTCCAAGTAGTCAGAGAAATTGAGATATGAAATGATGTTTAAATACTAATCTTTATTTTAAATGTATGATTTTAAAATCATTTTAGTTGCATAAATAGGTAAATTTTAATTTGTTTTATGTTCTTTAAAGATGTTTCATTTCTTTTGAGTTAGTTAGAATAAACTATCCACAGCTTAATAGCAAATGAATAGAGCCAAAGTGAATGCAAAATAGAATGTGGAATGTGAGAACCTGGGCTGTGGAATCCAACAGACCTGTGTTCAGATGCTAAATAATAAAATAACATATTTAACAAAAAATGTTTATTTTCAAATTATTTCCACAGTACTCTAAAACACAGTGCACCCAAAAAATTGAAATTAAGAAAAGCTAAACAGAATTTTTTAGGACTGTTAAAAAAATAAAAGAGTGTATATTCCTCGTATTAAGTATATGGCAACAGGAGCTTTTCAGACAGGATATATTAAATGAAAATCCAACAAATAAATTGAGGTGGTGTTTTTAGAGTATGCCAGTAATATTGCCCCTTGTCTCTGCCCAAACACTGAACAAGTTGAGAAATAAGACAAAGTATTTGGCATATGGAGACCTGATAGAGTTGCTACTAAAGGATTTGTATGTGGGTGTATCTGCTCCCCAAAACTGAGGCGCAGAATTAGGCTTACCACACAGCAACACTGGAACCAAATAGGCCCATTTCCAGTAGGAGCAGTTAGAACTCAGACTTGTGCCTGCAGTTTGCTCACTATAAAGAAGGAGGGAGAGAGGGAGAATTGGAGGAATAGATGTCTCTCCAACTGAAAGAAAAATCAGCAGTGGGGAGTAAATGTTCCATTATATTTTTTTAAAAATCTAAATGTTTAGCAGTTATAAAATGTGAAAGAAGCATTTTACAAGAAAGAAATGTGAAAAGCAGTCCCTGATACAAAAAAGCAGCATCAAAGGGACCGTATTTCGCCAGTTAAGAAAAATAATCACCGGCACTTGCATGAAAAGCATAGAATCCAAACTGACACTGAGCAGACACCTATCACTCATCCGCAGTAACATTATCTTTTCAGCAGGCTTTTAATGAGGAAGGACTTGAAATACAATGTAGTATCTATAGTCTATTTGATAAAATCCTCCTAAATTAATTGATACATAGTTTTATTTTTGATGTGCAGATTTCTATACTAGGAAGCTTTTTGTTATTGTTATGTTGCTGTTTTCTTTTTTTATTTTAATTGAAACATTTCTCCGAAGTGCCTTTACAGACAGCTATTTTGCTAAATAGGACTCATTTGATCATTTTAGTCAATATCTACTGCTGGGTAGGTCAAACACTACATGTAGCATCTTTAAGGGATGAAGGCTTAAGAAACACTTTTTTTTTTAATCAGGGAGAGCTTTGAGACAATAATTTGATTGTTTCAAGTGTCTCCCCTAATACAAATAATTAATGCCATGCCCACATTTTTAAATAGTAAATGAGATTTTAGCATCTTAGAAGTTTGTACATACGGTCTTGTCTTTTGAATTTTTCCTACTCAGTTGAAATCAAAATAGTTTCCTTTGTGTAGAATGGAGAAGATTAAAATTTTAGTAAGTATTGACTGTTATCTCTTATGGAAAAGTAGAATATTGGTATGTTGCTATAAATACTACCAGCAGTTTGCAGAAAGTGTATTTAAAATAAAGAGGTGAGAAGTTAAAATTGTGCTATATATCCATTGCATTTGCTATAGATTGAAAGGGATTTGTAAGTCAGAAGGAGTGAAATGAAAGCAAGAAAAGGTCACAGAAAGTTACCACGGTAGAATGCAGAAAAGTAAATGTACCCCACGGGAAAAACATAACAGGAAAGGCATAAAGATAATGGCACACATCTCGGTCTAGATGTATAGAATTCAGTGCCGGATTTAGTCTTTAAGCTGTTTTAAATAATTTGAATAGAGAATTTTCCACTGTGAATATGTATTTAAGTGCCTCTATTTTAGATAAGTGTTTTGTTTCATTGATTGTTGAGCCTAATAATGGTAGTATCTAAATGGTGTTTGCCTGGCACAATGCTCATATTACAAGTGAATGAGGTTCTGCCACAGCTCTGATGCCTACATCACTGGAAACAGTTTTCTTTAAAGCTAGCTTAAGAGTGACAGAATGAAGAAAGTAAATTCAACAAAAGAAATCATGTTTTATGTCACAATTGGTATTCAGCAAGGATATCAAAAAGAATTGAAGAAGAGAAACCTTTTAGAGTTATGGAATTCATAATTTTCTACTTGCCCTATTTAAAGTGAGAGCAATCCTTCAACTAAGATCTATTATGTGCTATGTTATATTAATGTTATGTTTCCCCAACTTATGTCTATTTGCTCTTCCCAGATATATTTGTATCACACAAAGATAGAGATGAATGCTATAATTACCATTACCAAGTAGTTTATTAATTCATGCAAAGCCCTTTTGCTGCTCAACATCACTGTTTCTCCCTGTATTTCTCTGCTACTAGGGACTCAATGCTTCTCCTCATCTATTCATGCAAATTCCATTCATGTTAAATTGAAGTGCTAATAAGAGTGCTTTTCTGGACTGTGTAGTAACATAATTTGACAAATTTATTATGGTATATAAGTCTTTCCAGTATATTTTATGCTTTTCTAATCATTTGATAATAATAAATCTTATAAATGTCTCTGAAGTGATGCCTTCAACTAATGATGAAAGTAAAGATTAATAAACTTATACCCATACAGCACTTTAGATGTTCAAAGTTGTATTATTTTCAAACTTAATTTACCCTCTTACCACACAATGATATAGATGAGCAGACAAGTAAAATTATGCCCGTTTAAAGACAAGAAATTTGAGCACCTTGACAAGTTAAATGAAAAGTTTGACACTGGTGAATTGACACCAAAATACCTGTCTATTCAAGTGTTGGGAAAATATAATAAAAAATGGAATCTTCTCCCAACCCAGGAATCCTCTCCACAATGGTAGTAGAGAAAGAAAGCACTTTTATTATCAACAATCATTAAACCAGAATGTGATGGCCATTACAGGAAATTCACTAAGAATTTGCAAACGCAGAAAGAAATCTTACTCCCTTGTAGAGCCAAGCAGATACAACCCATCATATACATGTTTTCAAGATAAATAATAACTAGTCCTCAAGTAAGAGGACTGGAAAACACCATTTGTCACACATAGTTCATTCAACTTTACCTCGTAATAGGCATGACCATCTGTGTTAGCTCATTAGTTTTATCCCAAGAAAAATAAACTTCTCATCTCTTTATGACAGGAAGTAGTTTTGTAACTTGGAGCAAGGTGCTGAAGCAGCCTGAAGTCTGGCTGCTACCCTCCCACAGAAACTGGGAGAACTGGATGCTATCCCCCATGATTTTTACAGTTCAAAGAGATGACTCCCCTGTTCTTAAAAAAGGCATTTCTGGATTATAAAACTGACAAAAGGCCTATCTAGTCTTCAGAAGGATTTACATACATTTCAAGAACTTGAGTAAGTATTTACAATTAAAGTGTTCTAAGGTAAATGCTCTAAAAGAAAAAGGAGAGGGGAGAAATCTCTTCCCTAATTTTCAGCAAGGAGGGAGAACTAAGCTTCGTTTTTAATTTGTATTTGTCTTTACATGCCTAGCAAACTTCCAGCTAGAGGGAGTAAAGTTGACCTAGGGTCCTAGCTACTGTTTTTTGGCCTCCCATAGCTGTCACCTGTCAGTGACTGAGACCAAACAAGGATTCTAAGTCAGGTCCATTCCTTCAAGAAAGAGGAGCGCTTTGTTGGCTGACTTTGGATTAACCTTTCTTAAAGAGTATGGCCGACTAGCACACCTCCACCCAATCTTTCCCTCTCTCTCTTTCACTGGGAGAAGACTTGCATTACTGTCTGAAGACTTGCTCAGCCTTACCTAGCCCCCTCTATCTACTTTCAGACATTTACCCAAATAAAATCCTTTAATGATTAATGTCATTGTTGACAAAAAAATAAATCAATAATTGATCAAAAAATGAAATGGAGAATTTTGAGCCAACCTGAAGATCATAACCTGGGAGACAGTCTTTCACAAAGCTCTGAGAACTGTTCCATCCATTAGAGGTTAAAGCACAGCCATATAAATTTTTGAGACAAAGGGTTATATGTCAAATGACGTATTGACAGTTTACACAATCCAGATCTGTGCATACAAAATGAGTAGTGGGTCATCGTGACCCCTTACAAGATTAAGAAAGCAGGTTATCTCCTAAGAAGATCTGGTTAATAAAGATGTACAGTACCCACTAAAGGGGAGGGAGGAGGCACAAATGGGCAGAGAAAAATTTTATGGTTTAATTTTTCTTGTCTTGCTATAAAATATGAATTTTATTTCATCACCGTCTTGGCATTTGTTTCTTGGAAAACCTAGTTTAAGACACTGTGAACATACCAAGTAGTATAATTACTGTGGAGTGGCATCATTCAAATTTACTAATGTGCCTACTCTTTGGTCTGGCTATTCCACCTCTGAAAGTTTATCCTCTGGATGTGCCTGCACAAATCCAAAATGATATATGTACAAAGGTTATACATCATTACAGCTTGTTAACAGCACAAGATTGGAAATAACACAAGGGGATGATTTCAATGAAATATTGTGCATTCATAAAATGGAATGCTATGTACATATACAAAAGATCAAGGCAGCTTTCAGTGCCAGTATAGGAAGATCTCCAGGATATATTTTTAAGAGAAGAAAATAAAAGATAGAAGAGTGTTTATAGCATGTATAGCCTTTATGTAATTAAAAGGAGGAGGAAAATAATAAAAATATTTTTCATACCTGCTTATATTTGCATAATGAAACACTGAAAGACTACACAGTATATTAGAAGAGTAATTATTTTAGGAAGTAGAAGGGGAGGAATTTGGTAGTAAAGGAAATGGGTGCAATCAAGTTTTCTCAATGTATATATTTTACTTAAATTTGATCCATGTGAATATATTACCAAATAAAAAAATAAAATTTAATTTAATAAAAATTAAAAAGCTTCTTGGAACCATGTGGCTACTTAAGCCTTCAGTAAGAGAAATTATATTACTTTTAAAACATTATCTCTTGTCTTTATCCCTCCTCTGTTCACTAACCTATGATAATATCCATTTGTTTATTTAACAAATATTTATCAAGCATGTACCACTTATCAGACTCTATGATAAACCCTGGGATAGGTGAATAGGACAGACAGGATTCCTATTCTCATGGAGCTTATAACCTAATTTCTAAAAAAGAGAGGTAAAAATAGCAATTTCCAAGTGAGGTGAATTCACTGAAGGAGATATACAGTATGGGGGAAAATGAAGTGGGATTTCATTCAACTTTGGTGTTTAGTCAGGAAAGGAATCAGTTTTTATAACAGTGATAGGTTAAGTTATTACTCTGTTACTGCTTATTTGAAAATTCTAAGCATGGGCAGTACATTAAATTGTATATAAATTACTGAGACTATCTGTATTAGGAAAGTTTACATGGAAAGAAGCAGAATGTCTTTGAAATCTACTTTAATCGTATTCTAGCTAAGCATGAGCCAAAATTTTTATATCTTATGCTAAAATCTAAAGAGACTGGCACTTTCTTTTTATGATGTAATAAAAATGCATTTTCAGAACTTACATAAATTAGTTTTCAAGTATATATATAAATTCTCATAGCTATGTAACATTTTATTATCCAGAGTAATTAAATTGATATTTGATATGTTAAATGTATAGATATTTTAGTTGCATTATATAATACTTTACATATAATTTATTGAATATTGATTTATATAGATTTTCACTTAGGCCATTTTAAAAATTATATTTTCACTTGAAAACAGTCAATTTAAAAATAATTTTTACTATTTAAAGCATATGTATTAAAAAAAAAGTATAGGGGCTTCCCTGGTGGCGCAGTGGCTGAGAATCTGCCTGCCAATGCAGGGGACACAGGATCGAGCCCTGGTCTGGGAAGATCCCACATGCTGCGGAGCAACTAGGCCCGTGAGCCACAACTACTGAGCCTGTGCATCTGGAGCCTGTACTCTGCAACAAGAGAGGCCGTGATAGTGAGAGGCCCACACACCACCATGAAGAGTAGTCCCTGCTTGCCGCAACTAGAGAAAGCCCTCGCACAGAAACGAAGACCTAGCACAGCCAAAAATAAAAAAATAAATAAAATTTAAATGTACAAAAAAGTATAATAAGCACAAAGAACCATAATAAACTTTTATATACAAATTACCCTGTTTAAGGGACAAAGTAGTCTCATTGCCTTTAACACTTTCTTTGCACCCCTTTTTCCCTATCCCAACTCCTTTCTTTCAGGAGGTACCTCTATCATAACCTTAGGATTTATTTTTCATATGCTTTAGAAAAACATTATCACTCATTTTGAGTTTTTAAACATTTCATTGTTTATTTCACATGCTTCTAAAATTTATTAAAATATAATTAAATTGTATATATTTATCAAAGACTTGCTTTTTTAGCTCAATTTGAGGTCCTTGAACTTCAGGTTTTCCCCTCTATGTTATTGCAGGCAGCTGAAGTTCACTCATTTGTATTACTAGACAGTGTTACACTGTATAGATATAACACAATTTATTTATCGATCCAACTGCTGGTGGACATTTCATCTCCTATGAAAATATATATATATGCCTCTTGGAGTAGGTATACAAAAGGATCTTCCAGATAAATATTGAGGGTTAGAATTTCTAGTCACTGGACATATATGTCATCAGTTTATTTTGATAATGCCAAATCGTTTTCCAAAGTGTTTGTACTAATTTACATTCCCTCCTGCCAGCAACATATGAAAGTTTTGTCATTTTACATCATCACCAATATTTGATATTTAAAGGCCATCAATTTTTATAGCAATGTGGTAACATGTAAAATGGTACTGCATTTTGATTTTAGTTTGTATTTTCATATTGCTAATACATTTGAGCATATTTTTTTTTTTTTTTTTTTTTTTTTTTTTTTTTTGTGATACGCGGGCCTCTCACTGTTGTGGCCTCTCCCATTGCAGAGCACAGGCTCCGGACGCGCAGGCTCAGCGGCCATGGCTCACGGGCCCAGCCGCTCCGCGGCACGTGGGATCTTCCCAGACCGGGGCACGAACCCGTGTCCCCTGCATCGGCAGGCGGATTCTCAACCACTGCGCCACCAGGGAAGCCCTGAGCATATTTTTAATTGTTTTAATTATGGTTCAGATTTCCCCTTCTGTCAAGTGCAATTTGAGTCTTGTTTGTTTTATAATTTTTGTCTTTCTCTTATTTTCTGTTTGCTATTTTTTTATTCCACATTCTGAATTCTATTCATTTATCATTTTTATGTGTTGAAATAATTTTTCTTAATATGAGATTCTTATTTTCACTTTTTATGGACTTTTGATAAACAATTCATTTATATAGTCATCTTACATATCCAATGTTTTGTTTGTTTTTGTTTTGTGCTTTTGTGTCAATTTTTTTTGTTATCTTCAGTTCATAAATGTATTCTCCTGAAATAACTTCTAAAAGTTTTATAATTTAATCTTTTACATTTGTCTTTACTCCACCTGGAGTTGATTTTAGTTTATAGAATAATGGTGGGGGCAGGGTCCAATTTCATTTGCTTTTTGTCCTCATTTGAATACCAAATTGACCAAATAATTTAATAATGGTTTAGGTTATTTTGGTGTAATCTTGCCTCTGAGGAACAAACCAAAGTTCCAGAAGCATCCTGCCTAGTAGATTTAATGGGTGTATTTTACTTCAGAATCTAACTTTTGACACGTGGTTGCTATTTTTTTTTTCTGTTTATTTTTTACCCTCCAAAGCCTTTTATAGATTAATTTGGTTATTTTACATTTGATATTTTTTCTCTGTTATTGTATAAGTTATATCACCAATTTACTTTTTTAGTGGTTACCCTAGAAATTTTAATATGCACACTTAACGCAATCTCTATTAATGTTATCTGTACCCTACTCCTGACCACTAGCAGGATTTAAGAATGCTTAAATCCCAATCACTCTCTCCCAATTTATTTGCTATTAACATCTACTTAGTTCAATCTTTCATTTAACACCATAATTCTTTATCATTTTTTTCCTAGACATAGTGTTTGATTTACACACTTACTAATTTCTTAGCTCTTTATTTCTTCTGGCATATTAGACCATATAATGTGGGATTATTTTTCTTCTGCCTGAAGTTTAACTTTAGGATTGTGCAGGTCTGGAGTCTTGGAGAGTCTTATCCTATTTGTTGATTCTTGGACTGTCACTATTCTGTGCTTTGTTTCCTTGTGGATTTTATGACTTGAGAATTTCCTCATTTTTTTCCTTGGAAATTATTATATATTTTTAAATAAATTTATTTATTTTATTTATTTTTGGCTGTGTTGGGTCTTTGTTGCTGCACGCAGGCTTTCTCTAGTTGCGGCGAGCGGGGGCTACTCTTCGTTGCGGTGCACGGGCTTCTCATTGTGGTGGCTTCTCTTGTGGAGCACGGGCTCTAGGTGGGCAGGCTTCAGTAGTTGTGGCACGTGGGCTTCAGTAGTTGTGGCTTGCGGGCTCTAGAGTGCAGGCTCAGTAGTTGTAGCATACTGGCTTAGTTGCTCCGTTGCATGTGGGATCTTCCTTGACCAGGGCTCGAACCTGTGTCCCCTGCATTGGCAGGCAGATTCTTAACCACTACGCCACCAGGGAAGTCTCTGGAAATTATTTTATCCTTGGAAAAGGATTCTTTCAAACAGTATTTTGTTTTGTTTTTATCAAGAAATTAGGTGCACTAAAAGTCCTGAACCACTTTAAAATACTTGCATTTTTTGTTTGTTTTTAGTCAGCAGGTAGTGTTTTTTGAATTTCATTCAGTTGTGAGAGCTAGGGTGTGGTTATAAACTATTGAGGAAGAAGGCAGACTAAGTCCCACGCCAACATTCCTGCTCAACAAATACTAACAAAGACAGAAACTGAAAATAATGGGTGACATATTTAAATATAGTTATTCATTAAATGCATTCATGATATCATAGATAAGTATACAATAGCTATGTCAAAAACTAAGTGAAAATGAGAAGCCAATGCTGTAGGTGATCCCTGTAGCTATTTTTTTGCCCAACTAAGAGAGCTTCCACTTTGGTTTCCAGATTTCATGTTTCTTACAGGACAGAAGATAAATACAAGGCCTGCTGTCAGTTAGGATCCTCCTAGAAACACATGACTATAACCCAACCAACTGTGAGAGATAAATAAGGGAAGGATTAGGAATAGGCAGGTAGAGTCTTCAGACAGCAATGCAGGCCCAATGAATGTGAAAGGAGAAAGAAAGATGAAGATTGGATAGTATGAGCCTCAGGTTGAGGTTCAGCTCAGAGAAAGTCTCTGCCAGTCCTAGGAAGAGCTCCAAGCTCGTTCCTGTTGGAATGGTCCTGCATCAGCCAAGGTGATTCTCTTATTTCCCTGTGCTTCATCATTGGCTGAGAGGAGCCCATGAAGAGCAGTCTGTCATGAATACATGGCTGATCTGAAGGTATGGTAGCTGGAGGTTATCAGCTAAATACAGTCACTGCAGCAAGTTCTCCTTAAGTGATATCTGAGCAGGACACCTTCATGGTCACCACATCTAACCAAGGTGGAGTGGCTATGACATACTAAGAAATATATATTTTGTCTCTGTCCCTAGTTCCTGACACAGACCTCCTAAAACCCTTATAATTTTCTGAGTAATGGGGTGCGAGGAGTATCTTACACAAAACTCCTAAATCCCTTGGAATTTCCTGGGCAATAGGAATATCTTTTGTTCTAATGAGGCAACCCTTGGTGGACTCCTAAGATTGTTTTAGTAGTCATCAGAAAGACTAAGCCATGATTAAAAGCTTTGGACTATCAGCCCCATTGCCCCATCCCCTGGGAAGGGGAGAGAGACTGGAGATTGAGTTATTATCATTCCTATGTGATGAAGTCTCCATAAAAATCCCTAAACTATGGAGTTTGGAGAGCTTCCTTTTAAAGAACACATCCACATGCCTGAAGGGTAGTGCACCCCAATTATATGAGGATAGAAGTTCCTGCTCTTGGGACCCGTCTGAGCCTAACCCTATATACTCTTCATCTGGCTGTTGGTTTATATCCTTCATAATAAACTGGTAATAGTAAGTAAAATATGTTTCCCTGAGTTCTGGTAGCCATTAAAACACATTATCAAACGTGAGGAGGGAGTCATGGGAACTACTGATTTGTAGCCAATTCAGACAGAAGTGTGGGTAACCTGGACCCACTAATTGTAATTGGCATCTGAAGTGGGGCAGTCTGAGCTCTTAACCTGAGGGGTCTGCATTAACTCCAGGTAGTTAGTATCAGAATTCAGTTAAATTGTAAGACACCCAGTTGGTGTCTGCAAAGAATTGGAAAATTGCTTAGTGTGTGTGGAAAACCCACAAATTTGGTGGCAGAAGTGTTGTTAGTTAAGAAAAAAATTTAGAGTCAAAACATACCCCCATAAACCTGGGATTCACCAGAAAATACATAGTCTCTCTAAGGATTAAATAGGAATTATATTCTACCCCACCCATGGAAATGAATAAGTGACTGGATTATTGTCATTTAGTGGAGGACAGAAAATAATTCTAAAATAGACATAGTTCTTCACTATACTTATAATCAAATGTCATGTATATATATCTCATATATGTGTGTGTGTGTGTGTGTGTGTGTGTGTGTGTGTGTGTGTGTGTGTATATATACATATATGTGTGTTTTGGAGACAGACATTATTCTTCTTCTAAGATTCCATAATAAGGTCATACATTATGGTTACATATTTGTTTTAAAACGTTGTAAGCATTCAGGAAGCAGGGACAGTAGCATTGAATTTCTCTCATTATCTTGCCTGTTGCTGGGCCCAGAGCAGATGTGCAGTAAATGACTTATGTGGAGAACATGGATCATTTATGCCAGAAGCAGCAGTACTGTTTGGGGAAAAGGTCATAGCTGAATGCCCTTGAGAATTTTGCTTGTCCCAAGCAAGGAATGCTGGAATAATTGTACAATGTGAAGAAACTCCTTAACACACTAGAAATTTGGGAGATTTTGTGAACAGAGATAGGTTTCCTGGTGGCTGGGTTAAAACTGGAGGAAAAACATTGAATGTGGTTGAGGACAATGATTCCTCCTTCTTCTACAAGAGGAAATTGTGTTTGTTACCTGAGATTTCATAGCCAAGAAGGGAGTACTTTTGGAAAGTCTCTGAAGTATCTTAGATTTTCCTAGGTATTGTTCCTATCCAAAGATTCAAGGGTTTATAGAAAGTATATAATACAATTATAATGCTGTAGAGAAAACAAATAAACAACAAAATGATGACTCTGGATTCAGACTGCCTGGGTTCATTTCCCAACTCAACTCTAATTAGCTGTATAACTTATAGCAATCCCTTATCATATGATGCCCCTATTTCCTTATTTGGACAATGCGAATACTAAAAAATCTTACCTAATATAGTCATTGACAAAGTAAATGAGTTAATATAAATAAAGTGTTTAGATCAGATATTGGTGTAATATTAACATACTAACATTACCTCTGCTCTCTCACTTGGACACCAATAAATTGAAGGCAAGAAACTGTATTATCATCTCTTAATGTTCCATAGCCCTAAAGGCTGTGACATAATAATAGTAACAATGAAAATAAAGATAATAACAAAATTTATTAACATCTTACTATATGTCAGTCACTGTGATTTTATAGTTATTATCTCATTCCCTCACCACAGTGAGGATGATATTATTAATGTGTCCATCTTACAGATGAAGAGACTGATGAGTAAAGAGGTTTATTAAAATGTAATAAGTAATGAAGCTAAAATTCCAGTTCAGTCTAATTTCTGAGTATTCCTTAAAAGCCACTTTGTTATGCTACCTTAAAAAGAGCACAATTTGATAAAACATGCATTGAATGGATGAAGGAACAAATGAAATTTCATCTATTTTCACAATAAATTTACTTTATGGATAGGTTTAGTGATGATAATGATGTTACATTCATTTTAGCATTGGGAAATGTGTTTTTATCAATGTCTTTCACAGGTGCTACAGAGCAATGGTCTCCATAAGGCAAAATGAAATGTGGTGCCCTGGTATCTGTTTCTTTAATTGAGCTTTTAAAATATATATAATTTGAATGAAATTATAATGATTTCATTAACCTATTTTGCCCTTTCTCAAATATGATGACTATAAATGTGATAGGAAATTAAAAGTCTCCATTGCTGGAGGAAAGCAATCAAACTAGATTGACCAACATGCTTACATGCTTGTCTTGCACCGTTTCCCCCTAGATAACAAAGCTGAAAGTAGAGAATCATTATAAGTCTCTATTTATCTATCTATAAATAAATTAAATCATGAAAACTCAGGCTCAGAAATCCAATGAATCAATTTTACAGAAGGAAATCTCAAATTTTTATTTCATTGGGATTTCCAGTCTAATAGTAACAATAAAACATTCTGGCTTATTTTATTATATGAAAGGTAATAGATATAAATTCAATGATTTTTGGTGGCAAGCTTAAAATGCATTCCCAAATACCAAATATTTTATAATGAAATTATTTTAAAATCTAGAGAAAAAAAAAAAGAGACTATTAAGCACTCACAGGTGTGTAGTTTTGTTCGCTGGATGCCTTACAAGCCAGCTGCTGTGCGAGCTGTGAGGACTTGCAGATTTAGTTATTTTGTCATCTTTAAAAATAAAGAGGTGTTAATAGATATGCTGGCATATAGATATCATAGGGAAAAAAGAAAACAAATAGGTAAGGTGATATTGGAAAGAAAGAAAATAAAATAGCAATCAAATGAAGGTCAGAGATGCACTGCATTGTTTTGAGTACAACAAAATAGTCTCCCCTCCCCCTCCCCCTCTCCTTCTGTCTCTCCCGCACACACCCACCCATCCACACGTGCGCACGCACATGCGCGTGCGCGCGCGCGCACACACACACACACACACACACACACACACACAAACACAGGATGGTGATCTGTGGCTCTGAAAACAAAGAACTCTGACCTAGATTGAAGCTGGCATACACACCCCATTTACAGATGTAAGAATAACAGAGAATCATACCTCACATAGTGAAATTTTTTTTTTCCAAAACAACACTGAAAATTTTATTTACCCTATATAGTATATGACTATTTAACTCACCCTAAAGGCCACGTTCTCAAATAATTACTTACTTTGTCCTTGCTTTCCAGCATCATTCACTCATTTTTATCCCATTTTAGAAAAGTACTCACCAAGGAATCATTTCTCAAAACAACTGGAGCAAATGGCAAAGAAAGCAGTTAAAAAATTGAAATTGACTTACTTTTTGTGTTGAAATAATTTTAGGCTTGTTTGCAAATAGGTAATCTCTGCACATTTATGTGAACATGATCTTATTTAAATGATTCATTATTTTGTTAATGCTGTAAAAAGAAATTACCTCTCTGTCTTCTTCCAGTAAAAATAGTTATATCCTGAATTAGTATGGAGCCTCCTTTTCTAACCACACGTAAATACTGGTAGGCTCAAGTTTTTGGTGAAGAGGTATCCTGAGATCTGATGTATAAATGAGTGGTTTGCCCTCTTATTTTGGTCTTTCCTTGCACTGTGAATTCCCATTCTATTTTAATATGCATTATATGCTAATTAGCAGTCTACCCCAAAGCCAGGGTGAAAATTTCTTGTTTATAGGAAGGGACTTTACATTGTTTTCTCTGTAACATCATTAATAACTAGAACTACTGTTTGAAATAGCAGGAACAGACAAAAATTTATCTGTTGATGTGATATTGGAAGACATCTTTCCGTAGAATGATTATTATAAATGGTAGTTAGAGACACAGGCCTCTGTATTTGAGTGTTAGAAGCAGCTGTCCAGAACTTCAGGAAGGATGCTGTTTTCTCCTCATTTTCTTCCCTCGCAACAACCTTAGGCACAATTTTGAAATACTGCATGTTAACCCTGGCAATGACAGTCCCAGTCTCCAATTCTCTTGCAAATGTTGGTGCTTTCCTTCCCTATATTCATTATATTTCTTTAGGTCCCTACTTTGGGAATAAGGAAGAGCTCTGATATATCTATATAATCCACATTCAAAAGAATTGCAAACTCAGATTGAATCACAATTTTGCTTTGTGAGGAGTAACTTACCTTATGTTTGTCGGGAAAAAAAGCAAAAGGCACAAACTTATTTGCATTAACACATGATTGATTAATCACCTTGAACTCTTTTTGTTTATTTGTATTGGAAAATAGGGTACATGCTAACCATAATAAATTTTCTCTTGGTGAAATTCCAAACACTACTCTGTGTTATAAATAGTGATATGCAAGCAGATGCAGGACCGTTTTTTCCTTCCCTTAGTTACATTTAAGTTCAGGGAGTTGTGCTCAGAAACATATTTTCAATATTGCTTCCATCACAGCCACTTCACTACATTGGCTTATTCTCCAAATAACCCCTTTTCCTACAGAAAGCTCCCTAGCAGCCACAAACCCTGTGGCTTCCAAATTTGCCACCTCCTAAAATTTTTCCAAAAGCCTTCTTCCCAGGTTAGCCAGGATCATGCACTGTCTTCATACCCAGCCATTCTTCCCATAAATACCTTCTACTCAATCCGCCAGACAACTTTAGAAAAGTCTGGTGACCTGGAGTCACGGAAAGCCCAGAGCTCAGTACCAGGCACATAGTAGCTTAGATCTAGATCTCAATCTAGATATATACAGATATAGATACAGAATAGCTATAGATATGACTTCAAAGTTAAGAGCTAAGAGCTTAGAAGGTTCACCAGTGAGGAATGGATGGCCAGATATTCACACTGGTATCCAAAAGGGCATGGCAAATGTGGGTTCTATGAAAGTGTGCAGTCTACTGGGTAACTAGCCATACCTATAGTCACTCATGTGACAGTGTGTTTGTTCTAAGTGCTCCATCTGGGTTAAATAGATCCTAAACAGGAATTAAGGGATATACACCAGACCCAGTCCTCAAAATATAAGAAGCTATGCATGACTTGATAAGGGAGCAGGAACCCAGCCAGGCAGGATCTAGTTTTTTCAGAAACCTATAGAGGCAATCACAATTAGGCCTCTGAGGACTACACCGACAGATTGATCAATACGGGAAAAGTTAGATGGGTAGGCTACAGTTTCGTGGTTTGAGAAAGTACAGACATAGGGATCTTAATAGACTCACAGAGTTGATTAACCCAGGGGAAGAGGGAGGCTAGTCCACAAGTAGGCAAAGCTGTTGACAATGAGGATTGATAGCTTTTTTTTCATGGAAATATTGATAGATTTATTTGAAACTCAGTATTTTCACCTGTAAGATGGGAATTAAGATAACTGCTCTTTCAGATTGAAAGATTATTATGAACAACAAAACTCATGTGAAAGAGTATGTAAGTAAATCACCAACATATGTATATATATATATATATATATATATATATATATATATACATGCATGTGTGTGTGACATTATTATGACTATTATTTTTATAATCTGAGCCAGTTGATTCTCAAATACTTCACAGTTATTTAGTATGTGTTCCTTGGTCTCCTCCTCTCCTGGTTCTTTTGGGCGGAACATTATACGTATTTTAGCCAGAAGTTTGCCTCATTCCAAAAAGATCTCTTTACTTTGACCCAGTTTTATTACTTCCCTTAGATGTTTAGAAACCTTTTTTAATATCTTCATCCTCAAGATCATCAATTTTTGTTCTATACATATAGATCTCCTTTGATATTTCTAAGTGTGATACTTTCCTAGTTTTCCTTTTTAAGTCTCAGGCTTTATACTCTACACTGTCATCTACTTCACCGTAACCTTTTCATAATTTCCCCTTTTCTTCCTTCAAAAAAATTTGCCTTCAGTAAAGCACTCCCATTCCCTCATTCCTTCACACGAGCTGGTGGAATTTGAAGTTCGTTCCCTAAAGTGTTGTTATAGTTCACTTTGAAACATGGAGACATGATAATAAATTTTAGATTCCTCCTTTCAACAGGTATTTGACCCTCTGTTAAGTTATACCTGTTTCCAATGGAACCTGAAAAAGCCCTTGCCAGAAGAGCCACATACCTATGGGGGGACCACAAAGAACTATGGCACAAAAAAAAACTGTCACTGGAAGATGCTCACTCAACCTTGCCCTATTTTCTAATAGTAGATTTCCCCTTGATTTATTCATTTACTTTCCTCTTCTATGTCTTATTTTATTTTACACCCTATTCCTCTTCATAAAGTGCAGGCCAATAATTCTCCTTGAGCCAGTCTCTGCATTGTCACATTTCATAGCACCATTTTTGCATGTAGTACCACATTTGTGGTTTTGCTACTTTGATTTGTTTAATTGTACTTCCTACAGCTCTCTGGAGAACACTCTTCATATTTGTCTATATCCCGTGCTCCTCCTATAACTCAAGGAGCAGTGTCATCTGCATGAAATAATATTCATTTCAAACTATATAGTAACATCCCACTTTCATGTGTGTATTTTACTTCCTTGGAAGTGCCTAAGAATCTCCTTGTAAAAGAGTCTTCAGACCATACACGCAGAGAGAAGCTATAAAAGCAGTCTTGTCTCATTTCTCTGGCACCATGAATTATGCACCCTTCTCAAATGTTCCCCACCACTGCGTATGGGCTGCTGATGGTGTTACTGGGAAATGTCTTCACATGTTTCAGCAATGTTCAGACAGATGGTCTTAAAGAGAAGCTGTGTTGTTGTTGTTTTCCTGATCAAACATTTGCTTCATTGAAATAAAATTAATGTTCTTCCCACTTTCCTCTTGAAGCATGATATCTCTTCAGAGTCCTCAATCCAACAGCTTTCCCCTCTCCTACCATGGTGCCTATTGCTTCGAAACATCCTAAAGTCAGTATCCTAGTTTCATAGTCTCTGACTTTAAATACATATCTTTCAATGATTCTTAAAAAAAATTCTAACTTAAGATTCGCATCTGATGGCCATTCTAAAATATTCTAGTAAGTAATTTCTAAAATTTGCGTAATTTAACTACAGTATTTCATTAGAGTACTTTCTTCCTTGAACTCACTTCTTGAACTGTGAGTTTCCAATAAACCACTTATTCTTTGTTGACACCTTGCATCAGCTAAGATTTCCTTTTCTTTCTTGTTTCTGATGTTTTTAAAATAAAGATCACTCCCATAATTTAGAGAACACAAGCATCACCACTGTTTTTCTTTAGTGCCAGCTTAACCTGTCTGTGACTTTTTTACTGTCCACTACTGTCCTATTGCCATGCACAACCTCAGATGTCTGTGGGAAGTGTCTTTATTCTTGTCTGGCTTTCTCTTTCTTCTCTCATCACCCTGACTATCTTTACAGACCTGTTATTTCTGTATGGATTTCTGTTTCCAAGTCTTCACCCTGGTTTTCTCAGTCTGTGTGTACTCCTTTAAACATTTCTGCAGCTATTTTGTTCTTTAAAGCTGTTGGCTTGATTCCTTCCCTGGGGAATTTTCTTCACATCATTTTTAAAATATGAGCCACCACTCTGTGACACCTGGAAAGGTGAGCAGGGATTCTCTATCCTTGATCACCTCTCATATTTTTGAATTTCTTCTTGTTCTCATAGGGATATTCTCAACGTCCAAATACCTCTGCCAAATTCCTCAGCTCTTGAGAAATTAATTTCAACTATTACCATAGCAGGATCTGAACACCTAGTATCTTTCACATTGAATTGCACAACCTCTATTTTTCCTTCTGGAAAAATACCATCAGTTTCTCTGACCCACTTTTCCAGAAATTTGGGGGTAAATGTTCACAACTACAAGCATCTGTATCTAAATTAGCATCCTTCAATTTGGTATTACAAATTGGCTTACACTTTTGATTTTATTGCCAAGTATTTTGGAGTTAGGAAGGCCTCAAACTCTAGCCACTTATGAATTACATGATTCCATATCTCTATTTTCTCTTGGAGAAATAGAGATATTATTAACGGAGGTTTTTGTTTACTGTTGTTAACTGTGTTGTTCTTGTCACATGTCAAATGTATTTATTACATATGAGGCTTCTGGAAAGATACTTAAATCCCTGACCTTTAATTTCCTTATCTTTAAATTTAGAATAATAATACTTCCCTTGCAAAGATGCTGTATATATTAGCAATGATGATTGTAAAGTATCTGATACTCAGTAATAGGCAGTATTGGTGATGACGATGATTGCTATCATCATAACTTACCTCTTAAAGTTTCTTCTTTCACTATAGCATCTTTCTCTGAGAGAAATCTAAAATTGTCTCCTAGTTTCAGGGTTTTTTTGTTTGTTTGTTTTATATGGTGAGAAGACATTATGTGCTTAAAAACATTTGTATTTGTCTTAAATGGGAAGTAAAGTTACTTAATTTACAATGTTTGTTTTTCTCTCATCTCTAATCACACATTGTACTGTTTGAATGTCATGCTCTGCACATCCATAAATAATATCCACTCTAACATGACAGACCAGTGCACAGAGCCCTGAGTACAGACCCTTAACCTCAGTACACCCCCTCTATGGATCCGATGTTGAGTTTTTGAAGTAATAGATACAGTTTTTAAAATTTCAACCTCCACAAACTTTTATTCTTCTTTTATGTTACATTCACTGAGTACCTAAAAAGTGCTAGCCAATGTGCTAGCCACTAGGAAAACAAAGGTGAAGATAATGTCCTTGCTCAAATGATTTCACAAACTAGTGAGAGGTACACCCACATAAAACGTAATTACTGTACAAAGTGATTTTATCGTATCTTTTGAGGTTCTCTTTGATCTCCTAGTTTTCACTGTATCTTTAATTCTTCCCAAATCTATCTTTTAACTCCTTTTCAAGTCCTATGTTAATTCTAGCTTTCTTCCAGGATTGGATTAAAATTAAAAGGTGCCTTAGTCCTTCCCTCCTCTGCCCTGATTTAAGTTATAACAAAACTTTACTTTTTCCCTGCGGGTCATCTTTTAAAAAGCTATTATAAAACTTTTCAAATAAAAAACATAAAGAGTATGATACAATAAACTCTCATATACACATAACAAAGATTTAAAATTATAATTATTTAGTCATATATGCATTTATTCTTCATTCATCTAAATCCCAGATATTAAAATAGTTTACCTTCAAATATACTATTTTGTATTTCCGACAAAAAATGAATTTTCAAAATCCAAATACTATTACCCAACTAAATTAATTAATAACCATTAATCATTCCAGTTATCTATTCTACATTAAAAAATCCATCTCAAACTCAGTAATATTAAACACAGCCAAGTTTTATGCTCATCCATCTCTGTGTCAGGAAATTGGGCAGTGCTTGGCATGGTGATTCTCTTGCTCCATGCGCTTACTCAGTAGTACTCACCTGGTGATGGGCCAGTCTAGAGGATCCAAGACTATTTGACTCAAATGTCTCTTGCTTTAGCAGGGATGACCCGGATTGATGAATGAAATGCTTATATATATACCCTCCAGTATGGCAGTTATCAAGTTGTTGGACTTCCTACATAGAGGTCGGTTTCTCCTGAGTGACTAACCCAGTACTACCAGGCAAAAAACGCATAGCTTTTTTATTACCTAACTTCAGAAGTCACAGAGTTACTTTTGATGCACTCTATTGGTCAAAGCAGCAATAAGCCTGTCCAGATTCAGACTAAATCTCATTGATAGGAGTGTCAAATAAATTTGAGGTTAGGTTTTGAAACCACAGAAGTCTTTAATATAATATAAAGTAATATAATATAACAATATAATTTAATATAAAATACCAATTCCATATTTCAATTTTTCTCAGTTGTCTCAGAAATGTCTTTTTATGTTTGGTGTTCAAATCAGGCTCCACACAAGGTCTATATGTTGCATTTTTTTTTAATAAAGATAAAAATGCCTCTTTTTTATGGTATTCACTTATTGATAAAACCTGATCAATTATCTTATAAAATGATCCACATTACTTCTTTGTGGTGTCATTTAATTTTATTGCACTATTCCCAGTAAGCTAGAAGTAATATCTAAAGGCTGATTAGATTTACATTCAGCATTTTGGCAAAAATATTTTCTTGGTGGTGCTCTGTGTAGTATACTGCATCCTGTCAGGAGACACATAATGTCTAGCTGTCCCGTTATTAGTGATTGATCAGTTACTTCAGGAAGTCATAACTTGTTCCCTCCATTGCAAAGTTATTATTTGTTTGTTTGTTTGTTTCTCATCTTGAAATAAGTAAATAACCCTTGGAGTGATACTTTTACTCTTTAAGAATACTCAAACCCTATCAAATTCTCACAAAATGTTTTAAAAATACTTTAAAGATTCCTTTTTTTTTATCCTGTTTTATTGAGATATAACTGACATACAGCACTGTATAAGTTTGGGGTGCACAGAATAATGATTTGACTTACATTCATCATGAAATGATTATCACAGTAAGTTTAGTGAAGTGCATCATCTAATATAGACACAAAATTATAAAATAGAAAAAGATTTTTTTTCTTGTGATAAGAACTCTTAGGATTTATGCTCTGAACAACCTTTATACATAGCATAAAGCAGTGCTAATTATATTCACCATGTTGTACATTACATCTCTATTACTTATTTACCTTATAATTGGAAGTTTGTAACTTTTCACTGCCCTCATCCAATTTCCCCTCCCGCAAGCTCCACCTCTGGAAACCACAAATCTAATCTCTTTATCTGAGTCTGTTTTTTTTTTTTTCTTTTAAACATCTTTATTGGAGTATAATTGCTTTACAATGGTTTGTTAGTTTCTGCTTTATGACAAAGTGAATCAGTTATACATATACATATGTCCCCATAACTCTTCCCTCTTCCATCTCACTCCCTCCCACCCTCCCTATCCCACCCTTCTAGGTGGTCACAAAGCACCAAGCTGATCTCCCTGTGCTGTGCGGCTACTTCCCACTAGCTATCAGTTTTACGTTTGGTAGTGTATATATGTTTATGCCACTCTCTCACTTTGTCACAGCTGACCCTTCCCCCTACCCGTATGCTCAAGTCCATTCTCTAGTAGGTCTGTGTCTTCATTCCCATCTTGCCACTAGGTTCTTCATGACCTCTTTCTTTTTTCTTTTTCTTTTAGATTCCAAATATATGTGTTACCATATGATATTTGTTTTTCTCTTTCTGACTTACTTCACTCTGTATGACAGACTCTAGGTCCATCCACCTCACTACAAATAACTCAATTTCGTTTCTTTTTACGGCTGAGTAATATTCCATTGTATATATGTGCCACATCTTCTTCATCCATCCATCTCTCAATGGACACTTAGGTTGCTTCCATGTCCTGGCTATTGTAAATAGACCGGCAATGAACATTTTGGTACACGACTCTCTTTGAATTATGGTTTTCTCAGGATATATGCCCTGTAGTGGGATTGCTGGGTCGTATGCTAGTTCTATTTTTAATTTTTTAAGGAACCTCCATGCTGTTCTCCATAGTGGCTGTATCAATTTATATTCACACCAACAATGCAAGAGTGCTCCCTTTTCTCCACACCCTCTCCAGCATTTAATGTTTCTAGATTTTTTGATGATGGCCATTATGACTGGTGTGAGATAATATGTCATTGTAGTTTTGATTTGCATTTCTCTAATGATTAATGATGTTGAGCATTCTTTCATGTGTTTGTTTGTGATCTGTATATCTTCTTTGGAGAAATGTCTATTTAGGTCTTCTGCCCACTTTTGGATTAGGTTTTTTTGATTTTTGACATTGAGCTGCATGAGCTGCTTGTAAATTTTGGATATTAATCCTTTGTCAGTTGCTTCATTTGCAAATATTTTCTCCCATTCTGAGGGTTGTCTTTTCATCTTGTTTATGGTTTCCTTTGTTTTGCAAAAGCTTTTAAGCTTCATTAGTTCCCATTTGTTTATTGTTGTTTTTATTTCCATTTCTCTAGGAGGTGGGTCCAAAAGGATCTTGCTATGATTTATGTCATAGAGTGTTCAGCCTATGTTTTCCTCTAAGAGTTTGATAGTGTCTGCCCTTACATTTAGGTCTTTAGTCCATTTTGAGTTTATTTTTGTGTATGCTGTTAGGGAGTGTTCTAATTTCATTCTTTTACATGTAGCTGTCCAGTTTTCCAGCACCACTTATTGAAGAGGCTGTCTTTCTCCACTGTATATTCTTGACTCCTTTATCAAAGATAAGGTGACCATATATATGTGGGTTTATCTCTGAGCTTTCTATCCTGTTCCATAGATCTATATTTCTGTTTTTGTGAAGTACCATACTGTCTTGATTACTGTAGCTTTGTAGTATAGACTGAAGACAGGGAGCCTGATTCCTCCAGCTCTGTTTTTCTTTCTCAAGATTGCTTTGGCTATTTAGGGTCTTTTGTGTTTTCATACAAATTGTGAAATTTTTTGTTCTAGTTCTGTAAAAAATGCCAGTGCTGCTTTGATAGGGATTGCATTGAATCTGTCGATTGCTTTGGGTAGTAGAGTCATTTTCCCAATGTTGATTCTTCCAATCTAAGAATATGGTATATCTCTCCATCTATTTGTCTCATCTTTAATTTCTTTCATCAGTGTCTTATACTTTTCTGTATACAGGTGTTTTGTCTCCTTAGGTAGGTTTATTCCTAGATATTTTTTTCTTTTTGTTGCAGTAGTAAACGGGAGTGTTTTCTTAATTTCACTTTCAGATTTTTCATCACTAGTGTATAGGAATGCCAGAGATTTCTGTGCATTAATTTTGTATCCTGCTACTTTACCAAATTCATTGATTAACTCTAGTAGTTTTCTGGTAGTGTCTTAAAGATTCTCTATGTATATTTTCATGTCATCTGCAAACGGTGACAGATTTACTTCTTTTCCGGTTTGGATTCCTTTTATTTCATGTTTTTCTCTGATTGCTGTGGCTCAAACTTCCAAAACTATGTTGAATAATAGTGATGAGAGTGGGCAACCTTGTCTTGTTCCTGATCTTAGTGGGAATGGTTTTAGTTTTCACCATTGAGGACAAAATGGGCTGTGGGTTTGTCATACATGGCCTTTATTATATTGAGGAAAGTTCCCTCTATGCCTACTTTCTGCAGGTTTTTTATCATAAATGGGTGTTGAATTTTGTTGAAAACTTTCTCTGCATCTATTGAGATGATCGTATAGTTTTTCTCCTTCAATTTGTTAATATGGTGTATCACATTGTTTAATTTGCGTATATTGAAGAATCCTTGCATTCCTGGAATAAACCCAGCTTGATCATGGTGTATGCACCTTTTAATGTGCTGTTGGATTCTGACTGCTAGTATTTTGTTGAGGATTTTTGAATCTATGTTCATCAGTGATATTGGCCTGTAGTTTTATTCTTTGTGGCATCTTTGTCTGCTTTTGGTATCAGGGTGATGGTGGCCTCATAGAATGAGTTTGGGAATGTTCCTCCTTCTGCTGTCTTTTGGAAGAGTTTGAGACACTTTGAGAAGGTGTTAGCTCTTCTCTAAATGTTTGATGGAATTCGCCTGTGAAACCATCTGGTCCTGTGCTTTTGTTTGTTGGAAGATTTTTAATCACAGTTTCAGTTTCAGTGCTTGTGTTTTGTCTGTTCATACTTTCTATTTCTTCCTGGTTCAGTTTTGGCAGGTCATGCATTTCTAAGAATTTATACATTTCTTCCAGGTTGTCCATTTTATTGGCATATAGTTGCTTGTAGTAATCTCTCATGATCCTTTGTATTTCTGCACTGTCAGTTCTTACTTCTCCCTTTTCATTTCTAATTCTATTGATCTCAGTCTTCTCTTTTTTCTTGATGAGTCTAGCTAATCGTTTATCAATTTTGTTTATCTTCTCGAAGAACCAGCTTTTAGTTTATTGAGCTTTGCTATCAATTCCTTCATTTCTTCTTCATTTGCTTCTGATCTGATCTTTATGATTTCTTTCCTTCTGCTAACTTTGAGGTTTTTTTGTTCTTCTTTCTCTAATTACTTTAGGTGTAAGTTCAGGTTGTTTGTTTGAGATGTTTCTTGTTTCTTGAGGTAGGATTGTATTGCTATAAACATCCCTCTTAGAACTGCTTTTGCTGCATCCCATAGGTTTTGGGTAGTCGTGTTTTCATTGTCATTTGTTTTTAGGTATTTTTTAATCTCCTCTTTGATTTCTTTAATGATTTCCTGGTTATTAAGTAGTGTATTGTTTAGTCTCCATGTGTTTGTATTTTTTACAGATTTTTTTCCTGTAATTGATATTTAGTGTCATAGCATTGTGGTCTGAAAAGATACTTGATATGATTTCAATTTTCTTAAATTTACCAAGGCTTGATTTGTGACCCACGATACGATCTATCCTGGAGGATGTTTCATGAGCACTTGCAAAGCTTGTGTGTTCTGTTGTTTGGGGATGGAATGTCCCATAAATATCAAGTAAGTCCATCTTGATTAATGTATCATTTATAGCTTGTGTTTCCTTATATATTTTCATTTTGGATGATCTGTCCGTTGCTGAAAGTGGGGTGTTAAAATCCCCTACTATGATTTTGTTACTGTCAATTTCCCCTTTTATGGCAGTTAGTATTTGTCTTCTGTATTGAGGTGCTCCTATGTTGGGTGCATAAATATTTACAATTGTTATATCTTTGTCTTGGAATGATCCCTTGATCATTATGTAGTGTCCTTCTTTGTTTCTTGCAATAGTCTTTATTTTAAAGTCCATTTTGTCTGATATGAGAATTGCTACTCCAGCTTTCTTTTGATTTCCATTTGCATGGGATATCTTTTTCCATCCCCTCACTTTCAGTCTGTAAGTGTCCCTCAGTCTGAAGTGTGTTTCTTTTAGACAGCATATATACGGGTCTTGTTTTTGTATCCATTCAACCAGTCTTTGTCTTTTGGTTTGAGCATTTCCTCCATTTACATTTAAGGTAATTATCGATATGTATGTTCCTATTCCCATTTTCTTAATTGTTTTGGGTTTGTTATTGTAGGTCTTTTCCTTAGCTTGTGTTTCCTGCCTAGAGAAGTTCCTTTAGCATTGGTTGTAAGGCTGGTTTGGTCGTGCTGAATTCTCTTAGCTTTTATTTTCTGTAAAGGTTTTAATTTCTCCATCTATTTTGAATGAGATCCTTGGTGTGTAGGGTCATCTTGGATGTAGGTTTTTCTCCTTCATCACTTTAAATATGCCCTACCACTCCCTTCTGGCTTGCAGAGTTTCTGCTGAAAGATAAGCTGTTAACCTTATGGGGATACCCTTGTGTGTTCTTTGTTGTTTTTCCCTTGCTGCTTTTCATATTTTTTCTTTGTATTTAATTTTTGATAGTTTGATTAATATGTGTCTTGGCCTGTTTCTCCTTGGATTTATCCTGCATGGGATTCTCTGTACTTCCTGGACTTGATTAACTATTTCCTTTCCCATATTTGGGAAGTTTTCAACTATAATCTCTTCAAATATTTTCTCAGTCCCTTTCTTTTTCTCTTTTTCTTCTGGGACCCCTATAATTCGAATGTTGGTGGGTTTATTGTTGTCCCAGAGGTCTCTGAGACTGTCCTCAATCCTTTTCTTCTTTTTTCTTTATTCTGCTCTGCAGTAGTTATTTCCACTATTTTATCTTCCAGGTCACTTATCCATTCTTCTGCCTCAATTATTCTGCTATTGATCCCTTCTACAGAATTTTTAATTTCCTTTATTATGTTGTTCATCACTGTTTGTTTCCTCTTTAGTTCTTCTAGGTTCTTATTAAACGTTTCTTGTATTTTCTCCATTCTTTTCCCAAGATTTTGGATCATCTTTACTATCATTGTTCTGAATTTTTTTTCAGGTAGACTGCCTATTTCCTCTTCATTTGTTAGGTCTGGTGGGTTTTTGCCTTGCTCCTTCATTTGCTGTGTGTTTCTCTGTCTTCTCATTTAGCTAAACTTATTGTGTTGGGGGTCTCCTTTTCACAGGCTGTTGGTTTGTAGTTCCCATTGTTTTTGGTGTCTGTCCCCAGTGGCTAAGTTTGGTTCAGTGGGTTGTGTAGGTTTCCTGGTGGAGGGGACTAGTGCCTGTGTTCTGGTGGATGAGCCTGGATCTTGTCTTTCTCATGGGCAGGTCCACATCTGGTGGTGTGTTTTGGGGTGTCTATGGCCTTATTATGATTTTAGGCAGCCTCTCTGCTAATGGATGGGTCTGTGTTCCTGTTTTGCTAGTTGTTTGGCATAGGGTGTCCAGCACTGTAGCTTACTGGTCATTGAATGAAGCTGGGTCTTGGTGTTGAGATGGAGATCTCTGGGAGATTTTTGCCATTTGATATTATGTGGAGCTGGGAGGTCTCTTGTGGACCAGTGTCCTGAAGTTGGCTCTCCCACCTCAGAGGTACAGCACTGACTCCTGGATGGAGCACCAAGATCCTGTCCTCCATACAGCTCAGCATAAAAGGGAGAAAAAATAGAAAGAAAGAAAGAAAAAAAAAAGAAAGAAAGAAAGAAAGAGGATAAAATAAAATAAATAAGATAAAATAAAGTTATTAAAATAAAAGATAAAAAATAATTATTAAGAAAAAAATTTTTTTAAGTTAAAAAACAAAAAATGGATGGAAAGAAACATGGACAAATGGTGAAAGCAAAGCTATACAGACAAAATCTCAAACAGAAGTATACACATACACACTCACAAAATGAGGATAAGGGGAAAAAATAATGTATCTTGCTCTCAAAGTCCACCTCCTCAATTTGGGATGATTCATTGTCTATTCAGGTACTCCACAGATGCAGGGTACATCAAGTTGATTGTGGAGATTTAATCCACTGCTCCTGAGGCTGCTGGGAGAGATTTCCCTTTCTCTTCTTTGTTCGCACAGCTCCCATGCTTCAGCTTTGGATTTGTAGGTCGTCTGAGGGCATCTGTTCTTCACTCAGACAGGACGGGGTTAAAGGAGCATCTGATTCAGTGGCTCTGGCTCACTCAGGCCTGGGGGAAGGAGGGGCACAGAGTGCGGGGTGAGCCTGCGATGGCAGAGGCCAGCGCAACATTGCAACAGCCTGAGGTGCACTGCGTGTTCTCCTGGGGAAGTTGTCCCTGGATCACGGGACCCTGGCAGTGGCAGGCTGCACAGGCTCCTGGGAGGGGAGGTGTGGATAGTGACCTGTGCTTGCACACAGGCTTGTTGGTGGCTGCAGCTGCAGCCTTAGCGTCTCATGCCTGTCTCTGGGCTCCTAGCTTATAGCCGTGGCTAGCGCCCGTCTCCGGAGCTCCTTTAAGTGGTGCTCTTAATCTCCTCTCTTCACGCACCAGTAAACAAAGAGGCAGGAAAAAGTCTCTTGTCTCTTCGGCAGCTCAACTTTTTCCCAGACTCCCTCCCCGCTAGCTGTGGTGCACTAGCCCCTTCAGGGTGTGTTCACGCCGCCAGTCCTCTCCCTATGATTGAAGGAAGCCCGAGCCTCAACTCCCAGCCCCTGCATGCCCAGCAGGTGAGCAGACAAACCTCTCGGGCTGGTGAGTGCTGGTCGGCACCGATCCTCTGTGAGGGAATCTCTCCGCTTTGCCCTCCGCACCCCTGTTGCTGTCCTCTCCTCTGTGGCTCTGAAGCTTCCGCCCTCTGCCACCCGCAGTCTCCACCCGTGAGGGGGCTTCCTAGTGTGTGGAAACCTTTCATCCTTCACAGCTCCCTCCCACTGGTGCAGGTCCCCTCCCTATTCTTTTGTCTCTGTTTTTTCTATTTTCTTTTGCCCTACCCAGATACATGGGGAGTTTCTTGCCTTTGGGGAAGTCTGAGGTCTTCTGCCAGCGTTCAGTAGGTGTTCTGTAGAAGTTGTTCCACATGTAGATGTATTTCTGATGTATTTGTGGGGAGGAAGGTGATCTCCACTGCTTACTCTTCTGCCACCTTGAAGCTCCCAAGTCTGTTTGCTTTTGAAGTGTAACAAGTGATCTACAACATTGTTAATTCCCGTTATGCAACATGGTCATTTGATGTTTCTGTACATTTCAAAATGATTACCATGACACTTAGTTATGATATGTTACCATGCAAATATATTACATAATTATTGACTGTATTCCCTACAATATATATTTCAACTGTGACTTTTCTTTTGCAACTGAAAGTTTATATCTTTAATTTCCTTCACCTATTTTTTTCCTTCTCCCACACACCCCCCCTCTGGAAACCACCTGTTCATTCTCTGTATCTATAACTCTATTCCTGTTTTATTATGTTTGTTCACTTGTTTCGTTTTTTAGATTCCACTTATAAGTCAAAGCATACAATATTTGTCTTTCTCTGTGTGACATATCACTTAGCATAATGCCCTCTAGGTCCATCCATGTTATTGCAAAGAACAAGACTTCATTCTTTTTTATGTCTGAGTAGTATTCCATTGTGTATATATATATACCGTATCTTCTCCATCCATTTATCTATTGATGGGCACTTAGGTTGCTTCCATATCTTGGGTATTGTAAATAATGCTGCAGTGAACACAAGGTGTATGCATATTTTCTAATTAGTGTTTTCAGATAAATATCCTGGAGTGGAATATCTGGATCTTATGGTAATTCTATTTTTAATTTTTTGAGTTCTATTTTTAATTTTTCTCCATACTCTGTTCCACAGTGGCTACACCAAATCACTGACCTACCAACAGTACATGAGTGTTCCCTTTTCTCCACATCCTCATCAACACTTGTTATTTGATGTCTTTTTGATAATAACCATTCTGACAGGTTATGGTTTTAATAAGCATTTCCCTGGTAACTAGTGATATTGAGTACCTTTTCATGTGCCTGTTGGCCATCTATATGCCTTCTTTGGAAAAACATATATTCAGAAACTGCTCATTTTTTAACCAAACTTTTTCTGGTGTTGAGTTCTATGAGTTCTTTATACATTTTGTATATTATCCCCTTATTGATTATATTGTTTGTAAAAATAGTCTCTCATTCAGTGGTTTCCTTAGCTGTGCAAAAGCTTTTTAGTTTGATGTAGTCCTACTTGTTTATTTTTTCTTTTTCTCCCTTGCCTGAGGAGACATATACAAGAAAATACTCTGACTGATGTCAAACTCTGACTGATGTCAAACTGCCTGTGTTTTCTACTAGAGGTTTTATGGTTTCAGGTCTTACATTTAAGTCTTTAGTCAATTTTGAATTTATTTTTGTGCATGGTGTGAGAGTGTAGTCCAGTTTTATTCTTTCACATGTAGTTGTCCAGTTTCCCAACATTGTTTACTGAAGAGACTGTCTTTCCCCTATTGTACATTCTTGCCTCCTTTGTCATAGAGTAATTGCCCATGTAAGTGTGGGTTCAATTCTGGCCTCTTTATTGTGTCCCATTGACTCACATGTCTGTTTTTTTGTGCCAATACCATACTGTTTTGATTACTGTATCTGTACAGTGTAGTTTGAAATCAGGGTGTATGGTACCTCCAATTTTGTTCTTCTTTCTCAACATTGTTTTGGCTATTTGGGCTCTTTTTTATTTCCAGAGAGAACACACCTCAATATAATAAAGTCCATAAATGACAAGCCCACAGCTAACATCATGCTCATGGATGAAAAGCTGAAAAGGATTCCTCTAAATCAGGAATAAGACAAAAATGCCTATTCTTGCCACTTTTATTCAACATAGTATTGGAAATCTTAGCCACAGAAATCAGACAAGAATAAATAAAAAAATAAATGGATTCCAAATCGGAAAGAAAGATGTGAACTCTCTCTGTTTGCAGATGGCGTAATACTATACATAGAAAATCCTAAAGACACCACCAAAAAAGTATTAGATCTCATTAATGAATTTGGTAAAATTGCAGGATACAAAATTAATATACAATAATCTGTTGTGTTTCTGTATACTAACAATGAACTATCAGAAAGAGAATTAAGGGACTTCCCTGATGGCACAGTGGTTGAGAGTCTGCCTGCCGATGCAGAGGAGGCAGGTTCGTGCCCCGGTCCAGGAAGATCCCACATGCCGCAGAGCGGCTAGGCCCATGAGCTATGGCCACTGAGCCTGCGTGTCCAGAGCCTGTGCTCCACAACAGGAGAGGCCACAACAGTAAGAGGACTGTGTACTGAAAAAAAAAAGAGAGAATTAAGGAAACAATAACATTTACAATTGCATCAAAAAAAAAACCCTAGGAATAAACCTACCTAAGGAGGTAAAACGCCTGTGCTTAGAAAACTGTAAAACATTCATAAAAATTATTGAAGAGGACACAAACAGTTGGAAAGATATACCATGTTCATGGATTGGAGGAATTAATATTGTTAAAATGACCATGATATCCAAGGCAATCTACACATGCAATGCAATCCATGTCAAAATATTAATGACACTTTTCACAGAACTAGAACAAATAATAATTCTTGCTTGATATAATCTTTACAGTAGTGATTGCAAAATGGTGAATTTCTAATTCTATCTTTCCTTCATATATATCAACTGAAATTCACATATAAAGAACTTTTTCTTATTATCCAGGTTTATTTAGTAATCTACATTTCCTAGAAAAAGGAAAGAAAATGCTTAATTTTTTTCTTTTATGACTGATTTTCTGAGTAAATAATTGGTGTTCTTGAAATCTTTTATAATGATAAAGAAGGTTTTCCTTGTTTTGACTTTCCATCTCTTTGAGAGCAACTTTTAACAGTATGAATGTAAAATGTATGTTTAATATTTTAAGTTAATTGCAGTTATTTTTTATGGTTCTTAAATAATCCCTTCACTGACAGTGGGATCTCCTTAAGGTTGTCAACTGTGATTTTTTGACATGACAACATTAGTCTTTGATACCCTCCTTTATTTCTATCATAGTAATGCTTCTATGTTCTTTTTGTACATTTCCTGACCTAGATCTGAACAAGCTATTTTTCTAAGAATTCCTGATAACTTTTAGTGAGAATAATATTTAGACACCATGACATATGCATGTGGGAGATTAGAGACATTGGGTTGATATAGCTTCCTGGCATTTTTTGTGGACAGAGCTGGGGAAATTTATTTTAAACAAAGCATACTATGAGTTTATACTTAACATCAAAATCACTATTGTATAATTTTTACTTTTTTGAAATTTTTATACTTTATATCTCTCCACTTTTACATTGAAAATTCTAAAATTACTAACTTTTTATTACTTTATTCTGTAACATATGTAAGCATATTTTAAATAATCATAGTGATATCCTAACTAGAGCAATAAAACTAAATAAAATTAAAATATCTTAGGTTTTCTTTGTTTGTAATCATTACACTTAATGATGTATAGACAAAATACCATATTATGAATCTTGTTGAAATGAATTTTTTTGCCAGTGTGGTTATGTCACCAACATGATATGTTCATTTATTTTAGTTTGTCCTCAGTTTTTAAGAATTATATTTTAATGTAAATTTATTTACTTGTTTTTGGAATGTTTTATAAATGTAAATACAAGTATTACTATATTATAATGCAATATCCTGCTTGTTTTTTCTTCTGTGGACTCTAGACAAAAGCTGTATATTTATTCATTCCAGAAATCTTTGTTAAAACTTAACATTATTCACTTTCAGAAGAAACAGAAGATACAAAAATAAATCATGGTTAATAGAATCACAAATTTAATAAGTTTAAAACAGAAGTTACTTGATGTTATAATAATGGGTGGTCGTGATACTTCAATAAGGTGTTCAGGGAAGTTGCCTATGGAGAAATGACATTAATCCTGTAAACTGAAGCGTGAGAAGAATCCAGTTGCATGGGAAGCAGAGAGAAGGATAAGCTTGGCACATTCTAGAAACTGAAAACAGACCAGTGAATTTTAAAATTAGTAACAAGAAGAAAATAACTTAAGTTGGAGGTTGGAAAAATAGAAAGAGGACTTGTATGCCAAGGAAATAATTTTTGTTTTATTTAAAACACAGTGGGAAGCCACAGAATGGTTAGGGCAGAGAAGTGACATGATCTCACTGATTATTTAAAATAATCACTTTGACTGCTGTTTGGAGATAAAATGGAGGAAAACAAAAATTTAAACTGTCTTCTGATATTACTTCTCCCAAGCTCCCTTCAATCCCATTATTTACTTATTTCTGTATTTTCCTAGCAAGGTTGATTTACCAGCACAGTGCTACAACAGCATTTTAGTCCTCTGTCCTATGAATGCACCAATCTCTTTGAAACCTTTTCTGATATAAAGGTACAGTTGATCTCTCCTTTCACATGTCTCCACTTCACATTACTTACTATTATTATGACACCTACATTTTCCTCTTGTAATTGTGGGTTTATATGCCAGTTATCCTATTAATCCATGAGTAATCTGAGAGGATAATATAGTATTTATCATTGAATCCACAATGGCTAACAGATGCATAACACATTTTGTGCTCTATGGACGTTTTTAAAATAAATAGATGATGTCCAAATAAATATCCTTCACAAACATTCCGTTTTTTCAATTGTATTTTTTAACATCTTTATTGGAGTGTAATTGCTTTACAATGGTGTGTTAGTTTCTGCTTTATAACAAAGTGAATCAGGTATACATATACATATATCCCAATATCTCCCTCCTCTAGCATCTCCCTCCCACCCTCCCTATCCCACTCCTCTAGGTGGTCACAAAGCACCGAGCTGATCTCCCTGTGCTATGTGGCTGCTTCCCACTAGCTACCTATTTTACATTTGGTAGTGTATATATGTCCATGCCACTCTCTCACTTCGTCCCAGCTTACCATTCCCCCTCCCCATGTCCTCAATACCACCCTGAATGCACCCAATCTTGTCAGTTGTATTTTTAATATTGTATTCTTATATTTAGTGGAAGGTAATGCAATTCTTTTGGCTGCTGTCCTCTGTCTTTTCACCAAATTCTAATTAACTTTCAGATTTTACATGACATCAACCCACCTTCATGAAATAATCTTGAAAACCGTTATCCCTTTGGCTTCTATAGCATTTTATTGGAACAATTTTTATTCCATTTTACCTTATTGTATAGTTATTGGTGTGTGTTTGTGTGTGTGTGTGTGTGTGAGAGAGAGAGATAGTCCCTACTAACAAACAAATCCCCTGAAGACAAAAACCACTTCTCTTTCATCCTATTGTATTTTACTATGCATGACAAAAAAAAAAAAAAAAAAAAAAATGAGCCTGTTCCTCTCTTTAGCCCCTATCCTTTTCCTAGATTTCTTCTATTCTTTCTGTATTAATCAAATTAACCCTATCATATGACCAAGTTGGCTTTAATATATCCCTCACCTTGACTAAACTTTAGGTAGGTTTCTCCCTGACTACAGGCTTCTGACTTCCCATTTCTTAGAATATTTACTTGAGAAAACTTTCAATTGTAAATTCTACCTCTGCCCCTTTGAGACCTAAATCTTCTCCCAGTTTTAAAACCCAGGAACATCTTTGCAGGGGCCTAGGACCCATCCTTTTGAAATGTAATCATCAAGAAAGAAAGCACTCCTATCTCCCTGTCTCTGTGGGAGGGTAGGTGCCTAACTTCCACAAACACAGATCATACTGACCAATCTCCCCACTAAAGTCCTCCAGTGCTCTTCCACTAGATCATCCCAATGCTTGAAACTCACCTGCCTTTTGTTTCATTGGAGTTGAGTTCCATCTCTCACTCCTATTGCAATAGTCTTGAATAATGTCTTCCTTGCCTGTTTAACTCTGATGCAATTTTTATTTGACATGTTGCTCTTCTAAATGTCCACTTGCGAACGACTACCTTCTTCTCAGATACTGATGCTGGGATAGGCAGAACTAGTGAGGGACAAAACTGGATCCAGTGTATTCAAAATCCTAAAAGTCTCCTATTCTTTCTTTAGTTCTTCAAGTTTATGTGATCGAACAGGTTTTGAATAATTTGTGTCTATATCATGGGTATAACGGTTCCTTTTCCTCTTCCACTTATGCTTTTGACAGTTTGACTAAAGTCCATATGGCCACCAGATTTTGCCAACAAATGTGTGCTACACAATGGGTAAAATGGTGTCCCTTCCTCTTGTACTTGTCTATTTAACACCTTAAATCTGGGTCATCTACTGTGGTACAGTGTAAATTTCTGGTGGCCATATGGACTCCATTCTGGATGTACCACACCCTTCTATGAGATGTTTATACAAAACTAAGATAGGGATGGCAAGTTTTATATCTTCATTTAGCAGATGAGGCTATAGTAAAAATAATCAAAATGACTTTGTCAAAGTAGAACCAAGATTAACTTCATGTGTATTGTTCTACACTTTTAAACCACAGTAATTCTCTGTTCTTTCTGATAGTGATTACTAAGAAGAGAGCTCACTACAGCTTAATATGGTTTCAGAAAAAAAAAAACTTGTTCAAATTTCCTTCAGGAAAAATAAATTTCTAAGATTGATTGAAAACACTATAATGATATTGATGCAAGTGACTGATAATTTAATTATAATATATAAATTTTAAAATACTGAAAATCAGGATAACTTTGAAATGAATCTATCACTTACTTAATCCTTACTGAAAACTAAATATAACACAGTGGAAGAAAAATAATGCAAAATTGCATGAAAACTGCAGGGTGTCTCCATTGTTCTGCTTTGTTTTTAATTGCAAGTAGAACAGGAGCAGACAAATGCAAATTTGATCATTAGAACAGTGTCCAACCACAGAAACATGAAATAAATAAATGACCTCTCCCCACAAAAAACAGGCTGGAAACTATTTTCATAAAAATTATATGCTAAAAATAATGACAAAAATCATTCTGTCCTTGTGTATTATTAAGAATAAATTCCCTGTATACGATTAGAGTAAGACAACAGTGGGTCTTCAAAATTAAAATCCCCTCTTTTTTTACTTCCTCCTCAAGTCATCTTAGCTACTTAGATAATCTCTACATATGATAAGCTTGTCAAATATTGTGCTTTTCTCATCTCTAAAGAAAAACTAAATGAGGAATCTTTATTCTTACACTTCTACTATCAGGTACTTCTCCCTCCTGTATTTAGACTAAGGACACACTCTTTAATACCCTTTGCTGTTGTTGTGTCTGCAACAAGATTTTATGTATATATATATATATATATATATAAATACATTCACACACATGGTAGAGGAGATTATTTTTAGACTACTGATCATTCCTTTCCCTACCTGCATAAGAGTAGGGGTATTCTTCTCCTCTCCATTGATGCTGGTTTTGGCCATGTAACTTTATTTGGTTTCACAGTGAGTGGACTTGTATGTCTCTTCCCTAAATTTTAGGCTTGGTCATGTCAAATGCTTTAACCAATGGAATATTAACTGTTGTGACAGAAGCAAAGACTTGAAACATGCCTGCATGATGAGATATTTATTCTTGTGCTTTTGGCATCATCATGGGCAGAAAATGTTTTAGATAGCCCACTCACCCAAGAAGGATAAGAGATATATGGAATATACCTGGACCCAACCTGCAGCTTAGACTCAAGCTCAATTCAGCCAAGCCTAGATCAACTGAAATTCAGCCAACCCACAGGTACCTGAAAATAGAATAAATGATAACTGTATAAATCTGTTAAGTTTGGGGTGGCTTATATGCAGCTAACTGAGACAAAAATGTACAAAACCCGAAAGCTTCAGTGAAAAGTAATTCTCCTTACTACCTGTTCTCTTTGAAAGTAAACATTATGGTGGATATACAGGAGTTCACTGTAAACTTCTTTCAATTGTACAGTATTTTTTTATAGTAAAATGTTAGGGGAAACAAACAAAAAAATTAAAGTAAACATTATTAGCAATTGCTTACATAGCCTTCAATCTCTCCTATGTATATATGAGAAACTATGTATTTACATAGACAGACATAACACATTTCAAAAAAGATCACTTTTATATATACTACTCTATATCTTGACTTTTTTCACTTAATATGCCTTCAGGATCCTTCCATATCGGTACATAAAGATTTGCCTCATTCTTTTTAATGCCCCGATTATATCTCATATATAATAATGTCACAACATATTGAAGTATCCTTCATTTCTGGACAATATAAATTATTTATAAACTCTCTATTCTGCCCAATTTTGAATAATCTCCATCCTAGCATGAGTCCTTCATTTGAAAGTTTTATCTCCTATTATTACTATTTCAACAATAATATGAGTTATAATTTTGGGTCTTTTAGCAAGGTTTGCATACCTACAGTATCTCATTTAATCCTCATAATAATCTTCTGAGGTAAGTATGACCATTATTTTTCAATTTCATTGAGGCAAAAAAAAGTTGTGTTCAAACCAACTGATAGATAATATGACTAGAACTCAAACTCAGGCTCTCTATTATACAATGTTGCCTGACCCAGTGTGAACTTGTTGAAAATACTGAGAGTCCAATGCTTGCTAACTCAAATTCCATTCCAAGTCAAATCTATGAGACTTCTCTTTCTAAATGAAGACAGAAGTGAAAGTTAAATGAAAAAGGAAATAAAATATTTAATTATTCATTCATTTACTCAATATGTATTTATTGGACATTTATTACCTACAAAGCACTGTAGCTAGCCTTGAATATACATTCCAAAATAAAGAATTTCTTTTATATTTTGTGTATCCCTCCAGTTTCTCTTTGGATTGTTCAAATAGTGGTGTTCAACCTAAGACTCAGTGGAAAAGGAAAGCAACTAAACTGCTTTGCTAATGGGCTTGTAAACTTTAGTTGAGTGAAACTCAGAACATAGTTTCCAACAGTAATAAAAAGTTCATAAAACAATTCTAACTCTTAGAGAGAGAAAGAAGAAATTTAAATGAAATTATTAACATGAGATGTCATAAATGACAATAATGGGTTATCATTTATAGAGTGCCTATGATGTACCAAGAGATTTTCATGGATTATGTTCAGAAACATTTTTAAAGTTTTCAAGTTTACTTAATAAACAACAGAACCAAGAACTGAATCCTGATCTGGCAGATCTCAAATCCTTGCATTTTATCATTTAAACACTAGTTCTAGAAGTAGGGACAAAGTGGGAAGATAAAGATTCCTGAATGAAATATAAAGATCCCTTTTTTTGTTTGTTTTCTTCATATCGAAAGTAGGTTATTCAGGTGTCCTGCGTTTTGGTGTATGAAGTAACCTGATTTTAGGTCTAGGTATTGCAATATGAAGAAATAGGTTGTGTCTACAGTGAATGACTCTTTTCCCTGAATATGTAAAATTGTTTTCTGGGAGTTGAAGGACAAACCCCCACCTCCTCCTTTTTTTGTCACTGCACTTGTACAGATTCACCAAATATCATTGTGTAAAATGTTAATTTAGCGATATATGTATTTGTGGTCAAAACGTATGCAAACACAATTATACAATATTCAAGTGTTACAGAGTCTAAAATTGCTACTGAGTTAGATATGATAAAATAAAAATATTTGTGCCCCAAACTTTAACAATAGAAAATGTAAAAAAAAAAAAAAGAGTTACTAGTCAAGAAAAATAAGAGTTTTGCTCTTCTATAAAATAAATCTTAAAAAATTTTTCAAACTCTTTTTATTTTCCAAATAAACAACTACCGTTTGCTTTCAAATTTTAAATATTGCCAAGTCACGTCAACTGGGAGAAGGAGATTTAGATCCGGCATGTGTATATGATCTGTGCATAAATAATTAACAAAACAGAAGATAAGCTAACAAAACACAAAGACTAGATATAATGTGGCAACACTATGGGATAAACTGATATTTTAAAACAATACAGCTTGAAGGTAATCTAAAATATATGCAAACATATTAGGCTAAGTAAACTTAAAACACAATTAAAAATAATGTCTAAATCCACTTCCCCCAGAGTGAAGATTTTATAACAATTGCTTAATTACATATGTAGTCACAACTTATTAATATTTCTAAAATATTTTAAAACTTATATTTTTTTAAAACTTAAAAAGTTTTAAAAATTCATGAAAAACTGGGTGGAAAAATTTTTCTAAGAAGTAAATATTTAATAATTATATATTAAATTCATTAGAGTTCCCCATAATTATGGGATTTATTTATGCATTTAAAACTAATATAATTTTTTTTTCTTGGGAAAGCAGTATAAAGTTTCCTCAAAACATTAAAAATATGATATAGCAATTTCACTTCTAGATACATATCAAAAGGAAATGAAATCACTATCTTGAAGAGATATCTGTGCCCTTATGTTCACTTTAGCATTATTTACAATAGCCAAGACATGGAAACAACCTAAGTGTCCATCAATAGATGAATAAAGAAAATGTGGTATACATATACAATGGAATATTATTCAGCCATAAAAACTAAGGAAATCCTGCCCTTTGCAACAACATGGATGAAACTTGAAGGTATTATGCTAAGTGAAATATATCAGATAGAGAAAGACAAATACTGTATGATCTCACTGATATGTGGAATCTTAAAAAAAACAAAATACATAGAAACAAAGAACAGATTGGTAGTTGTAAGGGGTGAGGGATGGGGGAAATGGCTGAATGTGGTCAAAGGGTATACATTGCCAGTTATAAAGTGAATAAGTTCTGGGGATGTAATATACAGCATGATGACTATAGTTAATAATACTGTATTGTATATTTGAAAATTGCTAAAAGAGTAGATTTTTCAAGTTTCCAATGCACAAACACACAGAAATTATAACTATGTGAGGTGACGGATGTGTTAACTAAACTTATTATGGAAATGATTTTGCAATTTATACATATATAAAATCACAATGTACACCATAAACTTATACAATGTCATACATCAATTATATCTCAAAGCTGGGTAAAATTTTCTTTCTTGAATATCCTCTCTGAGACTTGGGAGAAAAATCAAATTTTGTTCAAACCAACAAACTGAAAATGAGTATATACACTATAATAGGTTCAGGGAAATTCAAATGTTAAAAAATTTTTAAATGATACAAAGGAAGTAACATTTTAAAAATTGACTCTAATATATGTAATCCAAATGTCAGCTGAAGCAATCCTGCCATTAATATCTATAAAATGTCTAAAATATCTATGCCACTCTTTATGGAAAGTCCAATGCTTTCACAATATTTTATAAATTCACAGCTAACTTAGGTTCTCATTGTCATGATTGCCTTAGAGTTCACTCTTCTAAATCGGTTCACTTTATAAATTTGCTCACCTTCATTTATGTGTGATTCCTTTTTCATGGCATATCTAAGTAGATATGGCACTTAGTCACTTCTCCTGATTTGCATACCTTAATGCACTGCCCATGATCTTGCATACATAAACTTCAAGTATGTGAACAACTGAATTTTTGAGACAAATGGGTCTAATATCATACTGATGTATGCCTAAATGGAAAATTAAACATAAAATTCAGTCTACCCCTCTCTTCTTATTGCTCACGCTCATACACGGCATCTAGCAACTTTACCAACCCCCAAATGGTGCAATTTTATTTTAAAATATTTTAGGTATTTAATGTTTTCCAACTCCTGCTAACGATCCTTTCCCAATAGAACTGATATCATTTTAGATGGTAAAGAACAAAATGTTAGATAGTACCAAGCTAAAGCATTAACGAACATTAAATTCCATTATGAGAAATGTATTTCTTTCAATATTTCTCTGAAGTCAAGAGGAAATGATCAGTTTGTGGTTATTATGTCTTTAACATTTTCTACCATTAGCTGATAACATTAAAAAAACAAACAAACAAACAAAAAAATGAAATAAACGAGACTCAGACAAGGGCTCCAGAAGGCAAATGCATCTAGTAAAAAGTGAAACATTTTTCTTGTTTTTGTTTGTATTTCTTTCATTTAGGGCAATTAAAATTTTGTTCTCAAACAAATTTACTTTAAAAAGAGTCAGTTTACAAACTGTTAGATAAAAATATAGGATGAATGAGTCCATGGTAGAAATTGCAATGGTTCATGAAATATTTACTTTGGGGGAACACTTGCCTAGAACAAAGACAGCTTTTTTTAGAGAAATTCTGCTTCCAACTGCTAAGTTAATTTTTTTCATCCAGCTACACTTATATGATGTGATTTAAAATTAAGATTTACTTTGGGATTTTTAAAAACTGAATTAGGAAACATGATGGATTATGAAATACTCATCATTTGGAAGGAGGAAATGTATCATTTCACTGGGGGTTTGAAACTTCAACTTCTGCTAATTCTAGAAACCCTTCATTGCATTATTCCTTTTGAAATGGCTTTAGATTACATAATATATGATACCTTCAAAGACATATTGACATAAATAATGGTATTTCATGTGGATTTCTAAATATCAGCTCAATAGAAGTGGGGGACATATTATGAACACAATTATTTCAAGCCAAAATATGAAGGAGATAAACTAATGAGGTTAAAAAATAAAACTATTTAAACCTACACATTAATACATGATATAGTGTACAAAACATAGAAATGTTAATAAATAAATAACCTCAAATATCAGTTGTCTTAATGGGGCTTTTCCAGGAACTGGAATTAATTGAGTCCTTGGTGTTCCACCGCAGACACGGTATACTATTCACTGAAGGGAATATACACATCCATAGTCAATGAAAGTAAGATGGTTCTGAAAATAAAGATGACAAATATGTATAGTTAGTTTCTTGACTATATGGGGATCATGGCAGTACTACACAAACTCAGTTTCAGGGTTCTGCAGAGAATATAAAACATTTAACAAGTGGGAAAAATATCTGTTCTAGACCTCACATTACTGAGCCATAAATCATGGAAGAGATGGTTTGGGCCTAGGAAACTCTAAGGGGTGCTAATCATAGTAGCCTCCTAATAGTAAGAGAAAAAATTTAAAAAAATAAGCTCATCCTATTACATGCCCCTTTGGATTTGTCAGATTTAATGAAGCATGGCCATGTGATAAGTCCACAAAAGGGAGTCAGATGCAAAATATGTCTTAAAGAATGAATTGACTTTCTAAATAGAACCATTCAATATTGTGTATTTGGAAACTGCCCAAAACAATGATTTAGATTTTGAAGTAGATGGTGTCAACTTGAGAGCAAGAATGTAAAAAATAGAATTTTACTTTGCAAGTAGACAATTTGTTCCTTGGTATTCCTGGTATCTCCTAGGTAACTAAATCTAGACACCATCAAGCAAATTTGCTTAATTCAGTTATATATCTGAGCAAATTCAAGATTCACAACATGGTTCCAGTCTAGCCTGTAAACATATCTAATATTTTTTTGGTTCAAACACAGCTTCAGGTCCTTCATAAGTGCAAATATTTGAAGGTAACTAGGGAGGGGAAAAGTCAGTTAGCATTATGGGGCCCCTGTTGAAGATGAAGAACCAGAAAGTAGAGCCCAAGTTTGTGTCCTTGTTGGCTTCATCTGCTGATGTCCTCCTGATCCATTCTCTTGGCACAGGTCATTCCTAGTGGTAGTTCTGATGGCAGTACATTTGCCTATGTTCTTATATGGAAGGGATGCTAACATGGAAATATAGTTTTACTTTTTTTTACCATGGCGGAACGTTTACCCTCCTAAGTGGCCACCTGATTCTTCCCTGACTTTCATTATTCAAGTTATCCATGAATGGTGTTTCTCTGAACATCATAAACTTGTAGATACTTTTCATAATTCACTAGACCATTAGATACTTGGTGAGCTCAAGGGCTCCTCTTGTTTTTAAGTGCCTTGTGCCAGGAGCAATTTTGCTCAGATGTTTGCACCCATGAGAGACATGAAGTAGCAGTTAAAGCAAAAAAAGATTAGATTTTATTTGCAAATTGAACTAGAAACGATTTGTGAATATTGAATTTATCTAACATAAGTAATTAAATTGATGTGAATTGATACAAATTTATTTGAAAATATCTAGATTAAATTATCTGTGCTGGAATTAGTAGGAGTTCAAAAACATAAAAATAGATTTGGTTGAAAAAAATCTACTTTTCCAATTCATGAATAGAGTGTATCATTCCATTGGTTTGGGTCATCTGCAACTCTTCTTCATCAATGTCATATAGTTTTCCTCCTTAAGTAGGATTATTCCTAGGTATTTTATTCTTTTTGGTGTGATTGTAAATAGATTGTTTCCTTAATTTCACTTTCTGATAGTTAATTATTTATAGAAATGTGACACAGTTCTGTATATATTAATTCTGTATCCTGAATTTTACTGAATTCATTGATTAGCTTTAGTAGTTTTATGGTGGTGTTTTTAGGATTTTCTATGTATAGCATCATGTCATCTGCAAACAGTGATGGTTTTACTTCTTTTCCAATTTGGATTCCTTTTATTTCTTTTTCTTCCCTGATTGCTGTGTCTAGGACTTCCAAAACTATGTTGAATCAAAGTGGCAAGAGTGGACATCCTTGTCTTCTTCCTGATCTTAGTGGAAATGCTTTCAACTTTTCACCACTGAGAATGATGTGGGTTTGTCATATATGGACATTATTATGTTGAGGTATGTTCCCTTTATGTGGACTTTCTGGAGAGTTTTTATCATAAATGGGTGTTGAATTTTGTCAAAAACTTTGTCTGCATCTATTGAGACGATCATATGGTTTTTATTCTTCAGCTTGTTAATGTGGTGTATCACATTGTTGATTTATGTATATTGATGAATCCTTGCATCCCTGGGATAAATCCCACTTGATCATGGTGTATGATCCTTTTAATGTGTTGTTGGATTCTGTTTGCTAGTATTTTGTTGAGGATTTTTGTGTCTATGTTCAACAGTTATATTGACCTGTAATTTTCGGGGGTTTTTTTGTGATATCTTTGTCTGGTTTTGGTATCAGGGTGATGGTGGCTTCATAGAATGAGCTTGGGAGTGTTCCTTCCTCTGAAGTTTTTTGGAATAGTTTGAGAAGGATAGGTGTTAAGTCTTCTTCTAAATGTTTGATAGAATTCACCTGTGAAGCCATCTGGTCCTGGACTTTTGTTTGTTAAAAGATTTTTAATCACAGTTTCAATTTCAGTACTTGTGATTGGTCTATTCATATATTCTATTTCTTCCTGGTTCAGTCTTGGAAGGTTGTACCTTTCTAAGAATTTGTCCATTTCTTCTAGGTTGTCCATTTTATTGGCATAAAGTCACTCGTAGTAGTCACTTATGATCCTTTGTATTTCTGTGGTGTCCATTGTAACTTCTCCTTTTTCTTTTCTAATTTTATTGCTTGCTTTGAGTCCTCTCCATTTTTTTCTTGATGAGTCTGGCTAAAGGTTTATCAATTTTGTTTATTTTCTCAAAGAGCCGCTTTTATCAATAGTTTCATTGATCTTTGCAATTGTTTTCTTCATCTGTATTTCATTTATTTCTGCTCTGATATTTATGATTTTTACCTTCTACTTTTGTTTCTTCTTATTTCTCTAGTTGCTGTAGGTATAGGGTTAGGTTGTTTACTTGAGATTTTTCTTGTTTGTTGAGGTAATATTGCATTGCTGTAAACTTCCCTCTTAAAACAGCTTTTACTCTGTCCCATAGGTTTTGGGTCATTGTGTTTTCATTGTCATTTGTCTCTAGGTATTTTTTTATATTTCCTCTTTGATTTTTTCATTGATTCATTGGTTGTTTAGTAACATTTTTTAGCCTCCATGTGTTTGTGTTTTTTACAGTTTTTATTTTCCTGTAGTAGATTTCTAATCTCATAGTCTTGTGGTCAGAAAAGATGCTTGATATGATTTCAAGTTTCTTAAATTTACTGAGGCTTGATTCATGGCCCAAGGTGTGATCTATACTGGAAAAAGTTCCATGTGCACTTGAGAGAAAGTGTATTCTGCTTCTTTTGGATGGAATGTTCTATAAATATCAATTAAGTCTATCTGGTTTAATGTGTCATTTAAGGTTTGTGTTTCCTTATTCATTTTCTGTCTGGGTGATCCATCCATTGGTGTAAGTGAGGTGTTAAAGTCTTCCACTATTATTGTGTTACTGTTGACTTCCCCTTTTATAGCTGTTAGGATTTGCCTTATATATTGAGGTGCTTCTATGTTGCATGTGTATATATTTACAATTGTTATACATTCTTCTTGGATTGATCGCTTGATCATTATGTAGTGTCCTTCCTTGTCTCTCGTAACAGTCTATTTTGTCTGGTATGAATATTGCTACTCCAGCTTTCTTTTGATTTCCCTTTGCATGGAATATCGTTTTCCATCCCCTTACTTTCAGTCTATTTGCGTCCCTAGGTCTGAAATGGGTCTCTTGTAGACAGCATATATAACAGATCTTGTTTTTGTATCCATTCAGCCAGTCTATGCCTTTTGATTGGAACATTTAATCTATTTACATTTAGGGTAATTATCGATATGTATGTTTCTATTGCCGTTTTCTTAATTGTTTTTGTAGGTCTTTTTCTTTCCTTACTCTTTTGTTCTCTTGTGGTTTAATGACCATATTTAGTGTTGTGTTTGGGTTGATTTTTCTTTTTTGTGTGTGTATCTATTGTATTTTTTGGGTTTGCTGTTCCCATGAGGTTTTGATATAGCAGTCTATATATGTACAAGGTTGTTTTAAGTTGCTAGTCTCTTTACCGCCTAGAGGAGTTCCTTTAGCATTTCTTGCAAACCTGGTCTGGTGGTGCTGAATTCTCTTAGCCTTTTCTTGTCTATAAATCTTTTGATTTCTCCCTCAAATCTGAATGAGAGCCTTGCTGGCTAGAAAGTTCTTGGTTGTAGGTTTTTCCCTTTCATCACTGGAAATATATCGTGCCACTCCCTTCTGGCCTGCAGAGTTTCTTCCGAAAAATCAGCGATAACCCTATGGGGATCCCCTCGTACGTTATGTATTTCTTTTCCCTTGTTGCTTTTAATGTTTTTTCTTTGTCTTTAATTTTTGTGAGCTTGATTAATATGTGTCTCAGAATGTTCTTCCTTGGGTTCATCCTGTATGGCACTCTGTGCTTCCTGGACTTGAGTGAGTGTTTCTTTTCTCATGTTAGGGGAGTTTTCAGCTATAATATCTTCAAAGGTTTTCTCAGGTCCTTTCTCTCTCTCTTCTCCTTCTGGGACCCCTATAATGTGAATGTTGGTGCTTTAATGTTGTCCCAGAGGTCTCTGAGGCTCATTTCTTTTCATTCTTTTTTCTTTATTCTGTTCTGTGGCAGTTATTTCTACCACTCTGGCTTCCAGCACACTTATTCATTCTCCTGCCTCAGTTATTCTGCTATTGATTCCTTCTAGTGTATTTTTCATCTCTGTTTGTTTGTTCTTTAAATCTTCTAGATCCTTGTTAAACATTTATTGTATCTTTTCCATCTGTGCCTCCATTCTTTTTCTAAGATTTTGGATCATCTTTACTGTCATTACTCTGAATTCTTTTTTAGGTAGATTGCCCATCTTCTCTTCATTTATTTGTTCTTGTGGGGTTTTTTTCTTATTCCCTCGTTTGCAACATATTTCTCTGTCATCACATTTTGTCTAACTTTCTGTGTTTGTGGTCTCCTTTCCACAGGCTGCAAGATCATAGTTTCTCTTGCTTCTGGTGTCTGCCCCCTGGTGGGTGTGGTTGATCCAGGAGCTAGTGCAGGCTTCCTGATGGGAGGGACTGGTGACTGCCCTCTGGTGGGTGGACCTGGGTCTTGTCCCTTTGATGGGCAGGACCATGTCAAGGTGTGCATTTTGAGGTGGCTGTGAGCTCAGTATGACTTTAGGCAGCCTATCTGCTGATGAGTGGGGCTGTGTTCCTATCTTGTTGTGTTTTTGGCCTGAGGCTTTCCAGCACTGGAGCATGCAGGTTGCTGGGTGGGGCTGGGCCTTAGTGCCAAAATGTGGACCTCTAAGACAGCTCACTCTGATCAATATTCCCTGGACTTCTGCCACCAGTGTCCTTGCCCCCACAATGAGCTATAGTTGACCTTCACTTCCCCAGGAGACCCCTTAAGACTCCTGAGTAGGCATATTCCAGGTTCCTACGGAGGTACTGCTTTGTGCTGGGTCCCAGTGCACATGAGACTTTGTGTGCACCCTCTAAGAGTAGAGTCTCTGTTTTCTCCAGTCCTGTGGTGTTCCAGCCCTGCTGATCTTCAAAGCTAAGTGCTCTGAGGATTCTTCCTCGTGATGCCAGACCTTCAGATTCTGTTGGAGGGCTATTGTTATGTGGGAAAGTACTTGTGTAGCCTACGAGGGTTTAATAATTTTTGGTGAGAGCGCTGTTTTTTGTATAGATGTCTGCCACCTCTTTCCTCAGTGTATGCTAGCTGCTATCCTCTTGTTTGGAGGTGTGACTGATGTTGTGGTGACCAGAGCCTGCACCGGATATTGAGCAGAGCCTCCCATTTGCTCTGTGGTTGTCACTCCCTGTCAGAGCTGGGGTCTGCTCCCTAGTTTTTGGAGCAGAGGTTCCCAGATCTGTTTCTTAGCTGTGTTTCTGTTCTGCAGTGCAAGGTAGGTGGGATTGGAGCATTCCCACTAGGAGGGAAGCCACTGAGTATTCCTCCTCTGGAGATGTTCAACTGTGGGTGTGCTCTGTTGTGTCACCTTTTACCTGTTGTGTGAGCTCTCAGATAACACTGTTGTTGGCACTGCTCTCAGCCCCACCTTAACCATGGGTATGCCAACATTTGGCTTTGGTGTCTCTCAGATGTTTCACTAGGTCACCAGCATAGATCCACTGAAGCCAGGTCCCAGAATTGCAGTAATCATGGATCTGGACCTACTATGGGCTCTATGGGGGCAGCTCAGACTCTGACCTGGCCCAACCCCCATGTGTATGTGCCCACAAAGTCTGCAGGTGCTAAAGCTAGACTTGTCTTGGCTGCAGAAGCACTCATCCATTCAGATGTTCTGTAGGCACTGAGTTTACAAAGCCAGTCATGGGGGTGTCAACTCATGGTTTGTGCAGCTGCTAGGAGAGATTTCAGCTTTTCTTCCTTAGTTGCACAGACCCTGGGGCTCAGCTGTGGTTTCAGCCCCACCTCTGCATGTGGTCCACGTACAAGGGTCTGCTCCCACAGCTGCCCCAGAGCACACGAATCTGTCCCAGTGAGGAGGAGGTGTGGAGGCAGCAGTGGCTGGGGTCATTAGAGTGCCTGCCACAGTGGGGACAGGGTGCGGAGGAGAAGGCAACAACCTCCAAGGTCACAGGACTGCCTGCTGCAGCAGGGATGGGGCACATGGAGGAGCCAGAGTCTGTGGGCACAAGGGAGCAGCCTAAATGGGGGCCCTTCCTATTGCCCAGGGAGGCAGGGGCCGGCACATGGGGAGAGAGGCTGTAATGGCGGCCCTGCCCCTTGTGCATCACTCAACAGTGGTGCTTCACTTCTATGGAAGTCCTGGTTTCTCTCACAAGCATTCTTATTTGCGGATTTCCTCAATCCCCTTCCCTCACGCTGTCTCTTCACAGCCAACAGAAGTCCTCTCCCTGGGTTTGCTCTACAAACCCCACGTTCCAGCACCCAGCCCCCGTCTGCACCAGTGGACACACGTCTCAGGCTGGGGCATGCAGGGCTGTGGCATAGGCCATCTGTGTAGGTCTCACTCTGTCCTGCCTACCACAGACAGGTTGTTGAACTCTCATCCGATAGCCCCCAAAGCTCCCCTTCTGTCCCAACTTATCTCCCCACCATTGAGGGGGCTTCACCGGATGTGGGAACCTGTCCTCTCCTCAGCTCCACCCCGAGGGGTGCAGGTCCCATCCCACTTTCTCTCCTCTTTCTTTTCCCTTCTTCTTTCTTTCATCCTACCCAGTTACGTGGGAATCTTTCTTGTCCTTTTAGGTGTCCAAGGTCCTCCGATAGTGTTCAGCTGGTGCTCTATGAGAATTGTTCCATTTGTAGATGTATTCTTGTTGCATTTGTGGGGAGAGGTGAACTCCAAGTCCTCCTACTCCTCCACCATCTTGACTCCTCTCCATCTAAAATTTGATATTTCAAATTGAAAAATTTTATTCTCAGAAAAACAGAGCATATAAGGATATAAAGTGCATTATTAAATAAGTTTACTTACTATTAAATAAGTCACAGGGAAAATATCTAGCATATCATCTAAGTAATTTATTTGTTACTCATAACATTTTTTCTAAATACTTTAATGCCTTAAATAAGTTTCAATAGTCTTTGTAATGGAAATAAACTTAATATTAAGTGAAAAATATCATGTAGGATATTGTCCCATGTCTATGGAAGCTATTCTTTAAAATAATCAACCTTAAATCAATAAAAATAATATGTTCTATTGCAAAATACCTTAGAGAAGTTAACTAATCATCAAAACAAATCCATGGAGTAGGCTTTGTAACATCCATTTTATAGATGGTGAAAACTGCAAGAAATAAATTAATTCAAGTTTCCAAAATCATAAAGGTAATCTGTATCAAAGATAGGATTTTATGAGACAATACATTATAACTTTAAAAGAGCATAGACTAAAATGTAAAATGGTAATTGCAAACATTAGTTGTTCTATATAGTACTTATTTGGATAGATTTAATGCCATCTTTTGTATACATAACATTTAATATTTGTAGTGAAATAACATATATGTAATATCTTAGTGTATATCTTCATGTATATGGTGTGTGTATAAATAATTTAAACCAGAATTTAAATTTTATAAATAAAACCCAAATGAAAATATTTAGAGATTATACATTATATGCAGGTATTAAATTATTAACCACACTGCAATCATAATAAAAGTAAATTAGTAAACAACTAAATATCCCTCACCAAGAGGTTATAGAGCAGAATATGGTAAATCCATATGCAGCTTTGGGAATTAAATTTTGGAAGAAATTTTAATAACTGAAAACTAATTATGCAAAATTAAATATACTGGATTCAAATATTTACAATCAATATATTCATTCAGTTGTTAATTATTTTGATGATCACTATTTATCAGGCACTATTCTAATAAAAGATGGAAATATAATGGTCACTAAAACAAATGAAATCCCTGCCTTTATGAATGTCTATCTATCATCCACCTATTCATCTACCTGCCTACTTAACTACCTATACAGCTTCATCAGTCAGCTGTTACTGTGTAACAAACTACTCTAAAACTCAGTGACATAAAACAACTACTTGCCATCAGATTATTGCTCACATATCTGGGGGTCACCTAGAAGTTAGCTAATCTAGGCAGGGCTCTTCTAGATAGCTACAGATCTAGCTATAGAGGAGATTAGAGGTGACTAGAACTGTAGAGGAGGAAGAAGGGACTTCCTTTCCCATGAATGTCCCCAGCTATACTTCATTAACTTTGTAGTAACAGTGGATAGCATATTGCAATTTTCTTAATTTCTTAAAACTAACCTCTCTGTGCCCCTTCAGAGCCACCAGCAACAGCTAATCAAGTCCCATCCTCAGAAGTCTATGTTCCATTTCCAGTGGGTCCTTCTTTTGAAATCCTAAGGCATCATTATCGGGTAAGTATTGCCCCTTAAGGTTTGTATCCAAGCTCTCCAGAGTCCATTATCAGAGGTGCTAAGGTACCAGAACCAACCTTCTCGGTAGTATGGACTCCACATTCAAAAAGTCTTTCTTTTAAACTTTTTTTTTTTATTTTTAGCAATCTCAATGTCTTCCCCTTTCATTCTCAGCCTTAGGGGTCATAACTGATTTCCCACAGCTATTATCTCATGATAAAGTAATATTTCCTTTTGCTTTTTAAACAATTTGCCTACAATAGCTAGTTATTAAGATTAATTGACATTTAATTATCTGTTAAAATATTGATAATTTGTGTGGTTTATGTTTTCTAACTAGATTCTGATTCACACCCCATTGGCCAGAGTAAATCACATTGCAAACAAAACTCAATATCTGTTGAGTGGGACTATACACTCTTTCTCTTTTAAGGAATTCAAACTATCATATTATAATCTATTTACCAATCTATTTTCTTCTAGTCGCATTTTTTTCATCTTTGTGTATCCTGAGAAGAAAATAATTAAAGTTATGTTTTGTATTGTTGAAGGAAATAATTTAACATATCCACAGGTTTTTACCAGGTTTTTATATTTTCTCTGTTTTCCATTTGTGTGAACTTATTATGATAGTAACAATAGCTTACATTTATTAAAAGCTTACCAAGTGCAGGCACTGATGTCTAATCCTTATAACAATCTTATGAAGTAGGTACTCTTATTACTCTTATTTTAAAAATAAGAAAACTGAGTTTGAGAGTTGTTAATTAACCCAAGGTCCCACATTTTTTATGTGGTATAGCCAGTATTCTGAAACAATGATCTGTTGGCAAAGCCCATATGCTTAACCACTGCAAAACACTGTTCCAAAATGAAACTCTACTGGAAGTAACAGTCACTTGGTTTTAAAAATCCATCTAATCCTCTGGGTAATTATACACTTTTCCATATTTAGAAATGCTAATTTTTTGTAAAAATCATTTGTGTTGAGACCACTTGTTTTCCTGTGTACCAGAGAGTATAGGGGAACATGCATTGACATATTTACTGAATGCTCATAGTGAGTGATATATACATGTGTGCAGTGTGTGTATGTGTGTGCAGCTAATCACCTTATAATGGAGTCTTTCAAGTATGAACTGTTAAGAAAGATCTTTGAAAGTCACAAGATGTTTCTCATCATTATGATTTTAGACAAATTTTTGGAAGTTTCAACCTAGACAATATTCAAAATATAAATATGTTGTAAATTTCCATGTGCTAAAATAATCATGATACAAAATCAATTCAAGAAAATTTTGTGTGGAGGGAGAGGGAATTAAATGAATTATAAGCTTTATTAAACATACTGATCAATGATTCTCTTTTTCTTTACACTGAATTAAGTTTTTATTTTTCCTTCCCAACTAAGGTCAATATGTTTTGATTATCCCTGTGTGTCTGTGTATGTGCATGTTTGTTGCATGCATGCATGTGTGTGTGTGTGTATGTGTGTGATCACCAATGGTTTGCTTTTTGTCATTTTGCAATGTCAGGTGAAAGGAAAATGACAGTAGCAGACAAACTATTATATGTGTACCAGAGAGTACACAGGAACTGGCATCGACTTATTCACTGAATCCTCACAGTAAGCGACATAAATCAAAACTCCCCATGACAGTAGAGAAAGGCCAGTAAGTTTGGGCAGAAAAATGATACAGGTATGGCTTTCAGAGAACCGAGGAGCTTCTTTCCATGGTGTCATCTACAGTAATAGCAAGGAGCTTACAAGTCTGATGTTCCATAATGAGAGTTTCTTATAAGTTATAGGGACCTCTTACAATGCTAATAGAATTGATGAGAACTGAATATTTAGGATGGACTGATGAACAGATTGGTCTACATAGACCTTTTATGAATAGAAATAAATAGATGTGATGTAATTTTTACTGTAATTAAAGATTACTGTTCCCAAGTATGCATGATAATGCTTCTTAAAAGGAAAAGAAGATAAAATCAATCCCTTCTCCAAAATAGAGTATTTTCCTATTAATTAGTGTAAATGAAATTTATACTGTGGGCCTATTATGTACAGAGCATCGTGCATAATGTGTTGTGGAAGATACTATTGTAAATAAGACATGATCTTTCCCTCCTGGTTAAAAAAAATTTTTTTAAGTATTATAAAACTGTATCGAGTAGATAAGAGTCCTAAACAAGCATGATATAATTCTGGATAAAATTTTCTGTCTCTATTTTGGGTACATAAAGGCAAATAGAAATAACATAGTTGTGTCTGACAGGATATAACACCATTACTGGTCTTTAGTCAGTCTAAGCAACTTCATACACGGGTAATTGCAGTATCATGGATCCCAGTGCACATTTCAGCAACATGCACTTACAGCATTATCAGGTAACTCACACTTATTTCAAGTCATTCTTGTATAATATCTGACAGTAAAGAACACTAAGTATTAAATTTTTAGGTAAGTTTGAATGGATGAGTTCTAGGAACTTTTAGAAAACTTTAGTAAATTACAAATCATTCTCTTTTATTTTATGCTGAGAGTCCTATGCAGTCTCCTAGAAATCTTGTAGGAATTTCAGAATCACTAATTACTCAGAAAGGACTCTAGTCCCCAAAAGTAACTTCAACTCCAAATTGACTTGCTGCTGTAATTTTAGATGGGACCATTTACCCAAAATCACACTGCTGGATCCATCTTGTTTATGGTAGTTTTCTAGCATAGCAATCTATACTATACTAGTTTTCTACCATAGCAACCTAGGTAATGCCAAACAAAGTAGCTATTGAAAAAATAAATAAAAAATAAATGAAGAAGGGGGGAGCCAGAAGATGGCGGAAGAGTAAGATGCGGGGATCACCTTCCTCCTCACAGATACATCAGAAATACATCTACACGTGGAAAATCTCCTATAGAACACCCACCGAATGCTGGCAGAAGACCTCAGACCTCCCCAAAGGCAAGAAACTCCCCACATACCTGGGTAGGGCAAAAGAAAAAAGAATAAACAGAGACAAAAGAATAGGGACGGGACCTGCACCAGTGGGAGGGAGCCGTGAAGGAGGAAAGGTTCCCACACACTAGAAGCCCCTTCACGGGCGGAGACTGCGGGTGGCAGAGGGGGGAAGATTCGGAGCAGTGGAGGAGAGAGCAGCAACAGGGTGCAGAGGGCAAAGCAGAGAGATTCCGACCAGCACTCACCAGCCCAAGAGGCTCGTCTGCTCACCCGCCTGGGCGAGCGGGGTTGGGAACTGAGCCTCGGGCGGATCCCAGGGAAAGGTCTGGAGTTGGCAGAGTGAAAACAGCCTGAAGGGGTTAGTGCACCACGGCTAGCCAGGAGGGAGTCCACTTGAAGTCTGGAGCTGCCAAAGAGGCAAGAGACCTTTTCTTCCCTCTTTGCCTCCTGGTGCGCGAGGAGAGGGGTTTAAGCGCGCCGCTTAAAGGAGCTCCTGAAACGGACGCGGAGCTACCGAAGAGACAAGAGACTTTTTCTTGCCTCTTTGCTTCCTGGGGCACGAGGAGAGGGGATTAAGGGCACCGCGTAAAGGAGCTCCAGAAACGGGCGCGAGCCACGGCTGTCGGTACGGACAACAGAGACGGGTGTGGGACGCTAGGGTTGCTACTGCCGCCACCAAGAGCCCTGTGTGCGAGCACAGGTCACTCTCCACACCGCCCCTCCCGGGAGCCTGTGCAGCCCGCCACTGCCGGGGTCCCGGGATCCAGGGACAGCTTCCCCGGGAAAACGCACGGTGCGCCTTGGGCCGGTGCAGCATCACGCCGGCCTCTGATGTCGCAGGCTCGCGCCGCATCCGTGCCCCTCCCTTCCCCTGGCCTGAGTGAGCCAGAGCCCCCGAATCAGCTGCTCCCTTAACCCCGTCCTGTCTGAGCGAAGGGCAGACGCCCTCGGACGACCTACACGCATAGGCGGGGCCAAGTCCAAAGCTGAACCCCAGGAGCTGTGCGAACAAAGAGAGGGGGAGGTCTCTCCCAGCAGACTCAGAAGCAGCGGATTAAAGCTCCACAGTCAACTTGAAGTGCCCTGAAGCTGTGGAAAACTTGAATAGACAGCGAAATATCCTAAGTTGAGGAGGTGGACTTTGGGAGCAAGATATACTATTATTTTCCCCTTTTTTTCTTTTTGTGAGTGTGTATGTGGGTGCTGCTGTGTGACATTTTGTCTGTATAGCTTTGTTTTCACCATTTGTACTAGGGTTAGACCGACCTGGGTTTTTTTTTTTTTTTTTTTTTCTTTAATAGAAATTTTTCTTCTTAATAATTATTTTTTATTTTAATAACTATATTTTATCCTACTTTATTTTCTCTTCTCCCTTTCTTTCTTCCTTTCTTCCCTCCTTTCTTTCCTACTTCCCTCCTTCCTTCCTTCCTCCCTTCCTTCCTTCCTTCCTCCCTTCCTTTCTTCCTTCCTCCCTCCCTTCCTTTCTTCCTTCTTTCCCTCCCTTCCTCCTTCCTTCATTCCTTCCTTTCTTTCCTTTCTATTTTTTTCTCCCTTTTATTTTGAGCCGTGTGGATTAAAGGCTCTTGGCACTCCAGCCAGGTGTCAAGGCTGTGTCTCTGAGGTGGGAGAACCAACCTCAGGACACTGGTCCACAAGAGACCTCCCAGCTCCACGTAATATCAAATGGCGAAAATCTCCCAGAGACCTCCATCTCAACACCAAGACCCAGCTTCACTCAAGGACCAACAACAAACAGTGCTGGACACCCTATGCCCAACAAAGAGCAAGACAGGTCTACAGCCCCATCCATTAGCAGAGAGGCTGTCTAAAATCATAATAAGGCTACCAACATCCCCAAACACACCACCAGACATGGACCTGCCCACCAGAAAGACAAGATCCAGGCTCATCCACCAGAACAGAGGCACTAGTTCCCCCAACAAGGAAACCTGCTCAACCCACTGAACCAACCTCAGCTACTGGGGACAACCACCAAAAACAGAGGGAACTACGAACCTGCAGCCTGCAAAAAGGAGACCCCAAACACAGTAAGATAAGCAAAATGAGAACACAGAAAAACACACAGCAGATGAAGGAGCAAGATAAAAACACAGCAGACCTAACAAATGAAGAGGTAATAGCCAGTCTACCTGAAAAAGAATTCAGAATAATGATAGTAAAGATGATTCAAAATTGTGGAAATAGAATAGACAAATTGCAAGAAACAGTTAACAAGGACCTAGAAGAAATAAAGAGGAAGCAAGTAACAATGAGCAACACAATAAATGAAATGAAAAATACTCTAGATGGGATCAATAGCAGAATAACTGAGGCAGAAGGACGGATAAGTGACCTGGAAGATAAAATAGTGGAAATAACTACTGCAGAGCAGAAGAAAGAAAAAGGAATGAAAAGAACTGAGGACAGTCTCAGAGACCTCTGGGACAACATTAAACGCACCAAACATTCGAATTATAGGGGTCCCAGAAGAAGAAGAGAAAAAGAAAGGGACTGAGAAAATATTTGAAGAGATTATAGTTGAAAATTTCCCTAATATAGGAAAGGAAATAGTCAATCAAGTCCAGGAAGCACAGAGACTCCCATACAGGATAAACCCAAGGATAAACACGCCAAGACACATAATAATCAAACTGTCAAAAATTAAATACAAAGAAAACATACTAAAAGCAGCAAGGGAAAAACAACAAATAACACACAAGGGAATCCCCATAAGGTTAACATCTGATCTTTCAGCAGAAACTCTACAAGCCAGAAGGGAGTGGCAGGACATATTTAAAGTGATGAAGGAAAAAAACCTACAACCAAGATTACTCTACCCAGCAAGGATCTCATTCAGATTTGATGGAGAAATTAAAACCTTTACAGACAAGCAAAAGCTGAGAGAGTTCAGCACCACCAAACCAGCTTTACAACAAATGAAAAAGGAACTTCTCTAAGCAAGAAACACAAAAGAAGGAAAAGACCTGCAAGAACAACCTGAAACAATTAAGTAAATGGTAATAGGAACATACATGTCAATAATTTCCTTGAATGTAAATGGATTAAATGCTCCCACCAAAAGACACAGACTGGCTGAATGGATACAAAAACAAGACCCATATATATGCTGTCTACAAGAGACCCACTTCAGGACTAGAGACACTTACAGGCTGAAAGTGAGGGGATGGAAAAAGATATTCCATGCAAATGGAAATCAGAAGAAAGCTGGAGTAGCAATTCTCATATCAGACAAAATAGACTTTAAAATAAAAACTATTACAAGAGACAAAGAAGGACACTACATAATGATCAAGGGATCGATCCATGAAGAAGATATAACAATTGTAAATATTTATGCACCCAACATAGGAGCACATCAAAACATAAGGCAAATACTAACAGCCATAAAAGGGTAAATCGACATAACACAATCATAGTAGGGGACTTTAACACCCCACTGTCACCAATGGACAGATCATCCAAAATGAGAATAAATAAGGAAACACAAGTTTTAAATGATACATTAAACAAGATGGACTTAATTGATAGTTATAAGACATTCCATCCAAAAACAACAGAATACACATTTTTCTCAAGTGCTCATGGAACATTCTCCAGCATAAATCATATCTTGGGTCACAAATCTAGCCTTGGCAAATTTAAGAAAATTGAAATCGTATCAAGTATCTTTTGTGACCACAACGCTATGAGACTAGATATCAATTACAGGAAAAGATCTGTAAAAAATACAAACACATGGAGGCTAAACAATACACTACTTAATAATGAAGTGATCACTGAAGAAATCAAAGAGGAAATCAAAAAGTATTTAGAAACAAATGACAATGGAGACACGATGACCCAAAACCTATGGGATACAGCAAAAGCAGTTCTAAGAGGGAAGTTTATAGCAATACAATCATACCTTAATAAACAGGAAACTTCTCGAATAAACAACCTAATTTTGCACCTAAAGCAATTAGAGAAGGAAGAACAAAAAAAACGCCAAATTTAGCAGAAGGAAAGAAATCATAAAGATCAGATTAGAAATAAATGAAAAAGAAATGAAGGAAACAATAGCAAAGATCAATAAAAGTAAAAGCTGGTTCTTTGAGAAGATAAATAAAATTGATAAACCATTAGCCAGACTCATGAAGAAAAAAAGGGAGAAGACTCAAATCAATAGAATTAGAAATGAAAAAGGAGATGTAACAACTGACACTGCAGAAATACAAAAGATTATTAGAGATTACTACAAGCAACTGTATGGCAATAAAATGGACAACCTGGAAGAAATGGACAAATTCTTAGAAATGCACAACCTGCCAAGACTGAACCAGGAAGAAATAGAAAATTTGAACAGACCAATCACAAGCACTGAAATTGAAACTGTGATTCAAAATCTTCCAACAAACAAAAGCCCAGGCCCCGATGGCTTCACAGGTGAATTCCATCAAACATTTAGAGAAGAGCTAACACCTATCCTTCTCAAACTCTTCCAAAAGATAGCAGAGGGAGGAACACTCCCAAACTCATTCTATGAGGCCACCATCACCCTGATACCAAAACCAGACAAAGACATCACAAAGAAAGAAAACTACAGGCCAATATCACTGATGAACATAGATGCAAAAATCCTCAACAAAATACTAGCAAACGGAATCCAACAGCACATTAAAAGGATTATACACCATGATCAAGTGGGGTTTATTCCAGGAATGCAAGGATTCTTCAATATATGCAAATCAATCAACATGATACACCATATCAACAAACTGAAGGAGAAAAACCATATGATCATCTCAATAGATGCAGAGAAAGCTTTTGACAAAATTCAACACCCATTTATGATAAAAACCCTACAGAAAGTAGGCATAGAGGGAACTTTCCTCAACATAATAAAGACCATATATGACAAACCCACAGCCAACATTGTTCTCAATGGTGAAAAACTGAAACCATTTCCACTAAGATCAGGAACAAGACAAGGTTGCCCACTCTCACCACTCTTATTCAACATAGTTTTGGAAGTTCTAGCCACAGCAATCAGAGAAAATAAAGAAATAAAAGGAATCCAAATCGGAAAAGAAAAAGTAAAGCTGTCACTGTTTGCAGATGACATGATACTATACATAGAGAATACTAAGGATGCTACCTGAAAACTACTAGAACTAATCAATGAATTTGGTAAAGTAGCAGGATACAAAATTAATGTACAGAAATCTCTGGCATTCTTATGCACTAATGATGAAAAATCTGAGAGTGAAATTAAGAAAACACTCCCATTTACCATTGAAACAATAAGAATATAATATCTAGGAATAAACCTACCTAAGGAGACAAAAGACTTGTATGCAGAAAACTATAAGACACTGATGAAAGAAATTAAAGATGATACAAATAGGTGGAGAAATATACCATGTTCTTGGATTGGAAGAATCAACATTGTGAAAATGACTCTATTACCCAAAGCAATCTACAGATTCAATGCAATCCCTATCAAATTACCACTGGCATTTTTTACAGAACTAGAACAAAAAATTTCACAATTTGTATGGAAACACAAAAGACCCTGAATAGCCAAAGCAATCTTGAGAACGAAAAATGGAGCTGGAGGAATCAGGCTCCCTGACTTCAGACTATACTACAATGCCACAGTAATCAAGACAGTATGGTACTGGCACAAAAACAGAAATATAGATCAATGGAACAGGATAGAAAGCCCAAAGATAAACCCACACACATATGGTCACCTTATCTTTGATAAAGGAGGGAAGGATATACAGTGGAGAAAAGACAGCCTCTTCAATAAGTGGTGCTGGGAAAACTGGACAGCTACCTGTAAAAGTATGAAATTAGAACACTCCCTAACACCACACACAAAAATAAACTGAAAATGGGTTAAAGACCTAAATGTAAGGCCAGACACTATCAAACTCTTAGAGGAAAACATAGGCAGAACACTCTATGACATAAATCACAGCAAGATCCTTTTTGACCCATCTCCTAGATAAATGGAAATAAAAACAAAAATAAACAAATGGGATCTAATGAAACTTAAAAGCTTTTGCACAGCAAAGGATACCATAAAAAAGACCAAAAGACAACCCTCCGAATGGGAGAAAATATTTGCAAATGAACCAACTGACAAAGGATTAATATCCAAAATTTATAAGCAACTCAGGCAGCTCAATAACAACAACAACAAAAAAAAACAACAACCCAATCCAAAAATGGGCAGAAGAACTAAATAGACATTTCTCCAAAGAAGATATACAGATTGCCAACAAACACATGAAAGAATGCTCAACATCATTAATCATTAGAGAAATGCAAATCAAAACTACAATGAGATATCATCTCACACCGGCCAGATTGGCCATCATCAAAAACTCTAGAAACAATAAATGCTGGAGAGGGTGTGGAGAAAAGGGAATACTCTTGCACTGCTGGTGGGAATGTAAATTGATACAGCCACCATGGAGAACAGTATGGAGGTTCCTTAAAAAACTACAAATAGAACTACCATATGACCCCACAATCCCACTACTAGGCATATACCCTGAGAAATCCATAATTCACAAAGAGTCATGTACCAAAATGTTTATTGCAGCTCTATTTACGATAGCCAGGACGTGGAAGCAACCTAAATGTCCATCAACAGATGAATGGATAAAGAAGATGTGGCACATATATACAATGGAATATTACTCAGCCATAAAAAGAAATGAAACTGAGTTATTGGTAATGAGGTGGATAGACCTGGAGTCTGTCATACAGAGTGAAGTAAGTCAGAAGGAGAAAAACAAATACCGTATGCTAACACATATATATGGAATCTAAGAAAAAAAAATGTCATGAAGAGATTAGTGGTAGGACGGGAATAAAACATAGACCTACTAGAGCATGGACTTGAGGATATGGGGAGGGGGAAGGGTAAGCGGTGACAATGTGAGAGAGTGGCAGGGACATATACACACTACCAAATGTCAATTACATAGCTAGTGGGAAGCTGCCGCATACCACAGGGAGTTCACCTCTGTGCTTTGTGACCACCTAGAGGGGTGGGATAGGGAGGGTGGGAGGGAGGGTGTTGCAAGAGGGAAGAGATATGGGAACATATGTATATGTATAACTGATTCACTTTGTTGTAAAGGAGAAACTAACACACTATTGTAAAACACTTATACTCCAATAAAGATGTTAAAAAAATAATAAATGAAGAAAACAATATTTAAAATACAAACTTTGGCTGCTTCAGTCTGTATTCTATTTTTTTGGAATTGAACTCTATGTACACCTGGCTGAAAGACTGGGTCTGAGAGCACTGTCATACCTCATGATCCTTTCTCTACAGTCATAGCTATTGTTTCTAATGTGACTATGTGATCCAAGGGAAATTCTTTAATTGCTGATCAACAACCAATACATTTACCTCTTTTGAGAAGTTGAACTAAATAGTACTAACACACCAAGTTAGTAAATTGTAGCTAAATTCTCATTAGTAACGAAACGTCACAATGAAATCTAATAATTTCTTTTGCCAAAACTCTCACAATTGCCCTGTTTGCACTTTTCCTGAGGCTTGTTTTTGCGTTTTTATTTGTAATACATTTCCCCCTTTTTGAGTTAGTTTGGCACCATTATCCTGAAAACAAATTCATCATAGTAAAAATAATCAAGTGAAGAAAATAGCTTCAGCTGTAAAAGTAGAAAGTTCTAATTTATTATTTCCTTGATTCTTAGCAGCTGTATATATTAAGTTTGTTGGATTAAGGTTGAAATATCAAAAGCAGTTACAAGCACAGGTATCTCTTGAAATAAAGGATAAAGAAATGTGTAATTTTATAAATACATATAAATATGTGTGTGTTTAATGTTCTTATGCTATTTGAACATCTTGGATTTGAGTGTAATAATAATCTATTATCTCTAGTGGAATATAAGATACTGATAGTCCCTGGAATGTCACAGAAAATGTTTCATTAGCTGGTAGCAGCCTGGAATAAGGTGCCTATGGAAGAAAATGGATTAAGTCACCAAATAATTGCTGTACTATATTTCTATGGTAGGAATGATGATTATACATACACTAAATTTTTCTTTCAACTGCAGTAGAAAATTAACAACAACATTAAAATGACAATTTAGGCCTTCAAATACTCAGTTCATGGCACAAAGAACATGCTTGTATGGTTTGTCTGAAAACATATTTTATGTCATAACAAAAGACCCAGTGTTTCTCAAACCATGTCCAGAGTTTGATTCTGCAAGATAGAATTACAAACAAGTTGAATTCAGATCTGTCAAGATTTTTTGTGGATTGGGAAATAGTAATATCCTGAAGATCATACTGGGGGCATTTGGGAGGATTTGGATGAATCTGAGTACATTGAATACCCAAATCTTACTGATTCTTCCTTACCAGTTCATTTTCTTCTAAGGAGACTGTACTCATTTTATTTGGGGATCCTGTATTGTCTTCACCTGAAACAATCCCTGTCCTTCACAATATCCATTTTAACAATTATTATCACTTCCAAAACTGTAATTAGAATTAGATTCAAGAATTCCTGAAGGGAATGAGTCCAAAATATGAACTTGGAGGAGAGAGCAGGTGCACAAAGAGCAAGGTTTTGATACTTTCTATCAGCCAAAATATGGTCCAATATGTATGGAAATTAATTCCTAAGATCCAAAAACATTCAAGGAGAAAAATTAATTTAAAGTGGGCTGAATTTAACAGTATTTGTCCACTTACTTGAAATTCTGGATTAAATGTGTTAGTTGGCTAACTGTGCTTGAATATGTAATCAAAACCTAACCTAAATGGTGTCCTATTTTAAATGAATTTGAAGTGCTATAACTCTTTTTTTTTTTTTTTTTTTTTTGTGGTACGCGGGCCTCTCACTGTTGTGGCCTCTCCCGTTGCGGAGCACAGGCTCCGGACGCACAGGCTCAGTGGCCATGGTTCACGGGCCCAGCTGCTCCGCGACATGTGGGATCTTCCCAGACCGGGGCACGAACCCGTGTCCCCTGCATCGGCAGGCGGATTCTCAACCACTGCGCCACCAGGGAATCCCTATAACTTTTTTGATATAATGTCCATGGATAAATCTAAAAGATATAAGGACATTGTGATGGATTTATGATATCTCTGATATCTTTTGTGATATCTCTTGGGAGGTCCTCAGGGGACATTCATACATTTATGTCACCACAGCATTGAAAACTTATTTGTGAAGGGAGTACCAGGGTTCTTGAAGAGTTCTGCATTAGATGTCTTCTTCAAGCAGGGGATAACAAGGGAAAAATAGATTCCTTGTTATTAACAAGCATGCCAGTATTCCAGATTAGGAGAAGCCAAACCATAACCCTTAATTGTCAGTGATTTAACAGCCAGTGTGGTTAATGATAATATGCAGTGAAGCTTGTACAGTAATAATAATAATAATTTTCACTTTAGGTACTTCTGGTAGAAGCATATTGATCATGGAAATTCTAGCACTGAAATAAATGAGCATCATACTGAAATGTTATGTCATATTTTAAAAATGAAGATAAAACAGACCTCTACCTGGAGACCTTATTGAATTATCATATTGGGAAGGGAAGTTCTTTTGGTCATAGACACAGATTCCTTAAATACAGTGTAGGCTGAATCCCTCGATAAAAGACCCTGCAACACTGCCACAAGTCTATATTATAACTTATCTTTCTAGTTGTTAGCAAAAAGTATATTGCACTATATTTTTTTTAAAAGTACACTGCTAGGGGGCTTCCCTGGTGGCGCAGTGGTTGAGAGTCCACCTGCCAATGCAGGGGACACGGGTTCGTGTCCCGGTTCGGGAAGATCCCACATGCTGCGGAGCGGCTGGGCCCGTGAGCCATGGCCGCTGCGCCTGCGCATCTGGAGCCTGTGCCCCGCAACGGGAGAGGCCACAACAGTGAGAGGCCAGCGTACCAAAAAAAAAAAAAAAAAAAAAAGTACACTGCTGTGATCTGTTCTGTAAGGTTGCTAGTTCTGACTTGAGTGCAGAACAAAATAAGGCTGAATGGGTAGCTGCTCCTCCATTTGGCCTGTGATTCAGTCAGTCTAACAATGCATAAAATGTCTGTACAAATAGGGATACTCAATGAACCCTCTAATAATTCATACAAGGAGAGAAAAACAAACTTCTAAGAGCAAAGTCATGCCTCTTTTTCTGCAAATAATTACTCTCAGATTTGAAAAGACCTACAACTTTTCTAAGGAAAACTTAGTAGAGACTGAATGAGACACCTGACTTAATAATCATATGGTCTCAGCTATGCAACATGATTAGCTTTTATCAGATCCACAAATCCCCAGAGTGTGGCTTTTACAGATTCTGATACCATGAATAAGTTACATGATCAGGTAGCTCAGACTCATGGGACCTAATTCTGCTGAATTGCCACCTCTCCTCCAATTCATACCTATAGCCTGATAGGGATTTTCATAGAAACAGTTGACTGGGAGAAAAAAAAAAAAAAAAAAAAAAAAAAAATATATATATATATATATAGACACACACACACATATATATGTATATATATTACACACATATATATACACGCATGTATAAAGATATTTATTAATTTTTATAAGGAATTGTCTCATGTGATTATGGAGGTCAAGAAGACCCAAGATCTGCAGTCAGTAAATGGGAGATCCAGAAGCACAGATGGTGTAGTTCCAGTCTGAGAGCCAGTAAGCTTGAGACCCAAGAAGACCTGAGGTTTCACTTTGAGTCTGAAGGCAGGAAAATATTGATGTTCCTGCTCAGTCAGGCAGGAGGAGTTTCACTTATTCATGAAAGGATCAGAATTTTTCTTCTATTCAGGCCTTTAATGGATTGAATGAGGCCCACCCACACTAGCAAGGGCAATCTGCTTTACTCAGTCTACTGATTCGAATGTTAATCTCATCCACAAGCACCCTCACAGAAACATTAAGAATAATATTTGACCAAATATCTGGGTACAACTCAGTCCAGTAAAGTTTACACATAAAATTAATTATCATAGGCCTAAAGGATAAGTGAAGGACAATCCTCTTAGGGGCAGAATGTTGAGCATGGCATCTATCTGGTTGTTCACTCTGCTTGGAAAAAGAATTGGCTGGAAGTACAGGTATAAATCAGTTCTTGGAGATTAACAATAAGGTGCACTGACTAATGATTTACGCAGGGGCAAAAACCTTAGAATTAGTGCAATTAAAAAATTAGGGAAAGGTTTAGTTGAGAAGATTAAGGATGAACTTCTAAGAATTGGCAAAGAATGTAAAGGTATTTGTTACCTATGTCAATGTTTTCAAAAGAATAATTTTGTGAAAGAGACTTGCAATAATCAGGTAAGATAAGATTTCTCATTCTGAGGATGTCAATCAGCCTCTTTACCTGTCACCTAGTGCTTACTCAGTAGGCTCATTAACAAACTGGAAACAAACGCTGGTTTAGAATTGACTTAGCCTTAAATACATAGGTTTCTCCTCACCATAGTATATCTGGCTGCCTTCCCTGCTTAATAACAAGATTCCTACAGTGAAGTTCAACTAGGAACCCTAGTTGAAACATATACCATATGTTTCTGGAAGGAAGAGTGGCAGTAAGTTCTGGTGGAAGTTTAATGAGTTTTTACCCTTTGAATCACAGAGAGGGCAGCAATTCCCCCCCCCCCTTGGTATTGCACTTACTCTAGATAAGCATTTCCATTCTCTTCCTCTAATTTTCTTGCCTCATTATCATCCATAGATCTACAGAATGCATTATTTACTGCCATGATATCCCATACTATGTTCCTCCTGATCAAGGCATTCACTTTATAGGAAAGGAGTGAAGCAATAGACTCATACCCGAAGGAATCACTCACATTACTGTGTACCTCATCACCCAGAAGCAGTTGGCCCAGTAATATAGTGGAGTGGCTTATATAAGACTTAATTATGGTGTTTTCTACATAACAACACTTGGTGGGATTGAAGAAATGTTCTAAAATTTTTAGGTTATGCTCTGATGACCATAAGTGATGCTTTTACTATCTTAGTCAGAAAACAGATTAGAGAATCAATGGTGGAAAATGAGAGTGACTCTTTTCATTATAATCCCAGAGAATCCCCTCAAAAATTTTTGTTTCCCCTGCTTATTATTTACTGCTTCGATAGTTTAGAAGTCTTAGTTCCCAATGGAGAAATACTTTTACAATGACACAGTGATGGTTTCAATGAATTAGAAATTGAGAAAACTATCTTACTCTTAGTGTAACAGAACTAATAGGTAAAGGCCAACTGTCTGCAGTTATAATCCTAATTGTTGAAGGAGCAGAAATTGTAGAATTTCTGCTACACAAGGAGGGCTGAGAGGATTTTGTCAACCAGTAGATTCTCTAAAGGCTTCTTAATATTTCCACATCTAATGGTAAACAAAAAGAGAAGACTACAGGAATGAAATACAGGCAAGATCAGACACTTTTGGAATAAAGATTTGAGTCACCATACAAAGCAAAATTTTGCAAACTTTTGAGGTGCTGAGGACAAATGGAACATAGAGAGGAAACTGAAAGAAGGAAGTTTTAAATAGCAACTAAATACCAGTTGTAAAGTGAATACTAAAGAAATATGCATATTTTCTTCATTGTTTTGCATCTTATCAATTGGCTTTTTTAAAGCCTTTTTCTTTGCGAGCAACTTTACATAAAGTGTGTTGATGAAGGTGACTTTTATTATTCAGTCCTATTAGTTTATAGGATATAGAAGGTGATCTGTGATTGAATTAGAAAAGGAATAAACACCATCTAATGCTTCATATAGGGCTTGATGGGAATTTGAGGAGAGAGCAAACACATTGCTGTTAGTCACATCATGTTAGGCAGTCATTTGATCTTGTTGCCATTGTTGTTTGGGAGATAAACTTGAGTAGAAGCCTATGTATTGGTACTGAGCAACCAAAGAGGATGATTGTGTCAGACTGATTGTTGGTACTCAAAACCATTCTCACCACCTTCTATGCTCTCACCTATAGCTTAGAAGCTGATGTCCAGGAAAGAAATTTCCTAAAATGCTTTATGGCAGGGCTTTGGTTTAGATTATAACACAAATGCCTCTTGTTAGATCTGGAAGGCAGAAGTGAAGCATAGCTCTATTCTTCCTCTTGTAAGAGCAAGCAAAAGCACAGATATGGAGGATGTGAGATTTTTTAGTGTCTGCTGGCCATTGCTCTTAATAAACATTTTCTTTGGTGCTGCAGCCAGCACTGCAGTAACCATCAGCAGTGATTTCCTGTACCTTTTGTGCTGGGTTGGAAATAGAAATTTCATAATTCTCCCAAAGCTAGCAGCAAACGTGAGATCTATTGGTGGCATTCCCTGACCTTTACTCCTCAGTCCTTTCAACAGATTTGTAAGCACTTAATTTGCTGCACTGAACTCCATACTGCTTGCAAGGTTTAGAGGATGTTATTCTGCTGGAACTATCAATGATAAATGGTTTTAATTTCAGCGAATGAGGATTTATAAAGGTATATAAAGTAATACTACATGGGGTTCTATGCTTATTTAAATATGATTATGCATATGAAAAAATACTTGCTAATATATATGTACATATATAGTCTCTTAATATCAACAAATAAAACGACAAACATCTAAAGAGAAAATGGCAAAAGATATTAAGAAGTAATACTTAAGAATTACATATGGTGGGAGACAGGAGATGGCGGAAGAGTAGGATGCGGAGATCACCTTCCTCCCCACAGATACATCAGAAATACATCTACACGTGGAACTGTTCCTATAGAACACCCACTGAACGCTGGCAGAAGACCTCAGACCTCCCAAAAGGCAAGAAACTCCACACGTACCGGGGTAGGGCAAAAGAAAAAAGAAAAAACAGAGACAAAAGAATAGGGACGGAACCTGCACCAGTGGGAGGGAGCTGTGAAGGAGGAAAGGTTTCCACATACTAGAAACCCCTTCGCCAGTGGAGACTGCGTGTAGTGGAGGGGGGAAGCTTCAGAGCCATGGAGGAGAGCGCAGTAACAGAGTGCGGAGGGCAAAGCAGAGAGATTCCCGCACAGAGGATCGGTGCCGACCAGCACTCACCAGCCCAAGAGGCGTGTCTGCTCACACACCGGGGCGGGCGGGGGCGGGGAGCTGAGGCTCGGGCTTCAGTTGGATCTCAAGGAGAGGACTGGGGTTGGCGGCGTGAACACAGCCTGAAGGGTTTAGTGCACCACAGCTAGCCAGGAGGGAGTCCGGGAAAAAGTTTGGAGCTGCCGAAGAGACAAGAGACTTTTTCTTGCCTCTGTTTCCTGGTGTCCAAGGAGAGGGGATTAAGAGCGCTGCTTAAAGGAGCTCCAGAGACGGGCGCAAGCCGCGGCCATCAGCACAGACACCAGAGACGGGCATGAGACACTAAGGCTGCTGCTGCCGCCACCAAGAAGCCTGTGTGCGAGCACAGATCACCATCTCCACCTCCCTCCTGGGAGCCTGTGCAGCCCGCCACTGCCAGGGTCCCATGATCCAGGGACAACTTCCCCGGGAGAATGCACAGCGCGCCTCAGGCTTGTGCAACGTCATGCTGGCCTCTGACGCCGCAGGCTCAACCCACATCTGTACCCCTCCCTCCTCCCAGCCTCAGTTAGCCAGAACCCCTGAAGCACCTGTTCCTTTAACCCCGTCCTGTCTGAGCAAAGAACAGACGCCCTCAGACGACCTACACGCAGAGGCGGGTCCAAATCCAAAGCTGAACCCCGGGAACTGTGCGAACAAGGAAGAGAAAGGGAAATTTATCCCAGCAGCCTCAGGAACAGCAGATTAAATCTCCACAATCAACTTGATGTACCCTGCATCTGTGTAATACCTGAATAGACAATGAATCATCCCAAATTGAGGAGGTGGACTTTGAGAGCAAGATAGATTATTTTTTCCCCTTTTCCCCTTTTCCCATTTTCCTTGTGTATGTGTATACTTCTGTGTGAGTCTTTGTCTATATAGCTTTGCTTTCACCATTTGTCCTAGGGTTCTGTCCATCCATTTTTTTTTTTTTTTACTTAAATTTTTTTTTTCTTAATAATAATTTTTTAACTTTTATTTTAATAATTTTATTTTATCCTATTTATTTTATTTTATCCTCTTTCTTTCTTTCTTTCTTTCTTTCTATTTTTTCTCCCTATTATGCTGAGCCATGTGGAGGACAGGATCTTGGTGCTCCAGCCAGGAGTCAGTGCTGTGCCTCTGCGGTGGGAGATCCAATTCAGGACACTGGTCCACAAGAGACCTCCCAGCTCCACATAATATCAAATGGCAAAAATCTCCCAGAGATCTCCATCTCAATGCCAAGATCCAGCTTCACTCAAAGACCAGTAAGCTACAGTGCTGGACACCCTATGCCAAACAACTAGCAAAACAGGAACACAGACCCATCCATTAGCAGAGAGGCTGTCTAAAATCATAATAAGGCCACAAAGACCCCAAAACACACCACCAGACGTGGACCTGCCCACCACAAAGACAATATCCAGACTCATCCACCAGAACACAGGCACAAGTCCCCTCCACCAGGAAACCTACACAACCCACTGAACCAAACTTAGCCACTGGGGACAGACACCAAAAACAATGGGAACTACAAACCAACAGCCTGTGAAAAGGAGACCCCCAACACAATAAGTTTAGCTAAATGAGAAGACAGAGAAACACACAGCAGATGAAGGAGCAAGGTAAAACCCCACCAGACCTAACAAATGAAGAGGAAATAGGCAGTCTACTTGAAAAACAATTCAGAATAATGATAGTAAACATGATCCAAAATCTTGGAAATAGAGTAGAGAAAATGCAAGAAACATTTAACAAGGACCTAGAAGAACTAAAGAGAAAACAAGCAACGATGAACAACACAATAAATGAAATTAAAAATACTCTAGAAGGGATCAATAGCAGAATAACTGAGGCAGAAGAATGGATAAGTGACCTGGAAGATAAAATAGTGGAAATAACTACTGCAGAGCAGAATAAAGAAAAAAGAATGAAAAGAACTGAGGACAGTCTCAGAGACCTCGGGGACAATATTAAACTCACCAACATTCGAATTAGAGGGGTCCCAGAAAAAGAAGAGAAAAAGAAAGGGACTGAGAAAATATTTGAAGAGATTATAGTTGAAAACTTTCCTAATATGGCAAAGGAAATAGTTAATCAAGTACAGGAAGCACAGAGTCCCATACAGGATAAATCCAAGGAGAAACAGGCCAAGACACATAATAATCAAACTATCAAAAATTAAATACAAAGAAAACATTTGAAAAGCAGTAAGGGAAAAACAACAAAGAACACACAAGGGAATCCCCATAAGGTTAACATCTGATCTTTCAGCAGGAGCTCTGCAAGCCAGAAGGGAGTGGCAGGACATATTTAAGGGATGAAGGAGAAAAACCTACAACCAAGATTACTCTACCCAGCAAGGATCGCATTCAGATTTGATGGAGAAATTAAAACCTTTACAGAAAAGCAAAAGCTGAGAGAGTTCAGCACCACCAAACTAGCTTTACAACAAATGCTAAAGGAATTTCGCTAGGCAAGAAATACAAGAGAAGGAAGAGACCTACAATAACAAGCCCAAAACAATTAAGAAAATGGGAATAGGAACATACATATCAATAATTACATTAAATGTAAATGGATGAAATGCTCCCACCAAAAGACACAGACTGGCTGAATGTATTAAAAAGCAAGACCCATATATATGTTACCAGAAGAGACCCAATTCAGACCTAGGGACACATACAGACTGAAAGTGAGGGGATGGAAAAAGATATTCCATGCAAATGGAAATCACAAAAAAGCTGGAGTAGCAATTCTCATATCAGACAAAATAGATGTTAAAATAAAGACTATTACAAGAGACAAAGAAGGACACTACATAATGATCAAGGGATTGATCCAAGAAGAAGGTATAACAATTGTAATATTTATGCATGCAACATAGGAGCACCTCCATACATAAGGTATACTAACAGCCATAAAAGGGGAAATCGACAGTAACACAATCATAGTAGGGGACTTTAACACCCCACTTTCAGCAATGGACAGATCATCAAAAATGAAAATAAATAAGGAAACACAAGCTTTAAAAGATTGACTTAACTGATATTTATAGGACATTCCATCCAAAAACAACAGAATACACATTTTTCTCAAGTACTCATGGAACATTCTCCAGGATAGATCATATCTTGGGTCACAAATGTAACCTTGGTAAATTTAAGAAAATTAAAATCATATCAAGTATCTTTTCCAACCACATGCTATGAGACTAGATATCAATTACAGGAAAAGATCTGTAAAAAATACAAACACATGGAGGCTAAACAATACACTACTTAATAATGAACTGATCATTGAAGAAATCAAAAAATACCTAGAAACAAATGACAATGGAGACATGATGACCCAAAACCTATGGGATCCAGCAAAAGCGGTTCTAAGAGGGAAGTTTATAGCAATACAATCATACCTTAAGAAACAGGAAACATCTCAAATAAACAACCTAACCTTGCACCTAAAGCAATTAGAGGAAGAAGAACAAAAAAACTCCAAAGTTAGAAGAAGGAAAGAAATCATAAAGATCAGATTAGAAATAAATGAAAAAGAAATGAAGGAAACAATAGCAAAGATCAATAAAAGTAAAAGCTGGTTCTTTGAGAAGATAAGCAAACTTGATAAGCCATTAGCCAGACTCATCAAGAAAAGAAGGGAGAAGACTCAAATCCATAGAATTAGAAATGAAAAAGGAGAAGTAACAACTAACTCTGCAGAAATACAAAGGATCATGAGAGATTACTACAAGCAACTATATGCCAATAAAATGGACAACCTGGAAGAAATGGACAAATTCTTAGAAATGCACAAGCTGCTGAGACTGAACCAGGAAGAAATAGAAAATATGAACAGACCAATCACAAGCACTGAAATTGAAACTGTGATTTAAAATCTTCCAACAAACAAAAGCCCAGGACCCAATGGCTGCACAGGTGAATTATATCAAACACTTAGAGAAGAGTTAACACCTATCCTTCTCAAACTCTTCCAAAAGATAGCAGAGGGAGGAACACTCCCAAACTCATTCTACGAGGCCACCATCACCCTGATATCAAAACCAGACAAAGATGTCACAAAGAAAGAATACCACAGGCCAATATCACTGATGAACATAGATGCAAAAATCCTCAACAAAATACTAGCAAACAGAATCCAACAGCACATTAAAAAGATCATACATCATGATCAAGTGGCGTTTATTTCAGGAATGCAAGGATTCTTCAATATATGCAAATCAATCAACGTGATACACCATATTAACAAATTGAAGGAGAAAAACCATATGATCATCTCAATAGATGCAGGAAAGCTTCTGACAAAATTCAACATCCATTTATGATAAAAACCCTACAGAAAGTAGGCATAGAGGGAACTTTCCTCAACATAATAAAGGCCATATAAGACAAACCCACAGCCAACATCATTCTCAATGGTGAAAAACTGAAATCATTCCCACTAAGATCAGGAAGAAGACAAGGTTGCCCACTCTCAACACTCTTATTCAACATAGTTTTGGAAGTTTTAGCCACAGCAATCAGAGAAGAAAAAAAAATAAAAGGAATCCAAATCAGAAAAGAAGTAAAGCTGTCACTGTTAACAGATTACATGATAATATACGTAGAGAATACTAAAGAAGCTACCAGAAAACTATTAGAGCTAATCAATGAATTTGGTAAAGTAGCAGGATACAAAATTAATGCACAGAAATCTCTGGCATTCCTATACAATAGTGATGAAAAATCTGAAAGTGAAATTAAGAAAACACTCCCACTGACCACTGCAACAAAAAGAATAAAATATCTAGGAATAAACCTACCTAAGGAGACAAAACACCTGTATACAGAAAAGAATAAGACACTGATGAAAGAAATTAAAGATGATACAAATAGTTGGAGAAATATACCATGTTCTTGGATTGGAAGAATCAACATTGAGAAAATGACTATACTACCCAAAGCAAGCTAAAGATTCAATGCAATCCCTATCAAATTACCACTGGCATTTTTTACAGAACTAGAACAAAAAATTTCACAATTTGTATGGAAACACAAAAGACCCCGAATAGCCAAAGCAATCTTGAGAACAAAAAATGGAGCTGGAGGAATCAGGCTCCCTCACTTCAGACTATACTACAAAGCTACAGTAATCAAGACAATATGGTACTGGCACAAAAACAGAAATCTAGATCAATAGAACAGGATAGAAAGCCCAGAGATAAACCCATGCACATATGGTCACCTTATCTTTGATAAAGGAGGCAAGAATATACATTGGAGAAAAGACAGCCTCTTCAATAAGTGGTGCTGGGAAAACTGGACAGGTACATGTAAAAGTATGATATTAGAACACTCTCTTACACCATACACAAAAATAAATTCAAGGGCTTCCCTGGTGGTGCAGTGGTTGAGAATCCGCCTGCCATTGCAGGGAACACAGGTTTGTGCCCCATTCTGGGAGGATCCCACGTGCCATGAGCCATAGCCCCCGAGCCTGTGCATCTGGACCCTGTGCTCCACAATGGGAGAGGCCACAACAGTGAGAGGCCCGCATACCGCCAAAAAAAAAAAAAAAAAAAAAAAATCAAAAACTCAAAATGGATTAAAGACCTAAATGCAAGGCCAGACACTATCAAACTCTTAGTGGAAAACATAGGCAGAACATTCTATGACATAAATCACAGCAAGATCCTTTTTGACCCACATCCTAGAAAAATGGAAATAAAAACAAAAATAAACAAATGGAACCTATTGAAACTTAAAAGCTTTTGCACAGCAAAGGATATCATAAACAAGACCAAAAGACAACCCTCAGAATGGGAGAAAATATTTGCAAATGAAGCAACTTACAAAGGATTAATATCCAAAATTTACAAGCAGCTCATGCAACTCAATAACCAAAAAACAAACAACAGGATCCAAAAATGGGCAGAAGACTTAAATAGACATTTCTCCAAAGAAGTTATACAGATTACCAACAAACACATGAAAGAATGCTCAACATCATTAATCATTAGAGAAATGCAAATCAAAAGTACAATGAGATATCATCTCACACCGGTCAGATTGGCCATCATCAAAAACTCTAGAAACAATAAATCCTGGAGAGGGTGTGAAGAAAAGGGAACACTCTTGCACTGCTGGTGGGAATGTAAATTGATACAGCCACTATGGAAAACAGTATGGAGGTTCCTTAAAAAACTACAAATAGAACTACCATATGACCCAGCAATCCCACTACTGGGCATATACCCTGAGAAAACCATAATTCACAGAGTCATGTACCAAAATGTTCATTGCAGCTCTGTTTACAATAGCCAGGACATGGAAGTAACCTAAGTGTCCATCAACAGATGAATAGATGAAGAAGATGTGGCACATATATACAATGGAATATTACTCAGCCATAAAAAGAAACGAAATTGAGTTATTTGTAGTGAGGTGGATGGACCTAGAGTCTGTCATACAGAGTGAAGTAAGTCAGAAAGAGAAAAACAAATATCATATGCTAACACCTTTATATGGAATCTAAGAAAAAAAAAAGTCATGAAGAACCTAGAGGTAAGACGAGAATAAAGACACAGACTTATTAGAGCATAGACTGGAGGACATGGGGAGGGGGAAGGTTAAGCTGTGACAAAGTGAGAGAGTGGCATGGACATATATACACTACCAAACGTAAAATAGATAGCTAGTGGGAAGTAGCCACATAGCACAGGGAGATCAGCTCGGTGCTTTGTGACCACCTAGAGGAGTGGGATAGGGAGGGTGGGAGATGCAAGAGGGAAGAGATATGGGAACATATGTATATGTATAACTGATTCACTTTGTTATAAAGCAGAAACTAACACACCATTGTAAAGCAATTATACTCCAATAAAGATGTTAAAAAATAATAAAATAAAATAAAATAAAAAGAATTACATATGGCCATTGTTGTCTCCTGCTATTTTCTTCTCATAAAACCTAACTCAAAGAAAAAATATGCAAAAAAAGAGGAACAGGCAAAGTAACCACATACATTACTGTAAGAAATTATTTTTGGGGAGGGAGGGAAAGCAAAACTTCCCTACAGAAAAATAACACATGGAAGAAAACTGAGACCTAGAAGCGGATAAAAATTTTAACCCAACATTCCAACATTAATACAAAAGCAGTAAGGATTTAATCATAACTTTTATGAAAATCAGTTAAGATCTCAGGGAAAAAATGGTCAGTAAAGAGGAGGATAAATAGGAAGAAAGGAAACCAAAGAGCACAATTCACAGAGGAGTGAAATAGAAATTATCAAAAGGAAGCCAAGTTAAAATAATTAGAGAATAGCTAGTGATAAAGAAGACAGGAACCAAATATACAATATATGCAAAGTTGAAATTGTGAAGGAGAAAATCAAAGTAACGGAACACGGATACACTGAAAAGTATCATGGTAGGGTTATTGGATTTATAATGAAAGAGTCTGTTTGGCTTCTAGGTGAAAAATGTCATGTCACTTATAAAGGAAAGGAAATCAGATAGGCAGATTAAAAATGAAGGTTCAGATAATCAGTTTGGCTATAATATTCATTGCTAGAAGACAATAGATCAACACTTACAAAAGACTGAAGAGAAAAATACGGTACTAGGATCTTATATCCAGCAAAGTTTTCTCCCAGCTATAAAGAATATAGACATAACAGTATTGACTGTAAAATAACAACATATATTTTTCATATGAACTCTTCTTGAAGAAAAGCTACAGTCAGCTAAGGAGTGTTTAGGAAAACCCTGGCAAAGGACTAGTAGTGAGAATTTAATATATTCAATTAAAAATCAAATTGATAAAAGCCAAGGCAGGAATAGGAATAAGAGGATAGGCTATAAATATTATATATCCTGATAATGTCAAAATGAGTAAGTGAAAAAATAAAAAGAGTAATTAATTTGGGTATTGAAATAATCCTCTTTATTGTGTTATGTGCAATAGCTTGTAGTCAAAGGACATCTTTTATGACAAATTCAGTGATAACAGTATACAGATTTCATATAAAGATAAAAACAATGAAAATAATACTATTGATTAAAAATGAGCTGTGGAGAAGAGGGAGGGAATGAGGAAGAGGATGCCAGATTCCTTTTTTTGCTAATAATGAGTAAGTAAAAAAGAGAGGTCTAAGTGTTTTATACAGAAGTCTTATTATGAAGATAAATACTTAAAGAACTTTCTGAAATATCCAAAGATCCACCATGAAAGCAAAGAAAAATACCACATAAAATTTAACATATATATATATATATATTTACTCACATACACACACACAAATATATACACAAACATAACACAAATATGTACAAAATCTAACATAGCATACATATCACATTAGAGTCAAGAAAAAGATAGAGAAGGAGGTCGAGGGGTAGGAGGAGGAGAAAGAGGAACGATTAGTTCCATAAATGTAATTTATTATACTTGGGCTTTGATGAATAGTAGGAAACAGTTCAACATTGCATTCACTTTTCAGGACTTTACAGGGCAGGTTTGCTGTGTTGTAAATACTGTTAAATGTATCCCCAGGCAAGTACAGTATTTGATACAGAATTATAGATATAATGCAAGTGAACAGTGAGGGATATGTATCGATGATGTGTTTGAGGAATTGAACATATTTAACCTTAATATATTCCCTCTAGAATTAAGTATTTAATAAGTACTTTATTATTATCATAAAGAAGGAGAGTTACCAGATTGAGAAGGGTGGGGAAGGCAATTAGTTCTCTAAGATTACTAAAAAGAGAGAGTGGTGGTTATGTTTAGAGGCCTATTTTATTTTAATTATTTTAACATACCTGACTACAGAGTCTATAATCTTGTTAATGGCTTAAAATGCACTAGAATATTAGTTGCTCTATAAAGGCAGGGTTTTTGTTTGCTTGTGTGTTTTGTTTTTATAGGGCTTTATTCCTAGCACCTAACACTGTACCTGATGTGTGGTAGGTGCTTATTAATAGTTGCTGAATGAAAGATTGTTTTGAAGAAGCACATGGACAACCCTGTACTAGTTCTTGTTCCCAAAGCAAAAGGGAAAAAAAAACCAGGTTAAAAACTGTTTGTTTGTAACTGATAATTTTTCCCATCAAATGAAAACATAGGCTGTTGTGAAATAAGCATGAACAAGCACTTCACAATGGATAAAATATACAGCCATAAATTTTTGGAAAAATTACGATAATTGTTTATACACATGTTAAAAATTAACACTAAATGAGTAATATTTGCCAAAAAGATTGGAGAAAATTGCTGGACCTTGGGTACAACAAATTGTTGCTTACCATAGCCAAAAACTGGGGGCAATATCTATATTTTCTCATATTCTAAGGTTTTTGATATGTGTTGCTAAGTTGCCTATTTATCTATTTATATGCCTACAGCAGTAAGTGAGAGGGCCTGCCTTAGCACATGCATTCCCTGGGCAACGGTCAATTGTGCATTAAAAAAAAATCATTTTCAGCAGATATAGTTAAGTAAATGGTATCTGGTAATTGATTGATTATAATTAATATTAGACTTCTTAAATGTAAGTATTAATTACTTGTATTTACTCCTTTGGAAGTTTCTAGGAATAATTTTTTTTTCTGTTTCTCTACTAATATTTTCTCCAACAGACATTTTATCTCTTTGTTTTTTAAGGATATCAACACTTTTCTGTCACCATTATTTGAAAAAGTATATTTTCTTACAGTTTTTGCCTTAGCCTTTTGCTTATAAACTTTATGATTTTTTTTTTTTGATGTACAGAGCTCTTGTTTCATTTTCTTAAACTAGTCTATTTCTTTATATGTGGGCTTTCTCACACACCCTTCAAAAAATGAAATGTATTTTCTAGTTATTAGAATACTTCATTAAAATTAAATCTTTAATTTTATCTTAATATATGCCATGAGATAAACATAGTTTGTATATGTTTTTAATAGTCAATTAATTCCTCCAGCATCATAATTGAAACAAATTGTTCCTTTATCCACAGATGTCAGAGGCTGAATATTTCCTTTAACTTGGATATCTTTTGGAGCTTTCTTTAGTGTTCCAAGATCCATTTTGTTGGGAGTATATAGTCCAATCAACTTCATTCTTATTTCATTTTTTTTCTGGTTTAAAAATTAAAAAATATTCAATTGTTATTTGTTAAATAAATGGTTATTACATTCAATGGTTCAAAATTAAAGTGATTTAAAAGGTGTACATTTAGAATGCTTACCTCCATCCTATCCTTTTTCACCTTGTGACAATCACACTTCTATTATTTCAATGTTTCTTCCTACAAAGAAACAAATAAAAATATACACTTATAGTTATCCCTTTCTTATAGAAAAGGGGGCATACTAGGAAGAATGTTTTTCAGGTAACTTATCAGTATAGTCTGCAATTTTTCTGGATCTGTGTGTTTAAGCCAGAGTTTATTTAACTTGTTCCTATTTATGGAAGCTTTAGTATCGATAGTTTCTTGTTTTCTGCTATTGATGATAAAACAGAGAAAAAACTTCACAAATGGACTTCTTTCTTGTGAAGATATTTCTTTAGTATATAATATGCAAAGTTGTACTGGTCTGTACATTTTTTTATTATTTAGTCAAATGTGCCTTATGTTTTGTAACCCACAGGTCTCCATGGTTTTACCTAAGAAAGTTTTGAAAGCTGATGTGGGTAGGGTAACCGTTCTCCACCAGGTAGCTATGTCATTTCCCTCAGAGTCCATTGGCTAGAATCAAGCACATGCCTGACAACCCAACATTAAAGAGGTAGGTTGAAAAATATATTAAAGTACTTGGATATGCAAAATTTGATGATGATTACTTTCTCTAGCTTAGTTAAACATACTAGCACAATATAACCCTTTTTTTATTTCTTTCAATGCATTCAACACTGCCAGCCAAAGAGTGGTAAATTAAATCTTCATCTTTTCATTGGACCCATGTAAAGTCCAGTATACTGGTCAGAGAACTAGGAAAAACAGGTGGCACACTCAAAAAGGAGTAATTGAAAAATATGTAATTAAAGAGAGTTATAGGGCTTCCCTGGTGGTGCAGTGGTTGGGAGTCCACCTGCCAATGCAGGGGACATGGGTTTGTGCCCAGTTCCAGGAAGATCCCACATGCCATGGAGTGGCTAGGCTCATGAGCCATGGCCGCTGAGCCTGCGTGTCTGGAACCTGTGCTCCGCACTGGGAGAGGCCACAACAGTGAGAGGCCCGCGTACCACACACACAAAAAAGTTATACAAGGTGGTATTTACAAAGGAGTTGGCAGGATTAAGGGAAGCCTAAGCAAATGGTGAAGCACCCTGAACTTGAAGCAGTAGGAAACAATTAACACCCCTGGATCTAAAGGGGTAAGGGAGGGAGTAGATATCAGAACACTTTTAACAGTACTATTGTATCATGCTTGACCGAAGCTGTGGACACTAGTAGAGAAACATACATGTTTAAAAAAATCCTCAATCTAGCAGAGAGGAACATAGAGGAATAAGAAACCTGATTATCTCTCTCTACTCACTTCCTCTAATTTCTGACCTGTGACTTCCACTGGCTGAACACAACTAGCAGACAGAAGGCAAGAAAACCAGACTGATCAAATCCATAGATGTCCTTTGAGTCCAGAGATCAATGGACTAAAATGACAAAGCATCCGCTCACCATCTTTTCATAAACATATACAGAAGATATACAGTGGTAGAACAAAGAAGGATAACCACATTCAGAAAGGCAAATATGAGCAAATACATAAGGTACTGTCCACAGAAATTCTGAAATTCCTGCTAGGAAGATGTAGTGACGTTTCTGTATCCTAGGGGAGCTCTATCAGCTCCCCAGAAAAAGTGGTGGAAATTATATAAAACAAACAAATACTCCAACAAACACTACAACAATTTTCTGTGCAGTGTAAGTTCCTGATATTAAGCTTTTTGATTGTACTGTAAGTGGCTGACAATAATCTTTTGATTGCCAAGCATCCATATTAAAATACATTCATCTTGAATAAGCATTTTGCCAGCTACACAACACAGCTACTGGCAAAACAACCAGATAGGGAATTAGGCCACCCAAACCCATGAAGGTCCCTCTTTCAGAAAGCCCTTGTTAACCGAGATAACCAACGCCTTGAGTGACCCTGCTTCTCCCTTTCTGTGCTGTAATTCCTGCTCTTAGGTTTTAAATTAGCCAATAAAAAGTGAACCCACAAAACCCTTGACATTCCACCCTTGGCCCCTGATAAAGGCAGAACCCCACGTTTGGGCTCTCTCCCTCTCTCTTTCCTCTCTCTCTGACTCTCTTTCCTCTTTCTCCCCACAACCTGGCTGTGTGACCCTTGGGCAGGACATGTTCCTCCAGCACCTGTGAGTAATAAATCTTGTTCCTCAAAGTTCCCTGAGGGTTTCTGGATAGAATGAGCCCTGTGATCATAGTAAGAACCACATGGGCTACTCTACCCACAACATTGGTCCCAATGGGAGCTTGCTACAGGTAGTATGGGACCAGGCAAGTGCTGCAGGCATTTCTCGCCCATAGCATTACTATCAACAGGCTGGGACCAACACAACACTCTGGAAACAGTCCTAAGGGCCTATGAAAAAACATCTATGTAAGTTCAGTATAAAAGCAAGAGTCTGGTGGTTTAAGCAATATGGCTACAAGTTATCTAGCGTAACAAGTTACTGTATGAGGTAGCTCTACCCAGGATTTCCCTTGATTAATCTCTTTTCATAGGTTCCTGGCTCCACCCTGTGGAAGGTTCTTCCTGTTCCATTACCCTTCCTGGCCACATCTGATGAGGACATTGGGGAATATGCCCTCCTTGGTGGCTGCAGAGATTTCTCTGCCTGTTTCTGGCCTTTGAAATATTAAGAATTAAATGTTGTTTTTACATCTGAAACAGTCACATGCTTCTTAGATTAAAGCTTTCATTAGCAATATGAATTTCTCAGAAATTTGTTTCACCTTTATTGAATTTATTACTTTTTTATGTTTATTGGGGTTTTTTTTTACTGTGTAAGAATGCTTCACATGAGGTCAGCCCTCTTAACAAATATTTAAGAACACAGTGCAGTACTGCTAGCTATAGGTACATTGTTGTGCACCAGATCTCTAGAACTTATTTGTCTTACATAACTGAAATTTATACCCTTTAAACAACAACTACCCATTTTACCCTGCCCCCTGTCTGGCAACCATTACTTTACTCTCTGCCCCCAGTTGCTGGCAACCATCACTTTACTCTCTGTTTCTATGAGTTTAACTATATTAGATATCTAAGTGGAATCACGCAGTATTTGTCCTCCTGTGACTGGCTTATTTCACTTAGCATAATGTCAGCCATGTTGTCAAATGTGGCAAGCTTTCCTTTTTAAAGTCTGAATAATATTACAGTATATGTATACACCAAAATTTTCTTTATCCATTCATCTATCAGTGGACAATTAGGTTATTTTCCTATCTGTCTTATTATGAATAATGTTCCAAAGAACATGGGAATACAAGTATCTCTTCAAGATCCTATTTTCAATTCTTTGGGATGTAGATCCAGAAGTGGGATTGCTGGATCATATGATAGTTCTATTTTTAATTTTTGAGGAACCTCCATATTGTTCTTCATATCAGGTGCACCAATTGACATTCCTACCAACAGTGTACAAAGGTTCCAGTGTCTCCACACTGGAGACACTGAAGGGTGTAAGGTTTGCATCTAGGTTTATGTTTTTGCAAGTGGATATCCAGTTTTCTGCCTCATTTGTTGTAGAGATTATCTTCGTTCCTTTGTCAAAGATCAGTTGATTCTATATATGAGTGTCTATTTCTAGGATCTCTATCCAGTTCCATTGATTAATTTGTCTGTTCTTTTGCCAATACTACACTGTCTTGATTACTATAGCTTTGTAGTAAGTCTTGAAGTCAGTTAGCATCAGTCCTCCAAATTTATTCTCCTTCAATATTATGTTGGATATTCTGGGTCTTTTGCCTCTCCATGTAAAACCTTAGAATCAGCTTTTCAATATTCATAAAATAACCAGCTGGCATTTTGATTGTTATTGCATTGAATATAGGTATGTAGTTGGGAAGAATTGATATCTTGACAATATTGAGTCTTCCTATTCATGAACATAGAATATCTCTCCATTTAGTTAGTTCTTTTTTATTGTTGTTCATCAGTTTTGTAGATTTCCTCATATAGATATTGTACATATTTGTTAGATTTATACTTATTTCATTTTTTGAATGTTGCTATAAATGATATTATGTTTTTAATTTCAAATTCCACTTGTTCATTGCTGATATATAGGAGAGGAATTGACTTTTGTATATTAACTTTGTATCCTGTAGCCTTACTATAATCACTTATTAGTTCCAGTATCTTTTTGTTGATTCATATTTTCTATTCTCTGTCATCTTCAGAGAAGACAGTTTTATATCTTCCTTCCTAATAAATGTATCTTTATTTCCTTTTCTTGCCATATTGCATTAGCAAAGACTTCCTGTATAATGTTGAAAAGGAGTGGTAAGAGAGGACTTGCTTGACTTGTACCTGATCTTACAGGGAAAGCTTCAAGTTTCTCACCACTAAGTATGATGTTAAATGTAGGTTTTTATAGATAGTCTTTTTCAAGTTGAGAAAAGTATTCTCTATTCCTAGTTTACTGAGAGTTTTTATCAGAAATGGGCGTTAGGTTTTGTCAAATGCTTTTTCAACATCTATTGTTATGATCATGTGATTTTATTTTTTTTGTCTGTTGATGTGTTGGATTACATTAATTGATTTTCAAATGTTGAATTATCCTTGCATACTTGACATAAATCCCAATTGGTCATTGTGTATTTTTTTTTCTACATTGTTGAATTCAGTTTGCTAATATTTTGTTAAGGATTTTTTTTTTTTTTTTTTTTTTTGCGGTATGCGGGCCTCTCACTGTTGTGGCCTCTCCCGTTGTGGAGCACAGGCTCCGGACGCACAGGCCTAGCGGCCATGGCTCATGGGCTTAGTTGCTCCGCGGCATGTGGGATCTTCCCGGACCAGGGCACGAACCCGTGTCTCCTGCATCGGCAGGCGGATTCTCAACCACTGTGCCACCAGGGAAGCCCATTTGTTAAGGATTTTTATATCTATGTTTGTGAGAGACATTGGCCTATAGTTTTCTTTTCTTGTAATGTCTTTGTTTTTGATATCAGGGTAATGTTGACCTCATAGAATGAGTTAGGAAGTATTCCCTCAGCTTCTATCCTCTAAAAGAGATTGTAGAGAATTGTTAAAATTACTTCATTAAATTTTGGAGAGAATTCACCAGTGAACCCATTTGGGTCCGATGCTTTGCTTTGGAAGGTTTTAAGTTATTGATTCAATTTCTTTAATATACATGGACTTATTCTTTGTTTCTATTTCTTCTTGTGTGAGTTTTGGCAGGCTGTGTCTTTCAAGAATTTGGTTCTTTTTTTGTCAAATGTGTATAAAAGGATATAGAATTTTCTATAATATTATTTTATTCTTTAAATTTCCATAGGATTTATAATGATGCACCCTTCTTTCATTTCTGATAGTAGTAATTTGTGTTCTCTTTCTTTTTTCTTAGCCTAGCTATAGAATTATTGCTTTTATTATCTTTTCAAAGAACCAGCTTTTGGTTTTGTTGATTTTCTCTGTTGATTTCCTGTTTTTGATTTCATTAATTTCTGCTCTAATTCTTATTTATTTTCTTCTGCTTACTTTGGATTTAATTTGTTCTTTTTTTTTCTAGTTTCCTAAGGTGGAAACTTAGATTATTAATTTTAGATCTTTCTTCTTTTCTAGTATATGTATTCATGCATGCATGTATTCATATGCAATGCTGTAAACTTCCCTGTAAACACTGTTTTCTCTTCATCCCACATAGTTTGATAAGTTGTGTTTTCATTGTCACTTAGTTAAAATTATTCTTAATATCCACTGAAATTTTTTTGACATGTGTTATTTAGAAGTACATTGCTTAATCTCTTTGTATTTTGGTATTTTTCAGTCATATTTCTGTTGTGATTTCCTGTTTTATTCCATTGAGGTCTGAAAGCAGAAATTATGATTCCTTTCCATTTAAATTTGTTACGGTGTGTTTTATGGCCCAGAATGTTGTCTATTTTGGTGAACAGCTTGAGAAAAATGTGTATTCTGCTGTGGTTGGATTAAATAGTCTATAGAGGTTGTCAGTTATATCTAGTTGTTTGATGGTGCTGTTGAGTTCAAATATGTATTTACTGATATTCTGCCAGCTGGAACTGTCCATTTCTGAGAAGGAGGCATTAAAGTCGCCAGCTATGATAAGCTGGAGACTTTCTTCTTGCAATTCTATCAGTTTTTGCCTCATGCAGCTTGGTGCTCTGGTGTTAGGTGTATATGCATTAAGAATTGTTATGTCTTCTTAAAGAACTGACACATTTATTATTATGTAATTCCCATCTTTACACCTGATAACTTCCCTTACTTTTCAGTCTTTTCTATCTGAAATTCATATAACTACTCCTGTTTCCTTTTTGTTTGTTTGTTTTTAGTTGTATTTTGTTTGTTTGTTTTTGTGGTATGCAGGCCTCTCACTGTTGTGGCCTCTCCCATTGTGGAGCACAGGCTCCAGACGCACAGGCTCAGCAGCCATGGCTCACGGGCCCAGTCGCTCTGCGGCATGTGGTATCTTCCCAGACCGGGGCACGAACCCGTGTCCCCTGCATCGACAGATGACTTTCAACCACTGCGCCACCAGGGAAGGCCCTCCTCTTTCCTTTTGATTAGCACTAGCATGGTATATTTTTTTCCATTTATTTACTTTTAATCTTTATGTGCCTTTTTATTTAAATTGAGTTTCTTGTAGACAACATAAAGTTGAGTTGTGTCTTTTGACCACTTTGACAATCTCTGTCTTTTAATTGGTACATTTTAGACTATTATTATTAAAAGTGATTGTCAACATAGTTAGATTATTATCTACCATATTTCTGTTTTCTATTTGTTGCCCTTGTTCCTTTGTTTCTATTTTTGTCATACGTACATTTTGTTCTGTCTTTTGTTTAAACCAAGCTTTTTTTATGATGTAATTTTCTCTCCTTTCTTAACCTATCAGTTATACTTTTTTAGTGGTTGCCTTAGAGATTGCAATATATATTTACAACTAATCCAAGTCCACTTTCAAATAACATATAGCACTTCACATATAGTGTGAGTACCTTATAATGAGAAAACAGTTCTAATTTCCTTTCTCCCATTGCTTATGTCATTGCTGTCATTCATTTCACTTATGTATAAGCATAACAAATATACATATAAAATATAAGCATACATAATCAAATATGTTGTTTCTATTATTTTTTTGAATAAACTGTTATCTCTTAGATCAATTAAGAATAAACAAATTAGAGGATTAAGATGGTGGAGTAGAAGGATGCTGAACTCACCTTCCCCCATGAACACATGTACAACTACATGTGAAGAAACTCTTACTGAAAACAACCTGAAGCCTAGCAGAAAGGTTTTTCTGCAATGAAGACTGTAAAGAAAGTTTCACATGGAGTCTGGTAGGAAAAGAAGAGAGGCAATCTGGTCAGGAGCCCCCCTGGTGGGGAACCCAGAAGAGGAGGAAGATATCATAGACTCAGGTATCTGTCCCAAGAAGTGAGGGGTTCAAACCATATTAGGCACTCTAGTCTTGGCGTCTGACTCTGGGAGTCTTCTTAGCTGGTTCAAAAACTGGTGAGGCTTATCAAAGAACTGTAAGCAACCAAGACTCTGGTCTTGAACAGTGGGCACACACCCTTGCTTATTCACAGTCATAGTGCAGAAGCAACAGATTGAAAACTGCTTGGGGCTCTGGCTGGCTTGCTGGGACTGTCCCAGCACGCATCACAGGCTGTACCGGAAGCCTGCTCCAGCACCTCTTGCCCTGGCCCTGCTCTCCACTAGACTGGAGGCTGCCATCGCTAATAAGAATGCACATAATTAGAGAATGGAACCAGCTTGAACACAAACCTGCCTCTGACAATGGTGGAAGTAGCCATTGCCAGAGTGCACATTTCTGCCCACATTTGGAGGAACAAAACTAGTTCTAGGTCAGAGACTGACATTATCAGCAAGAGTGAAACCAGCTCAGTAGTGTGGCATCAACCCCTCTGGCCCCAACCTAGCCTCTAACCAAGTCTCGCACAATGCGAAAAAGTGAAAATGGCATTAAAGTGCAGTCTCACTCCCTCAGGGCCCTGCCACTATCCCAACCAAGGCAGGGTCTACCATCAAACAAAGGAGAAACCCAAATCCCTCAGGGATTCTTTTCCAGATACTTGGGCCCTGATCTCAGCCCTGAGAATGTGGCAGCTACCATTTAGCATAGCAGAAGCCTTGTCTTACACCTAGCTCTAGCTCCTCCATCTCCAGCCCTAACTCCCAACAAGATGGTGGATGACAGCACACCCTAGGGGAAGACATGACCCATGCTCATTTCAAATCCAGCTCTTCCTCCAAAGCTAGTGGGTATATACTGGGTATACACAGACTACATAGGAAATCTCCCACACAAGAACACCCCTTCAAGACTGGGATAGGTAACTGGTTTACCTTTTTTTTTTTTTTTTTTTTTTTTTTGCAGTATGCGGGCCTCTCACTGTTGTGGCCTCTCCCATTGTGAAGCACAGGCTCCAGATGCGCAGGCTCAGTGGCCATGGCTCATGGGCCTAGCTGCTCCATGGCATGTGGGATCTTCCCAGACCGGGGCATGAACCCGTGTCCCCTGCATCGGTAGGCAGACTCCCAACCACTGCACCACCAGGGAAGCCCTGGTTTACCTAATTTAATAGGGACAGAGAAAGTTAAAAAAAATAATACAGAAGAATATGTTTCAAATGAAAAAATAAGAAAAAAAAAAAAACCCAGAGAAAAACCCTAATGAAAGAGATAAATAATTTACCAGACAAAGATTTCAAAGCAATAGTAATAAGAATGCTAAACAAACTTGGGAAAAGAATAGATGAACACAGTGAAAATTTTAACAAAGAAATACAATTTTAAAAAGTCAGTGTGACTTGAAGAATACAATAACTGAAATGAAAAATACATAAGATGGAATTAACAGCAGATTAGGTAACACAGGAGAACAACATAAACCACCTGGAAGATAGAATAATGGAAGCTTCCCAGTCAGAACAGCAAAAAGAAAAACAAAGTTTAAGAAATGAAAATAGTTTAAAAGACCATTGGGACAACATCAAGCATCCTAACATTCACAATATAGGAGTCTAAGGAGAAGAGAGAGAAAGGGTAGAAAATGTATCTAATGGAATTTGACTGAAAACTACCCAAAACTGAAGAAGAAAACAGATTTCCAGGTACATGAAATAAAGAGAGTCCTAAACAAGATGAATCCAGAAATACCCACACTGAGACATATCATAATTAAAATGGCAAAAGTTAAAGAGAGAATTTTAAAGGTAGCAAGAGAAAAAAAAGAGTCACATATAAGGGAACCACATAAGGCTATCAGTTGATTTTTCTGCAGAAACTTTTCAGGCCATAAGAGAATGACATGATATATTTAAAGTGCTGAAAGGGAAAAAGCTAAAATCTAGTATACTATCCAGTAATGTTATCATTCAGAATTGAGGGAGAGATAAATAACTTCTCAGACAAGCAAAAACTAAATGAATCCATTAATACTAAACCACCTTACAATAACTGTTGAAGGGTTTTCTTTAAGTGAAAAGAAAAGGCTACCAAAATTATAATAATAAATTATAGGAAAGGTAAGATCCCACTAGTAAAGAAAATATATAGTAAAGACTATGGATCAGCCACTTAAATAAGCTAATGCAAAGATTAAAAACAAAAATTTTTAAATCAACTAAACTACAATAAACAGTTAAAGGGTAGACATAAAGATGTAAAATAAGACATCAAAAACAAAAAACATGGGGGAGAGGAGTAATATAATGTTTGAACTTAAATCACTATTATTTAAAACAAGTAGATATAGTTATAGGTTAATATATATGAGCTCCATGGTAACCATAAATCAAAACCCTACAATAGATACACAAACACTAGAGAGAAAGGAACACAAGCATAACAGTAAAAATATTCATCAAACCACAAGGGAAGAGATTCAAAGAAAAGAAGAACTACAGAAACAACCAGAAAACAAGTAATGAAATGGCAAAGTACCTACCTATCAATGATCACTTTAAATGTCATTGAACTAAGTGCTCCAATCAAAAGACATAGAATGGCTTTTGGATTAAAAACAAAAACAAGACCAATCTATATGCTGCCTGTGAGACACTCACTTCAGAGCTAAATATATACACACACTGAAAGTGAGGAGATGGAAAAATATATTTCCTGCAAATGGAAATGAAAAGAAAGCTGGGGTAGCAATACTCATATCAGACAAAATAGACTTTAAACGAAAGTCTACAAAAGACAAAGAAGGGTATTATATGATGATTTTTTTCTATAATGATCAATACAAGAAGATGATAGGGCTTCCCTGGTGGCGCAGTGGTTGAGAATCTGCCTGCTGATGCAGGGAACACAGGTTCGTGGCCCGGTCCGGGAGGATCCCACATGCAGCGGAGCGGCTGGGCCCGTGAGCCATGGCCACTGAGCCTGTGCATCCAGAGCCTGTGCTCCGCAACGGGAGAGGCCACGACAGTGAGAGGCCCTCGTACCACAAAAAAAAAAAAAAAAAAAACAAGAAGATGATAAAACATTCATAAACATATGTACCTAATATAGGAGCACCTAAATATATAAAGCAAATATTAAGAAACAGAAAAGGTGAAATTGACAGTAAGGCAATAATAGTCAAAGACTTTAACACCACTTACATACAGGGACAGATTATCCAGTTAGACAATCAGTAAGGAAACAGTGGCTTTGAATAATGCATTAGGCCAGTTAGGCTTAATAGATACCTACAGGACATTCCATCCAAAAGCAGCAGAAGACACATTTTTTTCAGGTGCACATGGAATGTTCTCCAGGATAGATTACATGCTAGCCCATAAAACAAGTCTCAACAAATTTAAAAGGATAGAAATTATATCAAGCATCTTTTCCAACCACAATGGAATAAAACTAGAAATCAATTACAGGAAGAAAAATGGGAAAAACACAAATATGTGAAGAATGAACATAACGTTGCTAAAAAAGGGGGTCAATGAAGAAATCAAAGAGGAAGTCAGAAGATACCTTGCAATGAATGAAAATAGAAACACAACTTTCCAAAATCGAGAGGACACAGCAAAATAAGTTCTAAGATGGGATTTTATAGTGTTACATGCCTACCTCAGGAAACCAGAAAAATCTGAAATAAACAACCTAACCTACCATCTAAAGGAATTAGAAAGAGGAATAGGAGGACCTTCAAGATGGCAGAGGAGTAAGACATGGAGATCACCTTCCTCCCCACAAATACGTAAAAAAATACATCTACATGTGGAACAAATCCTACAGAACACCTACTGAATGCTGGCAGAATACCTCAGACTTCCCAAAAGGCAAGAAACTCCCCCACGTATCTGTGTAGGGCAAAAGAAAAAAGAAAAAACAGAGACAAAAGATTAGGGACAGGACCTGCACCTCTGGTAGGGAGCTGTGAAGGAGGAAAAGTTTCCACAAACTAGGAGGATCCTTCACTGGTGGAAATGGCAGGTGGGTGGGAGGAAAGCTTTGGAGTCACAGAGGAGAGCACAGCAACAGGGGTGCAGAGGGTAAAGTGGAGAGATTCCCAACACAGAGGATTGGTGCCAACTAACACTCACCAGCCTAAGAGGATTGTCTGCTCACCTCCTAGGGCAGGTGGGGTCTGGGAGCTGAGGCTCGGGCTTTGGAGTTCAGATCCCAGTGAGAGGACTGGGGCTGGCTGTGTGAACACAGCCTGAAGGGGGCTAGTGTGCCACAGCTAACCAGGAGAGAGTCCAGGAAAAAGTCTGGAACTGCCTAAGAGGCAAGAGACCATCATTTCAGGATGCGTGAGGAGAGGAGATTCAGAACACCACCTAAACAAGCTTCAAAGATGGGCACAAGCCATGGCTATCAGTGAGGACACCAGAGACAGGCATGAAACTCTAAAGCAGCTGCTGAAGCCACCAAGAATCCTGTGTACAAGCACAGGTCACTACCCACACCTCCCCTCCCGGGAGCCTGTGTAGCCTGCCACTGCCAGGGTCCCATGATCCAGGGACAACCTCACTGGTAAACACATGGCATGCCTCAGGCTGTTGAAATGTCACATCAGGTTCTGCCACTGCAGGCTCACCCCACATTCCGTACCCCTCCCTCCCTCCTGGCCTGAGTGAGCCAGAGCTCCTTAATCAGCCGCTCCTTTAATCCCCTCCTGTCTCGGTGAAGAACAGACACCAGAGGGGGATGTACACTCAGAGGTGGGGTCAAAACAAAAGCTGAACCCCAGGAGCTGTGTGAACAAAGAAGAGAAAGGGAAATTTCTCCTTGTAGCCTCAGGAGCCGCGGATTAAATCTCCACAATCAAATTGATGTACCCTGCATCTGTGGCATACCTGAATAGACAGTGAATCATCCCAAAATTGAAGCAGTGGCTTTAGGAGCAACTGTAGACTTGGGGTGTGCTATATGTCACTGACTAGTTTCAGATTTTTATGTTTATCTTAGTATAGTTTTTAGCACTTGTTATCATTGGTGTAATTGTCTATTGGTTTGGTTGCTATCTTATTTTTAAAATTATTTTAAAAATTTTTATTTAAAAATTTTTATTTTAATAACTTTAATTATTTTATTTCTTCTTCTTCTTCCTTCCTTCCTTCCTTCCTTCCTTCCTTCCTTCCTTCCTTCCTTCCTTCCTTCCTTCCTTCCTTCCTTTCTTCCTCTCTCTCTCTTTCTCTCTTTCTTTCTCTCTTTCTTTCTTTCTTTCTTTTCTTCTTTCTTTCTTTCTTTCTTTCTTTCTTTTCCTCCTTTTCCTCTGAGCCATGTGGCTGACAGGGTCCGGGTGCTCCAGAAGGGTGTCACACCTGAGCCTCGGAGGTGGGAGAGCTGAGTTCAGGACAATGGAACACCAGAGACCTCCCAGTCACACGTAATATCAATCAGCAAGAGATCTCCAGAGATCTCTGTTTCAATGCTAAGACACAGCTCCACTCAATGACCAGAAAGCTCCAGTGCTGGACACCTCATGCCAAACAACTAGCAAGACAGGAACACAACCCCACCTATTACCAGAGAAGCTGCCTAAAATCATAAGTTCACACACACCCCAGCACACCACCAGATGCAGTCCTGCCCACCAGAAAGACAAGATCCAGCCTCATCCACCAGAACACAGACACCAGTCCCCTCGACCAGGAAGCTTACACAACCCACTGAACCAACCTTACCCATTGGGGAAAGACATCAAAAACAATAGGAACTATGAACTTGCAGCCTGCAAAATGGAGACCTCAAAAAGAGTAAATTAAGTAAAATGAGAAGACATAGAAATACACAGCAGATGAAGGAGCAAAGTAAAAATCCACCAGACCAAACAAATGAAGAGGAAATAGGCTGTCTATCTGAAAAAGAACTCAGAGTATCAATAGTAAAGATGATTCAAAATCTTGGAAATAGAATGGAGAAAATACAAGAAATGTTTAACAGGGGCCGGGAAGAACTAAAGAGCAAACAAACAATGATAAACAACACAATAAATGAAATTTAAAATTCTCCAGAAGGAATCACTAGCAGAATAACTGAGACAGAAGAATGAATATGTGACCTGGAAGATAAAATAGTGGAAATAACTACCACAGAGCAGAATAAAGAAAAAAGAATGAAAAGAATTGAGGACAGTCTCAGAGACCTCTGGGACAATATTAACACATCAACATTTGAAATATAGAGGTCCCAGGAGAAGAAGAGGAAAAGAAAGGGACTGAGAAAATATTTGAAGGGTTTATAGTTGAAAACTTCCTTAATATGGGAAAGGAAATAGTCAAGTCCAGGAAGCACAGAGAGTCCCATACAGGATAAATACAAGGAGAAACACACCAAGACACATATTAATCAAACTATCAAAAATTAAATACAAAGAAAAAATATTTAAGGTAGCAAAGGAAAAGTAACAAATAAAATACAAGAGAATCCCTATAAGGTTAACAGCTGATCTTTCAGCAGAAACTCTGCAAGCCAGAAGGGAGTGGCAGGACATATTTAAATTGATGAAAGGGAAAAACCAACAACCAAGATTACTCTACCCAGCAAGGATGTCATTCAGATTTGATGGAGATAATAAAACCTTTACAGACAAGAAAAAGCTAAGAGAATTAAGCACCACCAAACCAGCGTTACAACAAATGCTAAGGAACTTCTCTAGACAGGAAACACAAGAGAAGGAAAACACCTACAAAAACAAACCCAAAACAATTAAGAAAATGGTAACAGGAACATACATATTGATAATTACCTTAAATGTAAATGGATTAAATGCTCCCACCAAAAGACATAGACTGGGTGAAAGGATAAAAAAAAAAGACCCATATATATGCTGTCTACAAGTGACCCACTTCAAACCTAGGGAAACATACAGACTGAAAGTGAGAGGATGGAAAAAGATATTCCATGCAAATGGAAATCAAAAGAGCTGGAGTAGAAATTCTTATATCAGACAAAACAGACTTTAAAATAAATACTATTACAAAGACAAAGAAGGACACTACATAATGATCAAGGGATCCATCCAAGAAAAAGATATAACAGTTGTAAATATTTATGCACCAAACATAGGGGCACCACAATACATGAGGCAAATGCTAACAGCCATAAAAGGGGAAATCAACAGTAACATAATAATAGTAGGGGAATTTAGCACCCCACTATCAACAATGGACAGATCAATCAAAATGAAAATAAGGAAAAACAAGCTTTAAATGACACATTAAACAAGATGGATTTAATTGATATTGTTAGGACATTCCATCCAAAAACAACAGAATACACTTTCTTCTCTAGGGCTCATGGAACATTCTGCAGGATAGATCTTATCTTGGATCACAAATGAAGCCTTGGTAAATTTATGAAAATTGAAATTGTACCAAGTATCTTTTCTGACCACAATGCTATGAGACTTGAAATCAATTACAGGAAAAAAACTGTAAAAAATACAAACACATGGAGGCTAAACAATATGCTACTAAATAACCAAGAGATTACTGAAGAAATCAAAGAGGAATTCAAAAAAATACCTAGAAACAAATGACAATGAAAACATGACCCAAAACCTATGAGATGCAGCAAAAGCAGTTCTAAGAGGGAAGTTTATAGCAATACAATCCCATCTCAAGAAACAAGAAAAATCTCAAATAAACAAGCTAGTCTTAAAACCTAAAGCAATTAGAGAAAGAAGAACCAAAAAAAAAAACCCGAAGATAGCAGAAGTAAAGAAATCATAAAGATCAGATCAAAAATAAATGGAAAAGAAATGAAGGAAATGATACCAAAGATCAATAAAACTAAAAGCTTGTTCTTTGAGAAGATAAATTAATAAACCATTAGCTAGACTCATCAAGAAAAAGAGGGAGAAAACTCAATCAACAGAATTAGAAATGAAAAAGGAGAAGTAACAACTGACACTGCAGAAATACAAATGATGATGAGAAATTACTACAAGCAACAATATGCCAATAAAATTGACAACCGGGAAAAATGAACAAATTCTTAGAAAAGCACAACCTTCTGAAACTGAACCAGGAAGAAATAGAAAATATAAACAGTCCAATCACAAGCACTGAAATTGAGATGGTGGTTAAAAATCTTCCTACAAACAAAAGCCTAGGACCAGATGGCTTCACAAGCAAATTCAGTCAAACATTTAGAGAAGAGCTAACATCTTTCCTTCTCAAATTCGTCCAAAATATAGCAGAGGGAGGAACACACCCAAACTCATTCTACAAGGCCAACATCACCCTGATACCAAAACCAGACAAAGATGTCACAAAGAAAGAAAACTACAGGCCAATATCACTGATGAACACAGACACAGAAATCCTCAACAAAATGTTAGCAAACAGAATCCAACAGCACATTAAAAGGCTTATACCCCATGATTAAGTGGGGTTTATCCCAGGAATGCAAGGATTTTTGAATATATGCAAATCAATAAATGTGATACACCATATCAACAAATTGAAGGATAAAAACCATATGGTAACCTTAATAAATGCAGAGAAAGATTTTGACAAAATTCGACACCCATTTATGATAAAAACCCTCAAGAAAGTAGGTGTAGAGGGAACTTACCTCAACATAATAAAGGCAATATATGACAAACCCACAGCCAGCATTGTTCTCAATAGTGAAAAACTGAAAACATTTCCTCTAAGATCAGAAACAAGACGAGGTTGCCCACTCTCACCACTATTATTCAAAATAGTTTTGGAAGTTTTAACCACAGCAATCAGAGAAGAAAAAGAAATAAAAGGAATCCAAATCGGAAAAGAAGTAAAATTGTTATTGTTTGCCAAATGACATGATACTATACATAGAGGATCCTAAAGATGCTGCCAGAAAACTACTAGAGCTAATCAAAGAATTTAGTAAAGTAGCAGGATACAAAATTAATGCACAGAAATCTCCTGCATTCCTATACAGTAATGATGAAAAATGTGAATGAGAAATTAAGGAAACACTCACACTTACCATTGCAACAAAAAGAATGAAATACCTAGGAATAAACCTACCTAAGGAGACAAAAGACCTGTATGCAGAAAACTATAAGACACTGATGAAAGAAATTAAAGATGATACAAACAGTTGGAGAGATATACCATTTTATTGGATTGGAAGAATCAATATTGTGAAAATGACTATACTACCCAAAGCAATCTATAGATTCAGTGCAATCCCTATCAAACTACCAATAGCATTTTTCACAGAACTAGAACAAAAAGTTTCACAAGTTGTATGGAAACACAAAAGATCCCGAATAGCCAAAGCAATCTTGAGAACGAAAAATGGAGCTGGAGGAATCAGGCTACCTGACTTCTGACTATACTACAAAGGTACTATAATCAAGACAGTATGGTCCTGGCAAAAAAACAGAAATCTAGATCAATGGACCAGGATAGAAATCCCAGAGATAAACCCACACAGATATGGTAACCTTATCTTTGATAAAGGAAGCAAGAATATACAATGGAGAAAAGACAGCCTCTTCAATAAGTGGTGCTGAGAAAACTGGACAGCTACCTGTAAAAGAATGAAATTAGAACACTCCCTAACACCATACTCAAAAATAAACTCAAGGGGCTTCCCTGGTGGCGCAGTGGTTGGGAGTCCGCCTGCCGATGCAGGGGACGCGGGTTCGTGCCCCGGTCCGGGAGGATCCTGCGTGCCGCGGAGCGGCTGGGCCCGTGAGCCATGGCCGCTGAGCCTGCGCGTCCGGAGCCTGTGCTCCGCAACGGGAGAGGCCACGGCAGTGAGAGGCCCGCGTACCTCAAAAAAAAAAAAAAAAAAAAAAAAAAAAAAAAAAAAAAAACTCAAAATGGATTAAAGACCTAAATGTAAGGCTAGACACTATACAACTCGTACAGGAAAACATAGGCAGAACACTCTATGACATTAATCACAGCAAGATCCCTTTAGACCCACCTCCTAGAGAAGTGAAATAAAAACAAATATAAACGAAAGGGACCTAATGAAACTTAAAAGCTTTTGCACAGCAAAGGAAACCATAAACAAGACAAAAAGACAACCTCAGAATGGGAGAAAATATTTGCAAACAAGGCAACTGATAAAGAATTAATCTCCAAAATATACAAGCAGCTCATGTAGCTCAATATCAAAAAAAACCAAAAACCCCAATCCAAAAATGGGAAGAAGATGTGAGTATAAATTTCTCCAAAGAAGATATAAAGATTGTTAACAAACACATGAATGGATGTTCAACATCACTAATCATTAGAGAAATGTAAATCAAAGGTACAATGAGGTGTTACCTCACACCAGTCTGAATGGCCATCATCAAAAAAATCTACAAACAATAAATGCTGGAGACAGTGTGGAGAAAAGGGAACCCTCTTGCACTGCTGGTGGGAATGTAAATTGATACAGCCACTATGGAGAACAGTATGGAGATTATTTAAAGAACTAAAAATAGAACTATCATATGACCCAGCCATCCCACTACTGGGTATATACCCTGAGAAAACCATAATTCAAAGAGGCATGTACCATAATGTTCATTGCAGCACTATTTACAATAGCCAGGACATGGAAGCAACCTAAGTGTCCGTCAACAGATGAATGGTTAAAGAAGATGTGGCACATGTATAAAGTGGAATAGTAGTCGGCCATAAACGGAAACGAAATTGGTTATTTGTAGTGAGGTGGATGGACCTAGCATCTGTCACAGGGTGAAGTAAGTCAAAAAGAGAAAAACAAATACAGTATGCTAACACATATTTATAGAATCTAAAAACAAAAAAAAAAAACATTGTTCTGAAGAACCTAGGGGCAGGACAGGAATAAAGACCCAAAAATAGAGAATGGACTTGAGGACACGGGGAGGGGCATGGGTAGGCTTGGACAAAGCAAGAGACTGGCATTGACATATATACATTACCAAAATAAAATAGATAGCTAGTGGGAAGCAGCCGCATAGCACAGGGAGATCAGCTCACTGCCTTGTTACCACCTAGAGAGATGCAATATGGATTGTGGGAGGGAGACACAAGAGGAAGTGGAAATTGGTGTATATGTATACTTATAGCTGATTCACTTTGTTATACAGCAGAAACTAACACATTTTAAAGCAATTATACTTCAATAAAGATGTTTAAAAAAAGAAAAGAAAAAGGGATAAAGAAACCCCAAAGTCAGAAGAATGAAGGAAATAATAAAGATCATAGAGGAAATTAATAAAATAGAGACCAAAAAAAAAAAAAAAAGAAAATATCAATGTAAACAACAGGGTTTTTTTGAAAAGATAAACAACATTGATAAAACTTTAGCCAGGTTGACCAAGAAGAAATTAGGAGGACCCAAGTAACCAAAATATGAAAGAGGAGAAATTTCAACCAATATCACAGAGATACAAACAATCATAAGAGAACACTACAAACAGTTATAGGCCAACAAATTGGACAACCTACAAGAAATGAACAAATTTCTAGAAATATACAATTTTCTGAAACTGAATCAGGAAGAAATAGATTATCTAAACAGACTGCTGACTAGTATTAAAATTGAATAAGTAATCAAAAAACTCCCCAAAACCAAAATTCCAGCACTAGACTGCCTCTCAGCAGAAATCTATGAAACATAGAAAGAGGTAATATGATCCTTTTCAACCTATTACAAAAAATTAAAGAGTAGTAGATACTCCAAAATTTATTCTATGAGGCCACCATTACCTAATACCAAAACCATACAAAGACACTACAAGTAAAAGAAAATTATAGGGAATGTGATATACCACATTAAGTAAATGAAGTATAAAAATCACATGAACATCTCAATTTATGCAGAAGGAAGCATCTGACTGTTGACATTCAAAATGCATTCTTGATTTAAAAAAAAAACTCTCATCAAAGTTGGTAATAGAGGGAACGTATCTCAACATAATAATGTCCACTTATGACAAACCCACAGCTAACAACATACTGAATAATGAAAGTCTGAAAGCTTCTCTTAAAAGATCAGGAAGAAGACAAGGATGCCCAGTCTTATCACCTGTATTTAACATAAGTTTGGCAGTCCTAGCCACAACAATCAGGCAAGAAAAAGAGATAAAAAACCTCCAAATTGAAAAGGAAGAAGTAAAATTGTCAGTGTTTGCAAATGACATGATATATATTTCAATACATAGAAAACCCTAAAGTCTCCACCAGAAAAACTATTAGAACTAATTGAGTACAATAAAGTTGTAGAATAAGAGATTAATATACAGAAATGTGTTGCTTTTCCCCACATTGAATCACTGTGTTGTACACCCAAAACTAATATAATATTGTAAATCAATTATACTTCAAAGAAAAAAGAATAAGAAAAATGAAATGTTTTCTTTTATCTTCACGTATTACTTTTCCAGTCCTCTTCCTTTCTCTGTATAGATCTGACTTTCTAACCTATATATTTTTTAATATATTTTTTCTCTTTACATAATTTCTTTTAAACATTTCTTACAAAGCAAGTCTATTTGCGATAAATTCCCTTAATTTTTGTTTGTCTAAGAAAATCTTTTTTTCTCCATTTTTGAAGAATAATTTCACAGGATGCAGAATTCTAATTTGGTGTTTTTTGTTTTTTGATTTTTTTCTCAATACTTTAAATATTTTTCTCCATTCTCTTTTTGCTTACATTGTTTCTCAGTAGTCAAATGTAGTTCCTATCTCTGTTCTATTATGGATAATGTGTGTTTTCCCTCTGGCTTCTTTCAGAATTTTTTGTTTATTTTTATTTTCTATAATTTGAATGCCCAAGTGTAGGTTTTTTGTTTTTTTGAGGGGGTTTTGTTTGTTTGTTTGTTTGCATTTATCTGGCTTGGTGTTCTTTGAGTTTCCTGTATCTGTGGTTTGGTGTCTGACATTAATTTGGGGAAATTCTCATCATAATTGTTTCAAATATGTTTTTTTCCTTTCTCTATTTCCTATCCTTCTGGAATTCCCATTATGCTTATGTAATATCTTTTGTAGTTGTCCCACAGTCCTTGAATAATCTGGGTTTTTATTTTTTTCCAATCTTTGTTCTCTTTGCTTTCCAGTTTTGCTGGTTTTTATTGAGAGATCCTCAAGCCCAGAAATTCTTTCCTCAACTAATAAGCCCATCAAAGGCATTCTTCATTTCTGTTACAGTGGTGTTTTTATTTCTAGCATTTCTTATTTTTCCCTAACATTTTCATTCTCTGCTTACACAGCACATCCGTTATCGCATGGTGTCTACTTTATCCATCACAACACTTAGCATATTAATCATATTTGTTTTAAATTTATGGTCTTATAATGTCAACATCCCTGCCTTCGGTTCTGATGTTTGCTCTGTCTCTTCAAATTACATTTGTTGTCTTTTGGTATGTCTTGTAATTTTTTCTTGATAGCCAGTACTATATGTTGGTTTAAAAAAAGACTGCTGGAAATAGGTCTTTAGTAATGTAGTAGTGAGTTGTAGAGGGGGAGGAGAAGTACTCCATTGTTCTACGTTTAGGTCTAAGTATTTTAGTGAGCCTATGCCTCTGCACTATGAACGTCACGAGACTTTCTCTGAGGAACAGGATGGCTACTGTGAGCTGAAATCGAGTATTTTCTTTCCTCAGTTGAGTTTGGCTCTGATAATACCCCAGCAGATTAAGCTTTGGTTAACTAGTTTCTCCTGAGGTCAAGCCTCAGAAGAACAGGCAGCTATGACATGCCTCAAAATGATTTCTTTTTCCCTCTCCCTGCTGGAAGCCCCAGGAGACTTTTTTTTCCTGATACTTACTGTGGGAATCTGATGGAGCTCCTGGAGGTAAATTAACAATATCGAGGGGACCACCATATGACTCTCAGAATTGTCTACATTGAGCCTCCAGCAATTCAACAATTACAGTTCAAGTTTTCCTACTCCAGCACTGGTTTCCACAGGGGTTTCCACTTGTGAGTGTCTGTTCCAGGTAAGTCATGTGTCCCTACATTCATTTGCCTGTCTCTCTAGTCTTGGGGGTCGTGGTTTGCACTGTGTCCTCCTCTCTCTATGGATTTGAGAAGAGTTGTTGATTTTTCAGTCTGTTTGGTTTTTTACTTGTTGTTAGGGCAGAGTATTGACTTCCAAACTCCTTACATGTAGAACTGGAAACCACAAATCCAGGACTTCATTTTGAAGTGATGAAAATATTATAAAATTTTTGTGATGGTTGCACATGTCTGTGAATAGAATAAAGCAATTGAATTGTATAATTTAAATGGGTGATTTGTATAGCATGTGAGGTATATGTCAATAAAGTTGTTTAAAACTGTATGGATTCTAACCAATAAAATTGTTTTTTCATGCCTGTGTCTTGAACCAGTCTGTCTAGAGTATGTGCAATCAATGTGATTTATGGTGAACACTCACCTTTCTTCTGACTATCTGAAGCTTCAGTAATTGGGCAGGCAGGCACTATATACCTACATGATGGACCCCCAATAAAAGCCCTGGAATCTTAGGCTCAGGTGACTTCTTTGGTAAATAATACTTCATACATATTTCCTCATTCTGTTGCTGGAGATGTCAACTATGTCTTGTGATACTCCACTGGGAGAGAACTTTTAGAAGCTTACATCTAGTTTCCTCCAGACTTTGCCCCATGTGTAATTTTTCCTTTGATGATTTTGCTTTTTATCCATTTGCTGTAATAAACCATAATTATGAGTCCAATGACCTCTGAGCCCTGTGTCTTCCAGCAAATCACCAAATCTGGTGATAGTCTTGGGAACCCTTGACACAGTTGCTCAGGTAAAATCTTATATAGAGATCAGCAGTCCTCTTCCTTCTTATCTGGAACATGTGAGCCCCCAAATTGTAAAAGTATGGAAAGGGAGTGTGTAGAAAATTCATACATATCTTTAACTCCTCATTGAAAGTGATAAAGGGGTTGAAAAAGTTGTATGATCCCTAACTGCTGGATGGGGTGTCTTGGCAATGTAGGGTAGAACATGGACTTTTTGGTGTCTGATGCTGTCAAAAAGAGTAAGTTCTTTTGTTTTAAAACAACATTGAAGTACATGTTCTGAAATATATGACATGTAAAACACAAATACATGTAAAAACTCTTAGAGAAAAAACCAAACTGCTTGTAATAATCAGAAAAGTAAAGCAAGCTTGGAGTAGAACTTTATCATGAGAAGTTAAATAGACCACATCCAGTTTGCAACTTTTAGCACAATCTGATGTCAGTGCAAGGGTTTATGCCAAGTATCTTTTATTTTTTAAATTGTTTATTTTTTTTTATTTTTGCAGTATGCAGGCCTCTCACTGTTGTGGCCTCTCCTGTTGCGGAGCACAGGCTCCGGACGCACAAGCTCAGCAGCCATGGCTCACGGGCCCAGCCACTCTGCAGCATGTGGGATCTTCCCAGACTGGGGCACGAACCCATGTCCCCTGCATCGGCAGGCGGACTCCCAACCACTGTGCCACCAGGGAAGCCCCCAAATATCTTTTATATAAACTTTCTTAGAAATCCAAATGCTGGATATGGTTGAAAGCTTAATTAGGAAGAGAGACTGAAAAAAGATTAAAAGACATGTTTGAGTTTTGTAAATTCACTGAAACAATGGAAATATTTTAAAATATAGATTCATCAAGTGTTTTAATAACTAGAACTAAAATTACTGTGTGGAAAACATGTTATTTCTAGTATGCATTTACAAGTAGGAATTTCAAAAGTTCTATAGTCTTCCAAAATCAACATGACATTTTTTAAAAAAGAAAAATAAACACATATAAAATTTTTTGCTTTCCTTACTGATAATACATATTTAATTCTGGATTTTGAGGTATTTCAATTTTCCAACCCTCATTCACTGATTTAATCACAATTAATCCAGTTAACAGAAACACAATACATTTCAGCAGAGGCTATTTTTACTTAGTTTTTTCTTCTGTAGCCCAAAATTTCCTAAGAACATTGCCTCTGAAGAAAGCTCTAAATAAACAATGTTTGAGATAGAATATATATACGTATATACATACACACACACACACACACAAACACACACACATATATATATATATATATATATATATATATATATATAGAGAGAGAGAGAGAGAGAGAGAGAGAAAGAGAGAGAGAGAGAGATTGATCCTCAAGTTTCTATGAAGAGACCTAACAAGAAATTAGGCATGTGGTGTTAACAAAGATACTTTCTCATAGAAGCATACTAAAGTGGAGCAATTTTTGAAAGAGAAATAAAAAATAATTAAAGAAAGAGCATAGTCAGAAATTAATGATGAAACAAGGGAAAGATGTACTATACAATATCATGGGAGGAAGGAGAGAGAAAGGACTTCAAAACTTTAAAAAAATGCACGCAGTAAGGGGAGTACAGGTAATATAGCAATAGGAAGTTAATAAATAAATGTAGATATGTATATATATATACATATGTCCAAATATAAAATTACATATTATAGATTACATATTACATATATATACACATATATATTAAAATTATGCTTAACTCCTAAGCAAAAAGAAGAATTTGAGAAAAAAGCATGCATCCGTTTTACAAACAGAGTTGGTTCTTATCACAGCTAAAGGAAGCAGAAAGAAAATTAATGATTTAAGCTTAAGTAACTTTAATAAAATGCTGAGTAAGAATGTAGGAAATGGTTGAAAATTGTTACAAATGTCTTAACTGCTATTTTAAAGAAATGAAGATACAACTATACAGTTCTTTAATTTCAAAGAGAATAATCGGGAAAATAAAAGTGGAAGAAATTTCTGATAAAACAAATTGCAAATCAGCAAAGCTCCCTAAAAAGCCATTTGCTGTGAAATTTTACAACTTTGAAATGAGCATAATGATCATTAAAGATTAACAATTTAAAGAAACCCAATTTTTTCCTAATCCAGAGCTTATAACAGAAAGTAAAAGCTTAATGGAAGCTATGTAAAAATAAATGTCAACTCAAATTTAGGAACTTTAAGAATAAAACATTAAGATAAACTCAAATATAAGATTCACCAAAGCAGTTCATATTATATTTAAAAATTATTATCATTTTAATGAATTGGCTTTTCCATTCAGGGTATGGTGTGTGTGTAGGGTGGGAGGGGAGAAGGTGTTTGAGCATATGTGCACTGCAAGTTCTGATATATTCTTTCAAGTAAGCATAATTATAATTAAGGTTAATTTTATTTGTACGTAAACAGCATATATTTTAAGTCACAAAATACAAGTGAGAGTATTCCTGCTCATTGCAGTGAACCTCGAATAAAACAAAACAGAAACCCTTCTATCATAATTTCTGACAAATGTGTCATCTATCTATCTATCTGTCTATTCTATTCTATATAAATACCTTTGTCTACTATCAGATATATATTTTTCTATGTCCTGCAGTCAGTGGAGATTGGCAGTAGGTATTCAGTGTTAAGCTATCCATTCAGTAACAAAAGCGAAAATCAGTTAACATATATTTTTAAAGTTTTGTTTAGTGTTTTGTAAATTTAAGTTGTTAAAGATAAATCATGTATAATAAAATTTTCCTTAATATGGGATTGGAATTTTCCCTTTCAGAGAAGTTTATATGATGAAATCATGAAAGCAGAACTGGACTTTCATTCATGGAAATTGTCATTAAAGATGCTTTGGTGAGTACAGTAAAAGATGCATTTTAACTAACATACCAAAGTTGTAGTTAAGTAGAAATTTAGAAAACTCAGAATCCGAATGATAGAATGTTTGGTTTGCCATTTTTTAAAAAAACATATCAGGTACTAATCTAATTTGCAAAACACCTGGTAATACCACACAAATTTTAAAAGCTGTTGCAATGTTTCCATCTGATATAATTGCTATAATGGCTGCTATAAAATTCTCTTTTATAAATGGTTTGAAAGAATATTCTTTATATATATATATATTTTATTAGATCATCCTGGAAAAAATTTAATGCTATAGAATGAAATTTAATAGAAATATTTTGTTGCAGTCATAACATCCCTGCTTCTGGTAAGTAAATGAATCGCCCAACAAAATAACATAAGAACCTCTTTCGTTTTCTGCTAGAAATTCCTCCACCTCAAATCCCCTCCATATTGAAAACATTGTTGACTGTACTTTTCCAATGTGGTGACTAATTCAGGAGATAGTGACAGGTAAAGAAGATGATGGAAATACTGGAAGAGTGCCTTTCATACTTGCTTTTCTTTGAAACCAGCATCCAAATACTCAGTAACTCTCTAGTAACTCCACAATCCACCAGCACTCCACAATCCACCATATTTATTCCCCTCCACAAACACCCTTGTATCCTCTCTGCCTGATTTATTCCCTAACCTATCAACTCATCATTCCCTCATTACCCTAGAATCACCACATAGGTCTCAACTCCTTTCCCCAGAGCCACTGTTTCCCCCTCCTACCTTACATACTATTTATAAGAGAACCAACCTCAGGCATAGGTTTTATAAACAGTTGCTCAAAGCTTGGGGGAACCCCACCAGAATGTTAGAGCCGCAATAAGGAAAAATGGATTTTGTAGTATCCAAATAATTTTAGAATGCATTAGTTTTTTGTTTTTTGTTTTTTTTGCGGTACGCGGGCCTCTCACTGTTGTGGCCCCTCCCATTGCAGAGCACAGGCTCTGGACATGCAGGCTCAGCGGCCATGGCTCACGGGCCCAGCCACTCCGCTGCATGTGGGATCCTCCCGGACTGGGGCACGAACCCGTGTCCCCTGTATCGGCAGGCGGGCTCTCAACCACTGTGCCACCAGGCAAGCCCCAGAATCCATTACTTTTAAAGAGAATTGTTGCATATGATAGTTTCTCTAGGCCTTCCAATTACCCTATTGTGCTTCAGGTACATTTTTTGCTTAAAATAGTTAAAATGGTCCAACCTGGGAGAGTAACCATTAATTATGTATGACACTTTTTTGTAGAAAAACAATGTCTACATTCCAGAAAAATATTTTAAAATTCTTTGTTTTTAGGATGGTATGCTTCTACTGCATTCCAGATGTTTCCTTGCTGTTGACAGATCTCAATTACTATGTCACTCATGGCATTTTCCATCCCTTTTCTTCCTCCACTTCAGTGGAATTTGGGGAGAATAAGTTGGACGTGTTCAACTGTCTCAAATCATTAAAAAAATTTTGCATAGAGATGGCTTCAGCATGCTGCTTCTTTATGTACTAAGTAGTAGCTGGTCATATCCTCCTCTCTACACACACACACACACACACACACACACACACACACACACTCTCTCTCCTAATCAAGCTACCTTTCCAACTTATGTCTTATTAGTATTCAGGTTACTACTTTTGCTTCCACTTTACCAGTTATCTTATTTCTCAATAAGTAGTTTAAAATAAATAGAATGAATAAATAATAATAAATAGAAATATGTAGAATAAATAAATAGAATCAAGCTGAGAAAAAAACAGTGATAAATATTGAGTCCCTCAATGACCCCAGAAATAGGTTCAGAGTTAAGGGACTCTAAGATACAAAACAAAAGATGAGAATTTGGGGGAAAATACATAGAGGGTGGATCTGATAAAACTAGAACATTTGTCTTTGAGTCTTGTGCCCTAGAGCATTTTGACCTTAGTGTGTATAGGGGCTAATTTGGGGCTAGAGGGCATTTACTGTGGCGCTCTTGGCTTTTAACTTTTATGGACTGGGCAAGAGGCTTCAGAGTACAGGCTCTCTTGGCAGATGACAGCTGCAAGGGAGGATTAGCAAGAAAAGGCATGAGCCACATGGGCCTCAGCAAAAGCATAGGTGGTCTTGGCCAAATACAGGGGACTTTAGGATGCAGGCTGCTACAGTTTGGTCTTAGACTATACTTAGAGCATATATGATGGCAGCCAGGTCTCTGCCAGATATTTTGGCAGATGTTGGAAAATCACAGAGGCCTTAATAAGCAGGCAGCGCTGAGGCAAATATACAATTATAGGAAAAGAGTGTCTTCACATGCCGTTCAGTCACTGGTTGGCAGAACAATATTTGCTACTTTAAAACTATGGAGCAGCTGTGTTCCACATGTGCTAGTAGCACTAGGGAGGTTCTAGCTTTAAACTGTGAGTTCCAGACCTGAGAAGGTAGTGCTGGATGGGCTCCCCTATTTCATGAGTCTTCTAGAATAGATGAACAAAATGAGATCATGGAAAAACACAAAAAAGCCAAACAAGAACCAAAATACCAGACACTTAGCCCACTACTGCAAAGAATGCAGCAAAAATGCTATTCAAAGTTTGTAATATTAAAGCAAAGGAAAGACATGTTGATTTTTATTAGCCCCCTAGGGGCTTGGCTTCAAAAACACTAACAGCAGCTTCAGGTGCAGAGTATGTCTTTTTAGCTGAAACCAAAGTGGGAAAGTAAACATTCTCTAGAAAGTAGGTTTCTTAGGCTTAGGAGAATCCACTGAAAGAAATAGTGGAAATGACTCAGAAATGAAAATGCCTGTTTCTATGAGGACATGGTCTCTATGTCACCAGATTGTACCTATACTCAAATCAGTGTTGAAGTACCAGAAACACAGGTCTTGAAGGGGGGAATGACAATCAATGTGGTAACTACAGCTCTATGATTAATCACTTGATAGGAATGAATTTTAGTTCAGAAGACTTTGGAGACATGACACTGAATGAATTATTTCCAGGTCATTCTGGAAAGGCCATAGTCAAGATTTATGACATCCTCCCTCCTTTACCCACTCAACTCCAAACCTCCACTCTGGTCTCTACAGCATGAAAAAGTGAGTTCTGTGAAATAAATTTTCCCAGGGCTAAACTGTTCTAGATGTGAAGGAGAAACTTCTGTTCTACATTTGGTGAGCTTGGGTCCTGTGTTTTGAAATATTATGTGCTCTTTGGACTCTATAAAAGTAAGGCACATCATAGAATTGGCATTAAGATAGTACAACTCCAAAGGCTCTAAGACACACATTCATTTCCAAGAGAGATAGTTCTGGTTATAGCTATGGAAGGAATAAAACTCAGGTATTAAGATCCATCTAATACCTGAGATTGAATAAAATATAAAGGGGACATTGACATTTTACACTAACTTATTTGAAATATACTATTGCAAGGACAAAGATAATTTTATTTTGGACTTCAGTTTCTCTGAGTTTTAGCATTTTAGGGCTTTAATTTGTGAGAGGATTTAATCTTCGATATTTTAATTTTCCTTTGGAAATTCATAATAGAGAAATTATATTCAAATTTGGGTCATCTCTTTGTTGCTGGCATTTTATTGCAGTAGCTATGTATTTTTTTTTGGCATATGCTGCCTTCAATTTCATGGTAGGGCTTAGATGGGCTATATTGGACTAAGTGAATGTACAATAGTTGCAGTGGGAAATAAAATAAGGAATGACTATTTAGTCTTAATATAATGAAGATTTGGAGTTGATCCAATTAATGTGTTTTTATCTACTTGCACCCTTCGGTGATCCCAGGCAGATAACAGAAGTGTAATGGTTTCGACTGGGAGCCCGGCATCATAAAGGTGGGAGCAGAATTGTCCTAGGGTACTGTCCATCTTCTCCCCAAAGGAAGACAGCCATAACCCTGCTTTGCTGTAGATTTAATGGTGATGCTCAGCTAGTTAAAAGAACAATAGCAATAAAAGCAAACAAAACTGTGTCATATTAGGGTATGACATCAGTGGGAACACAACTTCTCTTAGCCAAGGTTTTCTTCCTGTGTAGGGGCATCAATAACTATGAAACTCTTGGCCTCTGTCTATTTCAATGGAGATGTCATGACTATTTGATGAGTAATTTTTGAAATAATAATTTTGACAAAATTAGTTTGTCCTTTTTTCATTTTAGAAGTGAAATTCTCACGAGGAAAAGGCATTCCATTTTGCTGAGGATTTTGATTTCAGTGTCATAAATCTAATTTAGGCTGACCACTATTTCTCCCCTTCACCTAAACTTCCCCCCAAGTCCTGTTTTAGAAGGACTAGCCCCTGATACCACAGTGCATTTGATGACATGGATAAGTCTGTGGAAATCTGGGGTTTAGCGCCCCCTTGACTATGAGACTAACAGAAATGCCCAATTTGTCATTTACCAACTATAAGGCTAATATTCAGACCTCTAATGCCTTATTCTTTGTCTTTTTATCAAAATTTTCAGAACCCAAGTTGCAATAAAAAGTATTATTTGTTAGTTCCCTTTAAAAATGCAAATAAACTTTTATAATACAAGACATTGTTAAGTTTAGGTTGCTAAAAATCACCTCTAATTTGACAGTTCTTTCTATATGTAAAGCAAGCAGAAAAGGCAACTTTAGCTGTGGGCTGTTTCTTCCAAAACACATGGTAGCTGTGAGCAAAATTCACTTTCATTTAAATCAGTGTACCTCCGAATCTAGGGAATGATGTGATCCGAATTATGCAGACATGGAAAAAATATTAGTCTATATTTAAGTAGATACAAATAATTCTGATTTTAGATACTAACTTATACTGACACTGGTACTGTTTTTATTCATGTTGAACAAAGAAAGGTAGCCACTTTCATGGAGGAAGTATTGGTTAGAAATATCAAATTAGAATTTTTGGTTGAATATGTTATCTGCAAGTTGTTTATGTAATTATGTAAGACATAGAGTTTTTTACTGTTATTGAATGGTGTTTTGGAAAGTCCAAAGAAGGAGTGTGAAACATTTCTTTAATTTTTTTCTTTTTAAATGATGCAAAGTGGAATATGCGGTAAGGATAAAATCCCTCTAGGGTTTTTGGAATGCAGACCAGTAATGAAAGCATGGAGCTTAGTTTATGAGTTAGAAGGATAATATGTACCATAGAAATAATAGGAGCACAAGTGGGAAAATGAAAAATATAGAAGCCTTGTGTGCCTAAGGAAAGGCATTGACATTTTCAAATGATATTTGATAATGCCATTTCTGTAAATATGTTTTAAGTACAGAAACCTTTTGCATGAGAAACCTGTGGAAAGTTTTTCTTGGGAAGTCTTTAGAGACAACTAAGAAATCTTTAAAAAATAATGCTGATTTTCACTTTATGGTATGGATATCCAAATATTCTAATGTATGCTGAGGCAAAATACCACTTTGTGTTCAAGTAACTTCTACACTTTTCCGTCTTCTCCAACAGGACTCAAGTTTTTATTTTTTATTTTTGGGGTATGAATCTGACCATGGTGCTGAATTCTTTCCCAGTAGGACTTCCATATTATGGACTCTGTGTACATGGAACAAAGCATATTTTGTAGTAACAATCTTATATCTCTCTTTTCTTGTGGTTGATAAAGGACAAAAAGAAATTAATGGAGATTCCCAAGGTTTAAAGTTAAATTGGTCTGGCATTTACTTCCTTTGTAACTTGATTAAGTTATTTAAACTTTCTGAGTTCAGATTTATCATTTATGAAATGATAGTCATACTGATATATTTTAAAAGGTTGTTAAGGATTATATCTGGCATCTCACATAAAATGTATGTCAAAAAATATTGGATCTCTTTCTTCTGCCCCATAATCAATCCTTTATTGAAAAAACAGTGTCTAATTCACTACCAACTTATAGAGTTCTAGATGACTTCATTCTTATAATGCCATTTGCTAAGACAGTCAATCATATAAACTTGATTATCATAAGTGGGGCATTTTTAGACAATAATTTTTAAAACTGTCTACATGTATTGGTGTAAGATACCAATGTGATCTTTCAATTTCCAGGTGGATTTCACATATTTGAGACATTTTTGGAGATAAGTAATTTACCATTTTTGCCAAAACTATCCAGTGAGTATCAAAATACCTATGAGACTGTGAGAAAGATACTGTGGAAATATACTATCTTTAACTTTTGGCTGTGCATCAAGAACCATTTTGCACTATTATTCTCTTTCTATTTAAAAAGTTCTGTGACCTTAGACAAGTCATTAATCTCTTTATGTGTAATTTGTAATATATTGTATCTTTTTATTCCATAAAAGTGGTTGGTTAAAATAACCTATGTACATTCATTTAACTCAAACACAGAACAAAATGAAATAGCCACAATAAATATTTAAGCATAGATCTGGAATTTCCTAGATCTCAAACCCTGTTTTCCTCATTCTGGGTAGTGGTACCTAATGGCTCCACCTGAGCGCTCAGGATCACCCCAATTCTGAAAAGAATTTTTTTCCTCACTCTGAGCAAGAAGCAAACTGGGAATCCATAGATGAAATTTATTTGGTTCATTATTGAGTTCTCATGCTTTTATCTTGAACTTCGGATTTTTTTCTAAGCATTGTATTCTCAAATTTCTTTTTTCATGTTGCTCAGAACTCCTTTCAGGGTCTTCAAGTTTGCATTTCATTTTCTCTGATACTGGCTTTAGAATCCAGGTCATCCTACACTTTTGCCTATATAATACCATAGACATAGTATATATCTGCCTGCCTTCCTGAACTGATTTTTTTTTTTTCCTGCAAGAAATGCCACACAATGTAGAGAGCTTTCGAATTAGCTCCATTTTACCTAACTCTTAACTCTAAATTACTGTTCATATCCTTAAAATTAATCATCTCTTTCTGTAGTACCAAATAGTATAAGTAGTATAGTTCATGAATAGGATTCACATGATGTGTGTGTGGGGGGGAGGAGGGGATATGTGGTAAAGACTTAGATAATGGACTTAAGAGCACATCCAATGTGATTTTGAGTTGGGTCAAGCTGATCTGATCTTAGAAGCCTAAACTAGAATTTAGGATGACCTTGACAAATTAGAGAAGTCATCCATCAAAAACAGTGTGAAATTTTTTTTTTTTTTTTTTTTTTTGGTGATATGCGGGCCTCTCACTGTTGTGGCCTCTCCCGTTGTGGAGCACAGGCTCCGGACACGCAGGCTCAGCGGCCATGGCTCACGGGCCCAGCCGCTCCGCGGCATGCGGGATCTTCCTGGACCGGGACACGAACCCGTGTCCCCTGCATCGGCAGGCGGACTTCCAACCACAAAAACAGTGTGAAATTTAATAGCGACAAGTGCAGAGTGGTACATAGGGGAAATCGACTAAGGACGCATGCAAAAGGCACAGGAGTAACTCTAAGCAATTCTGAAAAATATTTGTGGAAACTATAGGGGAGAAAAGCTGGAAATTAATCAGCATTAAACTGTTGTTAATTTTCAAGAGCTGATATGACACTTAGATACACAGTATTATGAGCTATCATAGCAAAGCAGAGAAGTAATCCTTTGGCTCTGTAAAATCTGAGGATAATCCTCTTCTAAATTTTGCCAGTAGTGAGAACTTTATTACTGAAATATGTTTATTTGTTCTCATAACTATTTACTGAGACCCTACTGTTTAGAGTGTGAAATACTACAGACTATCATTTGATACTTCCTTCTAATTACCATAGGCAAGGAAACAACATCCTTGTAAAGGTAAATGTCTCCTGTATCACATTCTGTAGTTTTATTGTATTCTGTATTGGACATATGTTATATTTTGTCTGTCCTGCATCTCTTTATTTTAGGAATTGTCCTCTCCATTTTGGTGGGATTGTTTAATTAGTCACACATTCACACCTTCACTGTCACTGCACAATCAGGAAGAGTGAGTGACTGAAGGATGGGCATGTAATCAAAGATGGACTGTTACCAAGTCATACAGGGCTCTTGTCAGGGTTATGAATAAAGAGCGCTTCTCTTTTCTCTGGAACCCTTCAATAAAATTATGAGATAAACCTAGGAATGTGTTGACCCTCTTGGCTTCACTGTGTGAAAAATCAACTTAAGCTTTAATTAATATTAAGGAAAAAAGAGTTCAGCCTTGGATAAAATGAAACACAATTCTAATGATATCACTTAAGCATTTGGATCAAAGTAGAATGAAATAACCCCCAACCATGGACTTTTAAGTTAAATTAACTAGTAGCTTTTTGTTGTTTTGCTTTTCATTTAAGCGAATTTGATTTGGATCTATGTCACTTGCAACCAAAGAGTTCAGACTAATACCTATTCATCCTTCATTATCTTAGTAGAGACATAATGTAAGATAATCCTCTGGTTATGAGCTTCTCCCCATCTCTTCACCGCCAAAGGAATGGATGGTTTTACTATCAATGTTATGGGAAAGAGGCAGATCTATAGCAAAATAAACAAAATATATTAGGAAGGACCTTGGCATATCTGAGAGGTTAATCTTATTTACTTTGGATTTGAATGTCTGGGTTCTAGACCTAGAGTTGTGAAAATATCATAGTGGTGACAATGAATGCCAACATGATATTTATCTAATGAAAAGTGTGATGGTTAATTTTATGTGTCAACTTGCTTGGGACTCAGGGTACTGAGATATTTGGGTAAATATTATTTCTGGGTATTACTGGAAGGGTGTTTTGGGGTGAGATTAACATTTTAGTCAGCAGATTGAATAAAGTAGATTCCCCTCTGTGATGGTTAATTTTATATGTCAACTTGACAAACCATGGGGTGCCCAGATTAAATATTATGTCTGGGTGTGTCTATGATGGTGTTTCCAGATGAGATTAGCATTTGAATCAGTGGATTGTGTAAAGTAGACAGCCCTCCCCAATGTGGGTAGGCATTGTCCAATCCCTTGAGGGCCTAAAGAGAACCAAAAGCAGAAGAGGGGAGACTACTTCCTCTTTCTGCCTGCCTGACTGAGCTGAGACAACTGTCTTTTCCTGTCTTTGGACTGGGGATTAATACCATCAGTTCCTCAGTTCCCAGGCCTTCAGACTTGAACTGGAATTATATCACTGGTTTTCCTTAGTCTCCAGCTTACAGAGAGCATATTGTGGGACTTTTCATCCTCCATAATTGCATAATAAGTCAGTCTCTGTCTGTCTGTCTCAGGAGAATCCTAATATACTCTCCTACATGTAGGTGGACATCATCAATTCTGTCGAAAGCCTGAATAGAACACAAGTTAGAGTAAGAAAGAATTTTCTCTCTCTGTCTGACTGTTTTTAATCTGGACATTAGCCTTTTCCTGCCTCCTGGGCTTGGGTTGCAACTTACACCATTGGCTCTCCTGCTTTAGGCCTTTGGTTTCAGACTGGAATTCTACCCTCAGATCTTCTGGGTCTCCAGCTTGCTGACTGCAGATCTTGGGACTCATTTGCCTTAAGTGCATGAGCCGATTCCTTACAATAAATCAATATCTATATCTATCTATTCTATTCTATTCTATTGATTCTATTTCTCTGGAGAGCCTATACTAATACAAATTTTGGTAGCAAGGACAGCACTGTCCAGTAGAACTTTCTGTGATGATGGAAATGTTGTCAACCTGTGTTGTCCTAGAGAGTAGTCACTAGTCACGTGTGACTACTGAGTACTTAAAATGTGAGTAGTATGACTAAGATTCATAGTTTAAAATTTTATCTTATTTTACTTAATTTAAACTTAGTCATAAAGTGTTATTGTCAACAGCTCTAGGAATAAGCCGTAGTTTTAAAGCCATGCTATTCTTTGTATTTTACTTTCCAAACTTATTTCCTTCTATTCTACCCTGTCCTTTTAGTATTTGTTTGTTTGCTACTTCAAGATACCTTATTATTCTGATTATTTTTATTTTATTAAGGAATAAATTAGATGTTCCCTAGAGATGTAGATCAACTTGATTGTTCAATCATTGGAACTATAAGCTAGATTAATTTATCCTGGATTCACCAGGAATCAAGTAGTATCATAGAGTTCTTCACAATTCTTTATCTCAGCTATTTAGTATCCAACATAGCTCCTTTTATTTGGTCAATCTGGATCAAAAACTGGGTCCTCAGTTGGTTCCCGTATTGTTAGTCTGACCTGGCTCATTCCATAGAACTATGTAATATTACTAACATAAATCATATTAAATACTAGTACAAGTACTAAGAACCTTCTAAAACAAGGGACTACAAAGATGACTAAAAAACAGTTGTGTACACTTTAATAGGTAGACTGCAATCATTTCTATTTATTCCAAACATTTTGCTGTTGAAAAAAATCAGGGATAGTTAACAATGGTCAACAGTGGTTATGTATAAGGAGTAAACTCACTAAAGTAACTTTCACTGGGTGTCTGTTTTATTTATTTTATTTTATTTATTCCTACATAGTTTGTATTTTCCCAACTTAAATGTATTTCTTTTGTAAGTAAAATCTAAATCTAATTTTTTATAAGTGCTGAATTTTTAGTTTGAATGGTTACATTTAATAATACTTAGAATTATTTATTAAAGAAAATAATGCTTAAAAAAATATACAAAGAGGGAAGATAACTGAATCTGTCTTTATACAAGTTAAACCAGAAGGTAGTCAGCGTTACATGGATGTACTAACTCCCTCAGCAAATATATGTTGAATGATTAATATATTTCAGCTCTTTTCCAGTTGCTGAAAATTCAATCAACAAGTCGAAGTCCCTGCATTTTTTTTTTTTTTTTTTTTTTTTTTTTTTTGCGGTATGCGGGCCTCTTACTGTTGTGGCCTCTCCCGTTGCGGAGCACAGGCTCCGGACGCACAGGCCCAGCGGCCATGGCTCACGGGCTTAGTTGCTCCGCGGCATGTGGGATCTTCCCGGACCAGGGCACGAACCCGTGTCTCCTGCATCGGCAGGCGGATTCTCAACCACTGCGCCACCAGGGAAGCCCAAAGTCCCTGCATTTTTGCAGTTTACATTCTAGTTGGGGAGAAAACAAATATACAAGTAAACAACTGTATTAAATAGTTAAGTTCAAGTTTATAAAGGTCATGAAAATAAAAAAGGGTAGATATATAAAGAGTGACTAGATGGATTGGGGGTGGAGAAGCAGAGGAGAGTCAGTAAATGACTCTCTGGGAATGGCATATTTGAGCAGACTCCTTGGTAATGTAAGGAAATGACTTACACACTGATCTTTAAAAGGAGTGTTCTAAGTATTAAACACTCCACATACAAAAACAGTGCGGCAGGTATGAAATTGACTTGAATGAATGTAGAGTCATTTTCTTCAGAGAGTTTTTTGTTTATTTTGTTTTGTTTTTTAATAGAGCCCATTTTCAATATCAGTGTCCAAGAGTTGGGTGTTATCTCCAGAATATTTCCACTTACCTTTGGTCATTTGCAAAACTACTATTTTACATATTAGCTAATATTAAACTCTAGGATCATACAATCTTATATAAAGTAGGATGAATGTTTGCTTGTTTGCGGGGAAATGGAGGAAAAGGAATTATCCCCTCTGACGAGTTTAAGAAAGTGCAATGGCCACATATCTTAGATCATTTAGATTCAATCATTGTAGAGATAGAATTTATAATACCTAACATCACAAGGTCATTTTTACTGTCTATATTGTAACTGCATATATTAAAATGAGAGAATGTATAGATGTTTGTCATATTGCCACTTGGTTTATTCATGTAAAAATGAAGAAACAACTAATCTTGAGATTGTAAATTTCTGAACATCTGTGAATTTCTGTTCAACATTTATATACCATCATCAATATAAGTTAAGATTCTAGCTATAAGGTATTTGAGATGGGGTGGGGTAAAATAATAGGTCATAACTCTGAAGGACATTGAATGTTTTATAAGCAGTAGCAAAATGCTAAGTTAAAAATGTATATAAAGGCAGTTAATATTGCTATATACTATCATATGTATGATATATACACACACATATATATAAATAATACTATATACTATGTACTATACTAAATATAATATATACCAAACCCAAGGATTCTTAACATCTCTGCAACACAGGCAGCTGACCTCATATTTAAAATACTGGTGAGCATGGTGAATGACAATCAATACTTCCAGTACTCAGTAAAGCCAATTTTCTTTCACAGTGGTCTACATTTTCACCAGGCCATGAAATTTCTTTTTCTAGGTCAATTTACTGCAAGACTCAATTTACTATGAGAGTCAATTTAGCATGGAATTTTAGATTTTTGGTCCTGGCTATCTATAATGACTGTATATTTCAAGTGTATAGATATTTCACTTAAATTTAATATTTTCAAAGAGAAATATAAATATTTCTATTAATCATGTGAAATCCTACTAAATTTATCCATAGTTGGAAAAAATTGACACAATAATTTTCCCATTCTTATTTCAAAAACTTTTGTCACAATTAAAACTGGTTTTAAAATTGTTATTTTTGGGCTTCCCTGGTGGCGCAGTGGTTGAGAATCCGCCTGCCGATGCAGGGGACACGGGTTCGTGCCCCGGTCTGGGAAGATCCCACGTGCCGCGGAGCGGCTGGGCTCGTGAGCCATGGCCGCTGAGCCTGTGTGTCCGGAGCCTGCGCTCCGCAATGGGAGAGGCCACAACAGTGAGAGGCCCGCATACCACCAAAAAAAAAAAAAAAAAAAAAATTATTATTTTTTTCAGCTTTGAGGTATAATTGACAAATTTGTAATATATTTAAAGTGTGATTTAATATATGCATATATTGTGAAAAGATTTTCCCTATCTAGTTAATTATCACATCCATCACCTTAAAACTGTTGACAAAGTACTTTGCTCCTAGTCGAATAAAAAAGGCGTAAACATCACATTCATGATAAGTACCAATTATTTCAAATTTTTGAAAAAAATCATAAAGTACAAACTAACTGTGGTCTCCTCTGTGAAATGTATCTTAAAAGAACTATAATATCTAGGGTACTACTGCAGGAGAATGAGGCTGTCATCCTATTGTGTGGACAGTACAAGCAAAGAGAACCATCATTCCCAAGGCAGGAAAAAAGTATGTGCTATCTTTATATAACTTGTAAAATGAGTATTAAGTGAATGACTTATATTTTAAAATTTACTTTAAAATATGAAATATTGAACAATATTTTGCCATGAAGAGAAGGAGAATACAAGGCTTAATGATAATAAAAAAAGTAAAGAAAATATTCCAAACAGGTTAAATATTTTAGACTCTTGCATATAGGGATTCATGGATAGATGCCATCTTTTGGCAATTTATAAAATTAAGTCATTGCCTGATGGTTCATAAGAGGTCAGTTAATTTGTACATTTACTGAGACACTGATAATATATGTAGACAATAATAGCCTTAAAACTATGAAATGAAAATATTTAAAGATATTTAATTGCATTCTAAGAAATGTTTCAAGTTTAGAAATGAATTTATTCATACAATGACAACTCTAGAACATATTGACTCGTCTCATTTTAAAACATTGAGGGCTTCCCTGAGGGCTTCCCTGGTGGCACAGTGGTTGGGAGTCTGCCTGCCAATGCAGGGGACGCGGGTTCGTGCCCCTGTCCAGGAAAATCCCACGTGCCACGGAGCGGCTGGGCCCGTGAGCCATGGCCGCTGAGCCTGCACGTCTGGAGCCTGTGCTCCACAAACGGAGAGGCAGTGGAAGGCCCGCGTACCACCGCCCCCCCCAAAAAAATGGGCATTTGATATTTTTTAAGTTAATTGATTAATAGAGCATTATCTATTCTTTGTACTTGAAGATAACATTATTTATCCAAATGGCTAGAGCTCATGTTTTGAGTGTTTTTTCCCCCCCAGGACTGAAATAAATGCAAACTCACTTCCAGTCCCCTGGGTGTGTGGGCTAAAGAGAGCTCTTAATCACATTAAAGTTTATGACTCTCATCACAATCAAACTTGTAGCTATTCTTAAACTATCTAATTAAATTAATCAATTTGTTCTATGGTTTACAAGAAGAGTTACTTTTGTGTTATGATGGCAGGGAAACTCCTGGGGTTCCTGAAAATAACAATTTAACAAAAATCCTCAGGGCTTTTTAGTCTCCTCCATTTCATAGAACACCCATGAAATTCTCCTTGGGGTTGAGAGTGCAGTAAAGCACTGTTAAAAACTAGAACTTCTCAGTCTTGGTGTACATATAAATCACCCTGGAATCTTTAATCTTACTCTGTAGGTATGGGGTAGGGCCTGAGATTCTGCAGTTCTAAGAAGTTCCCAGGTGATGGTGGTGATGCTGGTCTGAGATCACATACAGCATAGTAAACCTATAGACTATTTCAGTATAGAAATCCTAACTGCTCTGGTTGTTATCAACAAGAACAAAAACACAATTTGCTTCTGAGTATTGATCACAAATGTTGAGATACACATGTTCAAATGTTCAGTTGGGGCATTTTCTTGAACATAACAGTCTTAGAGTAGTAATTTTTTTTTTTTTTTTTTTTAGCTCAGTGAGACTTTAGAAGTCATCAAATACAGCTTCCTCATACTATAGTTGAGGAAATTGAGTCTGGGAAGTTAAGTATATGCCCAAGGTCATACAGCTGGCAGCAGGATGTGCACTAGAACCCAGGAACCCTAACTACTGTGTAGATAAAGAAACCCTAACTTCTTTGGCATTTCCATTTTTATTTATACTCCCTGACACAAAACCTAAGCATGAGTCAATAATGATTAGAATTTCACTTTCTGATGCTCACAATAGTTTAAATGATAGCAGTATCCTTGGACTTAGGTTCCTAACAGCTAAAATTCACAGTAGGCAACTATCTGCTACAATAACAAGAGTATTCACATATCCTCTTTCTTGCAGTTTTGTTATGGACATGTGGCTTCTTAATTTTGAGAACCTGGGGAGAAAGGTGGAGAGAGAAATGAGTGGGTCATTAGTTAAAAGGCAAGGGTTGAAGTTGTAAAAGGTTGTGGCAAAGTAAGCAACAAATGAGAAAGAGCTAAGGGCCTCAGTATTGATCTTTCCTCTCATCTTTCCCTCTGTCTCCTTGCTTGCAGGTTTCTATTGTGTAGTCGCTCAAACAAAGTGGACTTTATTTATGGTGTGACTGATTTAACACTACCGAACTAGTCCATCATCTGCTAATTTGGTCCAATTAAAAACTGGTCATAGGGAAAAGCCTGCGAATTAAGCTTGTTTGGAAACACAACTTCTGATTAATTTATGTCCTGTTCATTTATATCTCCTCTTCTAAAGGGCACATTCAGGGTGCTGATTTATAGAGATGGTTCTTTGCAGATTCCTGAATTTCTTTCCATGATCACCTTTGGTTGAGTCCTTGAAGAAAGCACAGTTATGCTTTTTCTCCCTTCCTTATGGTTGCTGTTAAGACATTTATGGAGAATTGCCCAAGATTTCTTGTTATACCGAGTTAGAAGAATCCCACTAAACAGCTTAAAGCCGCCATTTATAAAGCATTTACACATTGCTTGGCCCTGTACTAACAGGTTTGCATTCTCACTTAATCCTTACAACTCCAAGAGTTAAGTACTATTATTATCCCTATTTTGCAGTTGAGGAGGCTTCAGATTTAAACGTTCAAGTAAAATCATCAAACACTGTGAAGCAAGAAGTGACAGCTATGAGATTTGAATCTGGATCTACCAGATCTCAGTACTGACTGATGTGATACTGTCACCTGCTAGGCTCTACTGAAATTTACGTCTAGATTAAGTCAAATTCTCAAGAACAGCAACAACAAATTAATTTCCTCCACCCCTAACTCTTTTCCTCCGTCACACAAGTTCTTGTAGGCAGGTAGGTGTTCTGCTCCCTATACTTAGCCTCTCCCACGCCCTCTGCAATCTTTCCCTTTTGCTTCTGGGAGCTTCAGAGAATGCTACTGCAGCTGGTGAGTGGGCAGGTGCAGCCACCATCTGCTCTAGGAGTCCAAATGCGCACAAGAACTTCGCACCCAGACCTGGCCCAACCACCACGGGCTCCAGAACCTGCTGGGGACACGGCTAACCCCGCCCCCTCGCGGTGGCGATTGTCTAAACCCTTCCCGAAGGCTAGGCACTGATTAATGGAGGTGCTATCTCCTCAGAAAGTTAGAGCGAGACTCTCTAAGGAGGTGAGAACAGCCGGGGGTGTGTGAATGGGGGATTCAGTTCTTCCTGCCCGAAGGGTCCTTGAGAAGCCTGTTTGTTTTTCCCGGCGCCTGTATCCACCCATCCCTTTCTCTCATTGGCCAGGCTTGGTGGGCGGGTGTGTTTCCATTGGCCGGGGGGCGGTGTCTGTCCCTGGCCAGGGTGGGGGCGGGGCCTCCACCGCGCTGAGCTTGCCCTTGTGTCTGGTGCTCTGTAGAGCTGCCGCCGCCGCTGCCGCCGCCGCCGCCGCCGCCGCCGCCGTCGCCGCCACCGCTGCCACTGCTGCTGCTGCAGCCGAAGCATCCGGGAGCCGCCGCCGCCGCCGCTGCCGGCGCTACCGCCTCTAACGCCGCTTCCACCTCTAGCGCCGCTTCCACCTCTAGCGCCGCTTCCACCTCCACTCCCAGGACCCCGAGACACCCCTAGCGCAAGCGGCGGCTGCTGCTTGCTTGCTCCCCCTCTTCCCCTCCTCTCCCTTCCGTGACCTACCCACTCCTTGCAACCCTCGTCCGCCCCTTCTCCGACACCCCGGCATCCCTGCACCACCTGCTCGGACAGCCCCGGCGGGTTCTGGGACTTGCTGCGCGCGCGGAGAGGAAGGCAAGCTGCGAACCCGTGCCTGGCAGACGGACTGTCGCGGCTGCACCACCATCAGGAGGAGGAGGAGAAGAAACTATTCTGCCCAGCGAAACCCCATTCTGCGGGTGCTTCGCCGTTGCCGCTTCTGCTGCTGCTGGTCAGCGTCCGCGGGTTCGAACACCGCAGCGGCGAGGACCCTGGGTCCAGAGGGCTCCGCGAGGAGGACACCGGCGGAGCCCCGCACTCTGGTGCTGCACTCACCAGCATCTTTTTGCCCGCCTCGTTCCATTCCAAACCCTCCACAGAAGGGACCATGATTTGGAAACGCAGCGCCGTTCTCCGCTTTTACAGTGTCTGCGGGCTCCTGCTACAAGGTAATCCCCGCCCCGCCGCGGGGAGCATCAACTTCATGCCCATTCCCCATCATCCTCACTCCACCCCATATTTCCACTCTCCCCCTTACAGTCAGTCCCCCAGTCCCCGGAGATTTCCACCCCCTCCCCCCTACACCCCGGTGCGGCAGGGGCCAGTGGCAGTTTGCTCCAGCCCCTCGAATCTCTAGCGCTGTCTCAACCCTGCTCTCTCGGCAGTCAGCCCCTTACGTGCACCTTTCGCCTTTCCATTCACCTGAGCTTCCTACATCTCTCACTCTCCATCATCGCCAGCACCGCCCCCCACCACACACACACACACACTCCCACGCCTTTTGGCTGGCAACTTGTGCCTTCTCTGAACATTCCACCCTCCCACCAACCCCCACCAGCCACCTCCCACATCACGCTCCTGACCGACCCTCTCCATCTCTTGTCATCTCTTTAACCTCCCCCTTTTCGGGTCGCCCTTTCTCTTTCCCCTTCCTTCCACCATCATCATATCCGTGTGCCTTTAAAAAGTGTGTGAGAGCCTGGGAGCGAGCTACCGAGACGGCGAGAACAGCAGCAGCGGAGCACTGTGTGCATTGCAATAACATCCCCGGGGGAGGGGGGGTGATGTGTTGTGAGACGTGTCATTCACCTAGGAAGAGAGAGGAGACTGTCTGAGGTTAAAAGAGAGACAGAGAAGGAAGAAAGAAAAGAAAAAAAGGGGGGGGGGAGTAAACGGAAAAAGAAAGAATGCATAAATAAACCAAGAAATAAAAAGAGAGGGCCGGGGAAGGGAAGAATTAAAAGACCAAAAGCCACTTTATAAACAAACTGACTTTTTATTATTCAGTCTGTGTGGTTTTCTTTTTCTTTTTTTCTCAAGACGAGAAACATATGCACCCTAGCAGTTACTTTACTGCTAAGGGATTTTCGCTTAGATTCCCTACCTCTCCATCTGCTCTCTGCCGCTTCTTTTCCGTAATTAATATTATCCTTTCACGTGAAATGTAGGAACCCCTGTGACCGCAGCGGAGGGAAACCGCACAAAACACTGTTATTATGCAAATCACTGGGTTTGGATGCAGGCTGGCTAGGGAACTGGGGTACACTTTTCCTCAGACCCTCTCTTTTGAAGGAGGGAGGAGGGGGCTGTGTGGCATGGGAGGACGATGCTGATTATGAAATAAATGGCAATGTATGGAGTAGGAGTGCATAGGAAGAGCACCCTTTGAGTGGTAGTGGAGGCAGAGGCGGCACGCTAGGGCTGAGTGGGCAGGGGCTGTAAGGAGGAAGATTGTTGCTTTGAAGAGAGTGGTTTAGGGATGTGGCTTGAGTGTGAGATACAGGGAGGATGGATGTGAAATTATGGTCCATATGATATTTTTTAAGCTACGTGACTCTTGATTTCTTGATAAACCTTTGCCCACCTCTAACCCCTCTGTCATCATTTGTGTATTTGTAGGAAAGATAAGTTGATCAAATTTATTCGTCCCTGGGTAAAAGGAATCTGAAAGTAAGACACATAAAACCACAGGCGTGCAAAACCCAATCGGCCTTTGGAGGATTTAAATGAGGTCAATGAACCATCTTTCAGCAAGTTCTTGGAATGCATCCTCTCTCCTAGCCTCCTCCGGTAGACCGGGACCATATATTTTTTATGCATATTTATGAATGTGAAAGAAGGGATAGTGGACAGAATTTTCCTGAATTAACTAACGGAACTTGCAGAGATATTTGTTAGAATATTTTGTGGTAACTTTGTGTATTTTATGTTTGATGTAAATTTTAGATATGTCATGTGCCAGAATCCCTGAGAAGGCAGACAGCCTGTTCTTCTTGCTTACGCCGCCTGGTCCCATTTCACACCGCTTATACCGCCACCCTCACGCAAGTAATCCGGTGGCTGACACATTACTTAGGTTTCTAATCCGTCCTGAAACATCCTCCTAGAGACCCCACTTCACCTCTCAGTAACTTGCATTTCTCAGCTCTGCTGTATGTGTATGTGTCTGTGTGTGTGTCCGCGCACGCCACGCCGAGTTAAGGGGAGTGTGATGTGGGGAAATCAGTTAATTTGGTGATTGCGATGAAAATTCGACACCACTGGATGTGTTTTCCCTGCCATTCTGTGTATGCTGGCCCCGGCACGTCACTGCACACACTACTGGGCTGGTGTGAGAAGATTATTTATTATAGAGCATGTGGGCAATGGACTGCGCTTGGGGGTCGCCTCCTCTCTGCCTTCAACATTTCCCTGTGAATTGTCTATTCAGTGCACTGCAAAATAACTGTCTGCTGGTGCCTCTTTCTCTCTGTCTCTCTCTCTCAGCCTGAAGGAGGATTTACTCTTTCTCTACCCTGAGAGATTCCATCAGCTGCATTCTTTTTTATTAAGGGCATGGGCCTCTTTTATTAAGTATGTAAACCAAGTATTGAAACAGTGCTGCCTTTCACAGCAGACTGGGGGAGAGGGGTGGAAAGTATACCAGAGAAAATGTACCACTGCAACGAGCAGCAAGTCCAAATAAATAAATAAATAAGTGTCCTATACAGCAACCAGGGAAAGAGCACCAGCTCAAGGATGTATGTGCACTTCTGAGCATCTTAGATCAGGCCATATTAATACAGCAAAAGAGAGAAGAAGATTTAAAGAAAAAAAAAAAAAAACTAGAAGCGGGAGGAGGTACAAAGCCCCATTGGACTGTCTTCTCATGTTTATGGCTGCCTCACATTTATCAAACACTGCTCCACAGACACATCACACTTTGTTGATATTGTCAGTTCCTGCTCAAACAAATTGCTCATGCCTTCCTGTCTTGGTCTTGGCTGAAAACATTGCTTCAGGGTCCAGGTTTATGTTTCTCCCACTACTCTACTGTTTTATTAGGGCTTGGTTAGATTGTGAAATGAAAGCTTTATTTCCTGGACACAGATTCAATACTTAGCAGGTCTTTCCTTTCTATGCACAGGGAAGGATGGGTGGCGGGGGAACTAGTGAGCAACTGATTTTGGCCGGAGGTAGTCTGCTCTGCCTGTTAGTAGTTATGACTAGGCAAATACTATACACAGTCTGCAGCTTCTTATTATTAGCGTTATCAACACTATAGTGGTATTTTCACTTAAGTCATAATAATCAATTTGTTTATCCTTTGTATTATTATCCCATTTCTTGTGGTATTTAGACGAGAAGACTCATTTGAACACATCTTCCCTGTGGTTTCACTGGGTTTTACCCTGTCAACAATTTTTTACTTTTCCTGGGAAGCACCCTCAATCTTTTGGCTTGTTAATATGTGGAGTGATAAGCCAGTGGTGAGATTCAAGATAATGATAAAATGAGTTTTTTCAAAAAGGCTTAAATAGTTCTATTGTACAACATCTACTACTTCATCCTCAATGGGTCTTTAGGAAATGCATAGTTAGAAAATAAACGTTTCTGAACAAAGTATAACTTGGAATGTAGTCTACTTAGATAATAAAATTTGATTCAGTATTAAGCTATACAGCACCCTTTTTTATTTTCCTCCATCATAGACAGAGGGAGAACCTGGGGCAAGGGCAGGGGACACATTAAAGAAATGAATTTCTGTAGAATGAGGAGTGTAAAAGCTTGCCACCTGCAACTAAGACCTCTTCTTGGCTACAGAGTAGATCCAGTTCAATCGCTGACCCTCCCTGAAGCTATATCCCTTTCCATGCCTGAGGAGACACTGCAAAGATGGAGACTGTCATGTTTAGCACAGCAAACAATTCTAGAAAGGGCCAAAAGGAAGGAAGGGCAAATGTAACCACAAAGTAGAGATGTATAGATTCTAATTTTGTTGAGAACTTTATTTCCTTTTTAGAGTTAGCCTTACACAAAAACATAACCAACAGTAATATTGGGGCTTTAGGGGTGTTTTGTGTGTGTGTGTGTGTGTGTGTGTGTGTGTGTTGCTATGGGACGTTCTAGTAAATAATTTGTTATACTTAGAAAGATCTTCAAGTTAAAGGTCTGTTGGACATACATATTACTTGCCTCAGTGTGTGTCATGCACCTCCCCTTACATTTTTAGAAAACACATTGTAATGCAAAATACATTTATATATACTTAATAAAATATTGACAACTTAATACTTCCTAAAAATAAGTCTCTCCCACTCTTTTCCCTCTACATGTAGTAACCTTAGCCGTGATGAGCTCATTTCTTATGCTGAATGCAGTTTCTAAGATACAGCTCACTCCCTTTTTTTGATTAACAGCTAAAACTTTGAAAAGTAGACTTTGTACACAAGAGTCAATGACTACGACTTAAACAACAAACACCAGACAGTAATTAAGAAAATCTCTCTGCAAATATGAGGAGTTCCTAGACTAATTTAGTAGCAAGATATGGAAGCTTACTTCATTGTCTTTTCCCCTATTTCTACAGCTAGTAGAATTCTGGGAACATAATATGACAAAGGTAAGCATCAATGAGATGGCCTCTTCCTCCCTTTTCCACCAGAAGATCAAATATGTGAAAAATATTTGCCCCACATTTAAATAGTGAGGTAGTCATTTTTCTTAAAGAAAAACTTACTTAAATCACTTAAACAGCAAATGGATGTGCAAAAATTTTGGAAGACATCCTAAGCATGCATTTTAAAGTGGCCTGAAATCAACATCAAGTGATAATCAATTTTCTTTTTAAAATAGAGAGTCTATGGGGTAAAAAATGGTTGAGACAAGTAAAATTTGCCTATTATGAAGTATTTGGGGTACACTAATAATATAACATAGGTGTTTCATATCATTTTATTTGATCATGCTGACACGCATTCTATGAGATTTATTGATAGAGACTCCTTGTTTTAATAGACTTCATTAAACCTCCTTGGCAAAATTGCCATTGTGTGGCAGCTAGCTGAGTAGGTTCAGGAGGCACTGAGAAGGGAAAGTACAAATCAAGGAAGTGGAAATCACAAACTGAAGTCAGAAGTCCTTTGTGGAATTGTACGATACAGGTTTGTTTACTCTCTTAAAACAGCTCTATTGCCTGGTTTTTATTAAACTTAAGCTTCCTGAGGGCAAGCCCTGAGCTTTACTTATCTGTGCAATCTTCTTATTCTCAGTTTAGTAAATGCATAATAGTTTTGAGTTGAATAATAGGTATGTTCTAATTAGTCATGATGGAGTTAAATGGTCCCTTCTCATAATATATCAGCACTTATACTTTGCTAAATAATATATATGAGTTAATTTTAACATTTTGTGTGTCGTATTGGTTTAGAAAACAGTTTTCCTATAAAAAATTATCATAGCAATAGCTGTTGATATACATCTTTAAATTAATACAGTTAGATCAGCTGTTCTTTGACATGAGGTTTCCCTACCCATTTTTTTTCCTTTTCCAGAATTAAAAATCACAAATATTTTGCATAAGATTACAAGCTCAATTCATGAAGAAAAAAATGAAGGGCATGATTTAAATTTACTGATTTAACCTAAAATATTTAAAAGGACAAGTTCATTGCCAACATTTTATTTGAAAATGTCAAGCATTTTTGGAGTGCAGTTCTGTAGTATCAAAAAAAGACATCTTCTGCAAATTCCTTGCGTAAAGAGGTGGGTGAAGATTAACCTAGAGCTGTGGCAGCTGAAGCCCCCTGCTGTGTGATGTTGCAAATGGCATCTCAGGCCTAATGTGCTCTGCAGCCGCAGGCAAACACGCAGGAAAGCAGTCATGTGGCATGAGTGAAATGGGAAGTCTTTTCATATTTCATAGCTTGTAGTGGACATGAACCATCCTTCAGCTTTTCATAACTAGAAATAATTCAGAGAGTATTTCTAATCATGTGAGGTCATGGCAAAGCAAAAGAGAATATATATTTTGTTTAGAGATAAATGTAGTAAATAAATCCTAATAAAATTATCAACATTTTCATGAAATGAATGGTACAAACTTGCAACTATCTTGCAAACTATCAGGACCACGGGTCAGTTTAATGAAAATAAATAGCAAAGTTAAAATAGGATTCTTATGCAGTTATTTACATGTGTTGGACCTAATCAATGTTGAGCTGGCAAATACTCTCTTATCCTTCTCTTCCTTTAGTAAGGACTCAGTCCCTTGTTTTTTGCCTTATTACAGCACTTCCTGTTTTGTGAGAATACAGTAGTTTTAAAAGAAATAATAATTAATTGTTCAATGTTTGTTCACACAGTTTGTTTAGTGCCAAAAATTGGAATTTGTGTTAACGTCGTACTAGTAGAGAATATTTCCTTTCTGTCTGAACAATTTTATTTATCACACAGGCAAAATTATCAGATATGTTCCTTAATAAATGTAAGAGTAGTGGACCTTATGAGCAACCTATCATGGAAGCCTATCAGATAACAGTAACTAATGTAGCATTTTTTATTTTGATTCCATTTGCTATAGAACAAAGTAATTGAACATATTATGCATATTGATTTTTATTCTAGAAATGAGGCCAGTTGGTCCTGTTTATGTGTTCAGTAGGTTTCTTTAAACAGATATGAAATTGTTTTTATCTTAGTAATATGTAATATATATATAAATTAGGAAAGTAAATATTCTGCTTAATTAGGTATGAGTTAAATATTAATGCCCAAATCAAAGATGTAATTACTGAGAAAGGAAATATTCCTCAATCATTTATCTATATATATGCACATACAAGCCTAAAATTTACAGTTATTTTTAAATGTAAAGACGTTTGAAGGACGTGTTTATAATTTTGTACGTAATTAGGGCTTGGGGCTCTTAGGGATGAAGTGTGAGGAAAAAGGAAAAGTTTATTTTGTTTGCACTTATTATTTTCTTTTACCCTTTTTATGAAGGTTAAAAAAGGTATTATTTGAATACACTTTCTTAGGCTGCAGCAATGATTAACTTTTCCACTTAAAAACACATACACGCAAGGTTTACAGTTTCTGAATTTGCAATAGAGCTGAGCATTTATTCTGGATCTTCTTTTGTGCTTATAAAACTGAGTGATGAGAACCTACTGCTACCTGAATAGAGACAGGGCTGAGGTTGTAAGGAGACCTACCATGGAGAGAGCCAGCCATTAATTATTCACATTCTATTTTAGAGGTCTTTGAAGTAAATATTAAGACAGTCATTATTCAACATTGGGGATAACTCTTTCTGAGTCAGCAAATAGTTTTCACTTGAATATTTAAATTATCTTTCAGCCATTTGAATGCTGAAGGGGAAGCCCCTGTTTAGTCACAGTTAAGCAGTTATTCTGGGGGCTAGATACTGACATCATTAGGGATGTTTAGAACACAAAAATAAGCATTCATTTGCTTTGAAGAACAAAAAAATCTTAAAGCTAAGTGTGATCAAATAGTGTAAATAATTTCACATAAGCATACAAAAGTCCATTTATGGGTTAAATTGACCCCCCCTAATAATTTTATAGATTTGATGATGGGTTATTTACAGTGACAGTACATTGTTTATCTAAAGTCATCTTTGGGAACAGAGTGAGAAAGCACCTTTCCTGACAAGGATGTGCTGCCAACTGCTAAGTGTATAGCTGTTATATTGATTCAGTATAATTTATAAAACCAATTAATTTGTTCTTGTAAAGAAATCTTTTTAGCTTCTTTGCTAAAATTGTTTGCATTTAAAGGTAGAAGTGCCTCCCATAATGCTTACTTAAACATCAAAGCCTAAAATTTATGGTGCATAAAATGTTTCTACTTTCATAATAAATTCATATTTTACATTAGCTTATCCTATATCCCTGCTGGAGAAAATGTCCCTGACATCTATACCTTCCATTCCCTCTCATACTTTTTATGTCCTCTGCTTTCAATTTTAAGTAGTAGACTTAGGCTGAAATGAGGGATGATTAGAATATTTGTATTTAAAAGCAAATAAAATGCACAATAAGCTTCTGATTTGTCATTCCTTTATTGCAATCTGTTTTATGGTCTGATATCTGAATAGTAACTCAGCTTCCTTTATATTCTCTAGGAATATAATATCCCCCCACTCCACACTGTTCTACCAACCTAAAAGACCCATTCAAAGAAATTCACAGGGAATGAAGTTTAGTTAAAGGGAGTTTTGCTAAACCTATGTACCGAATATGTCCAGATTGGGTGTTTTTTCTTTCAACTTCCAAGGCTTGTACCCCAGTGTTTTAGCAAGGATAAAACACGTACAGTGTGCATTTAGTTGTTTTTGTTATTGTTATCATTGCATTTCGTGAGAGTTCAACCTTTTTAGTCTCATAATAAAAATGGCAAAAAGAGGAGGGAAGGAATGTGAGTCAGCCAGCCAAACACACAGAAACGCCTGGCAAAGCTGACTAAATTAGCATATGCTAGGCTGTGTATTTCCCTCTGTTGTTACATAACTCTTTTCTAATAGGAAATCACTTCTCCTACTTAACCCTTTCAGGAGGTTTGGAATTCTCCCACCGTTATCCTTTTATTTTGCTTCATTTATTTTCTCAAGAATTGTATAAATCATCTACTGAAGGGCTTTTATGCCAAATTCTTTTTTTTTTTTTTCCCCCGTTCAGTCTTTCTGTATACAAATGTTCCATTCTGTGCCCAACTTCAGGATTCAGGAATCAACTTTTCTATAGCTTCACTGAGAGGATCTAATTAGCATTTTAGGCTCTCTTTACTCATGTGCAGCTTTCTTTAGAAAATGTATTAGTTCTATGAGGTTCCCCTAAGGATTCATAATACTCTAGTTTGTTACATGTACTGTGATATTCAGTGTGCCTTATTTATGCACGTGTCCTCATTCCAAAGCCTTTTCAGGGATCATGTGTATAGAACAAGGGGTCTGGCTGTAAGTTCACTGTCATGTATTAATGTGTAGGTGGTATTCAGAGAAGGATGTTTCTGAAGGCAATTATATATCTATGACTCCAGTACAGCAAGCAGTTTACTCACATTCTACACTTACTAGTTACCCTGCCAAGGCAGAATGAAATTCACCATTGTGATGCAGAATACAGTATCTGTTATTTCTAAATAGTTCTTTGCTCTGGGAATGAAATAAAATAATGAGTGAAAATGTGTATCCCCTATCCTGAATAGGGATTGTTCCTTTCACTCCCCCAAACAAAAAGAAGAATCAGAAATTGTTCCTGAATCAATACTCTATTCCCTAACTAGCCCATTAACACATTTTGCTATGGTGGGATCTTGAAGTTATGCTGGTTATTATTAAGGCTATAGATTTTTAGATAGTATTAATTGCCTGCAATCTTCATGGGCTGCTAAATGTCAGTACATTGCCAAATTTAAGACATTATATTTTCAGTTTTTGATTTGGATACAATGTGGACAGCTGTGCAAATATATAGGAATATTGAACGAGAGAGAGAGAAAGAGAGAGAGAAAGAGAGAAACACATTTTTTTTATAGAGACTATATTTGTGGAGGGATAGCTGCAAATAATTTGCTCATTTTAGTACATGTCACCATTTATAAAAAGGATATTTTCCTACATTACATGAGTTTGAGAGTATACTTATATTAATTGTACCCCTTGACTTACTTGTATTCCTGGGTTATATATCATCAAAAAATTTGAGTTTAATTTGTAAATACAACTGTTCTTTTTTAATGACTATTGCAGTAAAAAGCATTTTATAAGTTGATATACTGACACTTTTAACGAATATTTGTTTCATTATTTTACACAACTGATTTTCCAAGCCATATTATTATTACTGGTAGCTAAAAAATGCTAATGTCCAGGAACCCGTGAGAGTTTTTTATGAGAATTTTTGACCAGAATCTGATGTGGTTTTTTTAGTAGACAAAAGAGTGCCATCTGCCCTTTATTGATTATTTTAAGCATTTATGTTTTCTTAGTTTATGAGAGAACTAAGCATTTTATTTTGTCTATGTTATGATCTATATAACCCCTACATATATTTTTCTTATAGCATTTTGAATGTTAGGTATTTATCTGTCTGTCTCCTCTAGTGGACTATAAGCCCCTAGAGTGCAGGGTCTTAGTCTTCATTTTATTTCAAGTGCCTAATCGAATGTCTATTTTTTAATGTTTTCATTCCACTGATTGATTAGTTCTCTTCCAATCCATTTAATCATGACACAAATCTTTAATTGGATCTAAATAATATTTAAGTATTTATAATTGCCAAAATACCAATACAGTATTCTGAATAGAATAAATATTTGCAATCAATTTTCATTTGTATGTAAAGTACAGGGAGGAGACAAAAATGAATACTAAGAAATATAATTCTAAATATGACATACTTCACAAAAAATGTAGAATCACTCCTTTCAGTTAAGGTAGTCAGTTCAAATTTGCCCTGAAAACATTTGTCTCATAGCTTTGAATCTCCCTGATTTCTCTGGGCATTGTAAACCTTTGTCTTTTTTTATGTATCCCTGGCCCCCAAAATGTTACTGATGATGACTTTGGATAAACGTGAAGCCAAATCATCTTACTGTTCTATTTAGAGTAGTTGGTATTTCTGGATAAATGTATAAACAAAGAGGAATTACAAACTGACCTTGATCTGCCAGATTATCAGTGAGGACTGACCTGCTTTTTTTATTGCCAAGCTGTAGAGAAGAGGTGCTCTGAGTAGTCCTTGAAGTACAGATTCAGGGTATATTCTTCTCAGTTTAACTCGGGGAGTTTCCATTTGTTTTATTTAAAAGGCCTTTTAAAGAAAATTCTAAATATATATATATATATATATTTAATGCTAAGTCATACTTCTACAATTGAGGACACACGTTTGCTATGGTTGAATTTGATTTAGTTTTCTTTTTGCATTTGGAAAGACAGTGGGAGGTAGAATGGGAATATTAACTGCTTTTTGCAGAGAATTTAAATATAGTTACTGGGAGCTGTACTCCAACAGTGAAAAGACTTTCTACAATTTGTAGTGACTCTATTTCCACATAAAGTGTTTTAAGAATACTTTTTCTAAAATGTCCCAGAGAAATGTAGTTTTTCTTAAAAGTTATATAGTTTTTCTTCAAATTTAAAAAATTCATTTCCCCATTGTCTTTCAGATTTTTGACTGTTTCATGACTCTTGGCATTTGAAAGGATATTATTAAGTAGGCTAAGTTAAGACTTACTTGAAAACAAATCACTGTATCATCCTCATGTTAGAAATATACATTCAGTTAACAGATACTCAAAGTAGATTAAACTATCTCAATTTATTGAGGGTTATTGCCACTTTATGAAGTTAATATTAGAATTATATTCCCCCATAGCTTCTGTTAGTACCGAAAATCTTGCTTTATGTGAAGATGTGAGTGTCAGTATGATGCAACAGCCAGGTAAGAATAATCTCATCTTTAACGTGGCTTTTGTTTAGCCCCAGCTGCTCCACTTTCCAGAGCCTAGTGAAAAAAAGGGAAGATAGTTTTGGAATCAATTTTGTTGACTATATCACTGTTTTGATGAAAAATTATTTTAATATGTTACTGAATTTTATTCATTATATTGAGATATCCTATAAATCTATGCTTAGAAGTGACATATTTAAAATTTTTTATGTGAAATCATATAGTATATGAAACACTGGAAATGTGTGGAAGAATCACACCTTTATATTTCTCAACATTTTTGTCATAATGGCCCACTCAGAAATTGAATTTTCAGTTTGATATGAGAAGGAAGTACCTTTATCTGTTACTTTAAATGCTAAAGCATTTCAGACCAACATTCTTGTTGAGAGTGGCCAAATTAAGAACAACATCCATAATATTCACCAAAAATATATTGTACTAAGTGCATTGTCTTTATAAAAAGATTTGATGGTAACTAGCATGAAAAAGAAGTGTGTTTGATAATATTTACGAATATATTTTTAAAGGTCAAGAAACATTTATAGAGGATAGTTTCATGTCCACTGGCTTGCTTTATACATATATATGTGTGTGTGTGTGTGTGTGTGTGTGTGTGTGTGTGTGTGTGTGTGTGTATATATATATATATATATATATATATATATATATATATATATATATATATATAACATAGAAATGCTGTGGGTGAGGTAAGACTAATGGTGTTGTGAACTTCAATTCTCCATATCCTTTCACTTCTGTGGGATAGCTAAGTTAAAGATATTGGTAGAGATAAGTTCATAGTTTTTTAGAGGTCTGATAGAGGTCATTGAAGTCAGATTTACTTTAAATTTTTGTTTTGCTTTACCCAATTTTATTGACTATACAGATATAGACTACCAACAAAGCAGAACAGATTATCTTTGAAGGATGTGACAGCATAAAAGTAAATTTTATAATACAACAACTATGTTTGACAGATGGGTATGGACAGGTTGGGAAGACTGATAATCTTTTTATCATTTAATAATGGTCTTACTATAAGATAGCAGTAAACATGTTCAGGCATTAGAAATATTTCCTCCTGAGATCTTCACATCATCTTGGTGTACACAGATGGAGAATGGGAGTGACTTGGTGATAGAGGAAGAGGCAGTAATGGATACCCATGATCCTTGAGTGGAATACAAGGAGCTGCCATGTCAAAATACAGTTAGTGTGGGAGTGGTAGTGAGGTTGACCTTCTGAATGTCTTTTATTTTGTAGTGAGAGTTCTCTATTCTATATAGGGAGGAGATACCACTGAACTAATTTAGACTTTGATTTTTGGAAGTGCCCTGTAGCATCAAGATGTCATGGTAGGAATCAAGGGACCCAAGTTCTCATCAAAGCCATGCCACTATTTTAGATATGAGTGAGTTACTTCTCTTGCAGCTTAGTTTTTTCATCTGTGAATTGAGAGATTGGAACCACATCCATTCTTTGGCAATATGTTGTAGAAGGATCTTTTGGATGATGGCAAACTGCAGAAATGCTGTTTTTCTTTTCATTTTCCACCTAAAATTCTTTTATAACACAGTCACTATAACATTAACTGTGTGCCTTTAAATACCTTTTACTAAAATTTAATTTTTTATATCCACTCATGCATTATTCAGTATTTAACATTTTTACACATGTTAAGAGATTGTTATTCTGATACGTGTCTGTATAAATTTCAGAACTTTTTCCCCTCTGTCAATGACTTTTATAAATTAATTTTGTAGCCATCAGCCTGAGTTTGGGCCATACAGTTTTTTCTAATGAAATTATATCCATAGATCAATTTTGAAAATTAGTAAACTGTTGCTCTGTTAGTCATTTTTATTAGGGAGTGGATTGAATTAAGTTTTAATTTTGAGTTCATCTTTGTATTTCTATGCATTTAATATGTGTGTATGTAAAAATTTCTACAATCATTTCATTTTTCATAGCCATTGATTTTCTTAAACATAACTATTCATTTATTGATTCATTTTTCAAGAAATATGTACTTGAAGGCCACATTATAAATGTTGGATATACAAGTAGACAAGATGGAAATAGTTTCTGCTCTTATGGAGCTCGCATTGTAGTGACTGAGATACAGAATAAACAAATCAAAATATTACAATGCCTTAATTCTTTTTTCTCTGAAATGAAAATAAAAATTTTATTTTTATGTTACTATCTTTTCCATAGCAACAAAATGTGGATATATCAATGAGGATATGAAATCACTGATTTAGCAACAATATTATAAACCTCACTGGGCTTTTAACATTTTTATTTAAGGTTGGACTAAAGAGCTCTCATTTCCTCCAGGTGTTTATCATGAAAACATTCTCAGTGTGATGCCAGTTTCTGTCTTTATTTTATTAATACAAGTTGAAAGAAACTGACAAGTGAACAGAAATATTCAAGCCTGTTCTATTCTAACTGATTTGTTCAAGAGGATGATTCATTTAATTTCATGAAGGCTCAGTGGGCCAGAACTGTAGATGACCAGGTCAGCAGAGGGAATGTAGGTAGAAGAGGTCTGTGAGAAGGATCTATGTAACAAGCAACAATATTTAGTTTTTTAGAGCTGAAGTTCTGCTTGAGCAATTCTGATGTTACCAGCAACAGTCATTTAAAGAGCTGCTGATGCCTCAGGGAAAACATTTTTAAAGTGTTCTATCTAGAAACAGTGTTCCTTGTACTGTGTCATATATATTAAAATGCCGTCCCTTGCTTATATTACAGTACATAGTGCCGATTAAAACCTGTACTTCTGTAATACGGCCTTCTGATAGTGCTGATTAATGTCGCTCCTGAAATATTTCCTCCTGCTGAATCTCTCTGAATATGATTGAAATATTAATTAATATGATATGAAATATTAATCACCTGATAAACAAAACTGACAAATGTATGAGGATACAATTAATTTTTTTAAATAAAGTGAATTGTTTATACAATTATTTTAAAAGTTAGAGAGAAAAAACAAAATCATACGAATGGGCTGCAAATATTCTTGACATCTTTATATTACTTTCTTTAATATTTAACTTTGATGACCTCAATATGCAAATGATGTCATATTTCTAAGAGATTATATGGTAGTTTTGAATAGTATACCTCATTGGCCAGTGTGATCCCTGGAGTAGATGATATATAGCTTATAATAGATAAGGTAAAAAAATTGATGTATCCTCTAGAAATCATAATGGTGGTCGTCTAGCATGTATAGTTACTCTATTTAGAGACTTATTTATCTGGATTTCACTCAACAGTACATTGCACAGCTAGAAAAACCTCAGCCTAACCGTAATCTTTAATTTTTACTTTCTTTATATTTTAAAGGAAACTTTAAAATTAAAGCAATTCCAGTAAATGCTCCGTTGTAGGTGATAATTTGCAAGAGTGTAGTTTTATACTAAATTATTTATTTTGAAAGTATATTCAGTTTTCCAAAGTAAGTCAGAGATGCATACATAATTGGAAACTTTTCTAGAGGGAACTAGGTGGTGCTGTTCTGTCATCTTTGTGTCTTAGTGACTTCTTTGTTTCTTTTCTCAATTCATTAAAACACTTTCATACAATAGGTGCATTCGGTAAGATACAGTTTTGGGTTATAGTGGCATTATTTTGATTAAACAACTAAATTTATGTTGATCTTTCATCTTTGTTTTCAGCAGTATTTTCATACAGCAGATAAAAACTTTCTTCCTAAGCAGTAAGCTGTGTCATAGTTTACAATGTCTCATTTCTTCACCATTTAAGATAATGTATAAAATTCTGAAATCTTCATATATTTATGTTATTATGTGTTTTTAAATGCTTTGGCTCTTTTACTGGCCAAACCACTTACTATAAATTTAATCAAAATTTAAAGTGGTAAAATTTTTGTACAGAGTTGATTTAATATAAAAATGCCACAATATGCATAAGCTCAATGAAAACTTATTTACATTATTTGAAATACTAAAAAAATTTCAATTAAACCTTTCAACAAAGAAAAAAAGAAAACCTTTCCCTTGAAAAGGAGTTGTTTGCTTAATTTACTTCCTTATAAGGAAAGTAACCTCAATTAAGCCATTAGTAATCTTTTCATTTTTCTAGATATCGTTAATTCTGTGTTCCAATGATCTTGGTGGTACTTGATAGTCCGAAATAAAATAACAAACCTATTTCAGAGTAAACAACAACAAACAAAGTCACCCCACTTTCCATGTATATTTAGTACACTGGTATTTCTGGGGTATATTTTCTTGGTAAGAATTATGACTTCTTTCAGATATCTTTAGGTTTAGAGAATCAAATAAGAATATTTTAAAGGGTTACAGTTTTTTCCTACAAAAATCATCTTGTAAGTTGTTTCTTAATGATTTTTCAATACATTTGGAGAGGAGTATATCATGCAATTTATTCTCTAATGTAAATCTGGATATAAAATAAGGATGAAGTACTTCAAGAGTTCTATCCATGTGTTTTCTTGTAGAATTGTAGTTCTATCACTTTGAATGGGGACAAAAATAATCTATATCCTTCTTTTTTTCTGATAGAATAAATCCTCCTAGCTATTTACATCATAAACATTTAAGTTTTACCTTAATAGAAAAGTGAATGTTATACAGAAAACTTTTTGTGTTTTCTGATATCTCCCAAATCTTTTATCTTTAGAAGACAGAATCAATATGGAATTTCAGGATGGTTCCATGGCATGTCATTTTACAATGCAGAGAGATAATCTCTGAGATGAACATCTTCTAGGCTAATAAGCCTAAGTGAAAGTGCTGCTATACTTCTGTGCTCATGTCTGGTCTCGAATAAAATGGAAGTCACAAGTATTAGGATGAACGCCAGTGGTTAAACATTTGTCAAATAAGAGTTCAGATTGGGGAAATTGCATAAGGGAATTGAGATTATTCATTAATAAGAATGCCTTCATTTTCTATCAAATGAAAAATTTTCTAAGAAGGATTAGGTAACTCCCATTTTATATTGCCATAACCTTAAAGTGTGAAGAAACCTCGTAATAAACACTTTGGGATTAGATCAAAAGTCAGTATGTTTTGGGTGATCATTTTTTGTATTGCAAAAATACTTTCTAACTTTTAGATACTATCATTATGAAAGTAAAGCTTGGATTAGACAAAGAAATTATGAAAGGTATTCATAGATTTGCCATACCACATGCTCAAAAATATGCAGTGTGTTTATGATTTCCGCTTTTTGAAAGTTGACATTTTGACAGCAGTACTAATAAAAAAAATACTCAACTTTAACATATTAAATGCCAGATTTATATTATGGAAAGTTAAATGGCACTGTCATCAGGACCAATCCTTTATATAATAGATAGCTTATATTTAAAATACACCATATTTTAAATAAAGCATGATATTTGGTGAAAAAACATCTAAATTATAAGTGAATATATATATATATATTTTTTTTGCGGGGCAGGGGGTAAGTGGGTCTCTCACTGTTGTGGGCTCTCCCGTTGCGGAGCACAGGCTCCGGACACGCAGGCTCAGCGGCCATGGCTCACGGGCCCAGCCGCTCCGCGGCATGTGGGATCTTCCCGGACCGGGGCACGAACCCGTGTCCCCTGCATAGGCAGGCGGATTCTCAACCACTGCGCCACCAGGGAAGCCCGCATAAGTGAATATATTTTAAGGTTATTTTTCCTCCCAGAATATAGAAAGTGTACAGGTTCTTTCATTTCTTAAATGTCAAAAATACAAAAACCTATATTGTAACTCGGGTAACTGCTTATTGTTTTAGAATTAAATTGGAAGGGAAGAGACTAAAACACATCTCTGGCAATATGCTTTCTTCTTGGACTCAGGCTCCAGAATTAGCACCAAAAATAATGCATGATTTTTTTCATAATTTATTCTGGTTATTTATTTATTAGAGACCTCGTGTTAGAATAAAAAGAGGCTTTCTTCACAATTATTTTTGATGAAGATTAATATCAAGCAATATAGCATGAGCCATTGACTGTTAGTAATCAGTGGCAGCAAGTAGATTACATGGCATGTCATTTTTTCGGAAGAGCTTCATTTTTCCAAATGCTCCTTTGGAAACTTCTGACGAGGATCCTTTTCATCTTGCCATATTTTATCAATGATGAAAGATTTATATCTCATCGGTCTAAAGGTGTTTTTCACTTTTAAAAGTAGACTAAAAAAGAAAACAACAATAAGTAAGAGATTTCTGGATTTCTTTTGAAATCAGAGTCAGATAGCAGAGTAGGTGAAAAAGTCAGTAAAGGGACTGATGATAATTAAGAGAATAAAAGCAACAGTATCATGGAGAGGATGGATGTAAATCTTTGTACCTTTAAGTATACTTTTCCTTATTAGGCCAATAGAAAATAGAATCTCCAAATGAGTCTTGATATAAAGTTACAGTGTATGTTAACAAATCAAATTTTGATGGACCCAATAGCTAGAGACATTGTACATGGTGAAGGAGATTAGCATATAACTAAATAAGAATTTTGGATGATCTTTGGTGCAGTATGTCTAGAACCTAATTGTAGTGAGACAGCACAAGTAATGAAGAATTTAAAGCTGTTATAGGTAAGTATAATTAATATTAGTCACATATGACCAAGAATAACACAATGGATAACCCTTGGGGAAAATGTTTTATCATAAACTTAATATACTTTCATATACAACTTAACAAACTGAGAGCTTTCTGAATATATCTCCCCTAGTTGGCTTTGATTGTGTCAAGATCTAATTTGTCTTAAAATTTGAACCCAGTCTTCCTATGTTGGCATTAATATGAGTGGAAGAGATGGAATACAATAATTAGGGAGTACTTTTATATTGAAGGTCAGTCTCAGGAGAAGGTCTTCATATTATGGCTTTGCAGTTTACAAATTGCCCACTTTTCAAAAAGTATTGTTACCCGAAAAACTGGGTTCACCTCTTGGTGGGTGTTTAGCCAAAAGACACAACCAAGCTAAAGATCAGGAGAAGGAAGGATTTTACTACCTGCAGCAGTAAGGTAAACACTGGGGATCTTTCCCAAAGCAGTGTTTCCCCAACAACAAAACTGGGGAAGTTTTAGGCTAAGGGTATATACATATTTATGAAGGGCATTGAGCAGAGGAGAATTCAGCATAGAATTGGGGCAAAGGTCTATAGAGTCCAAGTTTAGTTTACTGAAGTCAGGAGTGTCAGAAAATGTCAACATCATCATCCCTTAGGTTCTAGTTGATCTGATGGTTGAGGGCTTCAGGCTAATCTTACCAAACAAAACTGGGGGTCTTTACAACTGATATACTATCCTTGCTGTTGTTACTTCTCTTCCTGATAACAGTAGTTTGTTCCTGCATTCTTTTGTACCCTGAAGATCATGAATTACTGAGACCTGTTCAAGGACAAGCATTAGTGACCAGGCTTAGATCACAAAACGGTTTAGGCGAAAAATGGCTTCTCCTATGTCCAGAAAGCCATGCCTGGTTCTCTTTCTCTGGCACCCCCTACCCTAGCTGCTTACAGCATCCTATTATTGGCTACATATGTTCAGTTGTAAAACTGGGAAAAACACCACAGCAGAACAGCTCCTAAAAACAAGACCAATGGTTTAATCATTGGTTTGTTTCATGAGAGAGTGACTTCAAAACAAAATAAAACAAAACAAAACTTACAAAGGCAGCCTCTACATTTAATTCCTAATGTGTCAATCAGCAGGTGCTTCAAAGGGAACATTGCTCGTTTGAAACTAAATTTTTAAAAATTATTGAGAACTTGGACATTTTAGGGAGCCATCTTTGTATCCAAAAGTCTAAAAATAAATAAAAACTTTTAAAAGAGAATTAAGGCATTACAAAAAGTTTGTCTTCTCATTTCACTTAAAAATATATTATAAATTAGAGAAATGTGACATTTAGAAATAAAATAGTTATATTGGCTAATCTAAACATCAAGAAATTAATCTAAATATACTAGTAATCTAAAGTAGTCCCCTGATATTATCTAAGACATTAGCATCATTGTTAGAAATTATCTTGTTGTTTTACTAACTTGTTTATATTTTCTGCCTTTTCTCTGTAGACCCTAAGCTCTGTGAGTGCAAGGATATTGTTTAGTGTTTTAATCTTCTACTTTTGGAATATTATCTGGCACACAGCTATTCAGTAAAATTTCTAACATGAATGAATATGATGCTCTTGATATATTTTTTTAAATAAAAGACTACTTTTTGAGTGACTTCCTATAGTGAACAGAAACCAAATTAACACTTATATTTCAAACATACCTATTTAAGATTAGTTATTATGTAGTAAAGTTCTTTAAGTCCTTTTTTTTAGATACATCATGTCCCACATTTGATTATAGATCATTTGTTATTTGAGAACATTTATAATTGTGTTTATTGCAATAGACTTGAAATAAAGCACAACGCTGCTGTTGCTCATTTAAAACAATAAATGAACATAGAGCAGAGGAATTTCCTTGTTGAAATACCATAAGAACAGTTTTCAAAGTATTAATATAGTCTCCATATTAGCTCTTTATCATTGCTAGTATATAGTTCAGGGTGTGTGTGTGTGTGTGTGTGTGTGTGTGTGTGTGTGTGTGTGTGTGTGTGTGTGCATTCTTTATATCAGAAATTTTTCTAAAGTCATGGAATTATAACTGCATTATGTGAAAAAAATAAAACCAAAGATCATAATAGGCCATAGGGGAAATTCTACATAAGAAACATGTTATAGTAAAATTGGATGAAAGTTTAAAATAAGTTCTGCTGTACTTTAGATTTAAACATGATCTCATTTCAACCCTATTTAAATCTTATTTCGGAGGCAGCATAGTGTAAATGGAAAGTACAAGGGATAGGGCATCAAGAATTAAAGTTTTGATGATGACTGTGCCATCGGCTCTGTCACCTGGGGAAATAGCTCATCTCTCTAGGGGTCAGTTACTCGGGGGTATTAGACTTGGATCATTTCCAAGCTCTCTTTCAACTTGAAGGTTGACCCGGAGTCCACAATTAAAATAAAATAAATAGGTATAGTTTTCAAAGGTTAGGATATGATTATGTCTTCATCATTAAATGAAAAGTTTTAATTAAATTTAAGTGTTTTAAAATGATAAAATCAATTATTACCTGCGTTTATAAAATTCTACTGATATACAATTAATGTGTTTAAAAAATGCATGTCCATTATGTATATATATTCATATATGTGTTGTTATATTGACATACTATAGATATATCAGTATATAAACCAATAACCTAATTATGATGTCATTTGTTTTAATGTGTACATAATAATTTATTGCATTTCTGACTTTTCACCCTATTCTCTGATAAGAGTCATGAATAACTAGAAGAGGGATCATTGAAGAAATATTCATTTCATAAAACACTTGCAAGAAAAATATTAAACTATTAGAAATTATTAACCTAAAAAGATAAAATAAAAAAGCTTGGTGATTCCAGGAGTAGACTTCAATAAAGGAAGATTATTTTGCACTAAGTGCCATAAACAACTGTTTTTTTTATATTCATACGGGTCAAAATAAAGATAATGTTCTTAAACTACTCCAAGAGTACTTTAGATTTTAGTTAAGAAATAATTTTCAGACTAGAAAGTGGTGAAATGCTTTCTTGGTGTCTGAAAGGATAGATGTGTTTTTTTTTTTGCATTTATTGAATGATTTAGAAGTGTGCCCTCTTAGAGATAAAGAGAACTGAAGGGCCTCAAATCATGAGATAGCTCTTCATGAAACCAGTTTGCACAAGTTCTAATAAATCCAAAATTTCACTCTTATCAAACAGAATTTGTTCTTTAGAAAGCCAAATGCTTATTTCCTTTGTAAGTATGTCATTTAAGGTTACATTGATTAATTTAGAGAGGATTTCATAATAACCTCTAATCATAATCATACAAAGAGTTAAATTCCCTTCATTATGGAGCAAGGCAAACGCAGAGTGTTTATAGACCATCTAGAAGGTCAGTGCTCAGACTAATTCACCGACAGCCCCAGATGCCCGGTTAAGCTGCCAACACAGTTGCTTTCCGAGTCTGCCAGAAAGTCAGCTGCAGCTGCAGGGAACATTCTTTTTTTTCCCACCCATTGCTAAGCCTGTGAATTTTACAATTGCCACGGAAAGAACAGAATTAGGAAATGTAATTCAGGGTGATGATCACCTCACTTACCCTATTAATGGGTTTCAAAGTAATTTATTATGAACAGCAAAATATAAACAGATAAGAAGAGTTTATGGACATGTGCATGTTCTCTAATAACACATTTAGTCACATTTTGGAAAGTAACCTGGTGAGAGTATCTTCCAGACTCAGTCCCTCTTTATTCATTTTTGGTATTCCTAGTAATAATAATAGAATAATAATAATAATAAACAGTAACCATTTTATGTTGTACTGTTATCTGTAGTTAGAGAAACATAACCACAGGTGCAGAGGGTGGTAGTATGTTGTGCTTTTGAAATTACGCCAGACTGACCTCTGATCTTGCTTTGCTGTGTGACTTTGAGCAAGTGATTCTACCTCTCTGAGCCTAAGGTATTTCACCTGAAAAATAAGCACTGTGATAACCATCTCACAGGTAATTGTGAGGGCTATTTAATTAGCACAGTAAAATGCCTGATTGTGAGAGCAATAAATTGTGAGAGCAGATTTTTAAAATTGTTAAATCATAAGTTTGCATTAGGTCCTCAGAATATTGAATGTACATTGTTTGATGGCATTTCATAAAATATTTTAAAGACAATATTATAGGAATTAAAAGGTAATCGAATGAGAAAGATTGGAGAACCCTGAAAATAATCACAGAAAAATTTAAAAGGATATAACATTATATTCTTTCATTTCATAGTGTAAAGTTGTTTGGACAGGAGCACTAGAGAAAGCAGGAATATAGAAGGAAGGAAAAGGGAGGATGCAATGCAGTATATCGCTGTTTATAAATATATCTATATATAGGGCTTCCCTGGTGGCGCAGTGGTTGAGAGTCCGCCTGCCGATGCAGGGGAGGCGGGTTCGTGCCCCGGTCCGGGCCGAGCGGCTGGGCCCGTGAGCCATGGCCGCTGAGCCTGCGCGTCTGGATCCTGTGCTCCGCAATGGGAGAGACCGCGACGGTGGGAGGCCCGCGTACCAAAAAAAAAAAAAAAAATCTTTACATAAGTATTTGGACAAAAGTGGCCATAAAGTGTTTTAAAAGGAGTATACCTTATTTGTTTTTTGTGTGATATGCGGGCCTCTCACTGCCGTGGCCTCTCCCGTTGCGGAGCACAGGCTCCGGATGCGCAGGCCCAGCGGCCATGGCTCACGGGCCCAGCCGCTCCGCGGCATGTGGGATCTTCCCAGACCGAGGCACGAACCCGACGTGTCCCCTGCATCGGCAGGCGGATTCTCAACCACTGCGCCACCAGGGAAGCCCAAAAAGGAGTATACTTTAAAGCTAAGTAACTTACATTTTAGATATTCTACAGCTATAGAAACAGCTTGAAGATCACTTCTGTATCTGAGTTGTAGATAGCTTCTACTTGACTTTTTTCCCTTTCTCCCTCTCTTCCTCCCTTCCTCCCTTTCTTCCTTCCTTCCTTCCTTCTTTCCTTCTGGTAAATCAGAATGTATTGGAGAGAGTCCTTTTCTCTGTTGAAAGTATTAAATGCATTCCTGGAAAGAGTCATCTTACTTTTGGATGGATGGATTTCCAAACCTAAATGAAATCAAATATCAACAACATAGGCAAAAAGTGTACTACCCAAGTGGGAGCTGTTGCCAAGTTCTATGGGGTGATTACATTCTCTTGCTTTTCTGATTTCAAGTACAATTATATTTCAGTAGAAGGCATTATTTTAAACCACACGAGAATTCCTGCTCACATTGTCTTTGAACTTCTCTTTTAAGTAAGATTTATAGAAAATTCACAACTTTTAAATGGTTTCATTTAAATAATCTAATCAAGTTTTAAATAGCCATCTTGGAACTTTGTAGTTGACCTGCTGTGCACACGTTTGGGATATCAAAATTTGATATCTCCCCTCACTCACTGACTTTAGTTGAATTAACACTAGTGTGGATTTGTTTGTCCTTCTGATGTTGTGCTAAAGGGACACATTCTCAGTGAGAAAATACCTTTTTAAGGATTCATCATTTTTAAGGTCATAGAATATGCACATTGGCCAGTCTTTTTTATTAAATTAAATAAATATTCATTTGTGTTTCTAGATGTAGATGTAGCTGTAAAATGGAATCCATTTTTAAAATTTCAAAATTAATATAGAACATAAATTTTAAAATAGTGTTTTAAATACATATAACTATTTTTTATGATGATTTATGTAGATAGTCTGTATTACCATGAACTAAATATCTGGATATAATGCTAAAATCCAGGATTGGTATTTTTACCAAGCGTACAAACAAACTGAATTTTTATTGTGATACAAACCTACACATCATTTTTAATTGAGTGAATATCATGGAAAAGACAAAAAGGTATGGGTTTATACTGAGGAAAAGATTAGGATTGGAGTTTCTCTGGTTATATGTGAGTACTATACATATAAATATCATCTTTGTTCTTTCAAAGAATTCTTTAGAACTTGAACTGGGATTTTTAAAAATAATAGTAGTGTGAAGCTATGAGACTAATTAATAGACAATACAAAATTACTTTTCTCGAATAAAATAATAATTCAGCACAAAAAGTGTATCAAACAGTAAAATATGAAATGTTAATATATTGTCCTGAAATATAGATAAATATAGATAAATATAGATAAAATATAGATAAATATAGACAAGCATACAATTTTTTAAAAAATGTTACTTCAGGGCTTCCCTGGTGGCGCAGTGGTTGGGAGTCTGCCTGCCGATGCAGGGGACACGGGTTCGTGCCCCGGTCCGGGAGGATCCCACATGCCGCAGAGCGGCTGGGTCCGTGAGCCATGGCAGCTGAGCCTGCGCGTCCGGAGCCTGTGCTCCGCAACAGGAGAGGCTACAACAGTGAGGGCCCGCGTACAACAACAACAACAAAAAAGTTCCTTCAGTTGAGGGGGCTCCTTATGGTACCCCTTTTGAAATGGAATAGTTATACTTCCATACATTCTATTTGAATATTAAAGTCTTTATATTTTATTTTTGATGTATTATTTTTGTTCTATAACTATGAGACCACTAAAATGGATATTAAGATGTCTTTCATCAGTTTCTTATTTTGTACAAATACTTTGGAGATCATATCTTCTCTGTAAGTGTGATGCTAAAAACAAATCCTTACAAAATCTGTTTGTTTCTTCTCTTGGACAGTTCCTGACTACATCTATTTTTTGTTCATTGAACATACAGATTTTCTTATTCCTGTGTAGTCATTTGGAATTTTACTCTATGTCTGGAATCCCACAGATGTCAATTTCTAATAAAACAAACATTTTACAAGAAATAATTTTTAAGAGAATGTTGATGTAATGATACTTGTGCATTGCAAAGAAAGCTTTTTTCTGTGCAAAGTTTTTTAGAGGTCTCAGAAATCACTGTCTACCTCCCTTTCTTTCTACGGAGAGCCAAGCAGGGAATTAGGAAATGAAGAGAAGTGCTCTGCACACAATGGCCTTCAGTGAATATTATAGATGTCTGGACACCTGCTAGGATGTAAAGGCATTTGATCCATATTATTTTGCCTTTTAACTTGTCAACTCAGACATGGCAGCCAGAGGTGTTTTCTGTCAAACATTAGCCTTTGCATTGCATTATGATTTTTATTTTTCATTCTTGCAATTTCAATATAAAACACAATTAGATCTTTAAATAATATAAATATTTTAGCTGTATGAATGCAAACTGGAAAAATGTGTTCTCTGAATATCAAAACATCCAGAGAGTATGATATGCATAGGTGTAATTATCAACCTCTAAAAATTATTTTTTTTTAGAAAAATTGCCCAAGATTTTAAATCACCTTTGTATTTTCTATCTTTACAGATGCTTTCTTCATTGTGGTTAATCATTACATGCTATTAATGCAACACTGAGTTTATTCTGTTTATCAATTTATTTGGAAGGATATTTTAAAAGGGAGGAAATGCAATATTTTTTCCATCAATTAGACTGAATGAAGAATTCCGGGAGATGGAGACAGTGGGTTCCTGCAATGCAGGAATCTTTGTGTGTCCTGTGCCTAGGTCAGTGTTCTAACATATAGGGAGCTCCCAACTGTACAACCTGAGAAATCAGTTCACTCAGATATGTTTCAGTTTTCATCTAATTTTTCTACTTAGGAATATAAACACCATATTTCGACTTTTGACCTTAGAGTACCATAATGTAACCAGCATCTTGGGAGAATGTTTTATGACACATAAAAGCTTTATAGGCACCTGGAAAATTCTTTTTACCAAGTTTGATGGAAACCTTTCTCTACTATACTATTTCTTCTTTTGTGGAAAATGTGAAAAATAATTTAACCTTTTCTCAATGTCTCAGTGACTTATCATCTAGTACTCTGCTATACTATACAAGAGTTCTACAAATGTTTTTGAGCTTCTCATGCCTCTCTGCTAATCATGCATTATGCTTACCTTTTACAGTCATGTCCTTGACTTCTCTTCACAATTTGATGTTAAGAATGCAGATCAAAAAGAAAGAAAAAGTGTTAAAATCCACTTAAATAATATGCTGATTGACTGATTTAACAAGACACAAATAAGTGCCTGAGGCCTAGTGCTGACTAATCCAACAAATCTAGCTATCCAGGCCTGAACTGTTCCCCATGTAACAACCCCTTATTTTTAACTGCCTCCTGGATATCTTTACCAAAATATGTGTAGGCACATAAAAACTTAACAGGTCCAAAGACTGAACTCATTATCTTTCCATTCATCTTCCCCATCTCAGCCCTCTGCATCTCTGGAATGCCCTATCTCAGTTAATGCCATCATAGCTGCCCTAACAGCTATGCTAAAACAAAACCACTTGATGTTGTCCTTATCTTCTCCATCTCCCTGAGTTTCTACTAACTTAGTCCACAATCCCTAACATGTGGCCTCTCCTTTTCACCTGCATCGTCAGGACCTTGTTTGAATTCTTACCATCTTTCATCTGTACTATTGCTGCATTCTCTCATCAATCTGTCCTCACACCCTCCCACCCTGTGCACTGTCTCCAGGGTTATATTCCTGGGGAAAAAAAGGTCTGGTTACTTTTTCTCTTCTATGTGAATCTCACTATAGGCTCTCTTTTCTCAGCATTAATTACAACACTAAGTACAGGCTGTTAAGCATGACAGAAAAGGTGTTCTCATTCTACCCCCAAGTGCCACTTACTGCTAACCACCCCACTCACTCTCTGAGTCCTATACCCATTGAACTTGCAGCATTTCCCAAAGCACACACATGTTAACATGACTTTATGCCTTTCGCAAGCCAAACATTAACAGGTAAGAGAATGTACTAATCAATTAATGTGGAACTTGAAGTGATCTTGAAAATAAGCCATATTTAATGCCCAGAGCTTTATGAGAACGTATTTCTAATAGTAAAATTTAGTAGGTAATAAATTTGTGAATCCACTTCTCTATAACTATCAAAAGAAGGAAACAAAAGAAAATAAAAGGAAAAAAATAAATAAATAAAATAAAAGGAAACAGATTTGGGAGGCTCTGTCCTTGTGGGTTCATGCTTTAGTTTCAGGAACTATTGTTCTAAGTGTGATCATTTTTTTATTTAATTATCTGATTCCAGTACTTAAAGCCAAAGTTGTGAATTTTTATAGGTCTGTGTATAGTCATTTAGTTTTAATATTCTAATATTTAGCTGATAGTATTCTTTTATAACCTTATGAAATATATCATAATTATAATTCAGTGTTTGAAGTAAACATATTTTAAAAGGCAAGGTACTTCTGGTCAGCAGATATTTTAATTCTTACTTAGACTTACAAAGTATGGGTCAAAATAAGGTTGATTAAAACTATTTAGGAATAACACAAGGTTTTAAAAATATAATTTTTATTAAGCTAATAGAATACTAAGAGTTTTAGTTTGTACTTTGTCATAGAGATTTGAATAACTCTAGAAATTAATTTTTAATCATGGCTCATTAATAATAATTATGATGAGTGGAGAAGAAAAATACATGTTCACTGATGTTTGCTTCTGTGATATAAAATGATTATACACATTTCATTTAAGATATTTTGATATATTTTTTACCCTTCCAGATGTATAGGAAGTAAGCCATAATGTCACTAAATGCAAGCTATCCTATAACAATTTTTTTGCTCTTTAATAAAAGCAGCTATTTTAGCAGCAGTGCTGACCTGATAATTGCTAGTGGTCTAAATTGGATGTACTTCAGTTAATGCGTCAGTAAGTGATGTACCTTCAATGCAATTAAAAGACTCTAATCTAACCTAAGGAGAGATCTTTTTCATATTGACCACTTTAAATTCAGAGTATGATTTCATATTTTTAAAGTTGTCCATGGCTTTGCTGACCCCATTAGTGAGATACAACTTTCCTATGGCACAGACAATTGCTGCTGAGTAAGCACTTCTGAAAGCCTTTGAATGAACTTCATCAGACAACTACCATTGCTTAACCTCAGAGGAGGGAACACTGAATAAAAAACAATCAAGATATTTAACATGGAGACTGAGCGAACACTAGATTGAAGTGAGGGATAATAATTTATCAAGTAACAATAGTTATTCCATTTAAAATAAACTTGATCTGAACCTTTTCATTTGATATTAACGTTTTTCTGCAAGGTATTTATTCAGATTTTATCAGACATTAGTGATGTGACTTGCAGAGTGATCCAAAGGTTTTAGTTTCCCTCTTGTAATTATTTTAGTGATTGGTACTTTTGTGTATCTAATTTGTAGTGCAGGGCAGTGGTCCCACTCCATCTCCCACTACTATTACTAGTATTAGAGTGCAATTCTCAAATGAATGTAGAAAGGAAAGTATTAATATAGTGCCAGATAAGTACACCTATGGGTTAGAAAGGTGCTTCTGATCTTCAGTTTGGAATCGACCTTGCATTTCTAAATCAGAGAGCAGATATGTGAAGAAGGATGATGGACTTCCTACTCACCTTAAGAAGGGTGTGGTTGGGTCACTAAGTGCATTTGGATTCCAGTAGAACAATATTCCTTGATTCTAGCGATGGGTATGTGTATCATAGCTTGGCTCACTCACCAGATGCCTTCACTGAGGTTGTCTTCGCTTGATGTTTGTACTGGGAAACTGGGAAACTGAACGAGGAACTCTGCCAGCCAGACGCCATTTTAAACTGCTAGTCTCTGCTTTTTTGTGCAATGCAAGGTAATTTGCTGAGTATAAAGGATTTTCTCTACTAGCTGTGAAGGAGTACTGAAGTTCAGCTTGAATTCTCTTTCAAGAAGTTTTCTCAGACACCCTGAATTTTCTCCTAGAGGACTCTGAGTAGACTTAACCATAGTCTTCTTCGTATTATCAAGTGAATGTCTTGCCTACCAGCTGACAGACTTTCTAAAGGCTATCTTGCCAGTTTTACTCCTCTTCTATTACATAATCTACTTGAACTTGGTAGACCTTCTGTAAGTGGTGTGATTTGAATTAAAATTGGCTAATCTGGCCTGACTGTGTTGATTATGCAACCACAATAGTATTAACTGTGATTATTAATGTGTGTTTATTAAAAGTCGTGGAGTCTGTAGAACTTTCCAAGCAGTCAGCAACTCATATTTGTTTATGCCTAGCCCAGCTGTCTCCCTGACTCCCTAGACCACGCAGTGCCATGCCATCTACTAATGTACCACAACTGTTCTGTGATGCATCTGTTTTCCTAATTGCTGGAACTGATAAGGATAAATGAACCCAGTTCCCCCACCCCCATGGGGGTGTGTGTGCTGCCATAAACTCACTGAACATAGCCCTTATCTGGGCGTAAAAGCATAAGAATTATCTCTAGGGAGGGTCCTGATTTGGAGCTGTGACCACAGAAGAAGAGAACACGTGAGTTGCTTTAGTGATTCTCCCCTACTCCCCACCCACTTACTGACAACCACACAGCTAGAGCTGGGATGGATGCTGCTTTTGGATCTTCTGCCTGCCTGTTTCAGCTGAGAAATACAGAGAGAGAAGCATTTCCTTCTCATAGAGGACATTTTAGTTAGATGCCCGATCTCAGTCCTTTGATTTGGTACCAGCATCCATGGTATATATTTTATCTACTACCTCTATTTCTTTTTCCTTTATAGCATCCTTGGTATACCAAGGATGCCAATTCTAGCCAGTGCTCACCTGTGTTATTTTTGCAAAGTCTTAGTTACAGAACACTTGTCTTTTTATAATCTCATTAAGGACCAGGGTGTTTAGCTGTTTTGTTCATTGCTCCATCCTTAACACCTTGCACAGTCCCAACATTTAGTACATTTTCAGTAAAATTTTGTTTCCATCATATAAATTTAACTCTTTTCCCTTTGATTACATTCTTAGTGTCGCACAATATTATTTTACAGTTTGTCTTAGGTTGTTTTGCTTTAAAATCCTCATTTGCCATCTTTGAACACCTACTTTTCTTTAGCTTTTGTCTTATTTATCTCTCTATTACTCTCAAACTTATGTTCAACTGAATTAATTTGAACACATAACTCCTTTGATTCAACATTTTAGTAAGCTTTGAACATGTTGGTTATGCTATTTTTAACTCAGTAATCCTTTCGTCCATCTTTAAATTCAATCTTGAAATCCTATATTATCTATAAATTGTTCCCTTACTTAAATAAAGGATGCAGTTAGTTTATCTCTCCATCTACTGCACTGAGCTGTACTTTGCTTAAATTGTTGTACCTCAAATATTTGTGATTTAAAAAAAATAATTAATTTAGAAAATGTGTATTGAACACCTGCTAGGTTCTAGATATAGTTCTAGGTTTGGGGAGATAGACAGGAACAAAAGACAAAGTAGAGGCAGTGCAGTGTCTTGGTTAAGGTGCCATTCTTGGCTAATGTAGAATTCCTATTTACACAAGCTTGGAGGCCAAATGTAGTTTCTTCATGTGAAAAAGAAGTAGATCTATTGCACCATATCTGAAGTCTCTTGTGGCTTTCAAATTTAGTTATCTCTGTTAAAATTTTAAATACAGTTATCTCTGTGTAGATTTTTAAAATAATTTATTCTTAATAATTTGAAACAAAATTGGTCAAAATATTCCATAGAATTTTCACCTAGAATTTAAATCCCTTCAGTTGGTTTGCCTTTTGGGACAGGCTTCACTGTAGTTGACTTTAAGCCTGCATTAGTTTTGTAATGAAGGTTCACATTTTAAAATATGTAGTTGTTTAAATAGATAAGTCACTAACAATTAAACAATTAATAACAATTAAAATTAATGTAGTTTGCAAACAATTGGTAGCTGTTTGATGCATTTCTAATGGGCAAACTATCTCTGTTGTTGGTAATGGATAGATGACTTAAAGTTTCATCTTGTGTTCTAGGAAAATATGTTTTCTTTTTATGCTTTTCTATAGTGTTTATTTCCATGTATTTACAAACAAATACTTGTTTAGCTAATGTGTATTATAGAACTAATATCTTCTTAATTGTCAATTTCCAAATTTTAGTCAAAATTAAATCTCCTAATAGCTTAGCTGCTTCCCACTAAATTGCAGGAGATTTTGTGTATATATCTTAGTTTCTTCATCTTTAATGTTGTGAGGTTGGGTTTAATAGGACTCTCTACCTCATAGCGTTAACGTGAAAACTGAAATAAATTTTTTTAACTCAGCACCATGCCTGTCACATGGTAAGATTTCTATAAATTGTAAGTATTATGATTATTTTCTTCCCTAAGCCATTCATCATTTCTACACCTACCTGTTTTTAAAGAAACACTATAAAAAGCCAATAAAAGAGAGAAGAAAGCTTAGTTATTTAAAAATAGAAGAAATAAATTAAGAACAAAATTTAATAGGGTTACAGATTCTTATAAAGACAATTGATGAGTATTTAAGTGCAATACTTAATTCATTGAATATTATATATTCTTACAATATGCTATTGGAGGAAGTATTCAATATTTAATAATCTCATTATATTTAATAAAACATGAGAGGGTATGGATTTCAAGAATATAGTTCTATCTATTAACAGGAAGGTTTCACGTAAATGAATATCTCTATAATTGTCCCTAAAGACTAAGCACATTTATAATATATTAAAATGACCTCTAAAAGTCTTGTCTGACTTTCTTGGTATTTTAGGTAATTAAATAAAACATTTTACTGAAATGATTTATATATTATTTTTATTTGAGCACTTCATCCAATGCAATTTTATAGAATTTTTTTTTCTTTGGAAGTGCTGTTTTGATTAATTCTAAAGTAGCTACAATACTGGAATATAACAAAATTTATAATATTTCAATATTAAAGTATAAAACATTGATTTTAAAATAATTAAAAAATTTATTTCTTTCCTGCATAAAAAAATCAATTTATGATTTTAATTGGCTTATTCCTGTAGTAGTATTTTTAAAAAAGTGCCTTCATTTTGCCCTTGAATGACAAAGAAGCTACATGCTTGGTTCATTTATTAAAATTATTTTTACAATACTAAACTAAAGATAAATTTTATAATTTTTGATTATATGTTTAGCGAAAATGACTTGGAGGAGGTATCTCTTCATAGGTATCAAAGTGGTTTGTAATTTACTCTTAGTCTAACATTCCTTATACAGTTACTTTTCCAACTTGATTCTCTGTTCAAAGAGAAAAATCAAATGCTGAAAAAAATCATTCATTAACTTATATAAGCTTACAGATTCTCAGCTCTGTCTTATTAGATAGCTAATCACAAAGATGAAAAGCAGCTGACACTGTACTGATTAGATATTTTATTTTATTTTATTTATTTATTTATTTATTTATGGCTGTGCAGCTTGTGGGATCTTAGTTCCCTGACCAGGGATCGAACCTGGGCCCATGGCAGTGAAACCAGTGAGTCCTAACTACAGGACCACCAAAGAATTCCCTGATTAGGTATTTTATAAATGCTGTTTGATTTCTTTTTATTGTTTTATTTGAGAAATAAGGTAAAATAATATATAGACATGTGTAATGGGTTGCAACTCTTTAACTTCCCGTTTTGGTAAATGCCAAAAGGAACACATTAGACCTATTTTTTACTGACTTTCACCCTGTTGGATGAGCCAAAATGAATTATTCCAAGATAATCCCTGGCCCACCAGGTTTGTGCATTTTATTTCTAAACTGTTTTGTAGTTTTGCATCTACGTTAGCCTCATGGCCTATACTCTCCAGTATTTCAGATCTCTACAGAGATCTTTCAGGGTCTGTTTTTTACTTAAGAAGTTATAACTCTATGTGGGGCTGTGAATTGTAGTGAAATATTCACTGGATCACAGGGCTATTCTGGAACTTGACCCATATTCTTGATCCAATACTTCCTATGTTGCAACCTACACATTAGGTTTATCCTGCAAATGAGCTGGAGGCAAAATTGTGAAATGGCAGAGTGTATTTCTGGTACTTTTTAACTTTCTGGATGGCTCTTTGTCTCTTCAAAGTTTTCATGATCTCTCTTAATATACAAAGCAATTTATTTAAAAAAATCAATCACAAATTGTAGGAAAAAATAATAGTCTTAATGTTTTAGATTCATTTATAGAATTTACATTAAAAATGAAGTCTTTAGAAAATGCTGCTTAACATACAGAAGTGGATCTTTAGTAACATTATTAGTATCTTTGGTTTCTGGATTGAGCCACATAATTAGGGACTCTTTGTACTTCAGATCATATTATAAAGGCAGCTGCTAATCAGTAAGACTAACTCTGCTGTCAGAGACCCACAGTTCCAATACAGTGGTCACTAATATTTCAAAAGTGGCAAAACAAAATAAAAACAAAAGCTAAAAACCTACACTCACAGGTTTAGTGAATATGAGAATTTGTGTAAGAGGTAGAGGTAGAGAGAAGCAGCCTTTTCAGGTAGTGAATCTCATGCCCCAACATTAAGGTTGATTTCCATATTTAGATTAGATGTTGAATGTTGTAACCCTTGATGTATGGTTTAGTAATCTAAGTAACTCTAGTAATTTCAGCTCTTACAAAACCGAAAACAAACCAGCTTCAGAGAGAAGACAGGAACTGGCACATAAATCTAGGGAGTCTTATCATTAGCCCAGGCTGGTTCAATATTCTACCACTACTTCTAGCCCCAGCAGGAATGCAGAGTTGGAGAAGATATTCCCAAAAGAAGGTGGGGACAGTTGTTACCGAAAGAGAGATAGGAATGTGCCTGTCTACTATAGTCCACTACAGTAATCTTCAGGATCTCAAGTAGTAACTAATATTTTGATACCCACTGGTATGATCAGGTAACAGGAGCCACCTTAATGATTAAAGCACTGCTGGCTCCCAAATCATTTGGAGTAGTTTTCTGGGCAAGGAAAAAGGAACACTGGGAGAAAAGAGATAGTACTGACTGTGGAAGAAAAAGTGGTGGTCATAGTTAAGATCAACTTACCGCAGGTCCTAGTTGTGACTGTCACAGTGTCAGCTTTAAAAGGTAGGTTTTGGGGCTTCCCTGGTGGCGCAGTGGTTGGGAGCCTGCCTGCCGATGCAAGGGACACAGGTTCGTGCCCCGGTCCGGGAAGATCCCATGTGCCGCGGAGCGCCTGGGCCTGTGAGCCATGGCCGCTGAGCCTGCGCGTCCGGAGCCTGCGCTCCGCAATGGGAGAGGCCACAACAGTGAGAGGCCTGCGTACCACAAAAAAAAAAAAAAAAAGTAGGTTTTGAACTGCACACTGATGGTCAGTAGTTCACCATTTAGGGAAGGAAGAGCAGAAAGTCATAAAGGTGTGGGTTTTCCACAGAAAATACCTTGACTCCAGCTTCCTGAAGTGAACATCTGAAAGCCATTAGAATAAGCACACTGGCTGATGTGAACTCTCATTTTCCTTTCAGAAATGTTCTAAAAGAAGTTAGGTTGTTTTATTTGCTCATTCCATACTTGGAAGCCTTAGGGACCAGAACAAAGAATGAACTATGACCCTTGTTTCCTGCTATTATCTCTAAATGCACCTCAATATGACACTAAATATTAATGTTGTAATAGGAATTACACAAAAGTAACAAAATTAAGGTTAAAGTTCTTTTTCTTCTGTTAAAATCATATTTCGTTATTTATACTCCCACCATATAGAACCTATTCTTTGAAATTGTTATACTTGTTCAAAAACTTGCAAATTAGTGTACGCTTGGGACCTGCTGAACGTCCTTTCAGCATTATGAGATTCCAGAAAATGTGAATAGGATGTTTCAGTTGTTAGGTAATTTTCCAGATGTCTTTTTTTGTGCTCAGATAATTCAGATGGCTTCCCTTCAACACCTCAGGCTTGTCATGCACACTATATTAGAGTCTGTAATATATATATTTTTTTTTCTTGTGGTAGGCGGGCCTCTCACTGTTGTGGTCTCTCCCTTTGCGGAGCACAGGCTCCGGACGCGCAGGCTCAGAAGCCATGGCTCACGGGCCCAGCCGCTCCGCGGCATGTGGGATCTTCCCGGACCGGGGCACGAACCCGTGTCCCCTGCATCGGCAGGCTGATTCTCAACCACTGCACCACCAGGGAAGCCCAGAGTGTGTAATATTTTTGAAGGAACTTGGTACAGACATTATGTTTCCACTTTAACTCTCTAAGTTTGAAGAATGCCTGCCAAGATCAGTATAAATACATTGTAATAAATATATTTTCACTAATTTTCAAAGTTCCCTTATTTCAAGTGTCAATATTGTACATGTTATGACAAGAGTAGTTTAATTAGTTATGGGTTTTACTGATATTTTGAATAAATACATTTAGACTGTATTTACACAAACCTCAACATTTGCAAATGATAAAGACAGCATTGATTCATATGTGATCACTCATTAAGATCCACATTTAAAAGCTTGATTTCAGTTAATATTTCTGTCTTTAGGTAAGTAGGAAGGTAGTTAAAATTCCCCTAAACCCTATAACTTAGACAGAAAATTTAGAGCATTTCCTTTCAGTCTTTTTTTAACTGCTTTTTGGTCTTGTTGAGATCATATATTACATACAATATTATGTCCTGTTTTCTTCCCTTAACATTAGCATAACATCAAAATGTGTAGAGAATGATTTAATAAACTATTTTAAAATAAATTTTATTATTGCTGGATATATCAAAAACTAGTTTTAACTAATTTAGAATATATAAGGGTTAGTCCATCCCCAAACATTCATTCCCTTGAGACATTTAAAAGCATCTTTCTATGTAAGGAGAGCAAACAACTATCAGAAGCTAATTTTATCTAAAATAGTTGAGGCAGCATGATATGTGGGTTGGTGACATTCTATAGGAGTGCTTTGTTGCTGAAGACCTGCTATAATTTCAGACTAATATAATTTAAAACTGATCCCTTTGGAGGATAGCAAATAGATTTGTTAACCAGCTAATGTGGAAATAGCAATCACAGTTTATGATTAATTGATTTAGTCTACCAACTTTGAGATTATGTGACTCTTAGCAAGTTTTATAATTGCTGGAATTAATATAATTTCAAAATATATGAATTAAGAGAATTTGCAATAGTTGAGATTTACTTAATTCAGATGTGACTGCACTGTAGTTGAAAGAAACTTAAATTTGGTTTAGAGGACACCTGAGTTTGAATTCTACCTGTGGGTAAATTTAGGGAAGTTGCTTAATCTTTCCAAACCTCAGTTTCTTCATCTATAAAAGGGGATAATAATACATGCTGTAGGCAATTGTTGGGGATTATACCTAACACCTGTCTACATACTTGGTCCATAAAAGAGATTAATATACTATTTCCTTCCGTGATTGAGAATTTTGACCATTCCTCTGGCTTCTTGTTTCCACAACTGACTTTTAAGCACGTGTCGGAATTCATTTCTCCATAGAAGCACCTAGATTATTTAAAGTTGGTCAAAGATTGCTGAAAGTTCAGAGGTGTGGAGAACAAATGCCTAATTAATAATCCTGGTTTATTCTATGATAAGAGTTCTGATTTTTGGTATTTGTCCTTGGACTGATCAAGTGACGAGTTTTTCATCACTTGAAGGAAATTGAGAAAACTGATAAAAGCCCCAGTGACATAAGAGTCTGTAACCTATTGTCTCAGTTAATTATTAGAGATGTGAGCAGATACATGTACAGGATCTTTCAGCTCAAGCAAAATCTGATGTGTCTACCTTCCCAGACCTGCTTGCTCCCTGGTGATATTTTTCACTTTATGTGTCCAAGGTTTCAGAGGAATTGTGGATAACACCAAATTTATTTAAATAAAAACAAATAATACACTTTGAAAAATAAGTGAAACATCTTTGTACTCAAAATATAAATTGGGTACACAACTTGTTTTCATTAGAGTAGTAGTAAATGACAAGTTTTAAAAATTAAGTTAAATTACCTCATTAATGTTTAAAGTATGGTTATGAGGAAATAATGATGAAACTCACAAATATTACTGTGCTTAATTCCCATAATCCATGCTTCACCTTACAATCAATTTACCTGTATAAAAAGGACTTTATTTTAGTACATACATACTATGTTTTCAACTATTCTGGACTGGTCTTAATTAAACTGACTGAAAAAAACAGTATTTTTGACAGCTTTATTTATTTACATTGCTTTACTTTTTTGTATTTTTAAAAAAGCTAGATCGCTCATTCAATTGCTTTAATGGTAAAAAATATTATGCATTTTTCCCTTATTAATTAAAACCATGCTTTGTGTATTTCATCCATGTCTTGTATACTTTGCGTTTTGTATACCTTTCTTTTCCTTTGTCCAGGAATTTTACAGTATAACCTACTTGTCTATTATCACTCTTTTAAATTAACAACATAATTTACAAAGTCAGCATCATTGAAAATACTCTAGTGATGTCCTTTGGATCAGTTTCACTACAAAGTTTGAATAAACCTATGGTGCTCAAGGATTTCTTACAAATATATTGAACTGAGATGGAAAGGAAATAGAGGGGAACAATTAACTTCAAGAAAATGTTTACATGATACTCTTATTGAAAGACATTGAAAAAAGTATTATTAACTGTTTTTCAACCTCTACGTCTCCTACAGACAGTGAGTGGTTGTCATAAGCATCATTTGGATCACAGCCTGATTCTTTTTCATAACTATGTAGCAGAACTCTGCCCCAGAATCGGATTTTAAAAATAGCATTTAAAAATTCTCTTTATCTCAACATTATTTAAAAGATACTTTATGGCGGTTATTTTCTCTTGTTCAAGAAAACTTGAAATTATTTTACTGCCTCCTGGAAAGAGTTTCCACATCTTGTACTGAGTTGAAACATATGTGCTCATGTTTGGAATCATTTTCTGTGTTAAACAATGTCACACTCATTGTCATCCCAAGATTCATGTGATGCATTTTTGGATGAGTGTGACTCTAAATCTTGCTGAATTAATAAATATCTTAAATTTTGGACTGATTTTCCCATTAGTTTCTATATTATCTGAAATACAAAGAATTGTCTGTTTCTTTTTAGAATTTATTTAAAAGCCTGAGAGAGAATTTTACAACGTAAAAAACATAAACTTATTTTTCTCATTATTTGTGAATTTAGAGAAAAATATTGGCTATTTCTTAAGAAAAGGGAAGATAAAGTAAAAATGATTTTAAATAAGTGTTTTTCTCTTCCATATGTTGTTTTGATTTTGTACTTATTTTATATATCATTTGTTTGGTGATATCTGGAGGTTGATGATATTTATTCTTGTTTTTATTTCCTTTTATGGTTTTAAATGCTATCAAACTTATATATATATATTTCATTTCAGCGTATCAACATGGACTTGATATATATATATAGTTGCAATACTAAAAACACTGTAAGTTGTGTGTATATATACACACATATATATACACATGTGTGTATATATATATATATATATATATATATATATATATATATACATACATGTATATAAAACTCTCCAGGTTAATACATTGAAATGAAAATTTAAAAAAAACCCAAACCAACAACATGGTTCTCTTAGATTATAATGAAACGGGTGATACTGGGTTCGTTTTCATTTGATAATCCAAGAAAAGTTTAAAGTTAGCGGCACTCTCAATATGAGAAAGCTGTTGCTGATTATTGAGGAAAGAATATCCTGAAACTCATTTTCTTGCTTGTCATCCTGTTGAACCTCATGTTATTTGACTGTGAAGTTAAATTTTCCTCATGTAAAATTGCAAGGGGTCCTTTCACTTGAGTGCTTGGGGGCTCTGTGTCTTTGCAAGTGGGCTGTATCTTCTTAATTTGTGCTTGATAGGAAAAGGCAATATGTAGATTTCACAATAAAAACTGGATCTAACTAAGTCTTCCTTATCTGTTGTTTTTCATAAAAGTTTATTTTCAATCTACTTCAGGTACAGTAAGATATTTTTTATGAGGCTCAGATAATCAAACGAAGGAAATTATTTTGTGAAAACTGTTCACATAGCATGATCTTCCAAAAGTTATCTTTCTATTAGAATATCTTTATAAACTAAAAGATAATCTTGTGTTCATATTTTCAACCTCTACTTTAAATTAATAAAAGATTTTGCTTCCAGTTTTACTATAGCAAATATGTTTTCTGGAACCAGAATCTTAAGATCATGATGTCCCCTTTTTAATACTTGAAGTACAGGACTGAAGGAAAATGTTTAACAACAAGGACAGATACCGAGGAACAAATCTCAGAAGTTAAACAACTATCGATCTAATTGCAAACTGTGAAATTTTATTTTTTAATGTTGTTTATAATTGAGCAAGAGTGTGGATTGGACTAGCTTGCAGCTCTGTAAGTATTTACAGTAAGTTTTGAGCAACTTAATAACTCTAAGAGTTGTTTAGCAACTCTTTGGATTTCTCAGCCTTCATAACAGCCATGTAAAAAGTTTGGCTTGGAGGTTTCCAGGAACAGAACAGAGCAGTGCATGTTTTCCTCTGTGATCAGGGGCAGGCAGCCAGAGGCTCAGATTTACTGATCTCAATTTGGCACTAATAAATAGCCACCTGGTTGACTGATGGTTATAGCTTTCACTATAAAGATGTAAATGCTAAAAGAAAATACATGTTACAGCAATGTCTCTAGTTCCCCAGATATTTGATCTCATATTGTGAGAGTAAGGACGAGACATAGAAAGTTACATGTATACCTGGAGTATGGCAAGATTTTACATCACAGAGCTAGCAAACTTTCCCTAAACGTGATTACATTTATCACTGGTTCACAAAGTATGCACTAGGAATACTGATCCATAAGGTGTTCATTTATGAAGCTAATTTTAACCTAGATGATTTCCACTTCCTAACTGAAAACACCTTTGGAGAGATTTATGTTCAATATTAGCTTCATGTAGGGAAATAGTCTATTCTCATTATTTCCAGTAGTTGTGTTCTCTGACATATCTGAAATGCTGATTTAGTGAACGCTGAACGCTTGCTACTTGGAAAAATTTGGGGCAATTCCTGTGAGTCTCTTGTCACAACATTTTTGTCAATGGATCAATACGTAACCTCATTTATGTGTATTTCTGTTTGAAGACACTACATTTAATATATATAGTTGATTCATTGACGTTAAACTCATGGCCAACGGCTCCACAACTCAAGCCTCAACAAAGCTTACCTAACACGTATTTTTTCCTAAGGTACATCCTCACCTTCTTGTGCTTAGGAACCTAGATAGCACTTCAGTACAGTGCTTGGGACCATTTTAAAGAATGAAAAAACAAAAATGCAAAAGTGGCACTAAATAGACCTTGAAAAGGACATTTTTTAGAGTATGAAAGCTAAAATCAGAAGGCAACCTCAGCTGGGAACATGTGAGGCAACTGAATTTTTTTGTTGTTCTGCACATGTCCACAAATGACTCTGAAAGCATGGCAAGTATCAATTTTACAGTTACAAATACGTTTTAGGGAGTGGGTAAATTTGCAAATTATGGAATCTGGGTATAATGAGGACCTACTGTACCATATGTTGTCAATCAGAATGGTTTTTTGAAATGTATTTGTGTCTATAATGAATTCCAGAACATAATCATAGCATTTTTAAGTTGGAAGTAATCTTTGGAGTTAACTAGTTCAAACTACCATAGCATGTAGAAATTTCCTGAAAACTATCTCTGAAGAATCAACATCAGATTTAAGCTCTAACATTTACCACGATTGGGACCCTATAAATTACACAGGCACTGATTATGACTTTTGATTGTTTTAATATAACCTGTACCAGTTGCTTCTACTTCTCATCTTCTAAAGTTATAGAGCATAAGTCCTTTTCTTTATTCACATAAAAAATACTTTAGAAATTCAAGTTTGCTAATATGCTGATGTTTTTCTAAGTGAACTGTCTCCTTAAGATTTCTTAATACTTGTTTTGTTTTCTGTGCCTTCATTCAAATTGTTGAATAAGAGAATAAAAACTAAACAGGAGAGTCTAAAGCACAAAATTTTAAAGCTCTCTACCATGGGTGAATATGACTTTTGGTTCAATATTCTAAAAATGAATTTACTGATACAAATTCAGTTTTTGTATCTATCTTCAGTTGCTTTGTCCAAATGCTTTTTTTGAAAACACACACACACACACACACACACGATTATACACAAAAATGTGTGTGTAACTATGTGTTCATACTACATACATATATATTTATATATATATATATATGCATATGAGTATATATACACTATACCATAGTTAGCCATTCTGATGACATTACCAACAGGGAAACAAAGTAAATGCCTTCACTAATAAAATTTGGTCTTACAAAGGATTAACTTCATACCATTGTGCAATTTTTCATGGTCAGTGCACTTTTCTCTACCTTCTGCCCACAGAATAGATATTGTGGATATTCTTACAATCATATTAACTTAGGTAATCTGTCCTTGGACTTTTAAAATTTTATGAACAAATTGAGGTGTATAGAAAAAGAACTCTTTAGGATCTATTTGGATTTATATGTCTTGTAATAATCACAACCCCATTCATGAGGGCTTTACCCTGATGACCTAATCACCCTAATCCCAAAGGCCCAAACTGCAAATACCATCACTCTGGGATTAGGTTACAACACATACATTTTAGGAGCACAAACTTCCGGTCTGTAGCACCCACCTTCCCCTAGACAGATATACCCCAATTTGAAATAGTTAAATACTTTCAAATATCTTATAATATCGGCAGAAGCACTCAGCTGAATCAAAACTGCTAAATATTTTGCTGGTACTGTAATCTAATCAAGAGAATTAAGGTGACTTCTTTGATTAATAAGTATTTGTTAGATAAACCAATACTCTTAAAATTTCATTCTGCATTAGGAGTGTACATTCCATTGTTAGGATCATAAGTTCTTTTTCCTTAGCATGCTTTGCTCAATCTGATATTTATATTAATCTAATTTCATTTATAAATATTTTTGGTGAACTTCTGCCCTAATAATTATATCTATCAAAGGTATCTTTTCCGGCCATGTTCTTCGCCCTGTTTTCCTCTGTCTCTGCTATGCATGTATTCTGTTCCTCCCCCCAGGGATACTTCTCCTTTACTTCTGTGGTGCTTTACTGTGATGTCCCTTGGTGTTTTTCAAGGTTGCACCTCCTGCTGTGCACTATTACATACATTTCTGTCAGTGAGTGACAGCAAAGAGGAATATCCTAGACTCTTGATCATGTTAAAGTCAGTGTTACGAAGATCAGAATTAGAGTCTGTTTCATTTTACTGCCCGTCACAACCAGAAGCAAACATATTGTGAAAGCATATGGATTCATTCAAAAGAAGCAGAGACTGACCAATTTTCAGATGTCTTAAAAATAATTCCTGTGTTTTTAGAACCACAGGTTATTTAGATAACAATTTTCTGGAGTATATACTTCCCATTTTTGTTTTTTCTTTTTCTTCCTTTACAACTTTGGTGCTCAAACAATGAGCCAATGAACAGGTTGAAGTTCAAAGTGCCTGTTTGTAGAGTCATTTAGCAGAATTTCTAAGAAATGCTTTTTATCTGGCTTTCCTTGGAGAACCTTCACCATAAGAAAGGTGTACGTGTTATAACTCTTGGTGGCTAGAAATTAAACGGCCAAATATTAAAAAGGCTATTCTAATTTTTCATTAAAATGATTCTTCCCAATCCCAGTTCATCTTTATTCTCATTTTATCTGGTATAGAATGGCATGGCTTCTGAGTTAAGAAAAACTTGTTTTAGATCATTCCTTGTTAAGAAGTAAATAATATGTTTTGCCACAATCATCTATTGTTACTTGTTTGTTTCCAAAGATGGGATGCTTTTTTCAAAGGTGTTACAACTTATGTGGCTAGAAATTCTGTGGAAAAGCTAGAAAAGTAACTGGAAACATTAAAAATATTAGATGGCTAAGATACAGAATTCATCATATTTGGCGAAAGATACTGATCAGACAGCAAAAGGGAATCCATTTTTGGAAGCAAAGTCTTTTGTTGTAATCTGTTAGGCTGTTAGAGTGAGCAAGTTTTACTATTAACAGTCTGTTATAAATGTGACTACTTAGACTAAAAAAATTGGCTTTCGTGATTTTTCTGCTATGATGTACACGTTTCATACAGAGTGCTGTGCAATAATAAAGGACTCCCAGGGAATTCTTAGGTGTATTGTTATACAAATAGCTCTTACCTTACTGTTGAAAACTTTATAAAGAAACTATGATAACTAAAATTCTAATTTTAAGCATTAGCCCTGGAAAGGAGATGAGAATTTATGCATTTAAAATTTTATTACTTACCTTATGGCCTTGAAAAAGATGAGGTGACTTCTTCTGGTTTAATTTACCTGTGTATGTATGTTTCCTCATCTGTAACATGTAGATAATAAGCTAATTTGAATGTGTAAACTGTAATTATAGCTACTAAGTTGTAAAAGTAGAGCTCTCTAGTAACCATATTAATAATATTTGCAGGTAGGATAAAATTTTTTTTTCACTTCATAAACATTTTAAGAAGTAGTGAAGTTGCCAGTTGCCCTTTTTCCACAAAATAGTGTTGTGATAACACCATATCTTATATAATTGAATTATCGATTGCTGATAATATGAAAAAGTTAGGATTTTTTTTTTCAGATGGTCATTGTTTTATTCACAGTTTTTTAAAAAAATGCGGAAACTATTTAGAGTTTTGGTTTTAGATGAGGGAAGCCAAAGAAGCTTTTGTTAATTACCACATATATCACAAAAATAGCTTTTTTTCATTCTACACATCCTTTGCTAGAATTATTTTACACCAAGCTCTTGTGTCTCACCAAAGCAGACTCAGTACTCCTGCTCATTCAGTATTCACGAAGTACTTTTTTTTGTTGTTTTAAGAACTCAGAAACTGGAAATTAAAATAAAATAAGGCCCTGCCCTTAAGAAGCTTACCTTTTAAGTACATCATTGAGAAAAGTAAATAAAATGATTCCAGTGTAAGTTTATACTACTACCATGACAGGGTTGATAAGCGCTTCTGAGAACATATGTGGGATGCCTAATCTAGGTTGGGGTCAGCGTAAATTTAATACATTTTCTGGTAGAATAATATCTGAGCCAGCGCTTTGACTGAGTCTTTCGCCAGACAAAGGTTGAGAAAATGGGCTACTACTTGAAAGCCCTGAAGCAAGAGCGGACTTTCAGGTAGCAAATTTGTTAATAAGTTGGATCCAAGATTTGATCCATCTCATGAAGATTATTTTAAGCCATGTTAAATAGTTGGATTTTGTTTTAAAATATATGGGATGGTGCTTGCAGATTTTAAGCAGTTCTAAGACAGTCGTGTCAATTTTGTCTCCTCGGAACTTTCTGTGGCAGCAATTTGGAGGAATGACTAGAGAATGGTTAAGATTAATGTCTGGGAAGAGGAAGAGAATTTGATGACTTGGTATGTCCAAGCTGAAGTGAACAGTGAACAGTTAAGTGCTGTGGTCTCAAGCTCAGAAAAGGTGTCAGTCTAATGTCATAAGAAACAACATTCCGTGTCAGTGGTAAATTTATAGCCCCAGGAATAAATATATGGACTACTTTAACTTCCAGTGACCTTGGTTAATCAGAGAGCAGAACTTCTGGTCTGAGACCATTGTCTCAGATTCCAGTATTCTGGAAAAGCAGTTTTCAAACTTTTCCTCAAGGGATCTTTAGGCTTCCTGGCCTTATGGTCTCTGTTGAAACTACCCAACCTGGCTGTTGTAGCCAGAAAGTAGCCATAGACAAATATATGGCTGATGGAATTAAAATCACAATACTTTAGCTTCACTGCATTCAGTGGACAGAGTAGACCTTTGATTTCACTACATACACTGTTGGGAAAATTTTTTCCCCTAGTTCTTTTTTTAATGTCATTTGTTTACACCATGGTCACAGACAGGAAGACAAAACTATGGGGAGATAAATCAGGACAAATCCACTGGACAATTAGAATAACAGCATTTTATGTATTTATCTGATGATCCAGCAGCATCTTCTGGGAATATGAAGTCCAGAGATCGTATAACATGAGTTATTTTACCAAGAAGTAGATGATTCTAAGTTCTAATAAACATTTTATTGTGTGTATCTATCAAGCTATCTAGCTATCTAACTATCTGATATTCATTGAGCTGATTTGGATTAGGACCTGTATGCGGGTGCTATTGTTATGTCTTTCTTAATGGAATTATATGTTTTCTTTTTCAGTTGCCAACTCTGAGTGGTTAAGCCACAAATTTTTAACTTGTGAACTTAAAATGGGATACATTTATGACTCTGCCGTTAATTTTTTTCTTATGGCATTTTCACTGAGTAGGAGTCTAATATTAATTCTAATTGCTGCTCTATTAATAAATACCAAAGAGAATGCTCTCCTACTAGTATGTATAGATGTATGACCAGCAGAAGTAATTGCAAACAGTCACAGGAAAAGAAATGCTTTTAAGTCTTACTTAAACACAGATGCAAACAATGTGGCATAGCTGGATAGCTGAGAAATCAAAGCAGCCAGCAGATCAACCTCGCATGCAGCTTTAAGGAATTCTCTTTGCTTAAAACAAACTTAGAGTTGACCCTGAGCCCAAAAGAGTTATGAGCAGAAACAGGTCTTAGAGAAGGAGGCTGAAGATTACAATCAAAAACATATTTTGTGTGTGCCCAGTGGGGAAAGCACTTTAGGAACTACATTGGCTGTTTGAGCTGTACAACCTTAGATCACATTCACTGTCAGAGAGATTTGTCTGCAAACCTGGAGGAAAACATCAAAAAAGTCCCTTTTTCTTCCCTGAGTTGTATGTGAAAAAGAAAAAAAAAGATATGGTTGGAAAGTTTTTTTAATCACAATTAAATTTATGATTTATTCTAGTTTGGAGAAAAATTGAAATTACTGAAAGTGTAACTTTTTGGAATGCAATTCCTATACCTCTGTATCTGAATGTATCTTCATGATAAATGCCAGGAACATAGTCAAGGATGGAAAAGCATGCCTAGTTTGATTAACTTTTGTGTGGGATAGCGATAATATTTCCAGAATGCCAAGCTAATATATATACACTGAGAAACATAATCTCATCTTCACCACTATATTTGAAGGTAAGTATTGAAGGATTATTAATACTGATAGAGAGCCCATTATAATAATATTTTGAAAATTATACGATAAAATATAAAAAAGAAATCACTATGCCACTATTTTTATTTGTCTACTTTGTTTGAATATGTATGTTCTCTAGTGTTTCTGAAATTGACAACCTAATCTCTCTTACTTTATCTTGATCATCATATATTCCTGTTTTGAATACCCCTTCAGGTATTTATCATCTGTCAATTAGTGTTTAATAACATATTACTTAGATTTGACAGCTTAATCAAATTTATTTTTCTACATATTTGTTGTGAACATAATTAGTGCCAACTGTATACTAGGGTTACTGGAATCATTTAATTTCTCCAACAGAATTACTTCTTCTGTAGATGAGAGGGGCATAAATAAAATACTAAGAAATATGGGAAAAGGTCCAGAAAAATCCACCCATTCATTCAACAAATATTTTTATCCACTACTCAGATATTATGCAAGCTTGTGGATATACAAAGATGAATGTGGCACAGGATATCATATTTAAGAATTTCCATTCTAGTGCAGAGGTCAGCAAGCTTTTTATGTACAGGGACAGATAGTGATTTTTTTAATTATATTATATCTCTGTGGTAACTATTTAATTTTGCATTATTATACAAAAGAGGCTATAGACAATACGTAAACAAATGAGTGTGACTGTGATAATATAAAACTTTATTTACAAAAACAGAGTGTCATATATGGACCACTGTCCAAAGTTTCTCAACCAACCTTTGGTCTAATGGGTAATAGAGACATTAAAAAAATCATTAAACTTAAATGTGAGAGTACTAGAAGGGAGGTGTTCAAAGGATGCAGAGTTTAAATTTTTCTCAGGGAATGCTTTTAACAGAATTCAGCATTTTATTTTATTTGTTATTTACTTTTTATTGAAGTATACTTGATTCACAATATTATACTACTTTTGGGTGTACAACATACTGATTCAATATTTTTATAGATTATACTCCATTTAAAGTATTATAAAATAATGACTATTTCCCTGTGCTGTACAATGTGTCCTTGTTTTTTATTTATTTTATATATAGTAGTTTGTACCTCTTAACCCCCTACCCATAGCTTGCCCCTCCCCTCTTCCCTCTCTCCACTCTCCTCTATATCTCTGGGTCTGTTTCTGTTTTGTTTAATTCATTTGTTTGTTTTATTTTTTTAGATTGCATACATAAGTAATAACATAGAGTATTCTTCTTTCTCTATTTCACTAAGTATAATAACCTCTAGGTCCATCCATGTTGTTGCATATGGCAGGATTTCATTCTTTTTTATGGATCAGTAATATTCCATGTGTGTCTATATATATGTATATATATATATATATGATATTCCATCGTGGTGTGTGTATGTATATATGTATATATATATATCACATCATCTGTTGATGGACACTTAAGTTGCTTCCATATCTTGGCTATTGTGAATAATGATGCTATGAACATTGGGGTGCATGTATGTTTTTGAATTAGTATTTTTGTTTTCTTTGGATATATACCCAGGAATGAAATTAGTGGATTATATGGTAGTTCTATTTATGGTTTTTTGAGGAAACTCTGTACTGTTTTCCATAGTGGCTGCACCAATTTACATTTCCACTAACAGTGTACAAGTGTTCCTTTTTCTCCACATCCTTGCCAACACTTGCTATTTCTAGACTTTTTGCTGGTAGCTATTCTGACAGGCGTGAGGTGATATCTCACTGTGGTTTTGATTTGCATTTCTCTGATATTAGTGATGTTGAGCATTTTTTCAGATGCCTGTTGGTCACCTATATATCATCTTTGGAAAAAGGTCTATTCAATTGTTCTGCCTATTTGTAAATTTTTTTTTGATATTGTGCTGTATGAGATCTTTATATATTTTGGATATTAACCCCTTGTCAATCATATTACGTGCAAATATTTTCAGTAGGTTGTCTTTTTCTTTTCTTGATGATTTCCTTTGCTCTGCAAAATCTTTTAAGTTTAATGACATCCCATTTGTTTATTTTTGCTTTTGTTTCTTTTGCCTTGGGACAGATCCAAAAAATAATGCTATGATTTATGTCAAAGAGTGTTCTGCCTATGTTTTCTTCTAGGAGTTTTATGGTTTCTGGTCTTAAGTTTAGGTCTTTAGTCAATTTTGGTTTTATTTTTGTATATGGTATGAAAAAATGTTCTAATTTCATTCTTTTACATGTAGCCGTACAGTTTCCCAGCACCATTTTTTGAAGAGACTGTCTTTTCCGCATTGTATATTCTTGCCTCCTTTGTCTTAGATTAATTAACCATAGGTTTGTGGATTTATTTCTGGGCTTTTTATTCTGTTCCATTGATCTGTGTGTCTGTTTTTGTGCCAGTACCATATTGTTTTTATTACGGTAAGTTTGTATTATAATCTGAAGTCAAGGAACATGATACCTCCAGCTTTATTCTTTTTACTCAATATTGCTTTTGCAGAATTTTACATTTTAAATGGATATTAAAATAATGGGTAGCAATTAACTAGCTAGAAAAAATAGAGAATAACAAGTGAAAAGTCCTGAACACAAGCATACACACAAAAGACATAATGTATTTAAACAGCTCTTAAATCTGGCATTGCAACATAGCATGTGTACCTGGGAATGAGGCTGGAATTTGGTGTTTATCAAGTACCTATCAATGATGTTAACATTAATATCAAGGGAGTGAAATGACAGTTCTGTGTTAGAAAAATACTTCTGGTAAGAAGTGGAAAAAAAAGGGCCTAGCGACAGTCACTGGCCTAGCTGGCTTTGTCAGAAGAACTAATGAGGATGCAGAATTTCTCAGAATGTGGGAGTAAGGTTGGATATTCCAGGAGATTTCACAATGGATAAATATTCCTCTGTAGCTGTCTAAAGGACTGAGTCTGTCAAATATCAGTGCCTCTGAGATCAGCTGGTTCAGCTACCTAAGATATTGCCATTGCCCCATGCAAAATATGTTTGCAGATGGCACCAACTCCAGAGTTTACTTCTGTTAGTTTTCAAATGATGGAATGAAGCAGGGGACCACTTAACTAATTCCTAGCTAAGTATTTGTGTGTGAACTTTTCTATTACTTGTTGTATATATTATAAAAAATGTTGCATTTTATTTTATTTTGAAAATTTTGATGTGAAAGAAGAGCATATACACTTTTCTTCCCAGTCACATATGACCTCATTTGATGGCAAATATACCCATTCAAGTTTCAGTTCAATGTTGAATTACCTTACATTTTACATTTAACTTTCCATGACTTGGTACTAACTGTCAGGGTGCTTCTTGTTAAGCTACATACTGGGCCTACTTATTCTCAGAGTCTTATTGCCTGACAAGGTTTTAAACTTCATTTGGAAGTCTTGCAGGGAGGGTCTATTTTTTTTTTATTATCAGTGAGAAGAAAAAATATAGGGAATTGAGAGCAGAGAAGAGATAGATGTAAAAATCAGAGAGAGAAAAAAGAAGGACATACATAAAAATAGAGACAATAATTGACTACAGAGTCTGAAAAAAGTGAAGCAGAAGGAATTAAAGAAGATTAAAGCCTGTGTGTGTGTGTGTGTGTATATATATAATATATATATATATATATATATATATATATATATATATATATATATATATATATATATATATATATACAGAAAGTGTCCTATGGCCTTACCCATATGTCATTCTGGTTATTTTTCTCTCAAAGATTTCAAGACAAGTAGGTTTGGGGCTCATGTTTTCTATCTCTGTACTTGTTGAATGGAGATAAGCCTGGATGAGGTATAACCAATGAAATCTTTAGTTTGCATTTTATTGAAACAGTAGCAAGAAAAAAGATCAAGGAAGGTAGTATAGGAAGGATCAGAGGAAAAGAGAATACAAAGTTTTTGAAATTTTGTTGTTGGGATACCCAAAATTCTGATTTTCATTGCTTATATTAAATTTCCTAGGGTATCTACTTGAAGGAATCAACCTAGATGTTAGGAACGTTTTAGGACAGGTCTTATTCTCACATTGTGGATCACTGGGAGAAGTGGACCTAAACTTTCTCTCCCAACATGTGGCATATTTTCCCAGTATTCAGGGCTTGTCTTCTCTGATATTTTTAATCTCTCCCTGCAGACTCAGACAACTAGAGATAGAAGTGGCTTCAAAAGATTAATAGAGAAAAATATAAAAGAGTTACCTGTGGGTGATAGGATCTGACTGAAAGACGGATTTTATCTGAAGAGTGGACCTACTTAAGTCACAGCTCAAAAGGAGACAGAAGTCCTGGGTTCTCATTTCAGAATTGTAACTACCTCATTGTGTACCTTTGGATAGGTTACCTCACCTCTCTTATCTTCATGTGTAAAAGAGGACTGGACCAGATGACATTGATTCCAATCACTTTATTTAGTTAATTTTTGAGTAAATACCAATTCTTGGGCCTTGGTAATATCTAATTTTAATTTTGAAAATATAAAATTCATGATCATGTAAATAACATGAAAATATATTATATTCATTATTTCAACCCCCTAAAAGTCACAGAGTGAGCTGTTGACTGTTAACAAAAGAAAACTAACTTACAGTTACATTTTTTACAAGAGCACCTCATCATGTTGGTAAGTAGAGAGTGTCCCAACAGGGATTTTGAAGAAAATAATTGAAAACTCTTTTTAAAATGTAAAAATCTCTAAAGAGTGTTTAGGTGCTTGGAAAAGTTGAATAATGAGTACAACTTTTATTAAAATAACCAAATATACCAATATATTACCACATTAGAGTTGTAATGATTCCCCCCACCCCCGCCAAAAAGAACATGTTATAAAACATATGAAAATAGCACAAAAACTGAGGTTAAACCAACCTAAGAAAGCTGAAATATAATAGGATGTTTGACACAGTAACTAGAATGTAAAGTCCTGTATTTTATTATACACAGAGGCTGGCACTACAAAAGAAACAGAATAACCTAAGCCATCTCACATCATGTTAAGGGCTAAGAGTACTTTTATGTCTAACACTTAGTGATTCTATTACTGACGCTGAAGGTGAAATAAAATAATCTTCTAATTCCTGATTCCAAGCATTTAGGACTCTATCAATTCTTGGCATTAAATTTACCTTTAGGATAAAAAGAAAAAATCTTTAGTACACCTTAAAGATTCCTTCCCTAGGCTTGACTTTGACCTATCTTTGTTTCTCCCTTCCTGTGGCGGTTATTTAAAGACTCTCATATATGTGTCTTAGGACACATAAATGTACTATCTAATTCATATTGCCATGGACATTGCAAAAATAATTTAAGGATTTTCTTGTAAGCTTCCTGAAACTTTTTTCTTTTTCAGTTTTCCAAAATCACTGTGTTTATGTCATATTTGGCACTCATATTCTGACCTGCAGTAAAGCTACCAATCTACTTGGTTTATCTACCTTTATATTCTATAAGGTGTATGCATCTACTCATCTCTTTGTTTCCTGCACCATGTAACAGGGTGTTTTATTAAAATAATATATTTTTATTTACTTAGGTAGGCTATCCAGCTCTGATTTGCTTGTAGGCAGGACTGTGATAGGAAATTTTTACTGCACAAACTTCAGAATTAATTATGGAATAAGCTTCTGTAGTATGAAATCACATATAGCATCATAGAAATAATTGTATAACTTTAAAAAATGAGCATATGAGTTTCTTGTAGCCTGTTATAGAATATAGTGATTTGTTTTTGAAGATAAGTAAAAAGCAAATAAAAGTAAACATTATGTTTGTTTTCCAAAGATCAGTAGAATCTAGCAGTCTTCTGACTACCAGAAAAGGAGGACAGTGAATTTTTAAAAGTACAGAAGCTTGACATGTGCTTGGTTTTTTTTTTTTTTTAATTATTTATTTATTTATGGCTGTGTTGGGTCTTCGTTTCTGTGCGAGGTCTTTCTCTAGTTGTGGCAAGCGGGGGCCACTCTTCATTGCGGTGCGCGGGCCTCTCACTATCGCAGCCTCTCTTGTTGCAGAGCACAGGCTTCAAATGCGCAGGCTCAGTAATTGTGGCTCACGGGCCCAGTTGCTCCGCGGCATGTGGGATCTTCCCAGACCAGGGCTCGAACCCGTGTCCCCTGCATGGCAGGTGAATTCTCAACCACCGCGCCACCAGGGAAGCCCCATGTGCTTGTTGTTTTGAGCAGAAATACTGTTTACACATAGAATGTATTCAGCTATAAAATATTAAATTATCAATTCAACTCTTGATTTAAATTCTATAGAAGAAAAGAGTTTAGCAATTAAGATATAGTGGCAGATCTGCTTTTCTTGATATTTTTAAGGGAAAAATATAAAAATCATTTTTCAGACATGACTTAATTAAGAGTAGTTCAGATGCAAATCATGAAAACATTGTTATATCTACCTTTGTTACAGGCAACTTTTAAAAATAATGGTGGTTGATGGGTACTTTGGCTCTGGCAACATTAATGGTGTATCTCCTGTAGTAAATGTGAAGACTTTTCCAGTTTTTTCATACTTTGTTCAATTATTTTCAAAGGTCTATTTTCTTCCAATATTGCCTAATGTTTATTTCCAAAATGTTTACCTTATTATTATTAATTCATATTTTTAGCTGTTTAAGACTTTCATTTTTACAATACAAAATAACATCTATGAAGTTTAAATATGTGTATATCTTTATAGTATATTCTTTATTTACAACCTACAAGAGATCTGTGTTTAATTAATTGAAATAAATTAGGTCATAACCTGAAATACTCTACTATAGTTAAAGAATTCACTTTGTTTTCATATTCAGTAATAAGAAAGTATACAACTGTTTAAACAATTTATCTGCATTTACAAAAATATGAAAAGATACAAAAACCCCAGCTTTCTTCTAATGAAGATATTCTATATTTATAAAAATGAAGTAGTATTATATATAATGAACTCAGTTAAAATTTATTTCTAAATTATACAAATTATAAATCATCCAATATTCACCTTATTAATAAAATCCCAGTATCATAGTATCATTTAGATTGATGGAGCCAATTATCTGCATTGCTGCAGGACACAAAAGGTACCAAGACTCATTTACTTGATATATAGTATACATTTGTTCTCTTTTCCATTGGTGTTTTACTAGCAAGAATATACAATTTTGGAGGTATCAAAAAAAAGTCAATATTAGAATTAAAAGTGCTTTTAAAATTTCTAAGCAATATTTTTAAGATAAAGCCTTGGCATAATGATGGATATACCATAATATTAATTTATATATAAAAATATTAATAAATGAATTTTTTTCATTCTATGATCTGACCCCCTCTGAGGATTCCTATAACAGCACTGGAAAGTAAAAAAAATGTATATGATTCATTGAATTATGGAGAAGAAAAGCCTGTGGTCTGTCTTTGGCCTGCAGCAAATCTAAAAACTGGTTTCAAGAAAACACAAGAAAGGGATCTGGGAAGCAGAATCTATTTTATCTTTTTTCACATGACCTGTGGCTCTTTCCTGCTATGCCCAAACAGCTGTTGAAAATTCTATATTTCTGATCTTCACATAGACATTGAAACTTACCTGGGATCCTTATTTTTAGAAATACTAGAGTAAATAGGAATCCTTAAAACATTTTATTTTAAAGAAAAAGAAAAGAAACCCCACAGTTGTTATGGTTTTATGAGAACCCAGAAGTCAAATATTTAAAAGTAAGGGGTTGTAATCACTTTTATTAAATGGAGTCTAAATTCTTATAATATAAATGTTTATTTTCAGGACGTTTCATTAATGTGGTTAATAAAATCATCATAGTCAACAAAATCTTTTTTAAGATACATATTATTCATTTTATTTTAAATAGGCTTAATGGCAAAGTTTCTATGTATCTATGTAGTTACCTATTGCTGCATGACAAAGTATCCCTCAATGCAGCAGCTTAAAAATAACACCTATTGATTTTCTCACAGAGTTTCTCAGGGTTAGTGATCTGGATGCAGGCTTGTTGATTTTGGCTCAGGGTCCCTCACAAGGTTACAGAGGCTACATTTAACCTCAAGGCTCAAGTGGTGCTTCCAAGCCTACTCACACAGGTGATGGTAGGCTTCAGTTTGTCATATGCCTTAGTTCCTCAGTGGCTTTTGACCAGAAGCTTCAATTCCTAGCCATGAAGACTTGGCCCAGGACTGCTTACAACATAGCAGCTTGCTCCCCCAGAACAAAGGTGAGAGAGAGCAAGAGAGAATGTGAGTATCTAAATGGAAACCATTGTCTTCTATAACTTAATCTAGGAAATGACATACCATCACTTCTACTATATGCTTTGGTCACACTGAACAACTTTAGTACAATTTGGGAAGAGATTACATAAAGGCATGAATACCAAAGGTGGGAAGTGCTGGGAGATATTTTGGAGCCTCCTTAGGATCTTCTATTCCTTTTTACATTTACTTCTTAGAAACACAAAATCATCTTCTGATTAATTTGAAGAGAAAGTTTTACAATTTGATAGTATACTTTCTTTATGTTTTAAAAGTCCAAACTGCCAACACTATTACATTTTAACAGGATATTCCATTTTTATGTTATACCATATATATACATACATACATATGTAAATATATATATAGAAAGAGATATGTAATAGCTTTATATTGTTTTACCTAAACCAGAAAAAATATCTAGAAGTTAGTTTCTATGGTTGAACTGTGCATTGGAAATCCATGGCACTTTTGAAAGATAAGTTGACAGTTACAGTTTTACTTCCATAGTTTTTTACTAGATAAAAACTTGTTAATCATCACATGATACTTACTCAGAATGAATTTGCTTCATGATTATCTAACTTCATTCAAGTTTTACTGTACCCAATCAGCTCTATTTATACTCTCAAGCATGTATATTTAAACAATTTGGTATTTCAATTGTTTCTAAAATAATGCCTTACATTGAATTCTTTTCCATATAGATGAACCTCTTTTTAGGAAGTATGATATGTAATATGTGTAAAATATGACAAGCACTTGAGAAATGCAAAGATCATTATTATAATGACTGCGCACAAGAAACTTTGAATCATCTTTGGGAAAAACAAATTCACAGGAGATTCCATTATTTGAGGTAAAGTAAATATCCCAAGTGAAGTACAAAGAAAGTGCTTTGTGGGGTTGAGGAAAAGGTTATCTAATGGCCTTTGGTAAAGAGAAAAATAAAACTTTTCTGGATTTTTTTAGTTAGGTCTTAAATGATGGTAAAGGTTTCAAAAGGTGAACTACAACAGAATTTCCTAGGTGGAGAGTTTAGAACTAGCAGGAGTGGGGAGCTATTTGGGGAATGCAAAGTAATCTTGCTTCGCTGAAACAGTAAGTAGGTGTTACCTGGTTATAAAGGCACTTCTAAGGAGTATTGAGAAAGCTTCTAGTTTGAGGTGTTAATTCTTTTTTTTTTTTTTTTTTGAGGTGTTAATTCTTAATTTGGGAGGAAATGGAGATCCACTTTGAGCAAGAGAGACAAGGGAGCAGATATGTGCTTAGATTAGTTTAGGAGCATATATCTGAATGAATTATTATGGGAAAAAATGGATGAAAATTCATTAGCCAAAGAGAGAAGTCCACAAGGATGTAAAATAACCATAAGTAAAGCAGATTCTTTCCTATACTATATGCATAGTTCAATGAGGGCCTCCACTGGCGTGTTCACAGTGAGAATATGAAGAAGGAAGCTGAATGAGAAGCGTGGAGGGACTAATTATATGAAACACTGTTTTTTTTTTAAATAAGCAAAGAAAAGTAACAAATATTGTAAACAAGTTAAAACAATTGGAGCAATCAAAAGAAGGGGAAATAAGGAGAGAAGATGGTTTATGGGATATAATTATGAGTTTGAACATAGCCCAATGGAGGTTGGATTCAGGACGTCCTCCTTTGCACATTTTAACTCAAGTAAACACCTGTCAATCTGTATTTCAAGAAAAACTTGGGGAGGAATTGGGAGACTGGGATTGACGCATATACATTATCAATGCTATGTATAAAAAGACAACTGATGGGAACATAGTATAGTACAGGGAACTCTACCTAATGCACTGTGGTAACCTAAATGGGAGGGAAGTCCAAAAGGTAGGGACTATCTGTATGTGTACAGCTGATTCATTTTGTCATGCAGTGGAGGCTAACACAACATTGTAAAGCAGCCATGCTCCAATAAAAATTAATGAGAAAAAAATTAAAATGGAAATAGCAGGGAAAAAACAACAAAAACAACAACTTGGAACTTGAGCCAAAAACCACAGTTTGGAATAGAGGTAAAAATGAGGGTAAGTAAGAATGGATGTAGATAAAATACTTGAGTGAAAGGGCACTAGAGAGTGAAAAGCAATCTCAAGGGTCATCTATATCATGAGGATAGTGGAAATAAATGAGACCCACCAAAGAGTATGATCGAGTATTAGGAGAAATACCTAATACTTTTATGCTATAACTAAGATTCAAAGCATTTGAAGAAGCAAATAGTCAGCAATTTCTGATGCTACAGAGAATTTTAGAAGGTGGTTGAAATCTTTTAAAAAGGTGCAATATCTAATTTGAAGCAGTTGAGAAGTAATGAAGGAAGATAGAGTGTGTGGTTTAAAGGAGCCACTAGTAAATGGAATTAGTGGAAATATACCACTCTTTCAAGAAGTAAGGATAAAGGGAAGAGGGAATGTGATAGTATACAGAGATATTAAAGTTGAAATGACTTTGGATTCCTTTGGAGGTTGCAAACAAGTATTGGAGGAAGAGTAGAATTTTTGAAAATACTCCCAGCTCTAGATACTTTGGCATAAGGCTGAAACTGTGATCTGATCCAGCTATGTATTGTAATGTTGTTTCTTTCTCACTTTTATCTTCAGGTGAAAATAAGTGTTTCCCCATTTAAATTCTTATTTCAGCCATAAGAAAAAAGAATTCTTATCCTAAAGTAATTTTGCTAAATATTAATTTTTAAACAATAGATTCAATTCCATATTTTTCTTATTTTGTTTCAACAAAATCCTGCAAATTAAGTTTTTGTATAGCTTTTCTCAGCTTATCTTTTTTTTTTTTTTTTTGCGGTATGCGGACCTCTCACTGTTGTGGCCTCTCCCGCTCTCCCGTTGCGGAGCACGGGCTTCGGATGTGCAGGCTCAACGTCCATAGCTCACGGGCCCAGCCGCTCTGTGGCATGTGGGATCCTACCGGACTGGGGCACGAACCTGCGTCTCCTGCATTGGCAGGCAGACATCCAACCACTACGCCACCAGGGAAGCCCTCACCTTATCTTGATTTTTAAAAAATAGATCTTTATTGGAGTATAATTGCTTCACAATACTGTGTTGGTTTCTGTTGTACACCAAAGTGAATTAGTCAAATGCATACATATGTCCCCATATCCCCTCCCTCTTGAGCCTCCCTCCCATCCTCCCTATCCCACCCCTCTAAGTCATCGCAAAGCACCAAGCTGATCTCCCTGTGCTATGCTGCTGCTTCCTACTGGCTATTTTATATTCGGTAGTGTATATATGTTGATGCTACTCTCACTTTGCCTCAGCTTCCCCCTCCCACCCTGTGTCCTCAAGTCCATTCTATATGTCTCCATCTTTATTCCTGCCCAGCAACTGGGTTCATCAGTACCATTTTTGTTTTTGTTTTTTTAGATTCCAAATATATGCATTAGCATATGGTATTTGTTTTTTTCTTTCTGACTTACTTCATTCTGTATGACAGACTCTAGGTCCATCCACCTCACTACAAATAACTCAATTTCAGTTCTTTTTATGGCTGAGTAATATTCCATTGTATACATGTGCCACATCTTCTTTATCCATTCATATGTCAAGGGACACCTAGGTAGGTTCCCTGTCCTGGCTATTGTAAATAGTGCTGCGATGAACATTGTGGTACATGTTTCTTTTTGAATTATGGTTTTCTCAGGGTATGTGCACAGTAGTGGGATTACTGGGTCATATGGTAGTTCTATTTTTAGATTTTTAAAGGAACTTCCATACTGTTTTCCATAGTGGTTGTATCAATTTACATTCCTACCAACAGTGCAGGAGGGTTCACTTTTCGCCACACGCTTTCCAGCATTTATTGTTTCTAGATTTTTTGATAATGGCCATTCTGACCAGCATGAGGTGATACCTCATTGTAGTTTTGATTTGCATTTTTCTAATAATTAGTGATGTTGAGCATCTTTTCATGTGCCTCTTGGCCATCTGTATGTCTTCCTTGATGAAATGTCTATTTGGGTCTTCTGCCCATTTTTTAATTTGATTGTTTGTTTTTTGGATATTGAGCTCCATGAGCTGTTTATATATCATGGAGATTAATCCTTTGTCTGCTGTTTCCTTTGCAAATATTTTCTCCCATTCTGAGGGTTGTCTTTTTGTCTTGTTTATGCTTTCCTTTGCTCTGCAAAAGCTTTTAACTTTAATTAAGTCCTATTTGTTTATTTTTGTTTTTATTTCTGTTATTCTAGGAGGTGGGTCAAAAAAGATTTTGCTGTGGTTTATGTCAAAGAGTGTTTTTCCTATGTTTTCCTCTAAGAGTTTTATAGTGTCTGGTCTTACATTTAAGTCTTTAATCCATTTGGAGTTTATTTTTGTGTATGGTGTTAGGTAGTGTTCTAATTTCATTCTTTTACATGTAGCTGTCCGGTTTTCCCAGCACAACTTATTGAAGAGGCTGTCTTTTCTCCATTGTATGTTCTTGCCTCCTTTGTCATAAGTTAGGTGACCGGATGTGTGTGGGTTTATCTCTGGGCATTCTATCCTGTACAATTGACCTATATTTCTGTTTTTGTGCCAGTACCATACTGTCTTGATTACTGTAGCTTTGTGGTATAGTTTGAAGTTGGGGAGCCTAATTCCTCCAATTCTGGTTTTCTTTCTCAAGATTGCTTTGGCTATTCGGGGTCTTTTGTGTTTCCCTACGAATTGTAAAATATTTTGTTCTAATCTGTGAAGAATGCCATTGATAGTTTGATAGGGATTGCATTGAATCTGTAGATTGCTTTGGGTAGTATAGTCATTTTCCCAATATTGATTCTTCCAATCCAAGAACATGGTATATTTCTCCATCTGTTTATGTCATCTTTGATTTCTTTCATCAGTGTTTCATAGTTTCCCGAGTACAAGTCTTTCGCCTCCTTAAGCAGGTTTATTCCTAGGTATTTTATTCTTTTTGTTGCAATGGTAAATGGGATTGTTTCCTTAATTTCTCTTTCTGATTTTTCATCATTAGTGTATAGGAATGCCAGAGATTTCTGTGCATTAATTTTTTATCCTGCAACCTTAACAAATTCGTTGATTAGTTCTAGTAGTTGTCTGGTGGCATATTGAGGATTTTCTATATATAATATCATGTCAACTGCAAACAGTGCCAGTTTTACTTCTTCTTTTCCAATTTGTATTCCTTTTATTTCTTTTCCTTCTCTGATTGCTGTGGCTAGGACTTCCAGAAGTATGTTGGATAAGAGTGACCATAGTGGACATCTTGTCTTGTTCCTGATCTTAGTGGAAATGCTTTCAGTTTTTCACCATTGAGTATGATGCTTGCTGTGGGTTTGTCATATATGGCTTTTATTATGTTGAGGAAGGTTCCCTCTATGCCCATTTTCTGGAGAGTTTTTATCATAAATTGGGGTTGAATTTTGTCAAAAGCTTTTTCTGCTTCTATTGAGATGATCATATGGTTTTTATTACTTAATTTGTTAACGTGGTGTATAACATTGATTGATTTGCGTATATTGAAGAATCCTTGCATCCCTGCGATAAATCCCACTTGATCATGGTGTATGATCCTTTTAATGTTTTGTTGGATTCTGTTTGCTAGTATTTTGTTCAGGATTTTTGCATCAATGTTCATCAGTGATATTGGTCTCTAATTTTCTTTTTTTGTGATGTCCTTTTCTGGTTTTGGTATCAATGTGACAGTGGCTTCATAGAATGAATTTGGGAGTGTTTCTCCCTCTGCAATTTTTGGAACAGTTTGAGAAGGATCAGTGTTAGCTCTTCTCTAAATGTTTGATAGAATTTGCCTGTGAAGCCATCTGGTCCTGACTATTGTTTGTTGGAACATTTTAAATTATGGTTTCAATTTCATTACTTGTGATAGGTCTGTTTATATTTCCTATTTCTTCCTGGTTCAGTCTTGGAAAATTTTAGCTTTCCAAGAATCTGTCCATTTCTTCGTGCTTGTCCATTTAATTGGCATATAGTTGGCATATAGTCTTGATATTAGAACCCATTTTTATTGCCTCTAGTGCTAAAAATCTTTTTAAAGTTAGAATGTAACAAAGTCCTCTAAATAAAATCTTCATCTTAACCACAGTTCTGTTATGTTTAAGTTTCAGTCTTGTTTCCATGGCATGGAGGAAAATAATATTAGTTTATTTAACTTGAGGCTTTCATTCTTTTATGATTATTCGAGTTAAAGGTCACTGAAAGACAGAGAGGGCTATTGTTAGGAATTGCAATAAATACGACTTAGGACGGGGAATCAGAAATCTTAAAAAAAGAAACAGTAAAACCGAAACCTCTTAACAGTGCTGCATAATATGTGGTGAATGCATGTTCTCAGAATGGCCATATTTGAGTACATAACAAACCTATCAGGCTATCAGTTTTATCCACACCTGATGACATTCTAGCCAAATAGTAATAGATATCTTCTCTTGAAAAGAACAAGTACATGTTCTCACTATAATTATTGCTTTGAAGTATGTGTGTGTGTGCTTGTTTGTGTGTGTGTATGTATATGTGATTATAGACTATGTAAAAGAAACAGCTTAATCAAAAACATGGAGGATTGTATCAGAAGTCATAAGTTTATTCTTCAGATTGGTATTTATCTTTTTGCAAATTAGGGGAAAATAACTGACCACTCTAAGTCCTTTTTTTATCTTCTAAAATGAAGGAAATGATACTATTTGCCTGTTAATGCTATGGAAAGCAGTAAAGAAATCCGTGGATAATTGAAGTGTCTGGGGGACTTTTTTTTTAGAATAGAGTATTGTTAATGAAGACTGGCCCTTCGGTAGCTGCTGTGTGTGCCATCTCTTATGGCAAGAAAAATTGATAAATTACATTCACTTTCAATATTACTTAAAAATAAGTTCTGTCTTTTAATTAGGCACACTAACTAATGGAACAAACAACTCCAAAATCTCAGTGATTTAACACAATGAAGTTTATTTCTCTCTCACTGTGCAGTTTGATGAAGTTTGGAAAAACCTCCTCCAAGCAGTGATTCAGGACCCCAGGCTGTCTCCATCTTGTGGAGTTCAGTGATTTTGTGACTTTAAGATCACCATGCCTGTTGCCATCTGCTAGCAGATTAAAAGAAAAGAGCTTTAGGGAGGTACATTGGATACTTCACTAACTGGCTCAGAAGTGCCCACCTTATTCTGCTGACCAGCCAGTCACAAGGTCCAACTTAGATACTAAGGTGCTAGGAAATTTTCTAGCTAAAATATAGTTAAGTACAAGGAGCACAAAATTTAGGTAGTCACTATAGAGTGACCAACCGTTCTAGTATACTCGAAACTTTCCTAATGTTATTTATTTATTTTATTATTATTATTAATTATTTATTTATTTTTTAAACATCTTTATTGGAGTATAATTGCTTTACAATGGTGTGTTAGTTTCTGCTTTATAACAAAGTGAATCAGCTATACATATACATATATCCCATATATCTTCTCTCTTGTGTCTCCCTCCCTCCCACCCTCCCTATGCCACCCCTCTAGGTGGTCACAAAGCACGGAGCTGATCTCCCTGTGCTATGCGGCTGCTTCCCACTAACTATCGGTTTTACGTTTCGTAGTGTATAGTCCCAGTTTACCCTTCCCCCTCCCCATGTCCTGAAGTCCATTCTCTAGTAGGTCTGCATTGAAAGCTCTGCATTTTGGGAATCTCTTCATCCTGAGAAAACCAGGACAGTTGGCTAGTCCAGCACTGTCAACCATTCCTTCCACAGGCTTGAAGGAAATGTGCTATGGATATAGGTTTACATTTTATAGCAGAGAAACAAGAAGAGCAACAAGAACTCCAAAATATTATCTAGGATTTACAGTTTAAACCGGAAACCACCCTAGGGAATAAGCAATAACAGAAGCCACTATTTTAATAATCTTCATTAATTGAGAGCTTTCAGTGTGACAAGCAAATTGTATGCTATCACTATGAGAATAGCCCAGTAAAGTGTATAAAATACTCCATTTAAAGTGATGGAGGTTCAGAAAGGTTTACCGAACAGTCCAAAATCACACTCTCGTAAGAGGTAGACAAGATTCTAAAACAGTTGCAAATGCCAAATTCTTTCCTTCAGGTCACTGATCATAGATGATACACACAGACACACAGACACACACACACAAACATAGATGTACATTTAAAATGACATGAACTCCTAACAATATACTGTTTTAAGTGTATACAAATATAATCATCTCCCAAACAGAGATACCCCTGTTGATTAACCTTTGAGCTTTGAAATACAGTTTATTTTCTGGGATAGTTTTTCTATCTTTTCTTCTCTTAATAATGGATTGGAATAAGGTTTAATATAAAGTAAAAACTGTTGTGTCTAGTGTCTAGGACTAATCCTAAACTAAGTAATTGAATTTTTTAATATCAAGATTATTATAACAATTTGTACCCTGCTTATGTTGCATGGTGGTTTCAGTGGGAAATGTTTTGAATTCCTATCAAAATTATCAGAAGAAATACCACCTAAGATAGCCCTTTAATAGAATTAAGTATTTTTACTGACATTTGCTATAGGATTAGGTAAGAAATACTTTGGCTGCTTAGATCAGAGTCTTCCAAATTCTCAGTGATCCTGCAACAATTTAAAAATTAAGATGGGTACTCAAATATCAGCAATAAGTCGTTAGGTAAAATGAACACACCAATCAAATTTGAAGTAAAAAAAAGTGCTGTCATGTAGTCATACTTGTAATGAACAGTTTCATTTTATTTCTGACATACTTTACAAGTGAATGAAAAAGAAACGTAAATAACATTATCTGATTAAGAATAAAGAGTACAAAGTGATGAAGAAAAAGAGAAACATCTTTCATTGTACATTTTGGTTATAATACTCAGTTTAAAAATACCACCTTTAAAATGAGAACGTATTTCTATGTCTCTATCACATATCAGCTTAATATTAGCCATGAGGTTGAGAAATCAGATAAAGCATCATATGTGTATATATAATATGTATTTATGTGTATATATTATACATATATATAATTTACATATATATAACATATTACACATTTATAGGAATATAATGGATTTCTTGCATTTTATTATCATTGCAGCATAATATAAAGTACCATTTTCAAAAGTTATTTTGTAGCAGAGGGGAAAATTACAACTGTACATTTTGGGTACCTCTCACATCATTCAGGGATTCACCTTGTATAGCTTTATTTTTTTTCTCTAGAAACAAAGTTGCTTATATCATCTTTACAGTGAAATAGTCCAGACTTTTCTCTGTTTTTATTACAATTTGAAAAGCACAGAATCCTTCTTTTCAGTTTCAACATGCATTGCCCAGTAAGTTTGTAAATGCTTCTGATACATTTACCAACAAAAATAGCAAGTTCGTGCATCAGGTGACTTTACAGGTTGCATCTTGGAATTTATCAAGATGGCACCATTTCTGAAAGGGATAAACATTATGGAATAAGCCTAGCTATAGAAATATGCTAGGGTTTTTTTTTCCTTCTCATATTTAAAAATATTCTACAGAGGAAAATACTGCTAGCCTCTATTTGTGTTGTATTTGAGAAGCACCTATTATGATCTCACAGAACTCAGTTTGGGAATTGCTAATGGAGTTATGTTGTCCCAATAGAGGCATAACAGCCCATCTCTTCCACTGTTTCTCCCCATCCAGGGGCTGACGCATTCTAATACGCATACTGTTCCTCTAATAACACTGTGGACTTCTGTCAGTGTCACTAAACTACTAACAGAGGGAAGGGAATGACGTAAAAACAAAATGGCTTAAGAACCAGGGGCTTATAGATGTTATTGACAAAAAGAGGAGTGGGCAGCTTGACATGAAATCAACTGCAACACTGCCAAAGTAACACTGCCTTCTAAATTTGTTCATAGGAGTTCCCTTGAGAAAATCAGGCTCCCAAAATTCCTATATGCAGATGTTCTAAGCATCTCTGATCTTTATCACATATTTTACCCTGATTATTGAGTTTATATTTGCAGCTTGGATACACTTTAATCTTGCAACTTCAGCGTCTAGGGAGAATATAGAATAGTCTTGATTTTCTGAGCAGCAACACAGAAATGGTCCTCTTTGTTTCTTTCTTATTTTCCTACTAGTCTTCATTCAACAGCAAAGGTAGATTTCTGCTCTCCCAGAGAAATCTCCATTGTTATTTATTAATATTTAGTTCTCAAACTTTTCCAATGAGTTGCTTTATTAGGTCCTTAGCCTAAAATACTTTTCCTTCCCTTCTCCACTGGATGACCCTCCAAATCACTCTCCTTCTCTGTTCTACCATTACATGTTGTGTGTACCATTATTATAACTCTTGCCACCAGCACTGAAAATATTCTAATGTGCTTTGTCTCATTTTTCTCTGAATTCTGTTAAGGGAGAAGCCAAGACTTATTCATCAATACATATTCACTTGTGTCTACAGCATATAGTAGAGACTCAGTAAATACTTGTAGGAAAAAAAGAAATACACAAACAAAAGACTTCACTTCATCTAGTTTTATCTTAATCTTAAATACAGTGTGTTCATTAATACTCCTGAATTTTATACTAGACCCTTTCTTTATTTTATTATATTGTATAAAACCTTTTTAAACCCTAATTTTTTCAAACATCTATTAGAAAAATCATATTAGCTGTTACGTTTTAAATTTCCTATTCTAAAAATGGGTGTTTTACTCTACATGAGATATCAAAGGCCATTTAATTGCTGATATGCTCAGATTAATTCATAGCATAAGCAAAGTATTTCTACTAAAAAAGAGTTTTGAGTTAAGTGCCATTAACATGGATGAGAATTGCAGAACTGTTTGATTTTAAAATCTGGATTCAGATCAGACTCTAGAAGGAGAGACACTGCAAAGATTTTACCTAGCTTTTACTGTTGCTGTTGGCTTTTTCATTTGCTTGTTTTGGAGTTTTTTGGTGTTTTTATTTTTATCTTTCCTCAGCTAGGAAATCCTCTCTACCATTTGTACTTATTACCTCAGTAGGATTGGGTTGTGGGGTATTTTTTCCTTTTAATATGTCTTCTATCTTATCAAACATGCTTTTTATTTGCAATTTCTCAGGCAATTTTTCTCTTTCCTCTCTTCCTGGAACAGGATTGTATAAATTGCACCACCTTCAAGTTTTTTTTCCTCCTGCTCTATCAGTTTTCCCAGTAAATTTATTACTAGTTGTGTAGATTGGATTCCTTGTTTCATGTGTGTAGAGGAATAAGGTCTCAGCCTCTCTCCCTTTACTTGAATTGGAATTTTTACTTTTTAATTCAAACCATCATTTTATTCAAACCAAGAATATAAAGTATCTCTTACTATTTAGACAATAAGCATTATAGCTTTAAACACTCAGGATAGAAATTGTGTAGATTAATGTTTTAACATAGAATAAGTACCAATCTCTCCTAAATAAAATACATATATGAATATTCTATATAATATTGTTACCCATTTTTATCATTATCTTTTTTTTTTCTTAATTTAGTGTTGTTTTAAAATGAGATACTTCAGATAGTTGAGGTCTCCTTATTGCATTATACCTATTTTCTTTGTGCATAATAAGAATATCTTCTCTATCCAGGACAAATAATTTTTATTCATAGTATCAAGAATTTGGGACTTGCTCCTCCAATCACATAATACACATGTAGTAATAGTTTCAGAAGATTTTCATATCATTTCCAAATAAGAAATAAATTAAATTGTCTTTCTCATATTTTGTGTGGCCCAAATATTGAAGGTACTAAACGTATATACTATTCGTTTTCACAGCTACAGCACTTTTAAACTTTAGTGATTCAAAAATACAGAACTGGAGTGCTCTAGTGACAACATAAGTAAAACCAAGTAAAGCCCATTTCTGTCTACAGATATGAGAGCCGCAAATATTTTACAAATTATACGTAATCAAAGGAAAAATACAAATAACAATAACTTTCATTTAATGGTGAGCACTGGGAGCCCAACACTGTCCTGTGCCTCCTCTCATTTCATCTTCAGATATAGATTCTTTGTGGTGGGTCATCGTACATTTCTGATTTTATAGACAGGAAAGAGAAGCATGGGGATTTTAAACTCAGTTGCTCAAGATGATAAAACTACTTAATGTGGAATTTAGGATTAAAAATACAGGTGTGTTTGATTCCAGAACCTGTACTCTTAATCATAATCCTATAATCCCTATGCAATGACTATTAGGAAATTATTTAAACTTCTGATAGTGCATGGGGTGATCTCAGCTTATATGCAAATATTCTGCTTTACTATTTGACCAAAAATAGATTAATATTATACCCTTGTCTACATAACAAGTTATATAAACAACATTATAAAACCAATTATGAAATGTTAATATAGATTTGTAGTTGCCTGTAAGGGAAGCTGTGGTACAGTATTATAGTGTTTTCTATTTACTAATATTTAGAGTTACTAATGGAGAAACGTAACTAAACCATTATTTTAAAAAAAACACCTAGAGGGATGGGATAGGGAGGGTGGGAGGGAGACATAAGAGGGAGGAGATATAGAGATATATGTATATGTATAGCTGATTCACTTTGTTATAAAGCAGAAACTAACACACCATTGTAAAGTAATTATATTCCAATAAAGATGTTAAAAAATAAATAAATAAATAAAAACCAAAAAATAAAAAAAAACACTAAAAACTTAAACAACTAAGTAAAGGAAGCAATTTCTTCTTTTTGTTAATTTAAAATTTTTAAGTAGTCACATTTTATTTTTATTTTTTAAATCAATTTATATATTTATTATTGCATCCAGGCTATCCTTAACCCTGGCTCTCACAGTGTGAATTCTTCTTCCCATATCTTATCCACTAATTAATATAAACCGAGGCATACTACTTATATTAGCTACATCAAGCCTAGCCGTTTATTCTATCCTCTGATCTGGATGAGCTTCAAATTCAAAATACTAATTGGAGGTCTATGGGCTATAGCACAGACAATCTCATATGAAGTAACATTAGCAGTTATTCTCTTATCAGTCCTACTGATAAATGGATCATTTACACTTTCAACAGTAATTATTACACAGGAATATCTATGACTAATTTTCCCATCCTGACCCCCCTACCCAGAATTTGATCATCTCTATTTTAGCAGAAATCCAATGGAGCTCCATTGGATTTAACAGAAGTAGAATCAAAACCTATATTTGAAGGAAGAAATTTCTGAATTTGTGTGTACATATATACTTTGATTCAGCAGAAGGGAATTTTGGTTAATATATGATATATAATAGGTTTATTAAAAATCATGTATCTATTCAAAGAAATATGAATTCCAGTAAGTAGGAAAGGCATGAATATATTTTAGTTGAAGTTTTCTTTTCTTATTTGTTTCATTAAATATAAATCTAGATAAATGTCATTCAGCCTTGAAACAACAGCATTTAAGCCAGGTATTTCTATAGTTAATTAAAACTAACTTAGGCTTTGTCAATTGAGGCTGAAAAAAATAATTACACTACTTAACATTCTTTATTCGTTCATCTTTTCAAAGTACAGAAATTCAGTGATCTGAAAAACCATGAAACATTGAGATTAATCCTCCGTGTAGTTTGGTATTTTCTTCAAATTATGATAATTTTCCTTTGTGTATCTGCTACCAATCCTCATGATTTATTACACTAAATTGAATTTTAAGAGAAGTCAAAAACAAAATGTAGCAGTGAAGCATATCTTCTATGTGTACCCCAAAAGGCAGTGTACCAAAAATTGCAACAGTTCTTGAAAACATTCTTAATTGAATAGAGAAGTTGCCCAGGGGGAACTGAGCAACAAGTTACTTATCAGAGCTGGCAACATTTTTTATAAAGTATTATTTTTTATATTGGGTTGAAATTATGATAGGAATAGAACTACATGTTCTGCATTAATCTGCTTTATTTTAAAGATGCTAGTGTAGACATCCTGTAATAAATTTCTTGTAAGCATCTATTTTCTATACTGCTTTTACTCAAGTTATGGCAATGAGAGACTAATGAAATTTAAGCATCAGCTTTTTGCAGGATCTCTTTCTCTTAGCACATTTTTTCTGCTTAGTATTCTTATATTTATACATGTGATGCTTTTAGGACACTATTCTTAGCTCCTTTAAAAAATCTTTCTAGGTAAGTAGGTGGAATACTGAGAAGTTTCATTGGAATAACTTTTATTGCTATAAATATAAAATTGTCTTAATAATCATGCTTTACACTTGACTTATATTCTTTTATATTTAGTAGTATATTTTATTTTTAATATTTCTACCTTTAAAAATGAGCAAAAATATTCTTTACAAAGGTATTTATTTTGATTTAAAAATTGAAATGTCAGAATAATAAAGTCTAATGTTTTCAGATAACTTACCTTAGGCCAGGCATTGTATAAAGAGTTTTACATAAAATATTTTATTCAATACTCTAATCAAACTTCTGAGGTAGTTATATTGTAGACATTAGAACAGTGATGTTAATGATTTTACCCATGGTTGCACAGCATGTTAGTGGCAAAGAGATTTTGAACCCAGGTCTGCTGACATATTTGCCCAAGCCAGCCTTAACCTTAATATAAGTCTCTATCATAAAATCAGTTCCCTGTAGTTTCATTTAAAAAGAAAATTCCTGTTTATATATAAACATACAAAATGCTCTTTTCTTTTTTTTTCTCCTTTCAAATCATGTTGCTATTGTGCTTTAAAAAATACATATTTTTAAAGGAGAGAGATGGGAAAAGCATACTCCTTGAATTGCTGTGTATGAGAGGCACTATGTTAGTTCTTTTCATAGATTTCCCATTTAATCCTCTGTAGGATAATATGAGCTGGATATTTTTGTTCTCACTTTACAAATGAGGAAACTTATCCTCAGAGAGTTTAAGCATATCAAAGCTAGACAAATGACACATGATAGAGGCAAGATTGAAACTCAGTGCAGTAGAACATCAATAACTTTATTCTTTACATGGAACCAACTAACTGTGACTGTCACTTTCTCCTTAAACCACTTTTTTCAAAATGGGGAGAGAATTAATAATGTCTGATAGATGCATGACATGTATCAGGCTTGTGGAAGATATTTTCATTAGTTTATCTCATTTAATTTCCACAAAAACATGTGCTGTAGGAATCATTATTTTCATTTTACCCCTAAGGACACTGAGGGTCAGAAAAATTGTATAGTTTACTTGAGTCTTACAGTACCAGTCAGTAGCTTTATATATAGGTTTATCTAATTTCAAAATGTCTGAAGACCTTGGTTTGGGGCTTCTATTTTAATGCAGAGAAAAGCAAATATATTTAGTATAGTCAAGGAAGAGAACAGAAATATGGTGATGTTTGGTGTCAGTGTACATAAGACTAGTATACCCACCTATGTAAGAACTAAGAATCCCATCTCCATATTAGACAAGTCTGAAGTTTTCTAACAACAGAGTGAAAGCTCATGAAATCAGGAAACAAGGTAAAATAATCCTGCTATCACCAATTTTCACACTAGGCACTGTCATAAATTTGTTATCTCAACTTTATTTTTAAAAATTCAACATTGTTATCCACATCTCTAGAATATGTCTAACTTATTAACTGGATATTCAAATTTATTCACTTAGAATTTTACTTAAATATAGTAATTTAAATGTTTCAATACTTTTTATAGCATTTATTATCTTCCTCACTTATAGACTTTAGACCAAAACTTGGCTACTTAACTTATCAGCTAGTTATTAAGTAGAATTATACTCTAGAATTCTATTTCTGTTTTGAAGAACAGAAACTATCTTAGAAGTGTTTTTTAATATACGGTAGCATGAAATGTGCTTTTGCCTTTTTTGTTCTAATTAAATTTGGTATTAAAGTTTTGTAATTTTACTGGTGTTTTGTGCATATATAATAGCAATAAATTAAGCACAGTTTATTTAGGTATTTTGGCCATTTATTGACTTTATTATTCATCATGCTCGGCATTTCATCAATCCAAATGGAATTTTAAGTATAACCAAAACAATGACTCTTCTATGATATGGTAGTAGTTATTTCTTGAGATGGGATGAGAGGCTCTTTCTTGAGCCTCTTTCTCTTAAATGATGTCCACTTGATAAATACAGATGACAACTTTTTTTGTTTTAGTTGATTTCTTTTGCTAAATTTCACAAGGCAAGAAAAGGTATATCTTGGGCAGTAGTGATCTTGAAAGGAATAGATATCAATGGTGGCCACAGCCACTCAAGTATCTATTCTGTTAATACAAGTGGGCGGTGGATTCCTTACCTTCATGATCTTGAAGTGAAATATTCATTCAGTGATAAAGTTTAGTGGACTTGTATCTTCAGGATTGTCATTCTTATTCATTTCAGGCCTCAATCTTTTGATCCATTCTCAACCTGTTCGTCTCCCTTCAAATTCTTGGTACTCTGTTCTCTGAAAACCTTCTACTATCGTTAAACTGAATCCTCACCTTGAATATGACTAGTGAGACCAGTCCTCATCCAAGACTTTCAATAGGACATTTCCCGTGTGCCTTCGCTTAGCATTTTACAAAGGTGGCAGGGCTGATATTCACTAGCACTTATTCATCATCTTATGCTCATCCTTCTAACTTCAAAACTGGACCTCATGCTAAAGTATTTCCATCATCTGCAGATGTCAAGTTCTTAACTTTCACAGATTTGTTTTGTTCTCACTTCCTCTGCTCCAGTCTACTTCAGGAAACCACGCTTCTGGTCCCAGGACATTATCATTCCCAGAACTACCTTACATTTAATATTCCAAACTCCAAGATCCACTCTCTGACTACCTCTCTATTTTAATAACACTGCTTACCTTGTTTCACCTCTTAAAACACTTAGACCATTAACTGCTCCCTACTATCCCAGTCATACCACTTTAATTTCTTTTTTTAATGTAACTAGAATCAGACAGTGAAACAGTCCAACTTCTTTCTCACCAGGGCTTTCCATCTCTTTGTTCTGTTGTTCTCATCCCTTACCTGCCCCTAAGGATGCATCCTAACATCAGTTGTAAGACACTGCTAGAGAAAATGGCCAGGCCATGAACATGAGCACATTTATCCATGGATAGTTTCCACACAGGGCTCATTATTAATCTGCATCATTGTTGATAATTGGCCCCTTCTCCCACAACTAATCAAAATCATTCTCATTATCCTTAACTTTTGAGCCTATCTTCTGCTCCCTTAGTGGTAAGAAATTACCATGCTATCTACTTAACAGAATAAGTCATGATCTTCCTTAACTTCCTTTGATCCTACATTTTATTCATATCTCTCTTTTTATTTTTCCTTCCAGTCTCAGAGGAAGAAAACTCTATTCACAGCCCACACATTTCTTTTCCAGCCAGATCTTCAGTCCTGGATCACCTGACTCCTCCATGATCTTGGTTTGTCAGTTATTTTCTTTTCTCTGAAACTCTTCCTGTCATTCCCTAGGACACTCCAGCCCTAACAACCTATAATCTCTTTTTAGTCTGCTTATCAGTCTGGGTTGCAGAAGAAAACAGATGGTATGCTAAAATTAGTTTAATCTGAGAAGAACTTCATAACAGGGCTTTTTACAGAGGGGTAGTTAGGTAGGATGTAGGGAAAGCATAAGGGGAAGTAAAATACCAGGGGCTAGTGACAGGGGGGTACTTTACCATCCAGAGGCTGAAAATATAAGGGAAGGATGTGGTTCCTGAACTAAGATGCAGAGAAAGGGCTTCTTGACAGCAGCTGTGACCTCTGGTTGATGGGTGCAGCCATTCTCCCACTCACAAATCTCCTTTCTTTGGTCTCCTACCAGTGCTTTCCATTGACTTAACAGCAGGCAGTCAGAGGGCAAGGGAACTGATTGAATTAGTATGTCAGCCTTGCAAAGCATAGAACAGATTAGAGAAGGACAGAAGTTGAATCTGAAGGGGGAAATGAAGGACATTCACCATTTCTTAATTTTGTTTATTTTCTCAGCTCTTCTGAACAACTTGAGGATCCCAGAACATAGGGTACTCTTTAGGGACGCTGTCTGGGCAGCTACATATGTTGCCCCAGCCCCAGACTGATGTTCCTTTTCTTTTCAATCTCTTGAAATTCATCTCCATTAACCAATTCAAATGTCTATTTTCTAATATTATATTTAATTTTTACCGGGTAGTTAATCAGCCCCCTTCTGTTTTCAATTAAATCTTTGTATATCTCCAGCATAGGTATTTTTCTATTTTATGATCCTGCAAGAACCCTTATAGCAAGGACTCCATCTCATTTGTCTTTGTATGTTCTGTACTTATTTGTTGCTTGGTTAATGTTAGATAGTCAATAATTATGTGTTTTATTAATTGCATGTCACTTGTCTTTCTCCCAGTACCGAGTTCCCTACTGATAACTGCTGTACTAGTGTCATCTACATGCTGAATACAGTTTGCTGTGGGTAATCTGCTTGAGAACTAAATGAAAAAGTGGCTATATTTGAAATGAAAATCACTTTCTAGAAGGTTCAATAGTCCCCAGTTACTACATTTTATCTTGAGTTATATAAACTGGAAAGGATGACCTGGAAACAAGGTCACAAAGATAACATTGGCATGAAAGACAATTCAAGGGAATTTGTGGGCAGAGGACCACATTATGTTTTAGGAAAAGCAGCCTTTCTCTTTTATTTCAGTGCTGTTATTGCAAAGGCACATAGACAGGGGAAGTTATGTAGGGACACTCAGAATCAAAAGAGACAAATTTACCACTAAAGACATGCAGAATTTACTAAAATTGTGGTGTTATTTTTATAGAAAAAAAATGTGAAGGAAATGATCTAACTCACTATAATTGTTTTGAATTAAAATATAAAATTTAGTCTACTGTGTGTTTTTCTCTTTAATGTTATCTGTCAGTCCTGTATATATTACAATGAAATATGTAGCTTCCTCTCCTTTTAATCACCCCAGAAAGAGTCTGCATTCCTGTATTGAGACTTGTACTCAGGTAGATTTTGTCAAATTGTTCATGTGGACTATCATACTTTGACTTTTAGGAGTATTTCTCTCCAATGATTTCATTGTTCACATGCTATACAGGCATTCCTGCATGACTTACCTTGACAGAAAGAGTGAAATGGACTAACTATGTGTGCTGTGACTTCAGTCCCCTTCTTTGCTGCCCCATTAAGGAAAGATTCCACATTAACCTTGTCATGGCAATTGTGAGAAAAGAACATTTCCTTTTCTTAATAAAAACTGTCTTAGCTTTTTTTCTAATGCTGAGAGATTTTCAGTATGTGTTCTGTCTCTCTCTCTTTTTTTTTTCATTGCTATCAGTGTTTTGTATTTGGAAAGGATAAGAAAAAATTCTGCTTTCTTTAAATTTGCAGATAAAGCAGTGTAGCTGATATGTTTTGCTTTTGTTTTTATTTAAGCCAACTAGAAAGATGTTTATCCATATGTGCTATCATTTATGCTTTGTGAGGTGATAAAGCCATGTTGTTTTCACCAAAAAAAAAAAAAAAAAAGGTGAAATTAACTAGTTGTAAGGACTATATCCTCTAACTGTCAACAGTAATTAAAAGGTGGTTTTATTCCCTAACCACACATTACATTTCACACTTTCCTGATTGGATTTTACTCCCAAGGTGCTCATTGAATGGGAATTTAAAGTTTATTTTTAGGTAACTCCTTTGTATTTATATTGTTTACTTTCAAATTCTTGGCGACAGCTATAACTAAATGCCAATGCAGAGAATTTTCAACACTCAATACAAAGTTGTTATATGTTTGTTGAAATATATCCAAGACAAAACAAGCATTATCCCCTCTCTCTACTCACTCCTCAAAAATGTTAACACAGAATCTCTCTGTTGTTTCTTGTATTCTGATCATATTTCCTTTATTTCATGATGGGGTTATGATGCTAGGCAATAGAATTACCAGAGCAAATAAAATGATAAGGAAGGAATTGTCTAAAAAGGGAAATTTTGTAATGGAGAAAGGAATGAGACAAAAGATCAGGGGAAAGAATGACAGTTTAAGATTTCATGGGAGTATTTGGAGAGCAATTAAACACTTGTGAACATGTGAGGCTTGTTCATGGAGAAAAGAGAATGGGTAAGCATAATATATCTGCATCAAAAGGAGAAGTGACCTAAGTGGTTAGGGATCAAAAATACCTCTAGATTCACTACACTCAGAATACCACAAGGCAGTTTATGAAACCTACTTCTGGATTTTCTTTTATTGTCTAACTAGAAAGCATTATTGGATATATCCACATCTTCATTTGTATGTGTCCATTTATAATATGCTAATATTGGTTCCCTAATGTCTCTGGTCATTATACTTAGGTATTCCATTTTTCAAATAGTAACTCTCCCATAGCCTTCCAATGTTTTTCTTTTAAGATGTTTTTCAGGAAAACATATATTCATTCTTTTAATCAGTCTGAAGTTATAGAATGATTAATAATAAGTACCATTTTTGTCTGCCTACTACATACAAGGCACAGTGTCAATCATTCTTCCTGACATGTATTATCTATTACATTAAATTTAAGGGCCAGTCATCACAATTCCTGGTTTACAAATTATGCAAAAAGATAAATATATCTTCAGATAATAAATATATTAGAATACTAAGGGTGTTTAAAAATAAAAATGATAAATTTAAATAATTATAAACAATCAATTCAGGGGTCAGGTGAAAAAAATTAACTAAGGATCCTGGACTATTGACAAGTATAATGGTTATAATTAACTTGTCTACTCAGTTGGGAGGTGAAGATAAGTATGACTGTTAAAAGTCCGTTAGATCATCTCACCTAGTTCAGGTATCTCTCTTATAACAATATTTGAAAAAATCCTTTCAACTTAGGGATAAATAAGTTGAGAAAAACTCCATCCACATTGTGGAATTTCTTATAATGTTTCTAGTGAAACTACAGTGTGGGACTTGTATTAACACAGGATTCCACTTTACTATCATTGTAGGATTGGCTATAGCCAAGATTACTGAGGGTAAGTATGAATGGTCTCTGTTAAGTATTTTCTCGAATTTTCCTACCCCTGGTTCTCTGACCCACATTTTCCATTTTGCACAGTAGACATGCAGATTCACCAGATGAATGCCAGTGTGTTAAGTCTGCAATGACACTCACAATTTCTATGTGGAGTTGCCCAAAATTCATTCTTGAAAGTACAAGCTCTAGGCCTAGATTAGAGATCACCAACAGTACATCGCTCTCACCTTTTCTATTTCTGTTCATAGTAGCTTTGTACAGATGACTTCTTTTATTCCTATTCAAGTACTGCAGGAGGTGCACCAATTTTTTGTTACCCCTTTCAAATGATCTCTGCAAATGCCTTCTACCTCTATAGTGGCATGGAGGGTGGGAGTCTCCATCCCTGTCTCTTTAAAAGAATATCATCCAGTGTGACTGCCTGGTAGACCTTTCTCCCTTACTAAGAAAACCTTCTCTTTATGTCTGTTTCCTTTATGTTAGTACTTTATATGTGCCTTGGAACAGAGCCTTGCCTAGTAATGTTGCTACTTAATTTAAAACACAAGTTAACTCGCAGTCTCTGGGTGTGAGAAGTTCTCCTCCCATCTAGAAGTCCCTCTTGTTCACAGCCCCCTTCTTCCTTTCCATTCCTTCCATTAGTTTCTTTACAGTCTCCCTTTCTTGCTTTAACTTTTTTCTTCTTCCATTTAATCCAGTTTTTTAACAACAAAGTAATCACAAGGGCTAATGTTAGCCTCTCTGGTGGCCTGAAAACTAAAACATAAAAAATGAAAAAAAGGTGTTGAGTTCTTGGAGGTCAAAGTAAGGACAAAAGAAAGCTTCTTAAAACAGGTAAAGTAAAAATATGAAGTTCTGTTACAGTTTGCAGTCTTTTCTTAGTACTTAGTCTGTTAAATGATGATTCCATAATTTACTTAACTTCCTCTGAAATTTTGAAAATTCATCTCAGTTTTACAAATATTTAAGCACGAGTACAGAAGAGCAAAAAGACCAGAGTCTGATCACCATTTCTAACTTGTGAGACCTTAGGCACATTGCTTCGCAGTGGTGCCTTCCAATGTATAGTGAGGGATAGTTGGGCATACCACAGAGCATTGTGTCAAAATTAAATACAAAAATATATGACATATATGTAGTTCAGTTCCTGTCCTAGAACATAATTGGTACTCAATACAAAGTTAATTTGGCTAACTTTATTGTGTCTTGTTCTTATTGTATACTATGTGTCTCAGGGGATATCTGGATAATACCATATTTAGGAATTATCAAATATGTTTGTTACAAAGTACAAACTCCCTGGGTCTGATGTGGGAATCCACATCAGGTATTTAGATCAGTCTCAACATATGGTTCTGATACTGCTGAAGGACAGACCTCAGTAATTAAGTGCTGAGACATGGGTTTTACACCTTTTTGATCCCAATCCAATCTTTGATGCTTACAAACATATAAATTTGATCTAGTTATTGAAACACTTTAAGCTTATTTTAATGGGTATAAGTAAGCTGTCTACTTAGCATACAGTAAATACTCAGCAAATCACATAATTATAATGTAGTGGGAATATTTCCACATAAAGAAATAATTTGATGACCTCCCCAGAGTTGGTTATAACATTAACATTAAATAAGAAACACCATTTTGACATGGGATTATCTATATTAGAAATGCAAATGTAACAATTTTTCCACTCCCTTAGCATTGTAAATCCATACTTGAGTGAAGGAATTTGTGTCAAAGATGGGCTTCTAAAAGTCTTTTCAAAACTCCTTCATCATGGTATATACTTATGTTGTTTTCTCTATTTTCCACAAAAGAATAAAACATAACAAGAGAGAAAGAAATGATCTTAAATAAAAGAATGCTTTGGGTAAATTTGTGACAAGATTATTGACACTAAGAACACTAGAAAACTGTTGGGCAAATTGTGGAACTTTTTTCTGTGATTTCTAAAATAATGAGATTCTTTTGATTTAAATTGATTATCAGTGAGGGGAAAGTCTAAATACCTTAGTTCTATTTTACAATCTACCCCTCTGCCCTTGTAGACCTAGTAATTAAGTTTCACCTTGTCACAAATAATTCATGTATTTTATAGGTTTTCTTAAGGCTATAGTATACTCAAAAAAGACAAATAACTATATTTTAACAATATTTAAATGACCTATAGCTACACAAATTTTAGTTTCTTCTTTCATCTGTCATCCTCTTAACCTGCATTTTTCTCTCTGAGTCCCATCAATATTAGGTCTCTTGAAAGAAAAGTACAAAAGCAAATAGAGAATGAAGAGACCAGTAGGAGATTTTGTTCCATCTTTAATGTTTCCAGTATCTAGTTAAGTTAAATATTGAAGGAAAAATCAATTACCTTCTCCTCCACTTTCAACATCAAGACTCCCAGTGTGGTTCTGTCACTTGCTGCTTCTTGTCTTAACGGGGTGACAATAACAGTGAGGGAGAAAAAAAAAAAAATTGGCATCACCCAGCTATAGTCTTGGTAGCCAAAAGTAAGTACCTCCTTTACACTTAATAAAAAACAAAGGTTCCAAACCTTAGATTGATTTCAATAAGACCAAACCTTCAGGCAGTATAAATGAATGTAGTTCCAAGATTCTCAGTTTGCTGAGGATAAAATTCCATGAGTTTTCACATAATGAGAAATATGAGCACATAAGTATTGAATATTCAGGAGTCTAATAATCAGCCTGAAAACAAAGGAACATTTCATGCAAAGATTTAAAAAAATACAAAGGAAATGTGACCTCTTTACAGTTAAAGTTACATTTTGTTTTTGTGCTTTTTCTACATTTTGCATGGAGATATGAGAAACTAAAATTACTAAATGCATAAAGTACTTGAGCCAGTGCAGATTTCAGGCCTATAAGCTGATCATAGAATTAAATGTTCATTAGTTGGAACATACTTTAAATAATTTATTTGTTCCTTGCCTTTGTTAGCTTGTTTGCTTGTTTGTTTGCTTGAGTCAACAAGTCTATCCTTTTACCACTGCTGCTATTACCTGGAACTGATAGAGACTCATTAATGCAGATTAGTGTCTGAAAGTGAGCAACACTTATAGATAGCAATTCTCCTTTTCCTTTTCCAAATATTCTCTTGAGTGAAGAAAAGCCAAGGGGCTAGTTGCTAGAGGAGAATTAAGCCATCTCAAACAAACAAACAATAGGCTTAATCCTTTTTTCCTCTGGTGTTTATAAAGGAGCAGATTGCCCATTCTTGGAATAGATGTTCTGCTACTTTGCATTCTGATTATGGTAGCTGATGGCAACAACACAAGCACAGTCCTAAAGTTTAATAATAATGCATATTTTTATTCTTTCAGAAACAAAGTGATAAATGTTCACTATATTCAGCACTTTAATCTCTGCTGAGGTGATATACTTTAGACCCAGCAGAAAGAATGTATAAATTGGAATCTCTGTGCAGGGAGATTTTTATTGCATGAGCATTTTATTACATAATGTAAGAAATGATACTACAGGAGTTTGGCAGGAAGTCAAACTCATTGTACGAGATCAAATTTAAATATAGTATCATGTTTTAATCTATTTTTGCCTTTGTCAAATTGACAGTCGTCTTTTGTCTTGTAATTAAATATCAGTTTGGACCCTCAGGCCTCTGAGACAAATTGGTTGTATTCTTATATGTTAAACACTGACTTAATTCAGTTTAACTTTTTAATTCTTCTTCCTTTAATTACTTAGTAGCTCAAACTAATAACTGGTTTTGTTTCTTTAAACTTATTGTGTAGTCTTGCCAAAGCAAATTGCTATATCTGATTTCCTGTGAACACTAAGTTGCTTAGCAACTTAAATCTGCCTTATAGTTCATCTTTTTGCATGCTCTTTAATCTCTAAATTTTTATCAGGGTGTAATTTTAGTCATATATATATATATTTCTTCACATTTTTTTTTTTTAAATTCACACAATGAGCAGTTTGTTTTCCATTGAATTTTTGGGTGAGGGTTGATGTGGGACAGGAGACAAAGTGGAGAGAGAGAGAGAGAGAGGGTGGGGGAGAGAATATAAGACAGAGTGGGAAAGAGGAAAGAGAAAAGAATAAGAGAATTCATTTGTAGTATACTATTCTTGAATTTCTTAGGCTTGTAAAATCTTGTTTCTTTTTCACCTTTCGTATGTGGCTCACATGTTCTGCTTTGTCTTCCAGGTACCAAGGCTCTTGTTTCTAACTTCAAGGAAAGGGGAGTTAGTCATCTATAGTGGTTCCTGCACTATTTCATGCATAATTGCCATTCAGGCTCTGAAGACTCTTAAAACAGAGCTGATTCAGAGCCTTGTGTGGTTTTATCCCCAGAGAGAAATTATCCCTTTGGGAGGTTTGTCATCTTTGGCAGGAAGAAAATGGTGTTAGTATTTTGTACTTTCATTGTGTCTGCCTGTGGCAGACAGGCAGTGACTTTTCAGCCACGTCCATAGGCTAATGGTAGAAATGATGGAAAATGTCAGAATTTAAAGGAAAAAAAAGTGTCTTAAAGTAAGTGACAGTTGTCACTTTGCTTATTTTCTGCTATTTGCTATAATAGGCACCAAACTATAAAGGAGCATTTGAAGGAGAATAAAGATTTGTTTCACACATGCATAATATTGAAAGGAAATGAGCTTTAAATATTGGTGTACATTCCTTCAGAATGTAATTACCCTATATTACCCTATCACTCACTCTTCTTCATCAGGGGCTAAAAATAATTTCTCCAGAAACCCTCCTTTCTTCCATACCCAGTCTCATAAGTGTACACTCAGAGGTGCATTGCTTACAAATCAGGAAAACAAATGTGGACAGGGAGAGTGAGTGCCCGATAATTTTGTGCTTTCTTTTTGAGAACAACTGCTTCAACCCAGCTATTATTTGTCTCAGGCATGAAAGCAGTCTTCAAGCTTAAAACTGTGACCTGTTGGTTTCAACTTTATTTATTTGTTAGTTTGGGGCTCAGATTTGAATAAGGCAGTGACAATGCTTGTTTAATGAACACTAAATTAATTTTAGATTTTGTTTATGGAATGTTGAGGGGTTTTTTTGGACATCTTTATATTTTTCCGCTCTGCTTTTTTTCATTTCTTTTTAGAAGCTCTGCAATATATAACTAAGGATTTTTTGGTCAGGTTTCATTTCTTCTGGATCTCTGCATTTGCAAAATTTCTATCATTTTTTAAATGAATGGTACATGAAAGTGTCTTTTTCTACGTTCATTGCAGCAGAATGGTTTCGTCCAGCACAAATATCACCCAGCTTGATAGCTGCATATGAATATTAGCAGTCTCAGTCCTCTTCCAAACTGCCCTCCTGGTGATTTGAGTGAGTAACCTAAAGAGAAGTGTGTGGCCATATAAGCCTGTAAACAGGTCTGTCAACATCAGGCACCATGTGGTTTCCCCCAGCCCCCATCACCATCTTCCTTTCCTGGTTGTTTACAATTATCCTTGTCCAGTGTGTCCAAAACCACTTGAAGAAACCATATGTCTGCCATTATCTGAGAAGTAAAACCTAATATCCATACACTGGAGCTATATTTGGATGCTCCCAAGTGATTAATTCTTCGAGCACCAGAAAAGAGCTCTGGTTCCAGTTATAAATAGGAAGAGTACTTTCTTCCCTACTTTAAGCCATACTATGTCCCTGGACCTCTAAATCTCTTTGTGCTGGACACTCACAATGTGAACACAATGGTTCATCAATGTTTCCCCCAAATTCCTTGTGGCCTGTGTAAGGACAGTTACCAACACCTTACTGAACCTAGCTTCTATATCACTGAGACTTCTTATTCCATTCTACCTAATACTACAAAGGCTCCTGTGCCTTCATTTCTTCATGTGAAATGAAGAAATTCTGGGACTTGTGCATTCAATAGGGGTGAGGGGAAGGGTGTTTCCTATTTGTAGCAGCCTGCCAAAACCATGCCTAATACAGGGGCATATCTACTTTTTGTAAATGGAATTAATCTCCAAAAGAGCTCAGGATTGTGAGATATGAAATGTAATCCCCAAGGCAGTTTGGCTTTTCTGCTTGGTGATGATCTGTTACAGCAGTGAGTGATGAAACTTGCTTTGACAATGGAATTTAGGTCAGTTGGAAGGGTCTGTCCTCTCTCCATTATAGAGGGATACATTCCCAAAGAAATTAGCTGCAGTTGGTATATCAACTTTCTAAAACTGCTTCCTCTCAGCAGTGAGGATATTCTTTGATATAGGTTATATTTCTCCCTTATACTTTCTGCCAAGTCTTTTCTGGGCTAAGATATTGTACACTGTTTTTACCTTTTAGGAAAGACTTACCAATCAGACAGGGAAGGTTCCAGAAAAAGTCAGTTGCCAAGAAAAATCAGTGAAATTCTTGAGTGGATATTTGGCATCGAAGCTAAGAAAATCTCATTTTTTAAAAAGTTTTATTGTCTTTCTTTCTGTTTTTTTTCCTTTGAAAGAATCTCTACTGATAGAGAGCCAGCTAGTGAATGGATATGGATTAGAAAAAATAATCACTCAAACTGATATGTTCCCAACACTCTTCAAAAGTGGACCCACACAAAGAATATCCTTTGGTTCATTATAGCTCTCACTGCATAGAGTGCCTGGCACTCTCTGAAATGTCACCCTGACTCTACATGACCTGGTATGCAGGAGATATTCTTTTAAAAAGCTACCCCATGGGTGACTGTTAGGCTTGATTTTTTACAATTGTTTCCCAGCAGCTCATTGCTTTATCACATCATTTGATGTTGCAGTACAGTGTATCTTTCAAATATTTATTCTGAAACCTAGCTTCAATTACCCTACTTTAACTTACTGGATAATGGGGAAATCTTGAACCTAGGTATATTATTAATGTGACACAAGAAATATTTCATTTGGCGTTCTTGTTTCCGTCTAGACACTCATGATAGAAAACCTGACCTGACAATTTCATGTTAGATATTAGTTACATAGATACAAATTTAACAGTAGGAAATAAAATGTTCTATTCACATAACTCTTCAAAAGATCTCCAGTTTTTGGTCTAGCTTGTTTGCACATTGCTGTCCTTGTTTTCATGTTTCTTGATATGAGTATGTTGTATTCTACATTGGGGGCTGTGTATAAGATACTCTACTCTAGTATGGGAAAAATACTAGAAATTTTATTTCTGTTTATTTTCATCCCATCTTATTTTAAAATTGATTTATGTATATTTTATAATATTTATAAAGAATAAAAAGGGTAGTGTGTGTCTATTTTATAAATTAAATATGCATATGTGGGTAGTGTGTGCAAACTTTATTTTTACTATGAATGTGCAATCAAAAAAGGTAAGAAACATAATTGATGGCAATCTTTCAAAACTGTTTTACTAAGTGATGTATTGATAAATGTCCAACATTCCTCTGATGCAAGAAGGTATATAGTGTCAGTTTTGTAGAGCATGACTTGAATTTTTTTCTTAAAAAGTACATGTTGGGGAAAGGTTCATATAATTTAACTAAAAAACAACATTCCAGAATCTCATGTATATTTTTAGTTTAGGTCTATTTAGTAGTGTTCCCAAATAACCAACTTAGGAACACTGGTAGTGTTTTTTCCAATTGAAAGAGTGTTGCAAAGATTGAAAAGTGGGAAGACAGAAGAAAGCAAGGACAGGTGTTCATGTTAATTAAAACTGCTTAATCTGTGTCTTGATTATAAGTAGTGGTTGATGCATTGGAAACTAGCAAACAATGTACACAAATCCCATTCCTGAGAGGTCTAATTATTTTTAAAGAAGTTTAATAATTCTGACTATACTGTCAGTCAGAAGTCATATTCGTTCAATTGGCCTCTGGTGGTGATTTGTTTAAAATAGCCAAAGGACCTTACCATGTGGCATTATTTCAAAATATATACAAAGATTCAGTGAACCAAAACGTTACTTCTCTTTCAGCTGCCATATTGCAAATCCATCATGTATTTCTTTTATTTTTTTAAGAGATAAAGATAGATCCATTAATTCATTGCAACCCTAGGAGTGAAATTAAACTACCATTTTCACAACCAACAACAAAAACCCGTGGGGTCAATTATAGTTATTGGTCTGCTTTGTTGATTATATCTTCTAAAGTGTAAAGTACAGTATATCATTTGCCAATATTCAGTTATAATTAAATTTTTCAGCATGTGAACATCTACTAATTAGGAGAAAAATGCAAATTTGCCTTATCTCTAACAGAATAAATCAAATTAAAGAATGAATTTACAAAAAACTATAATTTTAGAATAGCATCTTAAAATCCTCATGTTATGTGATTATAAAAATGACTAAATATAACAGAAAAATTATGAAATTAATATAAAACATTTTTTGCAGTTACATTTTAGCTACAATAATTCTCACAGACAGACTAACATTGTAAAATGTTTTTGAAAAGATTACCTAACACAGAGTTAAATAATGAAAATACAGGTTTAAAATTCTGTTAATTATGTGTAAAGACTATTGTTACTTTAACTAGTGGTTAGGATGTATATTTTTTTTCAATGATCAGCACATCACAAATCTGGGGGAGAATTTTTCCATGAGCCTTAAAATATCTTAACAATTACCCACAACAGTGAGCAATAGTTTACTATATACCCCCAAAATAAGAAATGAGGGATCCTGCAGATTTATTTTTATAACATGGAATCAATTAAATATATATTAAATAAACTCCATGTTATGTAACATCAAAAAAGATTTAGCAACATATTCCAGAAGAAAGCTTTTCTTTTTATATCATATTCCCTCATGCAATAAATCCTGTCCAATTTTCTGTCATCATATACCTTGGCTCCATCCCTTTTTCATTATTTCTATCACCAGAGACACTGCATTTGCTTCTGTTGTAGAGCAATGATGTCCTTGTTGGCCACTCTTTCACCATATTATTGTCCTTTGTGACCTACCAATTTTTCATATGCAGAGCATGCACACACACAAATCATTATTCTAATGAGAATATAATCAGTTTTCTACTCTTGCTTTATAAGCTACTGTGGGTCTCATGTGTCTTCAAATGGAAATTGCAGTACAAATCCTAATAGTGGGTTCTATGACTATAGTCATAGGTAATAAAGCCTCTCTGACAATGGAAATTATGATAAAGGGTTCCCAGAGGTTATTTCAATTTACTATTGGTGTTTTCAATAAGAGGTAACTGTCATAAAAATATATATGATTCTCTTTTTAAAAAACTGAAACAAAATCAAGGAGCAAGAGTTTGCAAAGAGGGTACTGTGTTGGGAAAGATAATTACCAAAGGGAGTAAAATGTATTAAATACACAATGTATGCTAGAAACAATGCTAATATTTTTATATAAATTATTAAATCTTCACAAATGGTTTTAAAATTAACATTTCTTGTTTTCATACAAGATAAAGAAACTGAGGCTAAAGATCATAAAACGCTTTACTCAATGGTTTAATTCAACTCCTATGTTCAGTTCTTATAAACCAATCTATATATAATCACTCATAACTCAGCCATGACCACCTTTGCATTATCAAGAAGACTATGACATACAAATTAAATTTTGAGACAAGTGAGAATATACAAAGTCTATTACCATCTTTTGACTCATGTACATCTTCTATAACACTTTTTGGACATATATTGTATGCTAAGCACTGTGAAATGTACCTGCAGGAAAAATAAAAATTCAAAGTATTTTTGGAGGCATAGTTCAGAGTCAGTGTTCTAAGTGATGAAAGGGTGCATAGAGAAGAGGTTATTGGTTTGCAAAGAAGGATATCCTGTTATAGGCAATAGGAGAGGGATTTGATTTGGTTTATAATAGATAAATTTTGACATCTATCTTGAATGATGAGTATGAGTTTGTGGGCAAAGGAGATAGAAGAAGGTACTCTAGATGGATGAAAACATATTTTCAAGAGATTGCATAAAATGCCTAAAACTGTACATGTACATAGGGAACTTAAGTATGAAAAGTGGGCAAAGACAAGATTTCCTAGAGCTTATAGTTCATGGTAAGGAGTTTGGACTACACAGAGATAAAATGATACTAGTGGCACCTGAAAAAGACTATCCAGGAAGCAGAAATAAAATGCCATAACAAGGATCGAACTTGAGAAAACAAAGTCAGCTTAACTGTTGCAATAATTAAGATAAGTTGCCCTTTAGAATTTGAATTGGGACAACTGCCATACAGATAGAGAAGCAGAACTCAAAAGTTCTCAAGAAAGTTAGGAGGTATGATTAAGAAGACTTCATGACAAGTTACATGGTGAGGATGAGGCAATTGTTGATGGAGCACCCCCAAGATTCCCAAGATGCACAAGAGAGGGTGATGAGTTCCATTTGGGTGTAGCTGAGTTTGAGATTCTGTGAAACATAAAAAATAACAAGTAACAGCCACATATGTGGTCTAAAATGTGGTCTAGATTGGAAAGAAAATTCAGAGTCTGCAATGATAGTTAAGTTTTAATCATAAAAAAAGACAGCAGGGAGGAGTATTGCAAAGGAAACCGGGAAGAAAAGATGGCCAAAAATTGAATTTATGGAAATTCAGCATTTAAGAGTCATTAGGAAAAAAACAGTAGATATCAGGAAGAGAACCACATAGTCTCAATGAGAATGAAGTAAAGAATGGGAAATGTTACAGGGAGAAGGAAGTGGTTCATTGTGTTAAATAGTACAGTGGTTCATTATTATGAAGATAATGGATAAGTGGTTCATTGATTTTGGCATTTAGATCATTGAAGACCTTAGTGGGAACCGTTTCAGTGAAAGTGGTAAGAATGTAAGTTATCTTTTCTGGGCCTCCTGAACTGAAAAAGAGAAGTAGTAGGGCAATGAGTATAATCTTTTTCAAGAACTTGAGTGTAAGAATTGATAAAGATAATTTGATTTATATGGGTTACATGTTTAATGTTTTCTTTTTCTGTCTCCTCGAGATCTGAATGTATTATTAAAAATTCTGCATAGAATCTATATTTAGATTGGAGAAATGACTTTTAAAAAGATAAATATTGACACCTAGATGATGCAGTGTTCATTTGTTCCTAAAAATGAATGAAAGGGGGAATATTAGGTAGATAATTAAATACTCATCCAACTTTTTCAGTAACATAATTTCAGTGATATAATATTTGCTTTTTCCCCACAATACTCTTGCATTTTAAAAATGCCATTTAGTCAGCAAGTTTCTATAATATAGGCTTGCTTTGCTACTTTGTCATCTTAAGCTATTATATATCTTCTAATTAAAAATGTTTTCTTTGGGGTGAAGAAAAGAGTATATCATAAGCTTCTAATGTATATAAAATATATTCACATATTGTAACATACATATAATGTTAATAATACGAACAATCTTCAATAGCAGAGAATTGAAAGTGACATGCCATAAGAATCAGAAATTCTAGGATTTGAATCCTTATTAGTCAGAGAATTAGCATCTAAATCTTTATCAGGTTACTTAACCTCAGTTTTCTCATATGAAAATAGGGAATTAATTTCAAATATATTTGTGATGATTAAATAAAATAATTTATGTAAAACCTTTGCACAGTTTCTAAAATATATGTTCACCCTTTCAAAATTTTCCATCCCAGCAGAATACCTGAATTCTAAACAACTGCTCCTAATCTTTTATTCCCCAAAACAAAAATCTTTTCTTTTAAAGGAATAGGCTAAGGATAAATGTTGCTTAAAGAGCCTTAGGGAAATTAATTTTTAGAATTTCCAATGCTTGACAAAGTGTACATTTCATAGTTGGTAAGAAAAATTACTTTAAAAATTACTCCCATAAAATATTTTTGTACAACTAAATATTTTATATGGTAAAATCTTAAAACAGTGCTGCCCAATATTTTTCACATGAGAACAAACATAGAAAATATTATTATTTTTTATTTTTATCTATACTGGCTAATACTACAGGGAAATGAGCTATCTATCTATGAGTATTGGTAAAATACTTTTTCACCTTCATGTCAAAAATTATGATAAAAAATTTAAAAAAAACATTGGGGAAGATAATATATATTGAATTTGTTTAAAATTCCAAACGAAATGTTTGTTTTCATATTTCAAGTTTCTTATCCAATGAAAATCTAATATTAAATATTCAAAATATTGATGAATCACTGATTTCCAGAATTCGAATTTGGTGTTAGGACTGTAATTCTGAGGTTATCTCAGACACCACAAAACCAACACGTCAGCAGCAAATGGAGAAAATTTTGATTGAAGGCAAAGATTCAGGGCTTCTGCATTTAATAGGAAACCCCAATTGACCTCTCCATCTCCCCACTAGCCATACGTAGGGTTGGCCTCCCTCCTTGACCACTGAAAGAGTGGTATTCTTCAGTCACTCCACCAGTTCTGTTAGGAATCAGTGTACTCCATGGAGGGTTCCTGAGGCAGATGTTGAGGAAATAGAGCATCTCCCAGGCCACACTCAGTGTGGAGAAAGAGCAGGGATTACTGGATATTGTTCATCATGCTCATTCATAGGAACTTGCTAGCCTCTGATAACTCTTGTGGAAGCCCAGAGGCTGTCCAGGACTGAATGCCCAGGTAGGAGGCTCAGACTGCCTTTGCAACAGCGAGCCAGGGGATCAACCTCTTCAAGGACACCTGCACCCTACATGCAGAACATAGTTGGGCAGGTCTGACCTAGAGTAAGTAGGGAATAGTGATACAATGAAATAAATAAAAATATATCCAGAGGAATAAAACTCTGGAAAATTACCAACACTTCAAAATTTGGCATGGACTGAAATGAAATGCAGTTTGAGGATTTCCCCATGACTTTTATTATAATAAATAAGCTGGGCTTCCCTGGTGGCGCAGTGGTTGAGAATCTGCCTGCCAATGCAGGAGACACGGGTTCGTGCCCGGGTCTGGGAAGATCCCACATGCCGCGGAGCGGCTGGGCCCGTGAGGCATGGCCGCTGAGCCTGTGCATCCGGAGCCTGTGCTCCGCAACGGGAGAGGCCGCAACAGTGAGAGGCCCACGTACCACAAAAAAAAAAAAAAAAAAAAAAAAAAAAAGCAATAATTTACAGAGAATTCTACAGTTTTCAAAGCATATTTTATCTCATTAAATACTAAAAACCAAGCCCATTAAGTAGGAAAGATGGTATTATAAGCATTTTACAGTTGAGGAAATGGGGAAGTGAGAGATCTAGAAATTAAATGACTTGCCCAAACATTAAAAAGGCCTGTAGGTGGCAGACACATTGCTAGAATCCAGTTAATCTCAGTTACTCTAGCTAATTATGGGAAATTCTGCCATGAACTATATCTGCACACAATTTTATGTTCTTGAAAATTTAGTAATGAGGTATTCAAATTGTGGAAGCTATGTTAAATTGTCCTTTCTCACTCTTCCCTCATATACTTTAAAAATTATGACCGTGATGCATAATGGCTGTCTAAAGAGAAAGGACAAGAAGCTTTGAGTTCTTCAAGTTACATATTCCAGGCACACATGACGAAGGGGGCTGGGATAAGTCCCTTTCTCATGTCAGTTTAGACTTGACATGAAGGAGTATACAAGGACTGTCAGAATTCACTCAACTGCTGCGGAAAGCCTGCCAGGGTGCTTCATGCTATTCTTAAAGAAATGAGCAAAAAAAGCTCCAGGTCTTTCCCAAGGTTTTATGGAGACTAGCCAGAATTCTGGGATTCAGAATGGGTTGATGATTTTCTCATCTGTCACTTGAGCTGCCCTGATATTCAGAAACTTTGTACAAGTCCTTCTAGGCATAAATTTAAGGTCATTAAGTGAATCTAAATATAGTTTGAAAAAATTAAGTCCTGCCTCATATTACTACCCCCAAAATAATGGCTGGGGGCATATGAAGGCTTTTCAACTATATCTATTAGAACAGAGATCTTCACTAGTTAAGTGTAGATTGCTTCTTTTTTTTTTTCCCTCCCCATAAATACTTTGCAATTTTATTAAATGTAGACATTTTCAGATATATGCATATAGGCACTTTAGATGGAGTAGGGAAGAGTTGCTGGTTTAACCTATCACTAGAGATATTTCAGAAATCTCTGTTTATCAAGGGCAAAACTGTTCCCACAGCTATAGCTAACTGAAATGAATATTCAAGATCCCATGTTTTTGAGGGCTGGGTTGCTGGTGGTTTGGCAGCATTTTAAGAAGACTTCTGATGGAAGAAATGTTGGTATCACTACCAGTGATTTTTTTTAAGTGTCAATATGCATCTAAAATACTCCAAAATAACACTCATCCTCCTATGAAAGCAAAGTGGGTAAACATGTCCTCCACATTTCCATAACTAACCATCAGTCTCTCCTTGAGGCAAACATAAATCATTTTTAAAATTTATTTCTCTTCCAGAGTGCCTGTAATATTTGTTTTAATTAGATCTCATCATTAAATTCATAATGAAAACAGGTAGTTGGGACTGGGAAGTAAAACTAATACAGTCAGCCCTTGGTTTCCATGGGCTGACAGATATCAAAATTTGTGGATGTTCAAGTCCCTTATGTAGAATGGCTTAGTGCACATATCAGCAGATATGGAAGGCTGACTGTAAATTATGTCTGTGGGATAGCTGGGATACAAATTCCCCTTGAAGATACTACAGATGAAGGGATTTTTTCTTCTAATTACACCATTTGCTTCCCGGAGCCTAAATTTGCCTGATGGGATAATGAAGAGGGTAAATACACCACTGAAGCTAAGGTCATATATGAATTGAGGAAAATCTTTGATAACATGGATGAGTCTGTGGAAAGTATCAAACTCTTCTCTATCCAATAACCATTGATTTAAATCAAATATACTATTGACTTAACTTTTTACCCTGCCGCACAGAACAATAGGGTTTTGTACAGGAGCTCCATAAATATTTATGTGACAAAATTTCCTTGAATTCCTAATTTATATAACTTGTAATTTAAAAACCATTCTACTTTTAAAACATGTATTTCCATTAGTTTAGATTTGCAAAATGTTTATGTTATGTATATACAGTAAATGTCTTTTATATTGCAAAAAACATTACATTTTTCAGATGTGAAAAATGAATTAGTCCTGCATTGTAAGTGGTGGCAAATTTTCTTGTTTGTTGTAATTTCAATGAATAGCTACAGTAAGCTTCCTTGGCACAACTCAGAATAGCTCATTTGGCTCTGAATGCAAAAACTTCAGTTGGTGTGAAGAGACCAGTACTGTATTAAGGAAATGAAATCACAATTTCCTTTCTTTCTGGAAGACAAATACTGGTATCAAGAATTTTCCAGAAGGATGCCAGATATGGTTCAAAATTACTCATGATATGAAAAGTTTTTGCCATGTTAGCAAAAATGATTTAATTATATAATGAAAGGTAAACTTTTTAGAGTGAAATCAAAAGTTTGGAATTATTATAAGCTCAAAAGTAGGTAATTACATCACAAGACTATCAAAATATTAATGGGAAATTTGAGTGAATACAAGTATAATATCTTGTCAACAAAAGGTGAAAATGTTATTGTTCTCTTTGGTCTATCCCTGTAGTCTGTGTTAAAAATTATCTTGACAAAATTATATGATAGCACATACAGACAAAGTTTCCAAGCAGTCAAAGGAAAACACACCTGACAAATTCATTTTAAGAACTAGAATAAGTTAGGAGAAGACAAAATTTGTGATGACCAACGTCATGTTTTTCAAACAATAAAGGGCTTTATTGTGAAAAACAGATGAGTCTCATTCCAAAAGATGATTGTTGAGCAAATAAGGCAAAGCAACATTATCTAAAGAAGATTGTAGAAGTTAGATTTGTTCTTCAAATGAAAAAGCCATTCTAGATATCGTGAATTACCAATCTATGGAGGGGATAAAGAAGAATTAGGAATCAGATAATTGTTTGTAGAATAAATGACTCAGATATTGCTTTTAAGTAGATGAACTTAAATGTCCCTTCTTACACTGAAGTTCTCTATGTAAAACTTTTTATAAATATGTCTTTACCATCTGGAATGGCTGCCACCCTCATGTTTAATTGGGACAGCCAATCAAATTCTAAGGTCTCTTTTCAGATGGAAATGTTTTTAGTAAATTGAATTTCTTATTTTAACAGAACAGATTCCTGTAGTCCTCATGATTGCAATAAACCTTCTGTGATATTTTTTCTGTTAAAGGAGCTAAGTAATTTCAAGATGCTTATCTAATTATCACACTAATCATCTACTGTAAGAAGAGTATAGTTTAATTTGTTGTCAATATTTACTAAGAACCTATTATGCATAAGGCAGATATAACAAAGACTATTTGAGTTAAGAACAGTGCCATAAAGGTGCAAGAAGGAAAAAAAATAAAGAAAAAGGAAGAATGAAAGAAAAACAAAACTTATCTCATCAGAAAATGAAGAAAACCTTCATGAGGGGATGACAAGGGAGATGATATTTAAAATAAGTATGAGAGATGGAAATTATTTGAATTTGCAGAGACAGAGGAAACAATCCAAGTATAGGAAACAGCTGGAGGAATTGGAAAGGAAGAAAATATAAAGCACATAGTAATTTGGGACTTCAATAAACTGAGAAACAACTCTGGAGATGTGATTGGAGGATCTCAGATGTGGTTTTGTTAAGGCTTAGACATTTTGTACTTAATTACACAGGCAACAAGGAATGATTAAGGGCTTTGAGTAGATGTGCCATAGGATTACCCTTAGAAAGGTTAATTTTATGAATTATGTGGCATGGATTAAAAGGGGGGAAAGCCTGTCTTCAGAATAACTAGTTATGAGCTTACTAAAATTATCTAAGAATTTTGAAAAGGTGGTGGTAGTTGGAAAAGAGAAATGTATTTTTTGTTCTTAAGTCATGTTTGGAAACCCTGGAATGCTCTTGGTTAGAAAAGATGCCACCAGAAGAGCTCTTGTAACCATTTTGGCCACCAGATGTATAGAAACAGACTTTATCTTTTGAAGGATGTGCAGGTACTCTTGGTGATAAATGACACTTGATTGGGAACACTACTTAAAATCATAAAACAGTTGCTTCTCTTTGTGATGCTTGATGTGCTTGAGTAAACAGCCCCAAGTCTATATTGATCTTGAGAAAGAAATATTTATTAAATATTTGAGAGGCTTCACTGGTGTGAAAAAATGATTATGACTACCACTGCAAATGGTGGATGTGGGCCCATAAATAGAATATTTAATGTACTTAATATCAAGTGCTGTAAGGGTTTTCATTTTGTTCCTAGTGCATTGAAAGTGTTTTAAACTATAGCATTTGATGGGTCCTGTCACTGTACTTCTGCCATGACCCCACGGGACCATCATTCAGTTCATCTCTTTCAGTGCATTCTTACTTATAATAATGAACTAAAAGGCAAGCAGAGCCATCCAAGGTTTGGATAAATAAGAAAGAACTATGTAGTCTTAAAACTGAGGGTTCAATTGACTGTTCATAGAACTGTTTAAAAACAAGTATGACAACGTTTTAGGGCTCAATCACAGCGTATGGATCAAGGACACAAAACTATTCACAGTGGCATGCTTGTTATTCTAAAGCAGTCCTTGGAAACTTTCCTTTCCAAGTCATGAAAATTCTGTTTTCAGACATATCATCCAGTTAATAAAATGAAATTGCATGCATGCCTTACTTTACTCCCATCATCATCCACATTATTAGAAAGTGAGTGTCATCATCAAGTAGGATTTATTAAAAGCTCGCATGTACTAAGTGCTTTCATTTTAAATTCAAGTGAGGATTCTCTTACATATTTTATATGCAAATTTTGAAAGTATGTCTATTCTTGAGTTTTTATGACAATTTTTAGAGTCTGATGTAATTTCTGAATTATTTGCTCCTTATAATTGGGTGTCCATTGTAGCAGATTAGCCAAACTTCTTCCATTGCAGACAGCTGCTTGTCTTCTACTAGCTTTTTTTTCCATTTAAAAAATAATTTTAATAGGTGTTACAGTTAATGACACTACAGGATAGTGTGATATATTTCTGTTACCTGCTAGTCAAAGTGAGATCCATGGACCACATTTTGAGTAACATTGGCATCACCTGGAAGCTTGTGAACACGCAGCCTCGAAGGCCCTAGCCCAGAGCGACTGAATCTGAAGCTGCATGTTAATTAGATCCCCATGTGATTCATATGCCCTGTTGTCCTGTAAGGTTTGAGAAACACCACTATATTTAGTTTGCACTGTAAACTAGTTTAAAATCAAATTATCATAGTCAAGTTTTTTAACAAGAAATAAGTTGGGTGCTCTTCTCTGTGAATATAAATATAACCGTACAAGTATGGTGAACATTGCATTTTTATTCATAAGATTGCTGAACCACTCAGGTGAAAGTTATTATACAAATTAATTATTCCTTAAGTGATAGTTCCTGAGTGTAAGTCTAGCACTTTCTCGTCCTAATATCCACTGATACTTTCACCTTTGCAAGGCATTTTTCTAGTGGTGTTATCTGTTAAAGAAGTGCAGTATCCATTCATCACAAATGAGAGTGGACAGTGTGGGGCAGCGGAAAGAGCACAGGATGGAAGGTGAGAAGAAATGGTTTATAGTTTTAACGCTGTTTTGTGTTAGTGATGTTCTATAAGGCAAATGAAACACTTCAGAGTCTCCGTTTCCTCGTATTTAAAATGAGGAGGTAAGTTTGAATGAGAATGTATCTAATGTTCTCAATTATAAAATTTTAAGAATAATATTCACAGTAAGTTTTTATTCATGTCTAATTATAAGCACACATTGAAATATTGATATTACCAGGGTTTCATGGTTATAAATCGGCAAGGGAGTTAAGGTTAAAGATAACAAGCTTTGGATTCAGACACACCTGCCATTTACAGAAAGTTGTTTGGCTCCAAGCAATTTATTTTTTGTACTTATTATCTCTATGGTGCTGTTGTGAGAATTAAATGAGAGAATATATGTACTATATCCCCTATGTAGTGCCTTATACATAAAGGTCATTAGTAATTGGCTCTTATAATTACTTTTCATCTTCTATAACTAAATAGTGAAATAGAACAAGTGTATTTATTGATAATGCTTTGGAGGACATTACATTTAGATATGAATGCCCACTGTTCTTCATAACATTGGTATTTACATTATATAAAGGGTTACTAATTTTGTAATGCTTTCACATCCTTGAGGATAATCCAACAGAAAATCAAATATGCCTCTAATTACAAGAGTTTTTAAACTGAATATATTCATCTGATTATGTTCTTGATCCTAGAATAGCTATTTATGGTGCTAAGTTATTTGATATTATCAATTGACTTCTGGTGGCTGCTGAGGGAAGGGGATAAATAAAATGTATAGATCTGTGGTTTGAAATAATGACTGCTCAGTATAATCACCTGTGAACGTTTTAAAAATACCCATACCCAGGCCTATCTGCAGAGTTTCAGAATAAATTGGTCTGGGGTAATTCTCAGGCATCAGGTTTTTAAAAGCTTTTATGTAATTCTAATATGCGACTACAGTTGACACTCTCTGGAGCAGATAAGCTCTTGAATTCATTGTTGGCAAATGCTATAAATGAACAGAATATATTGACAGATTTCTTAAACATGAAATTCAAGCCCTGCCAACAACTTATATGTGGGTATACTTATTATGCACAAACATGCTCACCCATCAAATTTAAGGCAATACTTGGTAAAATCCAAACAACATATTTTCAGTGAAAAAAAAAAAAACTCTAAACAACAGCAGGAAAAGTTATTTAAGGATAATTATTAATTAGAAACTCACCACTTTTTGAAATGATTTGTTGTTATAGGATCTTCCTATTGGTTTATGTATTATTACAGTTCTTCATTTTAAAAAAGTTTTATGCCATTTTTAATCTTATACAAATTTAGGATATGCATCATGACAGTCATAAAAATATTAATTAAATGATTATATTAGGATATTCTAATATTATAAATATTTTCTTTAGTTACTATTTAAATATAGAATCATTTGCAGTTTGGATTTTTTCTTCATTGTTGACACATCTTACAATGTTTATAACTGCTCATACTTAAATATTCAAAGTTGAGCAGGATACAGTTGCTTATTTACAAATAAGCAAGACAGAAAATGTATCATAGTTTGATCAAAAGAAAAGCTAGAATAAGACAGTTTTAATATTGTATATTGTGGCCACTGGTGCCTTCTAATAACAAAGAATAAAATCAGCTCCTCTGTTGCATGATTCACATCTTGTTTCTACAAGACTGATGATTAGCAGGTGTCCTCAATGTGGATCTTTTCATTACAGTTTTTCTTAGTACATTTGAATTTTCTCCAGAAGTTTTTGTATTTTGTTAATAGTATTTTTACTGGAGGATTTTTCTTCCATAGTAGGTATTAGACATTTTTCAAAAGCCTTCTGACTCTTAAGATTTAGATGGACTTAGTCTTAAATTGGTGGAGCAAATGATTCTCATAGAATCTTTGAATGTAATTATCATATTCTGTCTTTCTGTATCTCTCTTTCTATCTCTTCTGTGTGGGTGTGTGTGCAATACACATGTGTGTAAACTTTGTAAAGAGTAATTATTTGGTTGTAAATTTTATGAAGTGCAAAATGGTTTGGTCAGGTGATTGAACTATAAATCTGTTACAGATTTAGCAGAAGAAAAAATAAAGGTAGTTACATAAAAAGAGAATCTTCCTAGACCAATGTGAAGTGAAAAAAAGGGGGGCATTAATATACATGTGCACATGTGACTGTATGAGTGTACAGAGATATGTGGATGTATGTATACACACACATATGTGAATCTACTCATAATTGCATATACTCACCCAATTTTGAGATCTTTTTATATGTCCATATTAATGAAGGTTTTTGGTGTTGTTAAAATGGTTTTAAAATTAATATCCTTGTTTCCATCTTATATGTATAGTTAGAATTTTATTCCATTCTTGCTTAAATTTTATTAACTTGTATTTTTATATAGTATTTAAAGGTAACTATCAAAACCAATTGAAAAACTGCATTTTTGTAAATTCTTTTGGATTCATCTTCAAAGATAAATGGGTTTAGGATATAGAGAACAATTTATTTTTTGTCATTGTTTTCTTTAACTACTGTAATTCATTGATAAAGTATGATAAGAGATTAGGGAGTGGACAAAATAAAACAAATAAAAGCTCTATTTGATGACAGATAGAATCATGTGTTTCAGCTCTTATTTTAGATAGGCTGATTATCATCCACAGAAAATAAATTATGAACCCATAAATATATACTTAAAAGGAGAGCCTGGGATAAAAGTCAGTTCTTTGCCTTCATATCTAAATAAGACACTTTAATTTCAGTAACTCTCTATTCCGGTCTTTCTGATTTCCTCTGTCACACTCCCAGAGATCCAGATTCAATATGCATGATACATTTTTGTACTGCTCAGGCTTTTATTGGTGCCAAAAATAAATATTGGTTTTATTCCTGCTTAAAACATCCTGAAATATGTCCCAATCATAAAAATTAAGAATAAATTTACTTTGGAGTTATCTTGTGGTAATGAAAGTATTTTGTTTAAAAACATTTATTTTAAACCTTACATGTTTTTATCCAAATCATTAATCAAAAGCAGCCATCATTTTTGTAATTCCTATTCGCTGAAATTTTAAACTAGAGATACAAATCCCAGCCCTTATGCGAGAACCAACAATGTTTATTTTTATTTAATACTGGAATCTCTTCATAATGTAAGAATATTTTTAAGAAAAGTAATTCTAAAATTGTAAGTTAAACAAAGGATTATTTTATTTTATTATTTGAAAAATATCTATTAAAATACCTCTTAGGAAAAATAATTTTATCGTAATAAATAATAATTTTGTTAGTGAAGAGAACATCAAATTAAACATGAAATACAATGGAAATTCCACTACATCCTGAACAATACAAGTGTGCTATTGCTACTATCATTCAAATTTTTTTTGGATACTCTAGTTAATGCATGAATACAATAAAAGATATAAAAGTTTTAACTATTAAAAAGGAGAAAAAAAGTATTCATCATTTGCAGATGATATAGCCTCAGAGTTCCAAGAGAATCAATGAACAAACTATTACAATTAATAAGAGAATCTATCAAGGTGGATGGATTCAAGATCAACATCCTCAAATCAACAGTTACTTTGTATCAATAACAACCAGTTAAAACATAATAGAAAAATAGTCCCATCCAAAATAGCAATACATGAGAATACTTCTAACAAGAAATGCACAAAAAGAGTTACTGAGCTAAGAATAGTTACTGAAGAAATATTCATCTGTAATGATGATAACAAAGAATCACTATTAAAAATGATAGATTCTTGTTCCCAAAATGTTGCTTTAAAATTAATATTTCTAAGTTAAATTATACTTCCACGCTGACTTTCATAGCAATATTAGAGATGTATTTTTGCCACTTGAACAACAGGGTTTGAACTGAGCTGGTCCACCTGTAAGCGGATTTTTTTTTTTTTCAATAGTAAATGCCACAGTTCTGCATGATCCCATCCCTAGGGATGTTTTGAATCTGTAGATGCCAAGCAGATATGGAGGAACTGCCCACATGGAGGCACAACTCTAAATTGTTGGAGCATTTCTGACTGCACAGAAGGTCGCCCCAAGCCACAAGTTGCCAAGGATTCTCTGTAATTTCTACCAGAAACTACATCCCTTCAGCAGAGGATTTACTCTTAAAGTTCCTCTTTTAATGAAAAAAACCATCAGTAAGGGGTTAAAATGCTCATTTCTAGTCATGGACCATGCAAGGGAGGCCATTTTATAAAGAGTTATCCTCAGCATTACAATCCATGTCAGAGATGCATATAAATAGTCTGCATATACCTCAAATAACATATATTATACCAGAACCTCATAGTAATGATACCACTGGCAATAGTAGATACACAGTTAATATCTGATTATTTAAATAAAGATGGGATATAGTTTATACATTTCTTAAAAAATGATTCATTTGTCATTAAAGACAAAACAGGACAGACATCTCACCAAGTTTAGATTATCCCTACCTGGTCTATTTCCTTTAGGTCTATTCAAGGATATATCTGGGTAGCAGTAGCTTATAGCTTGTGAACAAGTCATGGTTGATGGTCATGGACAAGCTAACTGAATATGAAGGAGAATTTAATTATTATCACTAGAGAGGGCTTCATTTACTACTTTATTCTTCCAGTCCAAAAACCTCCTACATCTCAGGCACTTTGATGAAGTTGTGAAAAATATAGAGCACAAATAGAATACAGGCTACAATACCATTTATTTGTATTTGGTATTCAAATGAAGTAGGTTTTTTTGTTGTTATATTTTTTGATTGCTTGTTTGTTGATTTTCTTTACTTGTTTGTTTATTTGCTTTGCTGCATAGTTTCTTCACTTCCGAATCTAACAGAACAAGTGATAGCAATAGTGTTAAAAATATTTTGGTAGAATTTTTTTTTTGTCCTAAGAACACACTATAAGAAAAAAAACAACCACCTTTCGAGGAGTAGAGTAGAAAATTCCAGTCTATTACTAAGAGCTTATACACACACACACACAAACACACATGCATGCATGTAGGCAGATCCAGACCCTTACTCCCAACACACAACTTGTTTCCAAATTTATAGTCTGTCACTATTTTAAGTAAATCCTAATTTTTTCAAAGTACTGTAAAATAAATATTGTATAATCAACACTATGTTTTAATATTTTATCTTTAATTTGGGGGACAAAGAGCTCAAAAATACTATTTTTGGTAGAGCATTGCAGACCTAAGAAAATCAAACAAAAAAATACATAAATTAAAAACAGTTTGACAATTTCCCATAATCCTTTTTGCCATTATTTAATATCACCAGCAATTAAACATGTGTTTTTAAAATCATTTCTGTATGTATTCTTATCCTAAGTGATTTTAAATAAATAGGAAATATTCCATTTAAAATAAAGGGAAAATACATAATCAATAAAAACCAAATAATAATTTGAAATTGTCATTTAGTTTTTAAGTAATTTTTGTTTATTTTCATTTAAAAGTTCTTAATTATTTAAAAAGCTCATGGGGCTTCCCTGGTGGCGCAGTGGTTGAGAATCCGCCTGCCAATGCAGGGGATACGGGTTCGTGCCCCGGTCCGGGAAGATCCCACATGCCGCGGAGCTGCTGGGCCCGTGAGCCATGGCCGCTGAGCCTGCGCGCCCGGAGCCTGTGCTCCGCAACAGGAGAGGCCACAACAGTGCGAAGCCCGCGTACCACAAAAAAAAAAAATAAATAAATAAATAAATAAAAAGCTCATGAAGAGTGATTTAATGGGATAATAAATTATGAATTATTATAAAGGGTACAGATGCACTAATTTAATATTTGAAGCTTTGAAAATACATAAATATGACATTCTCTTATTTTTCTTTCTTTTTTGAATACTGAACTCAGAACTTTAGGTTAAATGTGACAACTGTGGAGGATTTCTATAACATGAAAATTCAGAAAATTCTCATCCCTAATGGCAATTATACTTGTATTCATTGTGAAATTATTTTAAAATTAAATCTCAACCTACAGCTAATATCAGAAATAGAAGTTATTTAAATATATATTCGTTTTTGCTCCAATTTGGTTAACTGTTGGACTATTGGTTACTATAGACTATATTGATTTAAATTGAAGCTTCATTTAGGAATTAAGTTTCTAAAAACTCAACTTTTTAAATCTTCTGATAAGTGAATAAATAAGAGGAGTTTGAATAAGTAACACAGTATTCAGGAATCTCTTGGTAATGTGATTTAAACTCCAAATATATTTACAAGCATAAACTACAATTAACTTTAATAATAATATCGCACTACTAAATAATGTTCAATTTTCTAATGTAACTTTGATATTAATCAAAATTCAAACTTTAAATTTTCTTACATACCTTCTAAAGTAAAGCTAACTTACCTCTGAGTCATAGAAACATATTTCTATCAAACTACAGTAAGCTTTTGATGGAAATTTAATCTTCTTGATTAATAATTTAAATGATTTTCTAAATGTCTTCATTTAAATCAAATTCACTCTAACTGGGGATATATGTTTTCCGAATTTAATCTCTGATGACCCAAAGAAACAATATCAAAGAAAAGGTTTTATTGTGATAATCAGAAAATGGAGCATATTTTAGAATTATAGAGCTAATACCAGGTACTAAATGTCATAGTCAAAGGCACATATGAGATGAAAAAGTCTTACTGACTACTAAACTTGTATATTTTTAAACATCCAAGTATTTGGATCATAGAACAAGATAAAGTTAAGAAATTTGGATCAGGTTAGAATGAAAGAAAAGAGAACTAATAATGGTACAAACTTTCAGTGGGCTCTCTTATTTTAGTTGGCTTTAAAAAGAAATTAATCAGGTGCCTTTGGGACAAAGGGAATTGTATTTGAAGTGGACTATTAATATTTTGAACTGGAATAAAGATTTTTTTAAACTAGTCAATTATCTGAAAATGAGAACAGGAGTTCCACCTTGACAAGCAGAATGTCTTAAAATAAATACTGGGTGTGTATTAAAACTCATTAGAAGATGCATGGAAAAAATTTCCTGTTTCACTTGACAGCTCACGCTAACACATTAGCAGCTTCCTCCTGGGTGTTGGAATTAATTCTGCCACAAATACATTTAGTACATTTCAGGTCCCCTCCCCAGAAAGTTTCTACACTTCATTCTTCAACTTACTGATGCTTTTCTATGTCTCGTGCTGTGCAGAGAAATAGCTATTGAAGGAAAAGTGATTACTTTGGATAGTTGACATAATCTTTTCAATTGTTTTTAGTATGGTTGCTTCTTTTCCCCAAGGAATTCTCAGAGAGTTTCTTTGCCTTTACTAACCTTGCTCCAGGAAGCAAATTTGTATCAATTGTTATGCATTCTGTTTCCTGTACGAGATAGAGTTGGACTAATATTGCTGCTGTTATTCATTCTCCAAAGAGTACCTTGTTTCATACCAGTAAGATTTAAGATTTTGAGATATTCTTTGAAGAAGAATGTTGGAAGAGTACATGTTCTAAAATGGATCATTTATATGATTCTGACGTAGATACTCTTTCTCTTTTTGTTTTTTTTTTTTGCCCAAGAATGATCAAATGATCTACTTTTCCCTTGTTGTGATCATCTATTCTTTTCCTTGATAGGATTATTTTTATTTTTGGACTTATGGTTTAATGAAGATAAATGGAATCTTTTACAAAATAATAAGGCTTTCAGATATTTTACCCTGAACTATAATTTGTAGTTGGTAAATAGCGCTATACATATTTTCATAGGGTTTGTGATCATAGCCACCATTTTTCTTAATCTTGCCTCTTTTTTTTTTTTTTTTGGTCTCACTTTGTTCACGAAGAGGAAGGCTATTGTTCTTTGAGAACAACAAACAGCTTCCTACCTAAGGAAACGTTAGAGAAATGATAATTTTTAGGGAGTGTTTAGGAACTGTGGCAATAACATATGTTTGATTGCTCATTGCTCAGACTAGACACTTTCATTATATAGTTTTATTCCTCTCTCTTCTGGGTTGGCTGATTGAATAATAGATGAGGACTACTCTCCTAGCCAGGTGGAATACAAGTTCCACTGGTTTAATTAAGATTATTTTATCAGAGTTTAACAGGCAATATGAACATTTTCTCTTTACCAGTGTGCTGATGCATTGTGTTTTACAAGCTGGGTATGGTTTCAAAATACTACTTACGTATCACATTATCTATAGACCATAATGAAAAGGAGATTAGGAAACTTATTTTTATAGACATGAAGCTTTAAAATATATTTATTTATTATACAACAATAAATTTTTTAATAGATAATACTCATTAACCTTTAATTTGCAAATTAGTAAACCTTTATCATGGAAATAAATAGTACAATGATGGTTGTAATCTGAAATAATTTTATCTGATGCTTCTCTTTGAATAATTTTAATTTGGGGATTTTAAATGTATTTCATACAGATCTAGTGAATGGAATCAAGTTGAAACTATATTTTATATCCTAAAATTACTATAATTTTAATCTATAGTTAGACTATTTCATTTCAAAATATATTGGGTTGATATTGTTTCATTTTAAAATTAATTAGCTCTTGATAATTGAGATTTAACTACTATTAATTAACAGTTAATTTTTTTTTTAATCATTTTTTCTTTCTGGTCCTTAGATTTCACATTAGTCAAATAAATAGATTGAACAGAAAATCTAAACTGTACCTTCATACTCTAAACTTCCTTGATTTATAACAGTGCTTATTAATGGTATCGAGTTCATAATTAACATTTGCCCTCCCAAAGAATCATTTCAAAGCATTTGAAGATCTAAATAAAGTTTAGATCTTGCCTCTTTTTAGGGGGAGGGGAACTGTTGAATGACTGAAAATGGTGAATGATTAAAAACTGACCCCATAATTGTGCTGTTGCTCATCCTTCTATTCATGAGCAGGTAACCTGGGCCACAGAATGTGTATATAATCCATTCTGGCCATCTTCACAAAGGAATGATTTGCTTAACAATCAACTTCAACTGTGTTTACCACAGAAGTAGATACAAAACTTCACTTTGGTCCAGATTTGGTTTATATAAAGAATAAATAATATTTTCCTTAGACCATAATAACAATTTATGAAGAGCCTACTCCCATGCCATGCAACTGTCTAAGGGGTGGGCAAATAAGCATTGAACACTACCAGTCATGTTTGCTCTCTTGGAGGCATCAATTGAGTATGTACATGTGGATGGAGTGGGGCTGGGACTAGACAATAAACAAATAATTGAACAAGTAAACAGGTTAAAATGCTACAATACACCTTTAAAAAAAAAACAGAAAAAAACCTAAGGATACATCGAGTCACTGGCAACCTACTTCAGATAGTGTACTCTGGGAAGTAAGCTCTGAATAGGTGGCCTTAAACATCCCTTATTGAATGCTGGACAATAAGGGGATAATCATTGTCCCTGAAGCATAGGTGGGAGATTAGAGTTATCAGGTAAAGGCTAGACCGAAGTTTTTCTGGCTTTCTATAGCTGATAAACTGTAGCAGTTGCTCCCAAAGCTGACTGACCATTAGACATTCGGTGGACAAAAACTGATGGATGTCCCTGCCAGAACAGAACCTTGGAATTTGTATTTTATTTTTTTTTTAATTCCCAAGGTGATATGATATGCAACCATTTTGGGAAACTATTTGGGGTTTAAACTGTTAAAAGATGTTTTGCCTTTATAACTTGGCATCACCAGTCTTTTCAACCTCACCTCTTAAACACAGTAAACCCCTTCCCTCCAATGCACACACACAAAAGTGATACACATATGCATGTGCCATCACTAGGCTGTTACATTCCCTTCTGTATGGATTGCCATCTCAGCAAAAAACAGCTTCTCCTCTTCCCCTGCTGCTCTACTCTTTCACCTCATACTACCTCACTGTTCCCCGGGTGAAATCTCATTATCCCTTCAAATTCCAGTTCATTGTTATCTCCTTTGTGATGTCTAATAAGGTGGCACATCCAATTTCTTCTTAGTAGTTTCCTCCCATCCATTTCATCAATGGGGTTTGGTAATCAGCCAATACACTTTTACAAAACTTTTTTAAAAGAATTGTTAAATTTTTTTTATTCACCATTATTTACATCATCTGTTTTTCCCCTAGATGGAATGTTTCCTTGATATTTTATTTACAGTTAAGATGATCTATGGGATTTCCTACCATATGTTGACTCGATGAATATTTTAATGTAGTAGTAACTATCTTTGTATTACTCGTCTTCAAGATAACAAGCCTATAATTCACTATGCACTAGATTATTTTTACAGCACTGTTGTGTACAGGCTCTTCCAGTGCCTTCTGAAAATCAACCTTATATAAAGTTGAAAGTTACAGCCTAGGGTTTTCACCCAAGTCCAGTTAAGCTATGTTGGATAAATTTGTTTATTGATTTTTTTTCATTGATACATAGTACTGCTTTCAAGGTAAATCCCCTTTGCAAATACTCTGTAAACTTCCTAACCTGTATTCAACTTGAGGCTTATTTTACAGACTGAGCCACTTATTCTTACATCATTTCACACTTGTTCTTTTTTGTATATCATGTTTTCTCTTATTTCCCTCATTTCCTTGAAATCTTAAAGTGCTGTGGGAAGATATGTTTTTATTTGATATGTTATTTTATTTATTTATGGTGCTGTATTAGTGTTATTTGTATTTTTTTTTTTTTTTGCGGTACGCGGGCCTCTCACGGTTGTGGCTTCTCGCGTTGCGGAGCACAGGCTCCGGCTGCGCAGGCGCAGCGGCCATGGCTCACGGGCCCAGCCGCTCCGCGGCACGTGGGATCCTCCCGGACCGGGGCACGAACCCGTGTTCCCTGCATCAGCAGGCGGACTCTCAACCACTGCGCCACCAGGGAAGCCCTAGGTTAGTATATAAGTAAGCTTAAGAAAATTCTTGGTTACAAACCCTCTATTCCCCTTTTAATTAACATACTGGTTTTTACGTATTTTAAAATTTTATTCATTGATTGCATTTATTTGGCTGAATTTTCCTAACAGTGTTTGCTGCGTTCTCATGATGTTAAATATTTTATAAAAGTGTCACTTTTTAGGAAAGTGCAACTAATATTATAGTATTGCCTACAGCAGTTTCAAAGCAACGTGCACTAATTAATGTGTGTGTGCGTGCATGTGTGTATGTGTGTGTTTGTATGTGTATTAAATATTCTGGGTCCAAAGATATACTTTTCAGGGAGGAACAAAATACTGTTGGCTTTTGATTATAATGTGAAACATTGCCTTCCTAATCTATTTTTTGTTCGAATTTTAACAGGAAATATTATTTCATTTATGCTTGGAAGTTTATAGAATATATTCATGCTTCTCTGTTTTTGAGAAAAACATGGAAAGAGAGGGAGTCTCTTAGTGGTTTTACCCAAAGAAGTAGGAACAGTGTGATATCTGGCAGCACTGTGAGCCACTATATTTTATTTTAGGTTACTATTACCTCTATGGAAGCATCATGAATGCCCAATCACAAGAGAGTCTTCTTTCTTTTGTTTTGCCTCTGCAAACTTGTCAATGGAGTTCCATTTTCATTTGCCATATCTTTTAGGTGTTTGTGTCAAATAATTATTTTCTATCTAGGGAAACCAGTTTCTGTACTGGTGACAGAATTCTTCTAAGCTGCCTTTTATTTTTGACATACTCATTGTTTTTTTCTTAAGAAATTCAGTTACTGTAATTTTCAATAAAGTGAGAAGTAAATAAAATTTATATGGGCTGTCTTTCTACACAAGATATTGTGACATGCTTAGGGACTATTACCAAGTGTCCCCCTCAGATGTGTGTGTATGTGTGTGTGAATGTGTTTATTTTTCTTTTGTTTGGGGAGTGGAGTGGAGGGAGGAGAGTTGGTTCAGGTCAGCAAACTCCCAAAGGAAAACATTGTAAAAGCTCAAAGAAGTAAAATATTTTTTTCAGACATACTGTTTTTAGAATATACTTTAGAGAATCATTGTCATGGATAGATATTGAGCAAGCCTTCAACTGTAAAGTTTTCCGGGCAACGTTAACAATGGAAAAATTGTTTTGGGAACATCTGTTTATACATTGATTCCCTCCCTAAAGAAAACAAAGCTAATCTTCATCACTTTTTCTATCCATTAGTCAATCTATCCCACCACACATCCATCTATCATCTCTCCAACCAAGGGTCAGGAAATGTACACTTATGAGCTGAAAGAACTGGGAGATGACAGAAGTAGCAGGATTGTACTCCAGACACACAAAGCTGGAACTTTGTAAGGGACAGGAACAGTCCATATTGCTTGGAGAGCCCCATTCATTAAGTTAGATTACAAGGTTGAAATTTAAGCTGTGAAACGCAAAGTTAGGCTTAGAACACTGAGGAAATAAGAAATAATCCCAATAGCCTATTTAGTCAGAAAACACTTTGAGAATATTGCTCACCAATAGTTCCTCTGGCATTATGTGATCTAACTTAGTCCTGTCTATAATCTTCCACACAATCTCTGATGTAATGGAGGCTCAGGAACCATTTGTACAAGAATTCAGAGTAAAGTGATTTCCTAATGATGAATATTCAAAATAGAACATCTACAAGATTCAGGATACATGCTTCAATTAAGTTTTGTTTTTGTAAGTAGCATTTGTTGAAAGTTCTCATCATATGGAGACTTTAACTTAACCACAATATTTTCTGAGGATTGTCCTATGGTAATGAATTAGTCACTTTCATGTGAGCTAAACCTACTTCTTTGTTAAAAAGGGTAGTAATGTGTGAGGTTCATATCATTTTTCTTAATGACCAGACATAATATAACCATTAGTACTATTTTATTTTTTATTTTTTGAGTATGAGTGTATCTGAATAAACTTATGTGATTATTCTAAACTTGGTTATGGTTACTATAACCTGGGCTGTATTGCTTTTGCCAGGACTTGGGTTTTTACCATCACCTTTTTTTGGGGGACAAGTTTAGTAATTTAATTCTCCTCTGATAATAGTATTCTAATGCAATCATATGTTAGCCATTGTTTTCTGTTTAATTTCAAAATTATTGACTTTGCATTTTGGATAAGCAGAATTTTTTAAAAGTATTTTATTGTACATAAAAGATAAGAGCATATTAAATACTGACATTTTACTATATTTTTCATTATGCACCCTATCTGATTTTATCTACTGGCACTCTCCTTTTCTTTCCCCAACTAAGCAGTGCCCTTTATCTCAAAATGTGGAGATAGTGTGGACTAAAATTATTGATTTTTCAACATATGCCCAAATGTTTGAATGTGAAATGTGAACAAACTAGAGAAAATTCATGTGAATTTCTTTTATTCATTTAACACAAATTTCCAAAATATGCAGCATCACTGTACTTTGTAAAAATTTATTTTTATGGAAAGACCAGATTCTATTTCTCTAGGTTATCCAGAGAAAATGGGAAAATTAGTTTCATTTGTTAACTTTTAAACACTTCAACTCAAGGAAAAATAAATTCTAGATTACCTTTTTAAAGTTTTCAGTTTTCAAATTAAATTTTATTTCTGTACAAGTAGGAAACAGTCTTTTTCACTATAACCTAAACTATAAAATGAAGTACAGTTAAGTAACAAAAAGAAATGAAGTGTATTACTTCTTGGAACTGATAGTAAATGCCAAAGACTAATACTCAAAAGATGTGGTTTAGAAAGGAAATGTAATTTAATTCAGAATGTGTTGAATAGATATATGAACCACAGCATCATAAATGGTTTGTTTTCAAAAGACGTTGAAGTAGAACTGTCCTTTAAAGCTAACATCTGGAAGTTTGCCAGCAATTCTTGGACTGAATAAACCTGCGGCTGACTTATTTTGACAATTTCCTTATTATAAGTTTTCTTATGATAGCACCATAGCATAATAGTTAATAACAGAGATTGAGTCATAGGACCTTTATTCTAATCCTGACTCTTCCACTTAATAGTCATGTTCAGCAAGCTATTTAAGAGCTCTGTGCCTCAGTTTCTCCATGGTTAAATAAAATGTGATACTTTTAGTTCAACTTCATAAGTTTTCTATTTGTTAGTATTTTTAAAATATTTCCAGTATCTTGTACAGTGACTAGCATAGAGTAAGCTCTCTATAAGCAAAGTTAAATAATTAATAAATATTAAAATACTGTTAAATGTTTTTTGCTTACAAAATAGAAAACATATGCATTGACATAAAACCCTAAAAATAAGGTCTATGTGCCAGGGTAAGAGAAGAAGGAAGGAAGGAAAATGGGTGTATTGATGAAAGGGGAGGGAGGGAGAAAAGAAAAGAGAAGATGGGAAGGAGGGAAAGTCAAGGAAAAATATTTTCCTGAGGTACCAGACAAGATATCAGGATGAGTTCTTATAAATGAATTGGAGAAGGGCATGTTATTTTTTGTGCTACCTAGTTTTCTTATAAAGTCAATTTTACCCATGATAAAGGAATGGAAAAATCTAGTAACTTTTCAGTAGTGCTCCCAAATTTTATCAATGTCAGGATTCCTGTACTCAGTTCTATATTCTTTTAAAACTATATAACCTCAAGGATCCATTAAAATATTTTAGATTACCTGACAGGTGATCTTGAGTTTATTTCATTGTGGTAAATATAAAATCACATGTACACTTGTTTTTAAGATCTTTGAATGATGAGAATATATAATTTTTAAAAGGGGATGGATAGTTAAGTCAAAATAATTGATAACATTTTTTAAATTACCTGTGATTTGAGCCTAGATTCTATGTTTAACTCAAAATAAATAGAAGAATCCAACTTTCCTTGGTTACGTATTGTGCATGACTCTTTGTAAAAGTTGTTGATATATGACCATCTTTTGGAGCAAAGAGGTATATTTAATTAGAAACCATAGCTCTGGGCTTCCCTGGTGGCGCAGTGGTTGGGAGTCCGCCTGCCGATGCGGGAGGCGCGGGTTCGTGCCCTGGTCTGGGGGGATCCCACATGCCGCGGAGCGGCTGAGCCCGTGGGCCATGGCCGCTGGGCCTGTGCGTCCGGAGCCTGTGCTCCGCGGCGGGAGGGGCCGCGGCAGTGAGAGGCCCGCATACCGCAAAAAAAAAAAAAAAAAAAAAAAAAAAAAAAAAAAAAACAGAAACCATAGCTCTGTTAATAAGTTTATTTTCTGGTTGTATATTTTATAACCACAGTCATGGGGCATAGGATTAGATTTTCTTCTGTATCATAACAGTATTATATAAATATTATAAAATAAAATAGTATACTATACCAATAAGTTAGCTTTCATAACATCATCTTCAAACAAAAATATATCACGATCTATAAGAAGTAAATTTTACCCAAATTGGATAGTTTTTAATTTATTTTTACCTCTGGTTATTTTCAAATAATCTTAATTAAAGATTATTATGAAAAAATTAAAAGTATTTTCTCATGTATTATGAAGAAATATTAAATGTAAACCTATCTTTATATAACTGTCAGGAAGATTTTTCCCCCTGAAAACTGAACAATTTATAATCCCCAAAGGACATATCTTTGAAAGATTAATCTATTTTGTATCCTTTAGTTGGCTAATAGCTTCCACTTATTAAATATTCCCTGATGAGAAATTACTGCTTTTACCATCCAGTCTCCTATTTTAAAAACCCTACTTCACAGGTATTAGGAGAGATCTAAGTGACAAATAAGCCTAGTGAATGGCTGTTCAATTAGAGTGTAAAACCTTTTTAAGTGCCATTTCAAAAAGTCAGGCTGTATACTTCATAGAACTTAGAGGAGGTCATGTGCTAAAAAATTGCTCATAATGATTTAATTCATTCATTTTATAGATTACAGTTTCCGCTCTTCTATTGATGCACAATGGATTTATGTGTTTAACTCCCATTAACACTAATGGTAGTTTTGTTAAAAATACACTAAATGTATTTTTGTAAAACAGAAATACATTTAAAAGAAATAGTCTCTTTTCCTATTAACTACATACCCCTTTCCTTTCTAGACCTGTGTAAAAATTTGAATTTAGGCCAAAATTTAGAAATTCTATGATAAGGATATTTAAATTATTGAAGGATTTACTTTAGAGGGATCTCTTTATCATTTCAAATCTTCTTAGAATGATTGTCTAAAAATTACAGTTTTTTTTTCTTTTTTCTGAATATAATTATTTGGGATTAATTTTGCATGTTGCTTATTGAATCATTGCAGTGTATGACATTGGTAAGTATTATCATATTATAGATCATTGAAAGCTTAAAAACTACTACTTTCCATTGATTAAACATTTAAAATATATTTTTTTTCAATTTTAGGCTATATTTGACTCTTACTTAATTCTAATGTGGCTTTAGTGTAGAGAATATTTAAGGCACTGGTGGCAGTGTGTCCAAAATAATTTATCTCACTCATTGAGTCAGAAATAAGTAAAATGTACGGACATTTTCCAATTACATATTTTTTTAATTGAGGTATAGTTGACATACAATATTATATTAGTTTCATGTATACAACATAATGATTTGGTATTTGTATATGTTGTGGAAAGATCACCACAAAAGTCTAGTTAACATCTGTCACAATATATAGTTACAGAATTTTTTTCTTCCTGTGATGAGAACTTTTAAGATCTTCCTTGGAAACCTTCAAATATGCAATACAGTATTATTAACTGTAATGCCATGCTGTACATTACATTCTGGTGACTTATTTTATAGCTGAAAGTTTGTACCTTTTGACTCCCTTCACCCATTTCATCCACTCCACACCCCTTACCTTTGGCAACCACCAATCTATTCTGACTTTTGTTTTTTTTAAGATTCCACATATAATTGAGATCATATATTTGTCTTTCTCTATCTGACTTATTTCACTCAGCATCATGCCCTCAAGGCCCATCCATGTTGTCACAAGTGGCAAGCTCTCATTCTACTTTATGGCTGAACAATATGCCGTTGTGTACATCTACCATATTTTCTATATCCATTCGTCTGTTGTGAGACAGTTAGGTTGTTTCCAAATCTTGACTATTGTAAAAATAATGCTGCAATGAAGATGGGGGTGCATATATTATTACAAATTAGAGTTTTTGTTTTCTTCCAATAAATACCCATAAGTGGAATTGATAGATTATATGGTAGTTGTATGGACATTTTTGATGAGTTACTTGATGTATAAGTTGGGAATTAGCATAAAGACTTAAAAGTACTCTGAGTTTTGTTTCTGGAGATGGTACACACAACTTGCTAGTGTTGTCCAGACCTAAGGTGAGTTAGAATGTGATAATTTACAACATTTATGTGGGCTATCCTCTTTCATGCTTAGATTGAATTTATGAAAGCTAATAGTAATAATATAATTGGAAAAAAGATAAATCACTTGTCTAACTAACCAAATTATGCTTTATTTGTGTTGCAATATGCATAAGGTATGGATCTATCTAAATATTAATTTACATGAGGAATATAAATGATAGTTATAATTAAATAATTAAAAAGTAGAACTAAAATATAGCTCTTATTACTCTCTTGCTAGGAATCCTCCAATGGATCCTTATTTCACCTAGAGCAAATCCAACCTCCTTATAATGGCCTAATGTGCTTTCAAAAGAAATACAGTTCAATAGACTATAAGAAATATAAGTGCTTGTACACTTTCTAGTAATTGCATTAATAAACAGATAAAATTTTTGCTTATATATGTTATGATTTAATTTATATTTTATTTAAACCAGTGTATCTAAAATGCCAGTTCAATTAATAACCAATACTGAAAATTGTTAATTACCTATTTTACTTTTTTTATACTCATCTTTGAAATCCAGTGGTTATTTTACACCTAACAGCTCTTCCCAATTTGGATGATAAGTTTTACACAGGATTACTTGTTACTTGGAGTTCATAAAATTTCCAGTTGAAAAAGTAGATTCACACACTCAAGATGTTTGTTTTTTTTTTAATTTTATTTATTTACTTATTTATTTTTGGCTGTGTTGGGTCTTCATTTCTGTGTGTGGGCTTTCTCTAGTTGCGGCGAGCGGGGGCCACTCTTCATCGCGGTGCACAGGCCTCTCACTGTTGCGGCCTCTCTTGTCGCGGAGCACAGGCTCCAGACGCGCAGGCTCAGCAGTTGTGGCACACGGGCCTAGATGCTCCACGGCCTGTGGGATCCTTCCAGACCAGGGCTCGAACCCGTGTCCCCTGCACCGGCAGGCAGACCCCCAACCACTGCGCCACCAGGGAAGCCCCACGATGTTTTAAATATATTTAAAATTTTTCCAATAACTGAATTGACTACCAAACTAAATTCCTAGTTATATCTACATCCACAATGACAAATGCTTCCATTTTTAAATATAAATTATAAATTAATATAAGACATAAATTAATTAAAGTTATGTAAAATTTTAATTTCTAAGTTGCATTAGGCACATTTCAAGTGCCCAGTGACTATATGTGGCTAGTGGTTACCAAACTGCATAGTGTAGCTTTATTTGATAAAGCTCTGGTTATCACTCTGACCTCATTTTCTACTACTCTCTTTCCTACTTCTCTCCAGCTACATCAGCTGCCTTTCCCTCCCTGCAGCTCTCACATTGTCCGCCGGGACCTTTGCACTCTGTTTCCTGTGCCTACAGTGCTTCTCCTCCAGAATCAACTTGGCTAACTCCCACAACTCCTTCCAACCTTTGCTCAAATCTCGGCTTCTAGTGGGATTTACCCTGAGCCTGCTAGGGAAAAATCACTCCCCCAGCTCTGCATTTATCTTGCTTTCATTCTTTTCTCCTTGAAACTTATCTCTTGCCAGCATCCTAAATGATTTACTCTTTTAAAAGAATGTTGATTGTTTATGTTCTTTTTTTCTTATAAACAGGATATAAACTTCCAGATGACGGGGAATTTTTATTCCTTTTCTTTAATTACATGTACCAAGCAGGTAGAACAGTATTTGGCATATAACTGGTGTTCAGTAAGTTTTTGTTGAATTAATAATTAAATGGCTTCTTACAGTTTGGATTTGCAAACTGAGGGGCAGATAATGGGCCCTACTTCATAATATTCTGTTTAAGTCAACAAGATTTCTCCTCTACTAAATGTCCCCTGAGAAAAGGAGAGGTTCAGAGAGCACTGGAGAGAGAGCCAGGAGACCTAATCTCTGTTCTCATCTCTGTTGTTATGTATCCTTAGGTAAACCAAGTCAAAATTCCAGGACTGAGATTTTTCTCCTCTGTATGAGGAAAAGAGAACAGGCATCACTGAATTTCCTTCCATTTCTAAAAATCATACTCAGAGCTATTCTTCTCAAACAGCACTTCCAAGAAAGTTTGAATAAATCCATCCACTGGGAGCAAAATGCAATTTAGCATAGCTCAGTAAGCAATCTGATGCTGTACATATTTGCAAGGCTCTGCACTCCAGAGAACACAGTAAAAGCAGAGCCCATAATGGGGAAACAATGAATAAATAAATGAGAGGAAATTGGCATAGCCAATATTGGAGAAAATGAATAGGGAACTTATGATGGTGAAGAACTCCTATTGAGAGACATAGGTGTAAAATACATTAAAATATGTTTAATTTAGTGCTCAGGTCCAAGAAATTTTTTTTAATATCATAAGGGGTCTTAAAACATAATTTGAACCAATAGAAGTTTAGCGAAGCCTGGAAATGATGTAACTTGGTAGGTTTAGATTTTCTTCTATAAATAGAGTTCTGTATGCCATGGAAAATGTGAAAACAAATAACTGCAATTAGGGAGATTTTAGTTAAGGGAAAGTCTGAAATGGTAATATAAGGCAGAATGTGGAAATTTATAAGACATACAAATTTTAATAGGATTCCAGAGGTTAGGAGAAATTATTCATGACAGAAAAGGTAAACTTCATTGGAGGGACATTATCAGAGCATTTTTACTTGTATCTGTTACATTTACTTCATATTCCCACTTTGTTTTGTTCTTAGTTGTTTTATTGTCTCCCTAATTTGATAGTAAATATAAGAATGTATAAAACTTTAGGAGTGAGAAACAAGAGCCAATTTCCAATCTTATAATTTATTTCTGTATACATATATATGTGTATATATGTATGTATATATAATTATGTGTTTTATATACATTCAATTATAATTTTCAGTCATAATATAATATAAACTATGAAAGAAAAAGTAATGAAAAGTCCTCTCTTATTTTTTTTAAACAAACGGTGAGAAGTTCAGTACTTGGAAAGACAATGGAGAAAAATAGATGATTGATTAAATCAAATTTAATGATTTAAAAAGTGCTTATTATTAGAAGGCCAAAGTCATTAGCTGATATTTTAAATTATTTTACAGATGTACAATGACCTTACTAAAAGAATATCTCCATTAACACTATGAAAACTAATCAAAATATGAAATGCCCATTTAATAATTAATATCACCTATATTGCTAGCAATATTCATCGGGTTAAGTCTCTTCAAAGAGCTGTAGGTTTTCACTTTAGAACAGATAAACCCAAGAAATAAGGCAGTTTGATATTTCTTAAATACTAAGACTCTCATATCCATCTTCTCTCTATAGTAAACCAAGTTGAAGACTTGAGGCAAAAAAAAAAAAGTTTACATAATGTAGTATTGTCAAGGCAATTGTATATTTGTTGCTGTTACATGTATTATGTTTGCTGTTGTTCTTTTTGTTTCAGGTGTACAGCAAATTAATTCTGTGATATATATACATATATCAGTTCTTTTTCAGATTCTTTTCCCCTATAGGTTAGGTTTTAATTTTTTAAATGAGCACAATCTTTAACATGTTAGTATTCATTACAGAAAGAATTAGATGAGTTCCTTTTAATGTAAAACTACCATTACTTAGCCAAGTGTGGTTCATCGACATACATAAAGTATGCTTAAAGTCAGGAATTTAAAGCCATTTAGAAGTCAGTCTTATTTACCAAAGGTAGTCATTATTTCTTGGGGAAAAATGTCATATTAAAGGATAGCAAGCTAATTATCTCAAAATTTAACTCAACTATTGAATTAAAATTTATTAAATTATTGAGAGCTTATTACATGCCAGCAGTATTTTTCCATATATCCAACTAGATAACCACACAGGGGCATTGTCAAATGTAGTTGCTAAAAAAATCATATTAGAATTGACTTTAATTACCACAATAATAATTGTAATGCTTAACAGTGAAATCAGGATATATTATTTAATTAATGTCCAAACATTTTTTAAATACAAAAATGTATAGCTTTTAAGAAAAAAAAAGTCAAGGTTCTCATCAGTTATAACAGATGTACATCTGGCACAGGGGGATGTTGATAATGGGGGATTCTATGCTTGTGTGGATGCAGGGAGTAGATGAGAAATCTCTGTACCTTTTTTTTCAATTTTGCTGTAAACCTTAAACTGCTCTAAAAAAAAAAAGGAAGTCTTAGTTAAAAGGTTATATGATGACTAAATGCAATGTGATATCATAGCTGGGATCCTGGGAAAAAGGACATTAGGGAAAAACTAATGAAATCTGAAAAAAATGTGGAGTTTAGCTAATAATATATCAGTATGAATTTGTTAGTTGTGACAAAGGTACTACAGTCATGTAAAATGTTAACAACTGGGGAAAGTGAATACAGGGTATATGGAACTCTCTGTGGGTCTTTGCTGTAAATCTAAAACTATGCTAATATTAAAATTTATTTAAATATATGAAAAAATTTCAAGATTATAAGGTTCAAAAATGTTTAAATAGTTACTATGTGACAAGTACTTTTCTGTTGCTCTCCATGTATTATCTTATTTAATCCTTACATGTATCCTATGGGGCAGATTCTATTATTATCCCCTCAAGTAACTTAGGAGAAAGTTGAGGCACTAAGAAGTTAAATAACTTCCTCACATTAGTGATAAAGACAGGATTTTATTGTTGTTGTTAGTTCCCATAATTACTTGTCTTCTGTTTCATTGAAGTTTGCCACAATAATGTCTGTCAAGTGGCTGGACATAAAAACTCCAGTGCCACATTCCTCTGAAGAGCACTCTTGATGAAGGCAACTGATTTTGCCATTCTTATCCACTTTGTGGTATTTCAGGACAGCCAGGTTAATTAACCTTTTTTTTTTTTTTTTTTATGCTTTACTCTTCTTGGGAGTGGTATAAAACTTCTTCCTCTTTTTAGTACCCAGGATTTGAACTGAGGAAATTTGATGTTAGTCACTGAGTTACCAAACTTACCAAACTACAGAAAAGAAAGAGAAAACCTGTTGAAAAAGATATTAATTTTACCAACAATTTTATAATATATAGTGTGTGTCTTATTTAAAATGTACCAATCAAAACTCCTCGGTAAATCAAATCTAAGCCTCTTAATATTGGTTCTGTTTATGGAAGCTATACGACATCTCAGCATCTTTAATAGATCCAAGAGCTCTTTACCTAGAGGTTATCCATTGCATCTGGCCAAGATCAGAAGTAATTTAAAAATTGTTTCTATGTGTTCAGTGATTACTAGTTGAGGTTCTTTCACAATATTCCTGTATTATGAAGTATTTTATTATAACAGAAACTTTTTTATTGGAAAGGGTGACTAAGGATCTAGTAGTAAGAGATACTTATGAGATATGCTGTCAGTTTTTCTCTGAGTATTAAAAAATTGTTTTTGGACACCAATATCATTTCCAGATATCTTATTATTTCATATAGGCCTCCCATAACTGTTAGGTTCAAGTACTAAATTGTTTAGTTCTTGTCATTTTACATGTGCACTGTCACTCTATCACAGGTGATTACTTTTGAACGATGATGATTATGTATTTGTAAACCCAAACTATAAAATACTCATTGATTTATTTTACAGGTATATATTAAATAGTTATTATTTCTTTTTAAATTCACCCAAAAATATATATATACATTTATTTTAAACATATTTTAAAATGTAGTCTTCAAATAAAAATGCATGAGATTAAATATTTAATTCAATTTTGGTATAAAATTGTATAAAAAATGTTTTTGCCAATTGTTATGCTATAGTTGTGTTAATAAAATAACTTCTTATCTGATGAGTGTTAATAGCAAGCAAAATTACAGATAAAAAATAATTTAGTAAAACACAGTTAAACTTTAATATCATATGATGTGTTTTCACTGTTGTGTAGAAGTAAAATCTTGGCTTCATGTTTGGTGCACGCAAACTCTACCAAGAAAAAACAAATTACCTTTACAACTTTTGCTCCATTGATTGATTTCAATGTTTAATTCTTTAATGCAGATTTATGTACATCAAATTTTATAGAGAATGTGTATGGAAATATGGTTCAAAATAACACTGCTAGTGATCTTAGTAAGAGAGAGAGAGTCATTTAGTAAGGGATAAATTCCTGGTAGCTATCCTCTAAGCATTTTTAGCTTTTTGTGCCCCTGACTTCCTTTAAATGATCCTATTTTTAAAACTTGTCTTGGAGGAAGGGAAAGAACAGAAAATCCATATTTAGTAGTCAACCAATAACAATTCCTTTGTGTTTTTTGGATATCTCAGAAAACAAATCATATCGAACTACATGGCATTAATACAAATAAACCGTTCGTTCCTGCCACAGCAAGAAAGTTGCCATTGTGATTTGGGATCATCCACCAGCTTTTCAGAGCTGAGAAGAACAAAACAAAGATGTTCCATTTTGGATTAACATAGCATCTTTTATAACGTTTGTATATAATTACATATAAAGCTGGGTAAGGACACTTTTATAGCATGACATCATCAATGTAAAGCTTTACAGGATTCACTGAAACAAAGAGCATTCATATGCAGATAGCTTATCTGCTGAAAGCCCAGAAACTGTCTCCCAATTTTACACTCATAACTTTCATTCAGAAGAGCCTAGTGAATAGATGTTCTCTGCAATGTTACATATTTCTTTCTTTCTTAAAATGAGCCTTTTACAGTCTATCGGAGAAAGATGTAGCCATTTTCCCCCTTGGGCATGTTCAAGTACATATAGGGCATCACTTAATGTTATTTGCAACCTTGTTTTTTTTTCCTGTCAAAAGGCTTTCTTTCATTTTCACTCTTGCCATAGGGCAACAAACTTTAGGTAGTCTGCATTTCTGGGGTGTCTAAAGTAACACAGAAATGTTAACAAAGTATTTTGCAGTATTGCTGTTATAACCACCTCTCTAAAAAAGGAATGTTTTATGCGATCTGATTTTACCACACTGGATTTCTGTTTAACGGTTATGTTGTGTTATTGATAACTAAGAAAATGGAGTAAATCCAAATGGGCTCAGTTTAGATTAGATTTATAGGTATTCTTTAAGTTTTATCCCCCAAAAGAAAAAAAATCATTCTTAGTGACAACTATTTTTTTTAATAGATCTTTATTGGAGTATAATTGCTTCACAATACTGTGTTAATTTCTGTTGTACAACAAAGTGAATCAGCCATATGCATACATATGTCCTCATATCCCCTCCCTCTTCAACCTCCCCCTCACCCTCCCTATCCCACCCCTATAGGTCGTGGCAAAGCACCAAGCTGATCTCCCTGTGCTATGCTGCTGCTTCCCACTAGCTGTCTATTTTACATTTGGTAGTGTATAAATGTTGATGCTACTCTCACTTTGTCCCAGCTTCCCCCTCCCACCCTGTGTCCTCAAGTCCCTCCTCTCTATATACATCTTTAAAACTGCCCTGCAACTAGGTTCATCAATACCATTTTTTTTTTAGATTCCATATATAAATGCATTAGCATATGGTATTTGTTTTTCTCTTTTTGACTTACTTCACTCCGTAAGACAGATTCTAGGTCCATCCACCTCCCTACAAATTTTGTTTCTTTTTATGGCTGAGTAATATTCCATTGTATATATGTGCCACATCTTCTTTATCCATTCATGTGTCGATGGACGTTTTGGTTGGTTCCATGTCCTGGCTATTGTTAATTGTGCTGCAATGAACACTGTGGTAAACATGTGTTTTTTTGAATTATGGTTTTCTCAGGGTATATGCCCAATAGTGAGATGGCTGGATCATATGGTAGTTCTATTTTTAGTTTTTTAAGGAAACTCCATACTGTTTTCCATAGTAGTTGTATCAATTTACATTGCCACCAACAGTTCAGGAGGGTTTCCTTTCACCACACCCTTTCGAGCATTTATTGTTTCTAGATTTTTTGATAATGGCCATTCTGACTGACATGAGGTGATGCCTCATTGTAGTTTTGATTTGCATTTTTCTAATAATTAGTGCTGTTGAGCATCTTTTCATATGCATCTTGGCCATCTGTATGTCTTCCTTGATGAAGTGTTTATTTAAGTCTTCCACCCATTTTTTAATTGGATTGTTTTTATTGGATATTGAGCTCCATGATCTGTTTGTATATTGTGGAGATTAATCCTTTGTCTGTTGTTTCATTTACAAATATTTTCTCCCATTCTGAGGGTTGTCTTTTTGTCTTGTTTATGCTTTCCTTTGCTCTGCAAAAGCTTTTAAGTTTCATTAGGTCCCATTTGTTTATTTTTGTTTTTATTTCCGTTGTTCTAGGAGGTGGGTCAAAAAGGATCTTACTGTGGTTTATGTCAAAGAGCATTTTTCCTATGTTTTCCTCTAAGAGTTTTGTAATGTCTGGTCTTACATTTAGGTCTTTAATCCATTTGTAGTTTATTTTTGTGTATAGTGTTAGGTACTGTTCTAATTTCATTCTTTTACATGTAGCTGTCCAGTTTTCCCAGCACCACTTATTGAAGAGGCTGTCCTCTCTCCAGTGTATGTTCTTGCCTCCTTTGTTGTAAATTAGATGACCATATGTGCATGAGTTTATCTCTGGGCATTCTATACTGTACCATTGAGTTATTTTTCTGTTTTTCTGCCAGTACCATATTGTCTTGATTACTGTAGCTTTGTGGTATAGTTTGAAGTCAGGGAGCCTGATTCCTCCAATTCTGTTTTTCTTTCTCAAGATTGCTTTGGCTATTTGGGGTCTTTTCTGTTGCCCTACGAATTGTAAAATATTTTCTTCTAATTCTGTGAAGAATGTCATTGTTAGTTTGATAGCGATTGCACTGAATCTGTAGATTGCTTTGGGCAGTATAGTCATTTTTACAATGTTTATTCTTCCATTCCAGGAACATGGTATATTTCTCCATCTGTTTATGTCATCTTTGATTCCTTTCATCAGTGTTTTATAGTGGTCTGAGTACAAGTCTTTTACCTCCTTAGGCAGGTTTATTCCTAGGTATTTTATTCTTTTTGTTGCAATGGTAAATGGGAGTCTTTCCTTAATTTCTCTTTCAGATTTTTCATCATTAATGTATAGGAATGCAAGCGAATTCTGTGCATAAATTTTGTATCCTGCAACTTAACCAAATTCATTGATTAGTTCTAGTAGTTTTCTGATGGTATCTTTAGCATTTTCTATGTATAGTATCATGTCAACTGCAAACAGTGCCAGTTTTACTTCTTCTTTTCCAATTTGTATTCCTTTTATTTCTTTTTCTTCTCTGACTGCCAAGGCTAGGACTCCCAAAACTATTTTGAATAAGAGTGGCAAGAGTGGACATCCTTGTCTTTTTCCTAATCTTAGTGGAAATGTTTTCAGATTTTCACCCTTGAGTATAATGCTTGCTGTGGGTTTGTCACATATGGCCTCTATTATGTTGAGATAGGTTAGTTCTATGCCCATTTTCTGGAGAGTTTTTAATCATAAATGGGTGTTGAATTTTGTCAAAAGCTTTTTCTGCACCTATCCACATGATCATATGGTTTTTATTCCTTAATTGTAAATGTGGTGTATCACATTGATTTGCATATATTGAAGAATCTTTTCATCCCAGGGATAAATCCCACTTGATCATGGTGTATGATCCTTTTAATGTGTTGTTGGATTCTGTTTGCTAGTATTTTGTTCAGGATTTTTGCATCAATGTTCATCAGTGATATTGATCTCTAATTTTATTTTCTTATAATATCTTTTTCTGGTTTTAGCATCAGTGTGACAGTGGCTTCATAGAATGAATTTGGGAGTGTTTCTCCCTCTGCAATTTTTTGGAAGAGTTTGAGAAGGATAGGTGTTAGCTCTTCTCTAAATGTTTGATAGAATTTGCCCGTGAAACCATCTGGTTCTGGACTTTTGTCTGTTGGAAGATTTTTAATTATGGTTTCAATTTCATTACTTGTGATAGGTCTGTTTATATTTTCTAATTCTTCCTGTTTCAGTCTTGGAAAATTTTACCTTTCCAAGTATTTTTCCATTTCTTCATGGTTGTCCATTTTATCGGCATATAATTGTTTGTAGTAGTCTCTTAAAATCCTTTGCATTTCTTCAGTGTTGGTTGTGATTTCTCCTTTTTCATTTCTAATTTTATTGATTTGCGTCCTCTCCCTTTTTTTCTTGATGAGTCTGGCTAAGGGTTTATCAATTTTCTTTATCTTCTCAAAGAACTAGCTTTTAGTTTTATTGGTGTTTGCTATTGTTTTCTTCACTTCTATTTCATTTATTTCTGCTCTGATTTTCATGATTCTTTCTACTGACTGTGGGTTTGCTTTGTTCTTCTTTCTGTAGTTGTTTTCTTTTTTAAACATCGTTATTAGAGTATAATTGCTTTACAATGATGTGTCAGTTTCTGCTTTGTAAAAAAGTGAATCCGTTATACATACACATATGTCCTCATATCTCTTCCCTCTTTCATCTCCTTCCTTCCCATCCTCCATATCCCACCCCTCTAGATGGTCACAAAGCACCAAGCTGATCTCCCTGTGCTATGTGGCTGCTTTCCACTAGCTATCTATTTTACATTTGGTAATGTATATATGTCCATCCCACTGTCTCACTTTGTCCCAGCTTACCCTGCCCCCTCCCCGTATGCTCAAGTTCATTTTCTAGTAGGTCTGCATCTTTATTCCCGTCTTGCCCCTAGGTTCTAATGACTTTATTTTTTTTTTTTAGATTCCATATATATGTGTTAGTATACAGTATTTGTTTTTCTCTTTCTGACTTACTTCACTCTGTATGACAGTCTCTAGGTCCATCCACCTCACTACAAATAACTCAATTTCATTTCCTTTTTATGTCTGAGTAATATTCCATTGTATGTAAGTGCCACATCTTCCTTATCCATTCATCTGTCGATGGACACTTAGGTTACTAGCATGTCTTGGCTATTGTAAATAGAGTGGCAATGAATACTTTGGTACATGACTCCTTTTGAATTATGGTTTTCTCAGGGTATATGCCCAGTAGTGGGATTGCTGTGTCACATGGTACATTCCCACCAACAGTGCAAGAGGGTTCCCTTTTCTCAACACATTCTCCAGCATTTATTGTTTCTAGAGTTTTTGATGATGGCCATTCTGACCAGTGTAAGATGATATCTCATTGTAGTTTTGATTTGCATTTCTCTAATGATTAATGATGTTGAGCATTCTTTCATGTGTTTGTTGGCAATCTGTATATCTTCTTTGGAGAAATGTCTATTTAGTTCTTCTGCCCATTTTTGGATTGAGTTGTTTGTTTTTTTGTTATTGAGCTGCATGAGTTGCTTATAAATTTTGGAGATTAATCCTTTGTCATTTGCTTTATTTGCAAATATTTTCTCCCATTCTGAGGATTGTCTTTTCGTCTTGTTGATGGTTTCTTTGTTGTGCAAAAGCTTTTATGTTTCAGTAGGTCTCATTTGTTTATTTTTGTTTTTATTTCCATTTCTCTAGGAGGTGGATCAAAAAGGCTCTTGCTGTGATTTACGTAATAGAGTGTTCTGCCTATGTTTTCCTCTAAGAGTTTGATGGTGTCTGGACTTACATTTAGATCTTTAATCCATTTTGAGTTTATTTTTGTGTATGCTGTTAGGAAGTGTTCTAATTTCATTCTTTTATATGTAGCAGTCCAGTTTTCCCAGCACCACTTATTGAAGAGGCTGTCATTTCTCCACTGTATATTCCTTCCTCCTTTATCAAAGATAAGGTGACCATATGTGCATGGGTTTATCTCTGGGCTTTCTATCCTATTCCATTGATCTATATTTCTGTTTTTGGCCAGTACCAAACTATCTTGATTACTGTAGTTTTGTAGTATAGTCTAAAGTCAGGGAGCCTGATTCATCCAGCTCCATTTTTCTTTCTCAAGATTGCTTTGGCTCTTTGGGGTCTTTTGTGTTTCCATACAAATTGTGAAACTTTTTGTTCTAGTTCTGTGAAAAGTGCCAGTGGTAGCTTGATAGGGATTGCATTGAATCTGTAGATTGCTTTGGGAAGTAGAGTCATTCTCACAATGTTGATTCTTCCAACCCAAGAGCATGGTATATTTCTCCACCTATTTGTATCATCTTTAATTTCTTTCATCAGTGTCTTATAGTTTTCGGCATACAGGTCTTTTGTCCCCTTAGGTAGGTTTATTCCTAGATATTTTATTCTTTTTGTTGCAGTGGTAAATGGGAGTGTTTTCTTAATTACACTTTCAGATATTTCATCATTAGTGTATAGGAATGCAAGAGATTCTGTTCATTAATTTTGTATCCTGCTACTTTACTAAATTCATTGATTAGCTCTAGTAGTTTTCTGGTAGCATCTTTAGGATTCTCTAAGTAGAGTATCTTGTCATCTGCAAACAGTGACAGCTTTTCTTCTTCTTTTCCAATTTGGATCCTTTTATTTCTTTTTCTTCTCTGATTGCTGTGGCTAAAACTTCCAAAACTATGTTGAATAATAGTGGTGAGAGTGGGCAAGCTTGTCTTCTTCCTGATCTTAGAGAAAATGGCTTCAGTTTTTCACCATTGAGAATAATATTGGCTGTGGGTTTGTCATATACGGCCTTTATTATGTTGAGGAAAGTTCCCTCTATGCCTACTTTCTGGAAGGTTTTTATCATAAATAGGTGTTGATTTTGTTGAAAGTTTTCTCTGCATCTATTGAGATGATCATATGGTTTTTCTCCTTCAATTTTTTAATATGGTATATCACGTTGGTTGATTTGCATATAATGAAGAATCCTTGCATTCCTGGGATAAACCCCCACTTGATCATAGTGTATGATGTTTTTAATGTGCTTTTGAATTCTGTTTGCTAGTATTTTGTTGTGGTTTTTTGCGTCTATGTTCATCATTGATATTGACTTGTAGTTTTCTTTCTTTGTGACATCTTTGTCTGCTTTTGGTATCAGGGTGATGGTGGCATCATAGAATGGGTTTGGGAGTGTTCTTCCCTCTGCTATATTTTGGAAGAGTGAGAAGGACAGGTGTTAGCTCTTTCAAAATGTTTGATAGAATTTGCCTGTAAAGCCATCTGGTCTTGGGCTTTTGTTTGTTGGAAGATTTTAAATCACAGTTTCAATTTCAGTGCTTGTGATTGGTCTGTTCATATTTTCTATTTCTTCCTCGTTCAGTCTCGGCAGCTTGTGCATTTCTAAGAATTTTTCCATTTCTTCCAGGTTGTCCATTTTATTGGCATACAGTTGCTTGTAGTAATCTCTAATAATCTTTTGTATTTCTACAGTGTCAGTTGTTACATCTCCTTTTTCATTTCTAATTCTTTGATTTGAGTCTTCTCTGTTTTTTTCTTGATGAGTCTGGCTAATGGTTTATCAATTTTATTTATCTTCTCAAAGAACCAGCTTTTACTTTTATTGATCTTTGCTATTGTTTCCTTCATTTCTTTTTCATTTATTTCTGATCTGATCTTTATGATTTCTTTCCTTCTGCTAACTTTGTGGGATTTTTTGTTCTTCTTTCTCTAATGGCTTTAGGTGTAAGGTTAGGTTGTTTATTTGAGATGTTTCTAGTTTTTTAAGGTAGGCTTGTATAGCTATAAACTTCCTTCTTAGAACTGCTTTTGCTGCATCCCGTAGGATTTGGGTCACCTTGTTTCCAGTGTCATTTGTTTCTAGGTATTTTTTGATTTACTCTTTGATTTCTTCATTGATCTCTTGGTTATTAAGTAGTGTCTTGTCTAGCCTACATGTGTTTGTATTTTTTACAGAGTTTTTCCGGTAATTGATACCGAGTCTCATAACGTTTTGTTTGGAAGAGATACTTGATACAATTTCAATTTTCTTAAATTTACCAAGGCTTGATTTGTGTCCCAAGATATGATCTATCCTGGAGAATGTTCCATGAGCACTTGAGAACAATGTGTATTCTGTTTTTTTTGGATGGAATGTCCTATAAATATCAATTAAGTCCATCTTATTTATTGTACCATTTAAAGCTTCTGTTTCCTTATTTATTTTCATTTTGGATGATCTGTCCATTGGTGAAAGGGGGGTGTTAACATCTCCTACTATGATTGCGTTACTGTTGATTTCCCCTATTATGGCTGTTAGTATTTTCCTTATGCATTGAGGTGCTCCTATGTTGGGTGCATAAATATTTATAATTGTTATATCTTCTTCTTGGATTGATCCCTTGATTATTATCTAGTGTCCTTCTTTGTCTCTTGTAATAGTCTTTTTTTAAAGTCTGTTTTGTCTGATATGAGAATTGCTACTTCAGCTTTCTTTTGATTTCCATTTGCATGGAATATCTTTTTCCATCCTCTCAATTTCAGTCTCTTTGTGTCCCTTGGTCTGAAGTGGGTCTCTTGTAGAAAACATATATATGGGTCTTGTTTTTGTATCCATTAAGCCAGTCAGTTCTTTTGGTTGAAGCATTTAAATCATTTACATTTAAGATAATAATTGACATGTATGTTCCTATTACATTTTCTCAATTGTTTGGGGTTGATTATTGTAGGTCTTTTTCCTTCTCTTGTATTTCCCGCCTATAGAAGTTCCTTGAGCATTTGTTGTAAAGCTGGTTTGGGGGTGCTGAATTCTGTTAACTTTTGCTTGTCTGAAAAGCTTTTGATTTCTCCATCAAATCTGAATGAGATACTTGCTGGATAGAGTAATCTTGGTTGTAGGTTTTTTCTCTTTCATCACTTTAAATATGTCCTGCCACTCCCTTCTGGCTTGCAGAGTTTCTGTTGAAAAATCAGTTGTTAAACTTATGGGGATTCCATTATGTGTTACTTGTTTTTCCCTTGCTGCTTTTAATACTTGTTCTTTGTATTTAATTTTTGATAGTTTGATTAATATGTGTGTTTGCATGTTTCTCCTTGGATTTATCCTGTATGGTATTCTCTGTGCTTCCTGAACTTGATTAACTATTTCCTTTCCCATGTTAGGGAAGTTTTCAACAATAATCTCTTCAAATATTTTCTTAGTCCCTTTCTTTTTCTCTTCTTCTTCTGGGACCCCTATAATTCGAATGTGGGTGCTTTTAATGTTGTTCCAGAGGTCTCTGACAGTGTCCTCAATTCTTTTCTTTCTTTTTTCTTTATTCTGCTCTTCAGTAGTTATTTCCACTAATTTATCTTCCAGGTCACTTATCTGTTCTCCTGCATCAGCTATTCTGCTATTGATCTCTTCTAGGGAATTTTTAATTTCATTTATTGTGTAGTTCATCTCTATTTGTTTGCTCTTTAGTTCTTCTAGGTCCTTGTTAAATGTGTCTTGTATTTTCTCCATTCTATTTCCAAGATTTTGGATCATCTTTACTATCATTATTCTGAATTCTTTCTCAGGTAGACTGCCTATTTCCTGTTCATTTGTTAGGTCTGGTGGGTTTCTGCCTTGCTCCTTCATCTGCTGTGTGTTTCTCTGTCTTCTCATTTAGCTTAACTTATTGTGTTTGCGTTCTCCTTTTTGCAGGCTGCATGTTTGTTGTTTCTGTTGTTTTTGGTGTCTGTCTACAGTGGCTAAAATTGGTTCAGTGGGTTGTGTAAGCTTCCTGGTGGAGGGGACTATTTTCTGTATTCTGGTGGATGAGGCTGAATGTTGTCTTTCTGGTGAGCAGGCCCACGTGTTGTGGTGTGTTTTGGGGTGTCTGTGGCCTTATTATGATTTTAGGCAACCTCTGTGCTAATGGATGGGGTGTTCCTGTCTTGCTCGTTGTTTGGCATAGGGTTTCCTTCACTGTAGCTTGCTGGCCATTGTGTGGAGCTGCTTCTTGGCATTGAGATCGAGGTCTCTGGGAGATTTTCACCATTTGTTATTACGTGGATCTGGGAGGTCTCTTGTGGACCAGTGTACTGAACTTGGCTCTCCCACCTCAGTGGCACAGCCCTTACACCTGGCTGGAGCACCAAGAGCCTCTCCTCCACACAGCTCAGAATAAAAGGGATAAAAAAAGAAAGAGAGAAAGAAGAAGATAAAATAAAATAAAGTTATTAAAAAAAAATTCAAGATAATTATTACAAAAATGTTAAGTAATTAAAAAAAAATGACAGAACCCTAAGACAAATGGTAAAAGCAAAACTATACAGATAAAATCCCACACAGAAGCTTATGCATACACACTCACAAAAAGAGAAAAAGGGAAAAAAATATATATATCTTTGCCCCCAAATCCCCCTTTTCAAGTTGGGATGATTCGTTGTCTATTCAGGTATTCCACAGATGCAGGGTACATCAAGTTGATTGTGGAGATTTAATCCACTGCTCCTGAGGCTGCTGGGAGAGATTTCCCTTTCTCTTCTTTGTTTGCAGAGCTCCGGAGGTTCAGCTTTGGATTTGCACCGCCTCTGCAAGTAGGTCGCCTGAGGGCGTCTGCTCTTGGCTCAGACAGGATGGGGTTAAAGGAGCAGCTGATTCAGGGGCTCTGGCTAACTCAGTCCGGGGGGAGGGAGGGGTACGGATGCGGGTCCAGCCTGCGGTGGCAGAGGCCAGATGATGTTGCACCAGCCTGATGTGCAGGGTGCATTCTCCCGGGGCAGTTGTCCCTGGATCATGGGACCCTGGCAGTGGCGGGCTGCACAGGCTCCCAGGAGGGGAGGTGTGGATAGTGACCTGTGCTTGCACACAGGCCTCTTGGTGACGGCATCCGCAGCCTTAGCGTCTCATGCCCGTCTCTGGGGTCCACACTGATAGCCGCCGCTCGTGCCTGTCACTGGAGCTCCTTTAAGCCGCGCTCTTAATCCCCTCTCCTCGTGCACCAGGAAACAGGCAAGAAGAAGTCTCTTGCCTCTTCAGCAGCTTCAGACTTTTTCCCGGACTCCCTCCCAGCTAGCCATGGAGCACTGGCCCCCTTCAGGCTGTTTTCACACCACCAAACACATTCCTCTCCCGGGGATTCTACTGAAGCCCGAGCCTCAGCTCCCAGACCCCACGCTTCCTGGTGGGTGAGCAGACGAGCCTCTAGGGCTGGTGAGTGCTGGCTGGTACTGATCCTCTGTGCAGGAATCTCTCTGCTTTGCCCTCTGCAACCCTGTTGCTACGCTCTCCTCCGTGACTCTGAAGCTTCCCCCATCTGACCCCCAGCAGTCTCCTCCAGTGAAGGGGCTTCCTTTTATTTGGAAACCTTTTGTCCTTCATAGCTCCCTCTCACTGGTGGAGGTGTCATCCCTATTCTTTTTCTCTGTTTTTTCTTTTTTATTTTGCCCTACCCAGGTACGTGGGGAGTTTCTTGCCTTTTGGGAGGTCTGAGGTTTTCTGCCAGCGTTCAGCAGGTGTTCTGTAGGAGTTGTTCCACACGTAGCTGTATTTCTGATGTATTTGTGGGGAAGAAGGTGATCTCCATGTCTTACTCCTCTGCCATCTTGAAGCTCCTCTCTCTAGTTGTTTTAATTGTAGGGTTAGATTGTTTACTTGAGATTTTTCTTGTTTCTTGAGGTGAGATTGAATTGCTATAAACTTCCGTGTTAGAACTGCTTTTGCTGTGTCCCATAGATTTTGGATCTTCGTGTTTTCATTGTCATTTTTCTCTAGGTAATTTTTATTTCCTCTTTGATTTCTTCAGTGATCTCTTGGTTATTTATTAGTGCATTGGTTAGCCTCCATGTATTTGTGTTTTTTACAGTTTTTTTCCTGTAATTGATTTTCAGTCTCATATTGTTGTAGTCAGAAAAGATGCCTGATATGATTTCAATTTTCTTAAACTTTCCAAGGTTTGATTTGTGACCCTAGGTGTGATGTATCCTGGAAATTGTTCCATGTGCACTTGAGAAGAAAGTGTATTCTGCCACTTTGGGGTGGAATGTTCTATAAATATCAATTAAACCTATCTGGTCTATTGTGTCAGTTAAAGCTTTTGTTTCCTTATTTATTTTATTTGGATGATCTGTGCATTGGTGTAAGTGAGGTGTTAAAGTCCCCTACTATTATTGTGTTACTGTTGATTTCTCCTTTCAAGGTTGTTAGCATTTGCCTTATGTATTGAGGTGCTCGTTTGTTGGATGCATAAACATTTATAATTGTTATACCTTCTTCTTGGAATTATCCTTTGACCATTATGTAGTGTCCCTCCTTATCTCTTGTTACAGTCTTTATTTTGAAGTCTATTTTATTATATACGAGTATTGCTACTCCAGCTTTCTTTTGATTTCCATTTGCATGGAATATTTTTTACCATCCCTTCACCTTCAGTCTGTATGTGTCCCTAAGTCTGAAGGGGGTCTCTTGTAGACAGCATATATATGGGTCTTGTTTTTGTCTCCATTCAGCCAGTCTGTGTCTTCTGGTTGGGGCATTTAATCCTTTTACATTCAAGATTATTATCGATATGTATGTTCCTATGACCATTTTCTTAGTTGTTTTGGGTTTGTTTTTGTGGTTCTTTTTCTTCTCTTGTGTTTCCCACCTAGAGAAGTTCCTTTAGCATTTGTTGTACAGCTGGTTTGGGGGTGCTGAATTCTGTTAGCTTTTGCTTGTCTGAAAAGCTTTTGATTTCTCTGTCAAATCTGAATGAGATCCTTGCTGGGTAGAGTAATCTTGGTTGTAGGTTTTTCTGTTTCATCACTTTAAGTATATCCTACTACTCCCTTATGGCCTGCAGAGTTTCTGCTGAAAAATCAGCTGATAACCTTATGGGGATTCCTTTGTATGTTAATTTTTTTTCCCTTGCTACTTTTAATATTTTTTCTTTGAATTTAATTTTTGTTAGTTTGATTAATATGTGTCTTGGTGTGTTTTTCCTAGGGTTTATCCTGTATGGGACTCTCTGTGCTTCTGGACTTGGGTGACTATTTTCTTTCCCATGTTAGGGAAGTTTTCGACTATAATCTCTTCAAATATTTTCTGAGACCCTTTCTTTTTATTTTTGTCTTCTGGGACCCCTATAATTCAAATGTTGGTGCATTTAATGTTTAATCCTTTTTTCTGCTCCTCAGCAGTTATTTCCAACATTTTGTCTTCAGCTCACTTATTCGTTCTTCTGCCTCAGTTATTCTGTTATTGATTCCTTCTAACATTCCTTCTAATGTTATTTTTCATTTCAGTTATTTTGTTGTTCATCTCTGTTTGTTTGTTCTTTAGTTCTTCTAGATCTTTGTTAAACATTTCTTGTATTTTCTCAATCCATGCCTCCATTCTATTTCTGAGATTCTGGATCATCTTTATTATCATTACTCTGAATTCTTGTTCAGGTAGGTTTCCTCTTTCCTCTTCATTTATTTGGTCTTGTAGGTTTTTACCTTTCTCCTTCATCTGTGACATATTTTTTTGCTGTCTCTTTCTTTTTTTCTTTTCTTTTTTTTGTAAGTGGGATTATGTTCCTGTCTTATTGGTTGTTTTGCCTGAGGCTTCCAGCACTGGAGTTTGTAGGCTGTTGGGTAGAGCTGGGTCTTGGTACTGAGATGAAGACCTCCATGAGACCTCACTCCAATTAATATCCCCTGGGGTCTGAGGTTCTCTTTTAGTCCAGTGGTTCTGACATGGAGCTCTCACTGCAGGAGCTTCGATCCTACTCCCAGCCTGTGAACCAAGATCTCTCAAGCAGTTCACTTGGGGGTTCCTTCTGTCTCCTTGGGTGCCAGGGTCCCCCACCAGCGACCGTCAGGTGCCGTTGTTGTGGGGAGATGCTAACTTGGTGTCTTCCTACACTGCCATCTTGACTCCGACTTGCCCTATTTTTTGTAGACTTAGATATTTCTAAGAAATATTAGAAATTTAAATATATAAATCACCTATGATTTAAATAATTTAATAAAATAAAGCAATTTTAAGGAACATATTACACTATTTTATGTGCAGCAGCCATTTTTTGAAATCTTGGAAAGAGTTTTAATTACCTGGAAATGAAATATAAAACCAGATGCATCAGTTAACTGCAAACTTCCTCATGCCATAATTTGTTCTGTAACTGGTCAAACTAATCATTACAATTTACAGATAATTAGGAAGATAGCTACCTTTAGAAATTCTATTGCATGACTCTTAACTCCTATTTCATGTGAACATTTCACTGTGTAGTCACTTTAGCAAACCACATGGATTCATGCTTTGTCAAGATCCTAGCGAAATACATATTCTTTCTGTTTAGCTGATGTGCCAAAGTGATTTAAGTGCTCAAAGAGGAGTAGGAATTCAACAAATGTTAAATAATATCTTCAAGTCCAGCAACACAAAGGATATAGTTTCAATTGTCATATACATCAGAGACAGTATATGTCATATAATCAGAGAGATTAACAATTTCTAAGTTCTGAATTTTCAGTGGAAATATCAAAATAAAAATCTTAATAAATGTTACCTCAGTTTTCTTTCTCTAATATAAATAGTTTTGAAATATCATAATCATCATTTATCCTCTCTTTTCATGCTGATGGCACATGCAAATTAAAAACAAAAGGTTTGGAGCTTCCCTGGTGGCGCAGTGGTTGAGAATCCGCCTGACAATGCAGGGGACACGGGTTCGTGCCCCGGTCCGGGAAGATCCCACATGCCGCAGAGCGGCTGGGCCCGTGAGCCATGGCCACTGAGCCTGTGCTTCCGGAGCCTGCGCTCCGCAACGGGAGAGGCCACAACAGTGTGAGGCCCGCATACCGAAAAAAAAAAAAAAAAAGGTTTTATTGTATATTATGGTTTAAAAAATTATCAGATGACCCCTGGCTTGTTCCCTTCTGGTGTAGCTACTTAAATTTAGATAGACTTATCTTTGTCCTATGACTCTTTGTCCAGGGTTTTTAGTCCTATATTGAAAAATCTTGAAGTGGGTTACTGTCACAAAAGTATACTATCATAAAACAATTTTTTAACTTGTTTCTAAAACATTCTTTATATTGCCCTTCTTATAAGTGAAACTAATGATTGAAATAAAACCTGGATCTGTATATTATATGTATAGGACAGAGAAGTTAGACATATTTCCTAATGCTGAAGAATTGAAGGTTTCTGAGTTTAAGGAGTCTGAGTCACCACCTACACTTTATTTTACAAGTGATACCTACATATCGCTATAATTCTGGTAATCTCAAATACATTATAGGATTTTTTTTGCTTTCTTTCATTAAAAATTTCAATATATTATGTATTATAATAGGTGGAAACATTTATAATGTTGATTGCATTGCATTTTATTTTGGGTTTATTTTATATCTAATTATTCACTCTTCTGTTAAGATGGTAACTATTGCATCAGACACATGTGAGCAAGTGTCATCAGCCAGCTATTTACCTGCTATCTGACCACAGGCAAATCTCAGAACTTCCCTGTGCCCAGTTCATTCATGTCTAAAACTGTGAGTTACCCCATGTAAGGCCCCATTCACAGTGCATAACACCTGATAGGAACATAATATTTGGTAATGTATTCCACTCTGTGACTGCATTTTGATTTGAGCTGTGTCTTTTAAATATATATATATATATATGAGACAGGAGAGTTTTTCTATATTTTGTGGATAATAATTTTCTTTAACTTCTACTTAGAAAATAAGCTTGTGAAGTACCTTTCCAGGTTTAATCATCTCAGTGATTCCTTTTGTATTTGGGAAGTGCTACATTCTGAATGTCTGTGTGCCCCAAAATTCATGTATTGAAATGCTAACCTTCAAGGTGATGGTATTAGGAGGCGGGCCTTTGGGAAGTGATTAGGTCATGAGGGTGGAGCCCTCATGAATGGGATTAATGCCCTTGTAAAAGAGGCCTTAGAAAGTTCCCTTGCCCCTCCCACCACGTTAGGTTACAGAGCAAATGGCTACCAGGGAGGAAGTGTGAGTTCCCCGACACAGAATCTTCAAGACCGTGATCTTTAATTCCAAGCCCCCAGAACTGTGAGAAATAAATTTCTGTTGTTTAAAAGCCACTCAGTTTATGGTATTTTGTTATAACAGTCCCAACAGACTATGACAGGAAGGTAAGTAGTGCTCCACTAGGGGTATAGAGTGGAGGAGAGCCTGATTCCAGCCTATTTCCAGTTCCTTAGCTTCTGTCTAATAGTTCCACTCAGGCTTTGGGGATGAGAGAGGCCAGTTTCTCCCCTGTGCTTACAAAAAAATGCTTACATGTGGGATGATTACAACAGAGTGTGTACCATTATCTGTGATGCAGATCTGTTTGGATATCAACAAGGAGTTTTTCAAATGTTTCAAATATAAAACAAAAGGGAACCTGAGTATGTAGCAAAAAATAATTCAGTTACCAGCATATCATTGCTAAGCATTTGTCACCTTCATAATAAAACAGTTGTGATAGATTCTTGAGAATTAATACCACACAAAAACTTTCATAAATATCACCTCATTATTCTTCATAACAATTCTGAGATTTTATTGGAACATGTATTATCCATATTTAATACAGGAGGGAAGGAAAAAAAGGCAAGTTAAATTTTTGCTCAAGTTTGCCCAATTCGTAAATGACAACTTCAGATCAAAACCAAGCCTTTTGTCATTTGGTCCATATTTATCTCATGGTAAATACCTTGAAACTAGGTTACTCTCGAGAATCCAAGGCAGAGAAAAAGCACTGTAAGGAGGAAGAGAGGAATAATATTGAATAGATTAATATATGCTTGGCTTAGGGCCTTATTGAATATCATGTTTTATATTTTTGCAAGATAAATTAAACTGCATGCACACGTTACAAAGTAGTTATGATTCTTGCTGAACCCCAATGTGCAGGACATATTTTGAGATACATGGACATAACGCAACTCCTTATGAAGGACAAAGTTATTTCACAGTTCCAAAAGGCCACGCTCTTTCTTTAGAACAGTGACTGCAGATTGAAAAATGTAAAGCCCTTTGCTCTTCGTAGTTATTTTTCCTCTCAGTTAACGGCATAAATCGCTGAACTTTTCTAAAACTCAACACATTTTTTGACCTGTGACATAGAAGTGGCTCAATAACTAGGTGCCTGGGTGCTTGAATACATAACAATGAAGGTTTACTTACAAATGTGTAGAATTTAGGGAACACTGGTAGGAGATTTTTTTGCACAGGTGCAGTGAGTAATTTTCCAGTAAAATCCTGAACAAGGGCATGTCACATTACAGTCTGAAAAACATAATCTGAAGGAACAAAGGCATATTTGATTATGGGGAAATGTGTAACAATGTTGGCAACAAACACAATGCTTCCCTACCCCTTCCTCAAACACATGCTATTTAATGGAATCCAGCTAATTGCATATGTCCTAAATAATTTTTTAGAAAGATGTTTATGCAAAAAATTTTCCAAGTTGTAGTTTTCATGTTTTAAATAGCATTCTATAACCTTGAGAATGTTGTATTTGGTTGATTATAGCCATCTGTGTTTCCATATCTCTTAAATTGATATGTATGTACATATATAAAAATTAAATATATATATATGTCTCTTATGCCAGATATGCCAGATATGAAAGCTTATTTGTCATATGCTTGGTATGTGTCAATTCTTGACCTTGATAAAGCCAGAAGGAGTAAAATTAGGATGGTAAAAATGGTTGACCAAAGAATGAAAAAGGAATCCCAATCCTTCACTTTTCTCTTTGCTATCAGAGGATTTCTCATTCAATTTCAATAAAAAATACAACGTTAAGAATGAATTTATTCCATGTAACAAACTTTATATTTCCCTTTCCTATCTCTTTTACCTAATCTTGGATAAGGATTTTAGACACTGTAATTGTTTCTGAAATGCTGTTTTCTCCTTTTACATATATGATCTTGAATATAAAGAGATTGTACCCATAGGAGAGACAGTTCTTAATCAAGTGCATTGTTTTCTTGCTCCTGGAGATCCAGTTAAGAATATCCTACTTTAAAATCTCCTGTAGGGTGTTTTATAGTATATAGTTTTGGGGAACTCAGCCAACAATACGAAAGTAATCAAAATGTTTTTCTCTACTTCCAGAGAAGCTACACTTAGACAAAAACAATCTTTCTTATTTTTTTTCTTTTTTTTAACCCTAAATATTGTGGATCCAGTATTGCACAAGCAAAATAAAAGCATGTAAATACAAACTTCCACAAATTTATGTGCTTCAGTATCACAGAATGACACAACATGTAGTACATAGAAACAGAGTAGGGTGTTAGCGTTGAATTTAAGTTCCTATGAAAAGAAATAGCCCAATAAAAAATAAACCTATAATGATTGATTGTATTTCTACCCACATTAAATACTCTTACTGATATACTGAGTCATTAGCATGCAATGAAGTACCCAATTATTATATGCCCTGCTGTTTTCAACTCTTGCAGATTGTCAGTCCTCGGTTTGAAATAAGCTGCATGATGTGAAAGGCATCTCTCTTTCTGTGACTGGTCTGCTGAGCTGAATGCTTTCTGACTTCCTTAGGCTTTTTTTCAGTTTCAAGTCAATGCTAATAGCATGATCCATGCTTTTGCTTTTAAAACCATTTACACAGCAAAAGAATCCTTAGAAGCTTTTCTTTATGTATACCAGAATTATTTTTGTTATATTTTTCTCTTAGACAATCTGGAATGATTACACAAAAATTTGCCTTTAGCCAAAGAAAACTTTATTTTTTGGTTTTTAAAGAGTGAACAGTCTTTTCTTCATGTTAAGACATGTGAATGGCACCTAATTTTAAGGTCCTTTGGTATTCAACTCTCACCTCCGTATAGTTTTCTTAGGAAAAAGTAAAAGGACTTTAGGACAGGAGCATATTAAACCTGTACTGTCCAATACAGAGGCCATTAGTCACATGAGCAACTTAGCTGAGGCTAGTCCAAGCTGAGATTTCAAAGACTTAGTATGAAATATTAAGACTATAAAGTATCTCATTCATAACTTTCATATTGATCACATGGTGAAATAATGACATTTTAATAGATTATGTTAGATATGTTAATAAAAAGTAAGTTCACCTGTTTTTTCTTTAAAATGTGGCTACTAGAAAATTTGAAATTATATATGTGGCTTGTATTTGACAGATTAATCTATGCTATATTAGGTTTCCCTTGGTCCATTCTCAAGATTTTCAGAAACTTTTTAGGGAATAATTACTAGTAGTAGAGGAGACATACTCCTGTGCTGCATATCATTTCTCAATAACGTTTTTCTTTATAAATCTTTGTTTCTTTTCTTCCATTAACTGTTTCATCCTTCTTTGTATTCTCCAGAACTCTCTTCATAGCTATGTGTTGTAGTCTTAAAACAAACTGATAGAGTAGGTGCCATAGGTATCAAAGTGGGCCTCCATGCATATTCAATGCATCAGCAATTAACTCCCCAAACAACCTCATGCCAGTTATTTCTACTATAATCTTGCTTTTTTTTTTTTTTTTTTTTCAGTCTGCCTGTGAGCAGCACATCACAAACACCTTGGGAAGATTCAAAGTACAATTGTTCATGGGTAGAATATCAAGGTGGGCATGGTGATTGGAAGCAAGGGTTAAAAATTGTACATCATCATTATGGCGACAGTCTAAACTTGGATTTTATTTTTTGATAAATCACAAGGAAGTCCAAGAGCAAAACCTTTCTTTCTTTTCCACATAGAACACTTAAAAAGAGGGCTCTGATGTCTTTGACTAAATTTTAATGAAACTTTTAAATTAATGAGGAAAATTTCCAGCACAGTACCAAATAAGATAAATCTTAAGATGAGATACTACATGTTGCTATTAAATATTCTCAAGAATGGGCCTTCTATTCCAGAAGTAGCTCATAGAGAAAAAAATAAATAAAAAGTTAATTTTTTTAATGTATATTATTTTCTCCAGGAAGCCAAAGGTATTCTATCTTTCAATATGAACTCTGGTGAGAAGTCCAAAAGAAAGTCAAAAGAAGTGCTCACAGAATGAATTCCAAGCCTCTCCCATCCCCCATCCTTTCCACCCAAGTCTCTCCAGAAAAGAGCAGTAGGCATTTGCTGTCTAGTGCAGTCCATTAAATAATATTTACTTTTAAATAAAATATGTACTCATTCCCCCTAATGAAATATTGAAACATAAAAGGAAAAGCTTTATTAGAAATATAGGGGCTTCCCTGGTGGCACAATGGTTGAGAATCCGCCTGCCAGTGCAGGGGACACGGGTTCGTGCCCCGGTCCGGGAAGATCCCACATGCCGCGGATCGGCTGGGCCCGTGAGCCATGGCTGCCGAGCCTGCGCATCCGGAGCCTGTGCTCCGCAACGGGAGAGGACACAACAGTGAAAGGGCCGTGTACCACAAAAAATAAATTTAAAAAAAATTAAAAATAAATAAATAAAAAATATATTTATTTTGCATTTCATCTAAAGTCAAATTTTTATTAACACTTTTAATCTGGTGTGGGTATCTGCCTTTATAGCAAATTTTAGGTTGCATTAGAGGACGCTAAAATGTTTGTGTCCAGTTTTCTCAGAATCACAAAAGTGCAAAATGTTGCAAACCAGTAGAGGGATGATGCTTCGGTTAAAAAAAAAAAAAAAAAAAAAACAAGTTTTGTGGATTGTACATGAAAATATTAAGATAAAATTGGAATTCTAGAGCAGTTTCTTGAGGCAAGAAACAGAAAGGTCAAAAACTTCTGATGACAGCAGAAAAAGGTAATCCTTTTTGTAAGATCTAAAGGATGATCCTTGCATCCATGAGTCTCAGTTAACAGAAAGGTCAGTGAGTAGTTTACCGACTGTCTCAAGGGCTTAACTACATGATGCCAGACTTCCACATGTTTCTAGATAGTTACAGAGTTGGAATAGGATAAGAAAAATTTCTGATTAATTATAGTTTTTTCTATTTCCATCTGGATTTGTTTGGTCTCATGTAAACAAATCTTGTGTAACAGTCTTACTTATACCATGTTATTCTATTTATATCGTGGTAAAGAAATATAATTATTTCACTTCAAACAAGAAATAATTGAATGAGGTTTATAAATATTAGTTATTAATATTCTAGGATCACCAGTACACAGAGATTATAGAGTTGGGAATAGTAGTTTCTTTTTACCCCAATTAGTTTATTTTAGATATTTGTCACAAAGAATTCTTTTGATAAATAAAGTAAATATTATAAAGTAGTCTTTGTTTTGGAGACATTACTCTGGTATAGCCGTTTAATTTGGGATAGTTCTTTTTTTTTAAGATAAATCATTTTTATTTCTCTCTTGGTAATTGAGAAGTTTTACATATTTTTGTGACCATTTGTTGAGTGAACACATGTTCATACTGTGTTGGGAAAAATTCTAAGCCTCTGCCTAATATCACCTCCTCATACATTCTTACATATTCTATAGGGAAGCCAAAACAGAAATAGCAACTAGGCTCTTTAATGTTTTCAAAGTTTTCTTACCATTTTCTACATATTTTTGCAATATCACTTATTGTATTTACTGTTAATGCCTGTTTGACTGCAGAGACTGTGTCTCATTCCTTTTACATCTTCACTGCACATCATGGTGTTCTGTAAATATTTGTTTATTAAATGATGATTATTCCATAACGAATCAGGAGCCTGAGGGCCAGATAGGTTAGACAGACAATTTGTTGTCTACTCCTGAGTGAAGGTATTACTACCTACTATTCCATTCTGACAGCTCTGTCTATATAAATTTTATATACTTTTTCAATTGATTAATTCTGCTTGCTTGGTCAACTACTGAATTCTTAGCTCTTCCTGACACTTTCTTCACATGCAATGTGATGGCTCAAGTCTTAAAACCAGCTGGGGCACAAGTATCTACAAATGAAAACCTTTGTAAATCTTTAATTGTAAAATCCTGTAGAGTATCAACTGTACAGATTTTAAAACTGTGGGTAAACACCAACTGCATTTTGGTGTGATAATCTGTTAAACATAGTATTTATCACTAGCAAGGTTAAAAAACATGCAAGGCTTGCAAGGGTCGAAAAAACTACTTTTTATGATACCATTAATGAAGTTTGTCTGAAACCATCATTTATTTGCATTGGCGGATATTGTAATACCCTCAGAGTCAGAAAAGTAAGAGCAAAATAACAGATCCTAATTAATTCCCGAAAACAACTGCATACATGTCTTTATTTGGATCAAATAAACAGAAAGAGGAAAAAAAGGATTTTAAGATTACAGCTAAGGCTCACGTAGTCAGAATTGAATAACCTTATGATGGCATAGCAAGCATGTAGTATTAATCAAAACTAACACATACTGATATGACATAAAAATGTCCTTCATAAAGAAAGATAGGGCTGCATTATATGACATCTCTTTGTTTAGTAAGTGATGACAGATGATTATTCTCTCTATTGAGAATTTCATGATTAGGAAGTTTTTAATTGGTACTCTCAACTGACATTAAATGTGTGCTTCCATAGCATTTTATCCTAGAGCAATCATTATCAAATGTATTTTGTAAGCATGGGAGATGTATAAGACAACTGAGGAAATGTCAATAGATGAGAATTTGTTGACTTCAAATGGTGATTTATAATATAGAGCTCTAGACTGTCTGAAACATCAGTCTTAAATTATTTTCTGCATAATTATTTTTAATTATTATTAATGCAACTTTACTGAGCCATAGTTAAACTATCCTCTGCCTAATCTGATCTATTGACCTCATGGAGGTTGTTGAAGAAATCTGATGATGAGGCAGAATTTTGGACTTTAAAAATGTGGTTAATTCTCGAAGTGTGAATTTTTTAATGTTAAAGAATACGGTTTAGTAAATTTGGGCATTAAATTATCTCCTCCAGTCTTGATTCCCTAGAAAACTGTCACATTCTTCTGTCTTGAATATTTTGCAACAGAACTACAATGAAGTAATTTGAGCATTTAAGAACTTGATACAATGCTTCATTCCTCACATCCAAGTCATTTAAATTCTTTCCTCAGTGCCTGTTTTCCACCAAATTGTGTCCAAGTTCAGCAGTTTAGTCCAAAAGTTCATTATCAACTGAAGTTTTGACTCACATAAATGATTTTCAATAAATTATAATTCATTTTATATCAGAGGATTAAAACTGGTCAGAGGGGTTTCTATTTTGATTATTAGAAAATAGTATTTCAGGTCTGAGGAATGAACAGTAGTATTTCTACCCTTTAACTAGAACATTTTTTGTCTTAATTAGGGTACACTTATTTACTTTTAGGCCTCCAGACTGTCCGTACTGAAAACAAGCTTGAGGTTTGAAATTTTAATCCCCTAAAGAAAACAGAGTAAAATAGGACAGCATGAGTTGTTCTCACCCACAGTTCTTTTCTATTTGTACTATGTTTATCTTCATATACTGAAAAATGTTCCTTTTACCACATTGAAATGTTGATGTGCCAAGCAAATTGAATTTCTCTTTCCTTCCACATCTCTATTGGCTGGAACAGGAAGTTTCTCTGGATTTCCGTGTAACTGTTGTTTATCAGTGCATTTTAGTCCTGTGAACTGGTTCAGCATTGCTAAATGCTAACATTTTAGCCTTCTTTTAGTTTAACCCCAAATTTATTTCCAGGCATATATTGGTTTGATATTTAAATTGAACATGAGAGGAGCTTATGTTTAGTAGGTTTATATATAAAACAGCTCTCATATTTTAGGTATATGAGTTTATGTAAATTTTTTCTGAATTGATTTGCAGATTACTGTTTTATTTTTTATTCTGACAAATTATGTGAATATTAAAAATAATCACAATGTATATGTTCATTTTATGTGAGCTAATGTAAGATGCCTATATAAATTATACTTTTCAAATTCATTTCTCAATCTGGAAATTATGCAATATTAGATATGATAATTCCAATTAAGTATTGAAATGGACAGTGATCATTTACAGAAGTGAATTCTTATGGAAATGTTTCTTAGTTTTTGTTTTGGTTTGTCCTTGTTTTTGCTTTACTAGGGAATATTAGTGTCGTAAATTAATAGTGGACTTTTCTATTCACTAATAATAAAAACAAAAAGATACAAAACAATTTTTGTTAGCCTATTAGCATATTTGATTTCTCCAATATCTGCCTTCAACTCTAGTAAATTCTGTGCTCACCAACCAAAGAGCACTCTTTCCATTGTTCCATACGCATAGCATGGTGGGGCAGTATTTCTAAAGTGTGAATGAGGATCACCAAGAGTAAATTAACCTGAGGTGCTTGTTAAAATGCAGAATGCATGGATACCAAACTGACCTGATCAAACAGCATCTCTGTCGAATCTGTAGATTGTTCCTATACACACTGTTTTAAATCATTAGTCTAAAAGCATCAATGAATGAAAAATAGAATTCGTTTTTAGGGAATCACAGGGGCATGAGAAACGGTCAAAACTTCAGTGACTTTTCAAATTCACCAGGAATATCTGAGGGCAGAAATCCTTCAAGTGTAAATCTGGAAAGATCTTCAATGGCAGCTAACTAATCTAGTTATACATAATTTGTGAAGAAATCCTGTAGCTTTATAGCAAACATCTGTAGTTTGGGACTATATGTTATATACAAAACAGGAGCATAATAATTCGTTATGGGTAAGAATTATCATGCAGAAAACATTTCAAATATTTCAAATATTGAGAGCTATCATGAAGGTAAAAATAGTTCTCAATAGTCTGCATGTATTGAAAGTAAAATATAACTTCAAATTCGAAACTGTTTTAAAATATAAATGTTAAATTGCTTTTGTATTTATGTATTAATTTATCATAAATTCTGCTGAACTAAGTTTTCTATGTATCTGTAAAGTTTCAGTGATTTAAATAGAGAAATATTTGCTGAAAATTCTTTAAAAAATTGTTCCAGGAATAGCTGAACAATACAAAATGTCACATATCAATATTTATCTTGGAAATAGCATTATAATGCATTTCTAAATTTTTTACTTGAAAATATCTGACTATATTTTTTGCTTCAGCCACCGAGTTTCATAATGAGTATAGGGAACAATCTTTAAACATCAATTCAAAAAACAATGTGTCTCTTCATCCTCGAGAACTTATGGTATTTGAGTAAATAGTTGTATATGTGACCAAATTTTCAAAATCTCGTCTGGTTTTAATTAAATTTACCATTTAAACATTTGAAATAATTTTTTGTTTAAATTATGTTTAATATTTATTAAATAGAATCCCTTTTACTCTTTTGTTTTTAGATTCATAAAGTAGCTACCCCAAATAATGCAAACGATGCATTAAAAACTGTGGTTGAATAACTTTTTGTATTTTGGCAATATCTGGGGAGTGGAAAGGCATTAAAAAAAAAATAGCAGAAACTCATTCTTAAGTTTACATGGCTTCTTGTATGAAACCTATGACAAGTGTAACATTTCTTCTCAATGTATTTTTAGTAAGCAGGTTTTGTGACCTCTTCTGTGTAAGAAGAATAGCCGACTTATATAAGTTATTGGATGTAGAGCACAAATTGTAGCCAAAGGGGTAATAATTTATTTTAGAGACATCTATTTATTAATGCAATATAGAAAATTATTTTACAGATTCTTCTTCTTAATATTATATTATGTCAACAAAACCTCTGAGTCAATTCTAGAAAAATGAAACCTAGAGAATGGTCCTCTCCTACATTATTTCTTTTACTCTTGTCATGGTTCTAACTACTTTGAATACTTATTTCTATTTTTTGATGAATTGTTGCTTTGATCTTTTCATTTTTATATAATTGGAATATGTAGATATTTTATGAATTAGAGAAAAGGCAGCTAAAATTGCTGATATTTTTGTAGACAAAATGTTTGCCTTTTTGTAATTGTTTTGTGATTGATCTGATGGCTAATAACGGTCTGAAATAAATGAATCATCTAGGTTTCTAGATCAAACTACCTCAACTATCAGGTTTAGCTCCACTGTCATATGTCTCACAATGTTGCCATGTCCAAAACTCAACAATGGTTCAAACTTCAAGTATATTTTTAAAAAATTACTCCATATCAGTAAATGCCTTGGTCTCATTTCCAGGTCAAAGTCCTATGAATGATTCTTTAATTTTTCTCTTGTTTTTTCATCCAAAGTATTTTTAATTCTTTTTGCTCTTACCTTTTAAATATATCTTGAATCTGTCTTCTTTTTTCTAACTCTCCTGCCACAGTTCTGTTTATTGACACCTAAACACCTTCTTGCTACTTTTACTCCTCTGTGTGTACATTTTCACACTCTCAAAACTTTTCTCTAATACAGCACATTGATGCTTAAACAAACAAACAATTTTATAAAAGAGATAATGGTCTTAATTAAAATTAATTTCTGTTGTGGCATTCATCACAACTTGTAAATTTTACTTTCTATAAAAGGCTGTCTCCTAATTTCTACATTTTGAAATTTTATATATGTATAATGTTCACTACCACATCTTCAGCATCTTGCATTGCTACTGATCCATGACATTGATCATTTAGTAGATGTCCAGTAGACATGGATGAATGAATGAATGAATGTATGAATTATTGCTTTAGATATCCAAGTGATTATGGACAGAACTTTACTATTGCATATCAGCTTAGCCCTATTAATTTGGCATTTTAATCTTGTGACTCAGCTTCTTTTTTTTCTGAGTGTGAACCCCTCACCCTTGCACAGATTATTCCAACAGTTTGATCACCTTGATTCCAAATCCTTTCTCTTCCACAACAATCACTTAAAATTCATTCTATCAATACAGATAGCTATAGTATTTATAATGTCATTCCACTGTTGGAACATCTCTAATTGTTTCCTTTTGCCTTTAAAATTAATCTAGATTTTACAACATTATGCATATTCTGATGTCTCCTTACTGCTTCAAATTTACCTTTGTAACTCTCCACCTTGGAATCTACACTTCTTTCGGGCTTTATTTATTTAGTTTTTATTTTATTTTATTTTATTTTTTTTGTGGTATGCGGGCCTCACTGTTGTGGCCTCTCCCGTTGCGGAGCACAGGCTCCGGACGCGCAGGCTCCGCGGCATGTGGGATCTTCCCGGACCGGGGCACGAACCCGTGTCCCCTGCATCGGCAGGCGGACTCCCAACCACTGCGCCACCAGGGAAGCCCTATTTATTTAGTTTTATGTGAAGTACATGTCTTTTGTTACAACAGGACTTTGCACGGTCTCCCTTCTTTCTGGCACATTCTTCCCTCTTCTTCGCTTAACATCTACTTACTCTCTCAATTTAAAATTTGTTGCATTCCTGGATGTTCCCAGACAAATTCCAAAGGCCCAGCATTCCTACTGTATAAATCTTAGCACTATATTTTTACCACAGTAACCCTCAACTTCACTGGTGCTGACACACAGAACAGGATTTTATCCTTTTATGATAGTAAGATGCCTAGGTTAAGACACAACCATACAAGCAAATATATCTTCACACGAACTGTTAAGTTTTAGACGATTCCATTATAAATTTCATCTATTAAACATAACGTTAGCAAACAAAAGGGAATAGAAAGAAGTTATGTGAGGTTTGTAAGCTATTTATAAAAGGAAAATCAAAGAATCAAATGTAGAAGAAACTTGTTTACATAAAATGTTTCCAAGCACTAGTCCAAAACTCTTGCTGTTAAGATCATTACAAATGCTTTTAAATAAAAAACGCTGCATATCAAATATCTACACTAATCCACTATACTCTGAGAGTGAAAGTGTTATTATTTTAAAATTTTGACAGGTTTTTCAAAATGTGGTTAGTCGACTTTCCTTGGGGAGGGTGAGTGCCCTGGGAGAGGAGATGATGACTGGGGGAGGATGGAAATAAATGAGTTCTTTCCTGCAAGAGGGCTGACAGGTAAAAGATTGAAGGTAAGGTAATTAGCAAAGCTAGGTGGGAGGAGAGGTGCTTCTAGGGCAGTTCCTGAGATGAATCTGGAAGTGATATCCCCATTTGTACACTGGCATAATAGGTTTCCATTTAAAATGAAATTAAAATATAACGAAGTAAATTTGATGTCTGCCAAGTTTGTTAAAACAGAGGCCTACATTTACTCACACTTCTCAGCTTAGCTGATACAATGTAGGAAAGTGAGAAGACTAGAGTATATTTGTATATTTTTCTCCCAATATGGATAGGAAAAAAATATATATATATATATGTGTGTGTTTTGAAATCATTTATAAATAAGCTTCTTCTAGGGACTTATCCAGTCATTATACCTATGCAATAATAATCACCTAAGGAGTAGTTTTTAATGAGTTCAACACAGTGAGTTAAGGAAGGCCTGTATTCACCTAGTAATGCTGTTCTGCCAAGGCAATAAGTTATTGCCTTTCTGATAGCCAACCATTTTATAAATGTATATTCATTTATATACATATGTGTAAGTATATAGCTCCGTATACAAAGCAGGAGTGAAGGGTGGTAGAGATCAACATTGCTGTGGTTTATTGTTAAGAAAATGTAAAATAACAGAAAAGAAAAATGAAAATAAAACATTTTTTAAAATAAATTTATTTATTTTTATTTATTTATTTTTGACTGTGTTGGGTCTTCGTTTCTGTGCGAGGGCTTTCTTTAGGTGCGGCGAGTGGGGGACTCTCACTGTCGCGGCCTCTCTTGTTGCGGAGCACAGGCTCCAGACACACAGGCTCAGTAGTTGTGGCTCAAGGGCCCAGTTGCCCCCTGGCATGTGGGATCTTCCCAGACCAGGTCTCAAACCCGTGTCCCCTTCATCGGCAGGCAGACTGTCAACCACTGTGCCACCAGGAAAGCCCAAAAAGAAAACATTTTAAAGACATTTTCTTTCTAATATGGGTCAATAGTTTCACCGAATTTTCTTTAAAATTGTGGTAACTTTCCATGTCAGCTGGGAAAATTTAAAACAAAGATAAATAGTTCAACAAATATTGATAAATAATTTTATTATGAAACTCATATTTTATGTGCAATCACTGACTTTTCCAGGTAATTATAGTTTGACTTTCAGAACTTTATGCTTTTGCTCAAAGATATATTTAAATGATAAGACTCTCCCTAGTGCTACAAGGTGACAATGCCACATTAACTTCTTTACCAAGTGTGTTTTTCTAAATGTATAATAGCTACTTGTTTGCTGTTAAGAAATAAAATTGAGGTACCAGTACTCATAGGAGAATGTTTTTAAAAGTAGATTAACTTCCAACATAAATTAGGCATTAATAAGTGCCAGACTCTTAAAGGGCCATTTGTCTGAATTCCAGACTTGGTAGATAACAATATCTTGACATTCATTTCTTCTGAATTTGGTTCAAATATTTTTATTCTTTCTCAATGGATAACTTATAGAATATGGAAACATACTCAATGGATTGGTATTGATATCTTTATAAACTACATATGGTTTTCAAAATAATTATTTAAAATATTTTATTTGTAAATTGACAGGAAAGATGTAATTTCACTCCTTTGTGTTCTTGTCAAAGTCTAGAGATGTGCATAAAATATCAAAATTTGGCCCCTGAAATCTTTCCAAAAGCACATTGTTGGAGCTCCAGGATATTGAGGGAAAATGGTCTTAAGCAGGGCCTTTCTTCAAGTATGTATCTTATAGTGTGGTCCAAATATTTGGAATTAGATAGTCACATTCCTGGGTTAACTTGGATGGGTCATATTATTTGTATGGTGGGCTCACAAAGAAACTATGTGACATTTTCTTATTCTTTACTTTTTAAACACCTGTACCTCTGGTTCATTTGTATCATGGGTTACATGCTTAATAATAGATAAATGAACCTTAAACAAATATTTAAGATGCACTTTACCAGGTTTTATGGGGAATGCATAGTCCTCACTTAAAAGATGCTTATATTGCAACTAGAAAAGACAAACTCAAAATAGCATCATTTTCCCACATACCTATTAATATATATCTATAAACTTAAAGCTTCTTTGGCCCAACAAATTTGTTTGAAAATTCCTGCTAAATAAAATTGATTAAATTTATTTAATTCAGTTTTCCAAAATTATTCAACTATTAAGCATGTTTGGTTTTGTCCAAATTCCTTTTGCCATACTACACAGCACTAGAGTTTCTTGAGTACATCTTGTGGACACAGGGTAGACCTTAACTCACAGACCCAGTTACAGAATCCACAAGAGTCATTTAAAGTTTCAGCCTTACTGTCTCCAGTTTTAATACATTGAGTGATTGGGTAGGTACTCTTTAAAGATTCCTCACATACCAAGTCTGCATGATTTTAATTAGAGATTAAATAGTAAACTCTATGCTGCTATTAGTGTGATAGATCCAAGAGGGGAGAGATCAATGTGGATTGTTTGATGTCTGTCTAATTAGATTTGTTCTACAAGAAGAGAGATTCTTAATAAACCTTTCTAGATGTTCATTCTAGGACATCAGGTAAATAAGTATTTGGTTTATAAATGTGGGCTCAATGTTAATTTATCTATATTTAACATGTCAGGATGTCAGTATATCTATTAAAGCATTAGTGCAGTGAATTAAATTTTGGCTTAGTTTTGGTTTTTGGAAAATAATTTTATATACATTTTATGCTAAGAACAGCATAATATATTTGTGAAATAAAGATGTGAACTATTCCCAGCCCAGGGAATGTAGTAGATGTACATCTCTAAACATTTCAGTGATTGTATTCTTCCCTGTACTTCACTCTGTTGCAATGTATAACATTTACTGATACATGACTTCTACTAGATAATATCTTCTTCATATTCATTTTACTCTGTTGTTTTCTCTTTAATCTCCAGAGAATTTGGACTGCCATCTTTTTTGTTGTTGTTATTGGTTTTACCTTTCATATTTGGAGTGATAGGAAAGATTTTGAAAATGCTGACAATATGCCAGTATCATTGTTTGGAGTATCACTTGGATTTAAAAGGGGTTTTGTTATGTATGTCTTTGTTATTATGTACAGCTGCAATTGGCAAGTTTTCTCTCATAATAATGATTTTCCCCCACTCATTGTGATCCCTTCATTATCTGTTCTGTCAAATTTATATAGCAGTGAGTAGGGTAATCTTAAAATTGAATAGTTTTTTCTTTCATCCTTTCATTCATGTTGCCTCTTTCCTTATCATCCATAACAACCCCTAAGTTTATCATTGTCAAGTTTTATTTTCCATGAAAATCGTCTAGTGTGCTTGTTTAAAGTGCTTATTTCTGGGCCTCATTCACAAAATTTCCAATTTAGTAGAATCTAAATTATACCCTAGGAACCTGAAATAAACTCTCTCTTAAACATAAATTGGGGAAAAGGGAGTTGTATTGTAAATAATTAGAGAATGACTTTACACCAGAAGAAATGAGATTGGTTTCTAGGCACAGCATGACATTTCCCTGCACCATTGTGGTTGGCATTAGTCTTTGCATAATAGAAGCATCTAAAGGACACTCTAGGTTGGGAAGGAGAGGAAGCACGACCTATTGCTTGTTAGATCCAAATTATTGAATTCCTGGATTCTTTATTCTTCCATACTGGATAACACCTTCAAGAAAACAAAAGTCCTGTTTTTTTCTAGAATTTTGCCCTAAACCAAAAGCTACAAAATACATGCAGAGGATAAAAGTAAGGAGAAAATACACCATAATAGGCCAAGGAATCTTACTTAACTCTCTGTCTTTAATCTACCACTTACCAAATTGTATAACCTTGCATAAATCACTTCACCTTTTTGAACCTTAGTTTCAAAGTCTATTACATGGATTACATGAAAACAAAATGCCTTCTAACTCTTATATACTGAATTTGGAACTAAGGGGGTGATTTATTTACTGTAATTTATTTTCTCCTTACTTTCTAGAAACAAGATATCTAGCTTTAAAATAATTCTAATATGATGGCAGAATTCTACAGAAAGCTACAAATTACTAATTTTATAACAGTTTGATAAATGCTGGTTATTAATGTTTACCATGATTTCCTTCTTGTGCACACAGCTACTTTTATTTTGGCAAAGTTTTCATTTTCTTTTTTTTTTTTTTTTTGCGGTATGCGGGCCTCTCACTGTTGTGGCCTCTCCCTTTGCGGAGCACAGGCTCCGGACGCGCAGGCCTAGCGGCCATGGCTCACGGACTTAGTTGCTCCGCGGCATGTGGGATCTTCCCGGACCGGGGCACGAACCCGTGTCTCCTGCATCGGCAGGCGGATTCTCAACCACTGCGCCACCAGGGAAGCCCAAAGTTTTCATTTTCATACCTCAGCCCTCTTACCTGAAATTTTGAGTTTATCTGACCCCATACAATATGCAATGAAGTTCAGTACTGAGGCTATAATATTTAGATACTAAAGCTAGAAAAATATAGATCTGTGCTACACTAACATTGTTTTCATAGGTATGACTAGATTATGTAATAAAGGAGCAAATACCTTAAAGAAGAGAAACTTCACAGAAAACTCAGTATTGACTATAGCTACCATAATCAAAGCTTCATAGCTAATAGCAAACATACAATATAGTGGTCCTAAGCCTAGATGTAGGCTTTTTTTCCTCATCCATTCATAAAAACTATTACAACAATTATTCATTTTTTATCCTGGTAAGCAAAGTTGAGGGGAGGGCTTCCCTGGTGGCACAGTGGTTGAGAGTCCGCCTGCCGATGCAGGGGACACAGGTTCGTGCCCCGGTCCGGGAAGATCCCACATGCCACAGAGCGGCTGGGCCCGTGAGCCATGGCCGCTGAGCCTGCGCGTCCGGAGCCTGTGCTCCGCAACGGGAGAGGCCACAACAGTGAGAGGCCCGCGTACTACAAAAAAAAAAAAAAAAAAAAAAAAAAAAAAAAAAATTGAGGGGAAATCAATGCTTGAAACTGTTGGTTTTTGATGAAGACTATTCTCCTCTTAAACATTTCATATTTCACCATTACTTTCAAGTGGTCATAAGCACAGAAATTCAGCAGGAACTCTGGTGGCATAGAACAGAGCATATAAATATGTACTTCTTTTGTCCTTCAGGGCTAGAAAAAAAAAATCCCTAACAGAATATCAAACATGCATGTTCTGTATAGACAACATAATTCATTTGCCTCCAAGGAGAAGGCACTTGGCATCTATAAGAGGATGTTCCTGCAACATACAGAGGAAGGAGGAGGAGGTGTAAAGAAAGGATGTTTTCTCAAAGTCCAACAACCTAAAATGGCACAAGATTTTACTTCCAGTGTTTTAATGCTTTGCCTGTATCTAAATGTTTATCTGGAAGCATAATGTAAATAAGATAATCAAGGAAAATATGTGAAATACTTAGTTAAAATCTGTCCCTTAGTTGCAGTAACTTGATGTGTATCATGAACTAAATCTCATAGTATAAGCCAATACATACTTAAAAGTGTGTTATCCTTCACATGGAGTTAAAAGGAGAGGCTTATATTCTCATCGTAAATAAGAGGAAACATATTAATTATAATAGCATTTAAATTTAAAGTGTCATATTATTGTTAACCAACCATATTCTTTTTCATAGCCTCCTATGAATATATATTTGTAGAGTCTTTTATTAAAATGCTTGAAATTATATCAAAATAGCAACTTTAAAACAAGACTGAAGGTGATATTAGATATGTCCTCTAATGAGTGCTAACTGATCTGTGATAGATAAAACTTTAATTTCAATTTAAAAAATTCTCAATGTAAAATTTCTCAAAAAATATCTAGTGATCCCTAAATAAATATGCTGGATTACCTTGATATTTCATGATTGTCATCAATTACCTATTTTAAGGATACCTGCTTATAAGTTTAAAAACCAAATATATATGTATATATATATATATATATATAATATGCATGTATCTACTTATGTAAAATAATTTTCTATAGTTACACTATTCAGTTATTAATATTCATCTAATAGGGTGAATTTGTAATTCCAAGTGATTGATACTAACCTATATAGTAATAGAAATGGCAGAAATAGATGGGTATAATTTCTTGTGCTGTTTTATTTCTGATAGGAACTTATATGGTATTTTAAAGATATGTATATACACTCAGATGTGTATTGTATATCCATGTACATATCTGTGTAATTATCTACACATGACATATGTATTTATATGACATTTTTCACGAGTAACACAACTGTCTTTCACTTTTGGTATTTTTACATGAAAAGTTGATGCTCTTTTTGCACAAATATGATGATAAGCATGTAATTCTCATGAAAAAGAAAAGTTGTTTGAGTTGATATACTTATTAAGAAAAGTTTTGCTCAAATGGTGATTCCCAATGTATTTTATTAAAGAACTGAAAGGAGAAAGACTATTAAACAAACTTTAAAAACATATGGGAACAGACATCACTTGCATTCCTATACACTAATGATTTAAAATCTGAAAGTGAAGTTAAGAAAACACTACCATTGAGACAAAAAGAATAAAATATATAGGAATAAACCTACCTAAGGAGAAAAAAGACCTGTATGCAGAAAATTATAAGACACTGATGAAAGAAATTAAAGATGATACAAATAGATGGAGGGATATACCATGTTTTTGGATTGGAAGAATCAACATTGTGAAAATGACTATACTACCCAAAGCAATTTACAAATTCAATGCAATCCCTATCAAACTACCACTGGCATTTTTCACAGAAATAGAACCAAAAATTTCACAATTTGTATGGAAACACAAAAGACCCTGAATAGCCAAAGCAATCTTGAGAAAGAAAAATGGAGCTGGAGGAATCAGACTCCCTGACTTCAGACTATACTACAAAACTACTGTAATCAAGACAGTATGGTACTGGCACAGAAACAGAAACATAGATCAATGGAACAGGATAGAAACCCCAGAGATAAACCCATGCACATATGGTCACCTTGTCTTTGATAAAGGAGGCAAGAATATACAGTGGAGAAAAGATAGCCGCTCCAATAAGTGGTACTGGGAAAACTGGACAGCTACATGTAAAAGAAGGAAATTAGAACACTCCCTAACAGCATACACAAAAATAAACTCAAAATGGATTAAAGATCTAAATGTAAGGCCAGACACCATCAAACTCTTAGAGGAAAACATAGGCAGAACACTCTAGGACATAAATCACAGCAAGATCCTTTTTGACCCACCTCCTAGAGAAATGGAAATAAAAATAAACAAATGGGACCTAATGAAATTTAAAAGCTTTTGCACAGCAAAGGAAACCATAAGACAAAAAGACAACCCTCAGAATGGGGGAAAATATTTGCAAATGAAGCAACTGACAAAGGATAAATCTCCAAAATTTACAAGCAGCTCATGCAGCTCAATATTAACAAAACAAACAACCCCATCCAGAAATGGGCAGAAGACCTAAATAGACATTTCTCCAAAGAAGATATACAGATTGATATACAGATTGCCAACAAACACATGAAATAATGCTCAGCATCATTAATCATTAGAGAAATGCAAATCAAAACTACAATGAGATATCATCTCACACGGGTCAGAACGGCCATCATCAAAAAACCTACAAACAATAAATGCTGGAGGGAACCCTCTTGCACTGTTGGTGGGAAGGTAAATTGATACAGCCACTATGGAGAACAGTATGGACATTCCTTATAAAACTAGAAATAGAACTACCATGTGACCCAGCAATCCCACTACTGGGCATATACCCTGAGAAAACCATAACTCAAAAAGAGTCATGTACCAAAATGTTCATTGCAGCTCTATTTACAATAGACAGGACATGGAAGCAATCTAAGTGTCCATCGACAGATGAATGTAGAAAGAAGAGGTGGCCCATATATACAATGGAATATTATTCAGCCATAAAAAGGAATGAAACTGAATTATTTGTAGTGAGGTGGATGGACCTAGAGTCTATCATACAGAGCGAAGTAAGTCAGAAAGAGAAAAACAAATACTGTATGCTAACACATATATATGGAATCTAAAAAAAAAATGCTCATGAAGAACCTAATGGAAAGATGGGAATAAAGATGCAGACCTACTAGAGAATCAACTTGAGGATATGGGGAGGGGGAAGGGTAAGCTGGGACAAAGTGAGAGAGTGACATGGACATATATACACTACCACACATAAAATAGATAGCTAGTGGGAAGCAGCCACATAGCACAGGGAGATCAGCTTGGTGCTTTGTGACCATCTAAGAGGAGTGGGATATAGAGGATGGGAAGGAAGGAGACGAAAGAGGGAAGAGAGATGGGGACATACGTATATGTATAACTGATTCACTTTGTTATAAAGCAGAAACTAACACACCATTGGAAAGCAATTATACTCCAATAAAGATGTTAAAAAAATATATGGGAAATATTTTAGGTTAAACCAAAAGATTCAGAGTAATGTAAGTCAGTTTTAGTTCTTTGGTCTTTCATTTTTAAAAATACTTGTTATTAAGCAGAGAACCTTGGCTTTCATTTCTTAATCATCAGAAAGTCAGCAAATGAGGTACATCTACTGTCAAATTTCAGTCAAATATAACATCCATTGTAAAGTTTTCATGAACTTGACAAAATAAATTTATAATATGTAATATGTGAAATTAAAATGTTAGCCTCTGTTAGAAATTCTATGTAAAGCATTTTCCAAAATAGCATTTCACATTGTTTTTTTTTTTACAGATCACTGATTTAGAAAATTCTCGAACAGTAAGACACTTTCAAATTCCAAATTTTTTTCTTTAAGAAACAAACATTGTTAAAGCACAAAGCATCTAGGAATAACTTGATTCTTTCACTCTAGATATTAAAGAATAAGTTACTAAGTAAGAATTTTACTATGACTTTATTATAGCTGTTGGAATACCTAGTATAAAACCATTTACTTCTTGAAATATGCAATCATTTTTATTCTATTGTACTTGTATTAGACTTCAAGGTATAATTTTGCGAAATATAATAAATATACTAAAATTTTTATGTCCTACTTTCATCTTCATTTCCAGTTAAATAAATAATGTTTCTACTACTTTTAGAAAATATTTTGCTTCAAAAATTTTCTTTGACATATCCCCAAATATTCACCATTAATTAGAACATTAAAGTAAATTAAAAGTCTGAGAGCTAAGAGGCCTATCATTGGTGTTTTGTTGTATTAGGGAAGTTAATAATTTGGTTATTTCAAATCCCACATAATTAATTACTTCAGCAAGCATTTACTGATCATGCATAAAGTGGTGGGATACAAAGATGAAGTCAACAGTTTCAGTTTTTCATGTTTAGCGTTCCAAATGTTATAAATGTTTGCTTGTGTCAAGTCAGGTGTATCTTTTATATTGGTCCTAGTTTTGACCATAATATCTAAGACGATCTCATCTTTAAATTAAAAGGTTAGATTAGATCTTCTCTGCAGACCTTTTAAACTTTAATTTTATGAGTCCATTAGATAGTCCCATGGAATTTTCCCTAACGCTTTATTTTTGAAGATCTTTCATCATCAGACAATGTACTAATTTTTCAGTATCATCAAATTAACAAATTGATTGTGTAGGACTGCTCATAGTACTCAGTTACGGTCTGCACAGAAAAGAGAATTCTCTAACTTCCGAAGATCCAGAATAATTGTTCATACGGCCTGAGACGGATTTTAAAATATCAGTATCATCTACTGTTACACGTTAACGGGAAAAATTCCAAGATGACCCCACTTCCCATAAAATCTTGCCAAGTAATGTGACTCCTTCTCTGTACTATTACAAATTGTAGTACTATTTTTCATATAACCAAAACATTAGCATTATCTATATAAGTTTTATCTTGTTCAACACCAGGCTATGTAAATTATCTTTTTATTTTGATTTATTTTATATTTTGTTAACTATAGTCAATCCTAAAACCAGCTTAGTGTTATTTAAAAATTTGTTAAACCAGTTTTGTCTTCATTCTAAATTCTGGAATATTTCTTCCAAGATGTATCAAAGAATCCTTGTATCTTCTGCCCCACTGCTCCACTACCATTAATTGGGTGTTTCTGGAGCAGTTGTTTAACCCACTTGTGCATACCAACCCAGCTACATTCCCCCATTCATTCTGTTGATACTATAGAATGTAGGGTTCTCAGTCTCTTTAAATAATTTACAAAAGAAAAGTTGCTACTGATTACTAAAGATAATATTTTAGGCCAATGTCTCAAACCCCAGTTTCTCAGCTGTTCTCTCTTGCAATTCTTTTCTATCCAAATGCTTTGCACATATGGCAATGTAGCAGCCTAGGAATGGAAACTTTTTAAATGACAGCATAGGTTTCACATTCTTCAGCTTTCGTGGGAAGGAGGGGACCAGAGCACTAGTGAGCTTACATTAAAGTATATCTATCATTCCTCATGTTTGAAGTTTAGAAATGAATTTTTATTTATTTCACACTGTTTTTCTCATTGCTCTGCTTCTCCTCCTGCTTTCCTGCTGACTAAGGGAGCCTGAAGCAGTCTACTCTCTAAGTCTCAAGGAGCCTTGGTGACTGTTACACATTCTCTCCTAGGGCTTCTGCTGCTCTACATTTTTTTTTTTTTTTCCAGGTAAAACACTGTTCCACTCTTTTAAAAAATTCCCCAGTGATGGCTCCATGGTTTTCTTGTAATACTATTTCTTTTCCATTCCAGGATCTAAATGTGCTTTTGAAATAGCTGTAGAGCTAAAGTGATTTTAGTTGCTATTTTAAATCACATTTGTTCTACATGTCTAATTATGTTCTGCTTGTCTACATAACTGATCAGTCATAGGTTACCTCATTAAACAGGGCAGAACACTCTTTCAAGCTTGCAATCATTAGTATGGCTATATATTATCTTATAACATTTTTCTTATCTTGTTGCTGAAAATTAAAAATTTGCCCTGAAATACCTTGTTTCTCAGAATCAGTTAAAAAACTATCTCCAACCAAAACTAGGATTTATCTTTTTATGAGTGTGGTAGATTTGAAAGTTGATGAATAAGTTAAATTTAATTGGCTCATACTTAGTGTTCTATAAGATCTTTACTCTAAATATTACCAAAATATTTTTAAAATACAAAAAACATAGTCAAGATTTTAAATGAATTTGCATTTTTAACTTGTAATTTTAAATTATTTTCCTAAAAATCCTGAAGTGCAGGACTTAATACTCTGGAATAGAACTCTTGCAGCTGCATAGATTTTATAAGTAAGAATTATCGTAGGTAAGAAGGAATGGAAAAACCCTCATCAACTGTATTTTCAGAATCAGCATTTTTTTAGCACATGTAATTCAAAAATTACTTTCAGTGGTGTCATATGTAAATTGGATCCTGTATAAAGTGGTCTTAAAATTCAAATAGGGTTATTATATCCTTTTGTCAAGTGCAATTCAATCTAACTACTGAACATTAGAAAAAATCTTAAGCAAAGAATAAAATGTCAGGCAGATCAACAAAGTAGTTAAATGCTATTTTATGGCGCTAGTCGTCTGCAATTGTTTTGTAATAGCTCATTATTCCATTAAGACATGGTATATGATACACAGCCCTTTGAAAGATAAAAAGCAGACCACTTAATTATCTTAAAATGTAGTATGTTATACTTTTAAACCTAAATTTTCTTGATCAATTATCATTCTAATATCATACATGAGAATGTTTCACGTAAGATTCATTATCCTATTAAAATCATCAAACATAAGATACTAATATAAGAAATGCTTGTGTCTAATCCATTTTGTTAAAAGTGCTTCTTTAAAAAATTCCTCGGGCTTCCCTGGTGGCGCATTGGTTGAGAGTCCGCCTGCCGATGCAGGGGACACGGGCCCGTGCCCCGGTCCGGGAGGATCCCGCGTATCGCGGAGCGGCTGGGCCTGTGGGCAATGGCTGCTGTGCCTGCGCATCCGGGGCCTCTGCTCCGCAGCGGGAGAGGCCACGGCAGTGAGAGGCCCACGTACCGCCAAAAAAAAAAAAAAAAATCCTAAACTTTTTTTAGGAATTGCATGCCTAGAGCTTTGAAGTGTGTTTCTAAAATTATATTTAGGGGTTAGTGAACGCTATACTCTAATTTGGTGGAGTTCCTGAATTTAATCAGATATTTAATCTTTGGTTGGACTTCAATTATAAATACTTAGGTGATGCTTGAGTGAATACAATTGGGGATTTCATTATATACAGATGCTTGAGTCCATACTTCAGTATGTTGATGGTAGTCCCTGTTGAAATATCTGCAGGTTTTGAATGGTGAAGGGGTAGAGGGAAAATGATCTTCCCTCCCCTACAATGGGAAGATGAGAGCCACAGTGTCTATTGTCCTCTTCAGGAGTCCACTATTCCTAATTGGGACACAGACCTGCTCTAGTAGTTGAAGACAGACGGAGGAATGCCCTTGTTTTTTAAAGTCATACAAATCTCTGAGTGATTGTAGAGACTTAACTTTGTAAGGAGGGCAATCTATTAAGGAAGCTAACTTTGTTGAACAAGGAAATGGACGTTTACAAGGAAATGGACTGGGAAGCAAATTATTATACCCAGTAAATCACTGAGCTTATTTAAGGATTTATAGATGACTGTATGGTTTCTAAAGATTTTACATGGCATCCTTAAATATAAGATCTTCTTCCTTCCTTTCTCTCCCTCATATTTCAGAGAAGTAAATAAATAATTACCATATGTTGCCTGGGATAAGCTAGTTACTCCAGTTAAACACCGGTTTAAATAGGGTCCTTTTTTTGGTGGTAACTTTTCTTTCAGTGGTTCTTGCTCTTCCTGTTAGAAGGTCCTTGGCCTTGCGATGTCCCGAACAGTAATTATTTCTGGGAGTTCTTAGGAGACGTATCACTTGTGCTGAAAAGAAATTCTGCTAGTTGCCAGGAACACCTACGGTTTCTCACTTATCTGCTAAATCCCACTTCCTTGGTATTATAGGCTAATGTGTCCATTATGTCTGTGAACTCTACCTTTTCATGGCACTAAGAACTCTGGCAAAAAATAGCTCCATTTCTATCATTAACCAGTTGAGGAACTAATCAAAACTTTTCCACTTCCTTAGTGATGTCCTGCCATACACATTCCAGTTGTATCTGAACCCTTTGGATGTTAAGCAAGTTGAGTTCTGCCATGATTCACAGTATTCTTTGTTATAAGGAAGATAAATCATTATTTGTGCAGTAGAGTCTGTGAGTTTTGGTAAAATTAACACTTTCTTTTTTAAATCATAGCTTTCTTTTTTCCTAGGATGGACCAGAGGAATATGTATGAATATATTCAGAATCTGAGTCCACATCCAAAGACCAAAAATTAGTGTTCTGTAATTGGGCCTAATATTTTTCTTTTCTTCGAATGCATTCTCTTGGAGGAAGGCTCTGGGTCTCTAATGTACATAGATTGATTGATTTCATTACCAGCTATCTGGATACACAGGCATATCTGAATCCCTGGGTTGGATACAACCTAGCCTAAAACTGCTAACCACATTATACTTTGAGGAGACATTTGTTCAGAGAGATGAGGTGACAAGCCTAAGAGTTTTTTACCTATTCACTGGTTTTAACTGAGATATAATTGACATATAACATTGTGTAAGTTTAAGGTGTACAACTTGTTGATTTGATTTGTTTATATATTACCACCATAGCATTAGCTAACACATGTCTGTCATGACATGGAATTATCATTTCTTTTTCTTTGGTGAGAGCATTTAAGATTTGTCTCTTAGCAACTTTGGAGTTTATAATACAGTATTGTTGACTATAATAACTATGCCGTGCGTTAGATCTTCAGAGCTTAAAACTTGATCTTCTAACTGCAAGTCTGTACCCTTTAATAACATCTCCCTAATTTCCCATGCCCCAGTCTCTGGTAAGCACCATTCTATTCTCTGTTTCTATGAGTTTGGCTTTTTAAGATTCTACATAAAATTGACATCATGGAATATTTGTCTTTCTCTGTCTGATTTATCTCACTCAGCATAATGCCCTCAAGGGCCATCCAGGTTGTTGCAAATGACAGGATTTCCTTCATTCTCATGGCTGTGTAATATTCCATTGTACATATATACCACACCTGCTTTATCCATTCATTCATTGATGGATACTTAAGTTGTTTTCACATCTTGGCTATTATGATTAATGCTGCAGTAATCATGGGATGCTTCTTAATAGAAGAATGGAACATACACCACTAGCAATTAATAGTTAACTTGATAATTATGCTATCTATTTAACACAAAGTCTTAAGTGGTTCTTTGGCATAATCTTGTATGTAATTTAATCAAGGATGATTTATCCAGAAAATTCCTGAAGTGTTAATAGTTTTTGTGTGATTTATTTAAGAGGAGTAATATACGTGCTTTGGACACCAGAGGTACATGGGATGGTGTTGCAAATATGTTGTAAAAATTTTGAGCCTGATTTTTATTTTTACTCAGAAAGCAGGACAGAAGTGGAATTTTGATTTTTTTAGTGTTGTAAGTGGCCTGTGCTATTTTCTCTTATATAAAACTTAATTTGCCTTTGAACTCCAACTCTTGCTATTGCTATGCCATGGGCTTTAGATAAGGTATCATCTTTGTCTTCTTTTAGATACTGCACTGTGACATTTCTGTTGGAATATTATTGATTAGACTATTATTAAAGCAATAAACATGTGAATTATGGATAAAGAGAAAATTTCATACAATTAAATTTATAAATATTACTGGAGAGACAAAATATTTGTTGGGGCATTTGCATTATTAAAGCAGGTGATGATTTACTCCAATTATAAGCACAGAGACCATAGGAAACGGTTCTATATTCAACATACATAATCGTGACTAAAAAGAAGGAACATTTCCCTTTTATCCTCCTACTGGTCTTTGCATCTCTCTTGTAGCGTATAATGGGAAACAGTGAGGAACAATGCTCCTTCCCAGTCTCCAAGAAACCCTGTCTCTAGAGGAACAAGCAAGAGCTGTAATATTTGGGGAAAAGTTCAATGGTGACAGAACATGCTGGTTTCTCACACTGACTTTTAAGTAGGAAAGCACCAATCTTCAAAAAACTAGAATTATTTTAGTAATTAATGTTGAGGCAATTCTTGTCCTGGCATTTGGGATGCTGTGAACTGAATTTCTACATTTCAATTTATAAAATAAGTGAAACTATCTAGGACTTCAGGTTGCTGCATTATTTTGACAGATTTTCCTTGTACCACCTCCTACACCAGTGTATTTGACTTAAAAAGAGAAAAGAAAAAGAAAAAAGGAAACATAAATGTTTCCATAAAGTAATTGAGACTTTGTTCATAGGCATGGTAAGTCAATGATAAGGTAACCTAAAACTCATTTCTGGACAACGATTCAAATATAGAATACAGGTTATGTGCATTCTATTGCTGGGCAACAGTGGACAGTCAGAAATTTCCTAGGAAACAGGCTACCTTGGAAATGTTCAGGCTAAATAAAAAACACTTACAATGAATATACTTGTCTGAGTCCATGGAAGAATATATTCCTAATGGATAGTTTTAATTACCTGCTGGCTAGGTATGTCTATGTTGTAAGGTAGGGAGGAGCAGGGAGTAAAAATCAGAGAATATTTTAGAGATTAGGATGAGTGTTTCCTGGTAGTTTGTAAGAAAAAATTCAGGGAGACTCTAAAAATAAGTTATATAAATATAAGGCAGGAGAAATTTCAGTGCAACTGTAAATAAAATTTCATTCATTTACTCATTCATTCATTAACCTGTATAAGAAATAATTATTGAGCTTCTACAAAATAGTGTAAAAAATTCAGTGTGCTAGTCTCCTACATAATTCATTGTGAGGGAGCAAAAGATACATAATCCTAGAATCTTGTCTGCAAGGAACTTACAATATATACAAGAAAATGGCATGTTCTCAAATAAGAACACCTTAAAATGTAAGTTGCCAAATGTCATAAGGAAGACAGAGAATAACTGCATAAGTGTTCAATGGGAGGTGTAAATTCCAGCTTGCATTTGAATTGGAAACAGGGAAATCCCCATGAAAGAGAAAATATTTAAGTTTGGCTCTGAATGATGGGTAGACTTTGGACATCTGGCATGGAAAGAGATATCCTATTTGAATATAAGGAAAGGCACATAGGTGGTAATGCGTAGGAATGTTGAATATCTGAAAGTAAATAGTACTTGAATTAGATTAGTTGAAATTCCAGTTGAGAAAGAAGAGTTTTGACCATATTGGGCAGGGGGATGTAGGGGAAGATGGGAGAGGTAGGGAACTAGGATGGCATATTAAGGAGGCTGTATAATTTTTGAGAGGAAATAGGGATTCTCAAGTGGTTTTTGAACACGAGAGAATTATTTTGGCAAAACAGAGATCTGATGAGTCAGGGAAGTGAGATATAGAAGAACCATTATATTAATCCAGACAAAACATATAAACTATTGAAGTAAAAACATAAGCAATGGGAATAGAGAACAGAAGCTAGAGTTAAGGAACATTATGAGGTGACATTAATAAGATATAGTGAATGATGACATACAAACAGGGATGAAGAGATGAAAGTAATGAAAAGATGGGGATTTTAACTTAGAATTCCAGAGCAGTAAAACTAATAGTATCAGAAAAGGCAGTAGCTGAGGAGGAAGAGATCTGAAAGAGAGAACACTTTTGTAGTATACTGGTTTGAGGTATTAGTGCACCATCCAGCATGAGCATCCCAGTATGTAGTTATAAAAGAGGCACTGTATTTGTACACAGGTCCCTTACTCACTTCACAAATAAATATTGTGCTCTGTTATGTGATAAGCATTGCGCTAAACTCTGGGGAAATGATTAATAATACATAAGTCTCTTCCATACACCATCTAATGGAGGATGTATCCCTCTAAACAGTCAATTATAATTCAGTATGTGTAGGTTAGGATTTGGAAATCCATAGGGTCCAATGGAAACAGGTTTGCAGGAAGCTCAGCCTTGACCTATCAAGGAGCTTGCTATGGCAGTGAATTCTAGGCAGCTTAAGAACCCATAAGAATTAACCATGGCAGAATAGGGAGCAGAAAAGTGAGGGAAAATGGTCAGAAAAGAGTAGCATATATATTCAGCATTCAACATATAACTTGTCGAAGCTGGGGAAAATCAGCTTTGGTAAGTCATGGCAGTTAGGTGTTTAGATAAGTCTTAAGTTTGGATAATATTATGAAGGCAAAGAATGATGAGAAATAGAAGAGATTTAGTATAGATATATCCTTTAGCAGTATCCACATAAGGCACATGGAGTAGGAGGAAGGAAAGGAGAAGTGAAGACAGGGAGAAGAAAGTAGCCAGAGGGGTAAGTTAACAACTGATGGTCACAAGGAAGATATGGTTTGGCCATGCTATCACTGCCCCATTATACAAGAGCAGAGCATTAGCCGAGAATTTTATTGGCACTGACACAAGATTATATTCTGATTCTTAAATAAAAAGTCCCTGGGATACAGGGAGGTGTGTTGAAAGTTGAGGTAGAGAGGTTGAAAAAGTTTTGCAAAAAATAACAGTGAGTATATGTTACTATTTTATAAGTTGGTAATAAAAGGAAGAAAAAAGAGCTACAAATGGCTAAACAGCACATAAAAAGATGCTCAACATCATTAATTGTTAAGAAAATGTGAATCAAAACCACAACATAACACTTCATAGCCATTTAGATGACTTTTTTAAAAAATACAAGAGAAAATTATAAGTGCTGATGAGGATATGGTGAAATTGGAACCATTGTGCATTGCTGATGGGATAATAAAGTGTTTCCATAGCCACTGTGGAAAACAGTGTGGCAGTTCCTAAAATAATTAAGTATGAATTACCATATGATCCATCAATTTCCCTTCTGGGTATATACCCAAAATAATAGAAAATGGGAATTCAAACAAATATTTGTACATCTATGTTCATGACAGAGTTTTTTATAATAGCCAAAAGTTGGAAAAAACATAAATGTCCAATGGATGAAAAAGTATGGTTATATGCATACAATGAAATATTATCCAGCCTTTAAAGGAATGAAGTTTTGATGTGCTGCAATATGGATGAACCTTGAAGACATTATGCTCAGTGAAATAAGGACAAATATTTTATGAATTCACTTATATGGAGTACCTAGAATAGTCAAATTTATAGAGACCGAAAGTAGAATAGTGTTTATGAGTGCTTACGGAGAAGCGGGTAAAGGGGAGTTATTTTCAATGGTTACAGAGTTCCATTTTGAAATTATGAAAACATTCTGGAAATGGATGGTGGTAATGGTTGCACAAAAATGAGAATGTATTGAATGCCACTAAACTGTACAGTTTAGAGTTGTTAAAATGTTAAATTTTCTATCATGTAAATTTCACCACAATAATACAATTTTGAAAAATAAATAGAAGGCAGATTAAGTAGGAGCTTGAGAATATGTAATTTTAAGAAGAAATTATTATAGTAATTTGAATCAGAAAGAACTAACCATGTTTTTAAATTGTAGTAGAGTATTTTTTAAAAATACAAAGAAAAAGTAATGGGGATGGATCCTTGGAAGAAATCAAGTTGGAATCCAAAACACAATTCTTTAAATGTGCCTTTTTTTTTTATTAGGCTAATTAGGACATAAACTAGATTGTTAATTAAGACCCAAAATAAGAATCATGGGACTATCTAGTTTACTACACCAGCTGAAGAATATATGAATATGGTCAGCATCTATTTCGTGTGGTTTTCACTTAACAAGTTTGTTTATTACCCTTCAGTTTTTCCATTTAGTTCATCAACATGCTGGGTTTTGGGCAATGACTCAGGGAGGAGATGGGAGGAGGAGGAAGTAGCTCCAATCAAGTTACTTAAAAAAATCAAAACGAAAACCCTTTGGTGGTTTTATGCAAATACTTTATCCATAAGTACCACTGTCATAGCAAAATGGTATCCCCCAAAGTGTTCAAAGATTCCTTATATGGAGTCTTTTTCTCCATAACCAGAGTGCCCCTATAATTTATCCTCTAAATCAGGACACTTGGGAGCGAAAACGAATGACAAAGATGCTGTACATATACGCACCGAGACATCAGATATGACTTGGCACAGTTCCTAAAGAGTATGGTACTCTAGTTAAGGCTAATTTTGAGGATTATAAGGGGTCTAAAGAAAGTAAAGATTTTAGATGTCTGTGTTTAAAGCCTCAGCCATTTAATGGTTTAGTGAGCTATAATGGGATGATATGGAAAGAATAATCCCAACTTGGTGTGCTACTCTGAAAGCATTAGCATTGTTTAAAATTATTGTTATGAGGGGGGAAAAATGAAGAGGTAAGAATAGTACCACATTAGGTTCCAAATCTTTTGATTTCTAAAGAAACGAGAAGAAAAGATTCTTAATCAATTGCTTATCATAGTTAGCATATTATTTTCAAATAAATATTTGTGGTACAGTAGAGTGGTGAACTTATGTACAATTTTGGTGTATTTGTTCACCATGAGTATTAGTTCAGGCTGCTCTCATAGAACACCATAGACCAGGTGGATTATAAACAGCAGAAATTATTTGTCACAGTTCTGGAGGCGGGATATCTGAGATCAAGTTGCCAGCATGGTGGGGTTCTGGTGAGAACACTTTTCTGGATTGCAGATGGCTGTTTTCTCATTGTATCCTCACTTGATGGAATGAGAGTGAGAGAAAGCTTTCTGGAGTCATTTTTGTAACAGTACTAATCCCATTCATGTGGGCTCCACCCTGAAGACCTAATCACTTCCTGAAAGTTCCACCTCCTAATACCATCACACTGGGGGTTAGGATTTCAGCATATGAATTTTGGGGAGACACAGACATTTAGTCTATAATGCCATAACACTGTGTATAATCAATAAGCATAGCAAATATACTTTTATATACAAATTGTATTTTATTGTTTGTAAGATATTGTTTTGCATGACTGTATAATTTTTGATACTGTCTTTAATTTGAAGTATATTAAACACTTTGTATGAGAAAAGATGACCACTTTAAAACGATTCTTATTTACTTAAACATTGCATTAAGAGTAGGTGATTGTCTGCAATCAATACCTGGTCTAAGAAACACTGAGAAAGTAACAAGTACTCATTGATGAGGATATTCAAGGTTGTTGTGTAATAGTTTCATCTCAATCAGGGCTTCCCTTATGCTATTGAGAGGAAAACAATTTGGGCAAGAATAGTTTTATGAAGAGGAGAAAAGGAACAATTAAGTGGGACTAATGATCCAATTAATTCCTTATTATCCTGTTTTTACTAGGAGGTCTACTCAAATAGATAAGACTCCAGGAGGAGTAGTTGAGGCAGACTTCATTTCTACCAGCTCCGTTCTTTCTTTTTTCATTCCTTTGTCCACCTTTGATCTGAACAGAAGCAAGAGAGAGACACATCACCCTCATTTCTTAATCTGATACCTTTATAATTGCCAGTTCTTTACCTGAAACACATGGAGTGCTGAAAATGGGAAGAAAAGGGCAAACAAAGAGGAGAATCCTTCAAATTAAAAATTATTGATTAGAAACCGTGTATTACAATGCAAATTATAAATCCACAGAAGATTTTAAATAGATCAAAAATCATGCTTTATCTAAAAATGTTGGCACTGTTGGAAATTCAAAGGCCTTTCTATTTTGTTCAGTTGGAGATACACTCATTTGCTTTGAGCTATGAGTACTAGTTATTTACATAATTATCTTGGTGGAGACATAGGAGGAGCAGAGGGGTATAACAGGAGGGCAAAGGAAGAGGAAAGATCTCAAAGCCTGTTATTTGAATGGTTTGTCAAAATGTCCCCTCATCCATGATCTGTCTCTTTCAAATTCACAAAGAAAGCAACAAACCTGGTAGCATTTGGTTTCTACTTATATATATCCAAAGTGATTCTCTCCTAATATTCTAGGAGTTTCTAGAAGTGTACTGTTATAATTATTCAGGGCATCACTGAGTCTTTCTATTCTACATTTTTCTCTAACCAGCCTTTATTATAGCTAGATAATGTAGCATGAGGAACTTCTTTGGGACATCAGATCACTCTGGCAGATTTATAATATGTTTCAATTCCAGACCAACTCCTTAAAGGAGTCTGCCTTCCTTCTGAGCGTTTCAAATCACATAGGTATGAAATAATATTTCATACATTTATAAAATGTCTTTCTCATCGTAATATCTGTGGTAAAAGAGAATAGAATTCAAATCAGATAAAATTCAAATATATATGAGATTTTCCAGAAGTAATTGTTTTTATGAAAACTCACATTTTCTTTTCAAATTTCACTTTTCTTTATCAAGAGGCCACATGGTTTAAGTAATTAGTTTCAAATTTATTCATAACATATCACAATAGTGATAATTAATATTTAGAGTATATTAAAATGCATATATAATTATAACTTCCCCTCCTTTATTATATTTAATTCTTCTGATTTTACGGATAACATGCATAATCTTAGAAAAGTTAACTTGTTAAAGATGATACAGCCAAGTATGTGTAGCCAGGGTTCAAATGTAAGCTTTTACACCCCATAATTTGTTATCTTTACGTTATACTAATATACCTATGCGTATATAAGCATTTTGAAGTATTTTGAGATAAAATATGTATAGGTGTTCTTTGAAAATGCCCCCAACTTTCAACTTATCTCAGCATTACTAAAACATACAAATAGCAGCCAAGTTGTGGTTTCTACTTCGCATTTAGTGCTTCATTGATGACTGAAATGAATTGAAATGGAACAGGAGAGGGAAGAAATTCCATTACAGCAGATATCTTAAAAAAAATGGCGAGTTTTAGATTCCTAAATACAAAGCCTCCTATTAAATTCTAAGTTCTTAACAATGTTTATTGATTAAAAAACATCCCTTTACTGCCTCTCTACAAAGTTTCTGATTTCAAAGTTATTGATAGGTGGCAAAAGGGTTCTTGGTGAAAATTCTGGAAACATAGAATGATAACATACCTCTTATTTCACAGATACTCAAATATCATAGACCCTGTCATCCTTTCTTATCAACATTCACTGAAAACCAATGGCCAACTTTATGTATGCTGCCCAGTGTGTATCACACAGACAACAGAATTGGTACATTTAAGCATAAAATTCCAGGAAGTTGCCTCTTATTTGAAAATTCTGGGGAAAGAATCAAATTATTTTTCAGAGTTTAAGACCTATAAACTTGAGCTAAAATACGTGGTATAAGTAAACTTTATGACCAAAATCATAAAGCACTGAAGATTCTTCAGTGTTTCAGAATTCTTTATATCCTTTTGTATGGCTGAATTACCAAAAAGTAGCAGGAAAAGTGACGATAATGAAATTTTCCCCTTGTATAAAATTGACCTATAATTATGACATCCTTACTACATTTTAGTAGGTGAAATATTAATTAAATTCTGCAGTTTTCTATATGAAGCACTTTATTTTTAAAGGCTTCTATTGCAAAAACTTATACTCTGTTTCATTTTTTGTATGCAGATAGATCTTTTCATAAAAAAAAACAATATTAATAGCATTAGGCTCTCTTGAACAGTCTATATACATCAAATATTAACAGTATTAACATTAGGATCTCTTGAAGCCATATGTGCCCATTTGTAGCTATAATAGTCTCCAAAAATTAAAAATAAAAAAACTCCAATATGTGGCAATAATTTAAAAAGCTCAGAAAATATATTATGCATATATCTGTATAATTTTATTATACATATATGTACTTATATATGTAATTTAATAACTTCTTGAATTTTAAATTTCTGAATTGGATTGCTCACCCAACCTTTTATATAGAGATAAACCTTGTACAAAATCTTTGTTTCAATTGGCTGTGATACCTTCTCCTCCAGCCTGAACTTCACTCTGTTCCTTGGTTTCCCGCTCTCTTGCTGTCTCCTATATCTCCTGAAAAAAAAAAAAAAACTATGAATTTGTTCATTCATTTACTAAGTGATTACTTTGTTGCAGGCACAGTGCCAATCAATCTCTCTTTCACTAAATGAGAAACAAAAAAGATGTCAAGAGGTTTGACTCTGATGCCTCGGTAATTTATAGCAGATAAAGAAAATTCAGGTTGAAAACTGGCTCATGTCTAACTGATTTTGGGCAATTTAACTGAAAATGAGTTAATAATATCTTCCTCTTGGAATTATTGATAGGATTAAACGAAATAAAGAATATTATATGCCTGTGACCTAGTACCTGCCACTATATCTTGTAGTGGGTGTGAAGAGGATAGCATAGAAAAAAGAGGTCTACCAAAATAACACTGACATTCTTAGAGGAAGAGAACAGTATCATTCTTTTAAGAGCATCAGTATTAACAAAAATCAGGAAAAGGTGGGTCTTCCCTGGTGGCGCAGTGGTTGAGAGTTCGCCTGCCGATGCAGGGGACACGGGTTCGTGCCCCGGTCCAGGAGGATCCCACATAGCCTGTGCTCCGCAGCGGGAGAGGCTACAGCGGCGAGAGGCCCGCGTACCGCAAAAAAATAATAATAATAATAATAAATAAATACAAATCAGAGAAAGGTAAGGCAAAACAATAGTATATAGTCTTGATATTGAATAGTCAAGTTATATCCTAAAATGTTTTGTGTTATATCTTTCTCAATATAAAACAACTTACTTTCATATTTTAAAATTAATTTATTTTTTAGTGCCATTAGACTTTCCTACTTATCAGGATTTAATGTGAGGCCAGCCTTTTTCCAGTCTGTACCACCATGGAAATGACAGTAGAGAGGGAGAGGAGGAGAAGTATATTTAGCATTTTTTAAATTTATGATAATGATATTATGTAACTAAAAGTTAACTTCATTGTAAGTTTCTCTCAAGTCTCTCTGAGCTCCAATAGTCATAGATTATGCAAGGTGATAGCATGAAAGAAAAATAAAATTTAGTCTCCACACTAAGGTAATTTCCTTTCCACTTTAGAATCTTCTCAACTAAATAATTAATCCTGATATTGATAGACAATAGTCTTAAGGATATGTTTGTGTGATCTTATTATTTTTGCGAGATAAAGCAGGCATATGGAATACATAATTAGTAGCTATGGTAGGATCCACAAGGATTTTGGAACTGAGCTCTGAGAAATCCTCTCTCTGACATTCCTCTACAGTTAGGATCGAAAGCCCAGCTCATCAGGGGATGAAGTTGTGGGGAGTGAGTAATGGAGGAGCACAGGGAAGCCCTGTACCGGAGTTGATGCGACAGAAGTGTGGGTGGTGGTGCAGGTTGGTGTGGAGGTAGACAGGAGACAGGCACCCTCAGAATAGGTGTGGGTAAATGAGGAGCGTTTATGTGTTCAGCTGAATGATGAGTAGTAGGCAGTCTGGTCACCCTTCCCTTGCCTACTCAGGACACTGGACAAATTAGGTCTTGGAGATAGAGTATATCTTCGGGGATAGAGTCTAGACCTAGAAGTGCAATTAACAAGCCCAAACATGGTTCAAGAACTCTGTGGTTCTGTGAATAACCTGGTTACAATATGATGAATTGGCTCTTTCATTGTTGAATTTAGACATAACTGGGTAGTGCTTATTGTTGTTAATTGGCTTAGATAGTTCAGTGAGCAACAGATCTGGTGTCAGAAAGGTTGGTGTTTAAAGACTGCTCTCCCACCTATTAACTGTGTAACCTTGGACACGTTCCTTAACCTCTGCAAGACTCAGTTCCCTGATATGTGAAATCAGGATAACAGTGTCTATGCCAGTTAATATAGTGCCTGGCACATAAGAAGCATTCAGTCCTTTTTTCTGTGACCATTCATTATGTTAAAGGGAAAGGATTAGGGGAATCTGGATTTTAGTTCATATATAGAAATGTTCATGTGTAGGTTATTCATATAATGGGGCCTACCATAACCACACTGAAATATTTTATACAGGCCCTTTACTATTCTTAAACATTCTCCAAACTCTTAATGAAGTTTTAAATATTATTTCATTTATATCCACCTCGAATGCTTAAAATTTCAAATGAGAGAACAGCCAATGATGATTTCATAGCCAATTTACTTCTGATAAATTTCTACTTCTTTAACTACTTGAATGCTCTTTTTAATAACGTCCTACTTGCTACCGTACAAGGTCTGATCTACCTTAACTTATTCCTGGAAATGACAGTCAATCTGAGAAGGGAAATGCTATAAGTTAATAAGCAGAATTTAAAAATGACCCTCAAGAGAAACAGTTGAATTGCTAATTAGAATTATCACTGTTTCCTCAATAATACTCTTCTAAGCTCTGAATTATGTCAGGACATTAAAAGTAGAAAGTTCATTAATATTTTTAATGCATATCTATTATTTATAAAGCCAGTATGAGCTGGGAGCATAGACCTGAGTATATTACCTGCTTCTCACTGCCTATTATCCTGGTTTGTTATTCCTCCCTCCTAGGAGGAAGAATAGAATGTGCATGGATTCCAAAGTCAAATAGGGCTAGGTTCAAGATCCAAGGTAAGCATTTACCAGCTGCATGAACTTGAACAGGCGATTGAATCTTTCTGACTTTCACTTTCCTCATTTGTAAAAATCGAGGATAATAAATGCCCCACAACTTTATTAGACCAATTTAAAAGATTATTAATGTGCAACTTTAGAGTTGAGTAGTTGATTTTTCTATATATGGTAATAATTGTGTGCTTGTTATCCTCACAGTGTCTGCCTTCTTCTTAATCTCAATCATAAGGCTTTTCTTTTCACGTTGATATAATGTTAGTGACCCATATAGTTCAAGACCTGTAAGCTCATGGTGATGACAAGTATGTGCTGAAATAGATCACTCCTTCTCATCTGGTCCCTCTTGTATGCATCTTAGAGCAGAGAATTTGCTGGATATGGGTCAGAGCTAGATGATTCTATTAATTGAATCACATCATTAACACATTCATGACTTTCTCCCTTAGTGATAGGATCCAAGTAATTGACAAACCCCTGGCTTTGTATAAACATACACATGTTCTTACATTGAGGGATTTTTTTTTTTTTTTTGATTTCTTTGGGGAACTTCTTTAAAAACAAGAAAATTAGAATAATAAACTTCAAGCTTCCATGATATCAACGTTAAGTTAGCTTTCATACATTTATTAATTACTAATAAATAATTTATACTCTTATGAGTCTAAATTAGCAGCAGAGTTGAACAAATTTGACTGTGACAAACTTCTAGAAATAATCATCAACACAAAACTTGTGTCCTTGCCTTAGGAATTATGGTATATGGTGCAGTATGATTGATTTCAGTAGCAATTAGCTGATAATATGTAAACTTTATGTTTCTCTATTTAAATACGATGGTCAACATTCATTCTCAATATTTCAAAGACAGTAAAGGATGATTTAAAAAATAGATATAAATGAAAATAACCCTAGGAAATACCATCTTTCTCTGAAAGAAAGCTAAAATATTCCAAGCTTGAATATTGCTGGCTTAATTAAAACACAATTAACATTGTTATTATGTAACTAATGGCTTGAAAATGGCAGTGTCATGAGCCATCAATTATGGATTAGTGTAAAAAACAGTAGGTACTCTAGGCTGGAATGCCACAAAAAGCCTTAGGGTTTTTTTTTTTTTAATCTATCTGAAGTATATTTGTCAGATTTTAACATGACATTACAGTTGATTAAAAATGACAAACATAATGTCACTAATGAATTGTTTTTCACTAAAAAACTATTTACAGGGTGTTAATAGGGATTAGGGTATTTTTATCAAGTAATATTTTTTCCAAACCTAAGTCAGTCATTTACCATTAATTTTATAAGTAAGTAGGCCTAGAATAAAATTTGAGGTTTTAAATACCTACAGGAGATATCTATGTCACTGTGTATTTTCCTCCCATATATTGCAGTTAATGTTTATTTTGTTTTTGATATTCTTTGGGGAATTTTCATTTATGGGTTTCTGAAATGGCAGTTGATTTCACCCTGTTATGATGAAGCGTCATTAGGCTGGCCAAGGTTTCAGAAAATAACTTTCTCTTCCTAACTTTGTTTTCTGTGTCTCCTATATTGAAATTTGTTTTCAAACTTTGCATCAGCTGAATTGCCAGTTCCTTTTGCTAACGTATTTTCTTAAAACTCTCTTCCCTGCACAATACCACCTTTTTATTTAGAACTTTTGCTTTTTTTGCCTTACATACATTTTTTCTCTTTTCTTCAATATATTGTAAATTCTTCAAGCATTGTGATTTTAAACTCTTCAGCTGTTAATTCTCTCAAAATGTTGTACACACTTATGCAAGATACACAATCAACACACACTCATTGGAGTCTATAAAATATTAATTTAAAATTCATATATCAAAAATCAGTGTATTTTTGATTTTTTAATAAATGAGTATGTACAATATACTCATGCTTATTTTATATTTTAATTTTATTGGAGTATAGTTAATTTACAATGTTGTGTTTCAGGTGTACAGCAAAGTGATTCAGTTATACATATACATATATTCATGTATACATATATCCATTCTTTTTTAGTTTCTTTTCTCATATAGGTTACCACAAAATATCGATGAATTCCCTGTACTATACAGTAGGTCCTTGTTGGTTATCTCTCGTATATATAGCAGTGTGTAGGTTTAAGCTTTTTGTTACTTAAAATCTAAAACTTATTAGACTCTGTCAGAGTAATGGATTTTCATCTGCAGCAGACTAATTTTTCTCCACAATATTCTGTTTCATTTTCGGACTTCACTGTCATTCTTTTGAAGGGTTAAATTAATTTTTTTCTTAGGCTTTATGTATTTATGCCAAGAGGTTCCCTAGGGCAGGCACATAGCTGTAGAAGATAGATGGACCTGCATCTCTGGAAATCTCAGCTAGGCATAATCACTTTACAAATCTTCCGTGTAATATAGGCAATTCTAGTGAAACACACTGTGAAGCAAATTCCAAAAGTGATCGTTCCAGGAAGAAGCTTAAACCCCTTGGAAAAGTCATCACCTAGAATCCAGAGATACTTCAATATGCAAATGACCCACTTGAGACAAGGAGGCGCTTGTTGTTCTGTCTTGATTATGTCTTCAGGCCTCAATTTCAAATAATGAGAGAACAGAAGGAAGGGGTCCTTTTCATGAGGTCTGTCCCCAAGGTAATAAAGGCAGAGGGAAAAATGCTAGGTAGTTTCCATTCATAATTCCTTCCTGGTCATCAGTAATTACAAACAACTTACTGTCATTTTGACAGTGTGTAAGTTATAACTTTTTAATATACTGCCTGTTTTTCCATAGTCAATACTAGTAAAACTGAAAATTTAAAGGAGCACTTATTTACTCTCTTTGGAAAAAACAGTGAAGGAAATACTGAGGAAGAAATTGAAATACTGAGGAAGAAATGATCACATATTCATGCTGGTCTTGAGGGAAACAGAACATCACACAAGAGTGGGTGGTGACAGCAACCAAGAGGCACAAGGAGAGAGGTCTGCAGGAGAAGGAGAGACAGGAAAATGTGGGGAGGCTCACACCTGAGAACAGGGCCTCAGCCTTAGCACACAAAGAATATGATCATGAGATACTAACTCAAGGATGCCCATACCTTACATAAGCTATGCAAAGGACAAGAGAGAAGGTAATGAATGATTTAGAGGAAATTTGTGTTATTTAGTCTTCAGTACAATTCATCAGTAATTTTACCTGTTTTTGGACAGCTCTTGCATTCCCCTATCTGACTATATCACCCATTACTTATATCCTTAAGCCTCCTACCCACCCATGCTTTTCTTACTCCTGGCATACCAACAAATTCAAAAACGTAATTAACGTCATTTAGCATAAACTAATGTAGTGTCATCCTTCCTCCTTTCAAATGTATTGATATCTTTATCTCCAATTTATCTTTATTTTCTTATCTCATTCACAAGAGAGGAGGTGCTTCTTTCCTTGATCAAGGGTAGTATTTACACATTTATACTTGACTTTATCCCTTGTCTTGTAACAGGGACTTTATTCCATCAATATCTCTCCTATTTCTAGAGAACTCTTAGGCATTTTTCTCATCCTATATGTAAAAAGTTTTCTATCTCCCCTTTCCATATCCCTCTTCAAATAAAAAGCCTTTTATTAGCTATATACACTCTAACTCTATTCACCATCTCTAATCTCTGATTTAATTGACTCACCAACACATTGCAATTTGTTTTGGTATTCATCACTCCAATTAAGCATCTAAATTGAAATTCAACAATGACTCAGTATTGCCAAATCCAGTGAGAACATTCATTTGATTTACAGGACCTCTTCATTGTATACTATTTGCCAGATACAACTTTCCAGAACTCCTTTACTCTCTGGAATTGTTATACTATTTACTCTGTGTGTTTTCATTTGTGGGCTCCTGCTCTGTCTATCACTTAAATGTTAGGGTTACCCATAGTTCTCTCTCAAATTCATTATTCTTGTCTTTTTCTGGGCTATGTCATCTTTTTTCAAGTTTTACGCATGAGCCATGAATGGCTCTGATAATTCCCAACTCCATATCTTCAGTCCAGGCCTGTTTCCCGACTTTATATCCATACATGCATTTATAGCTGGAGATAGCCACTTGGAGTTTCCACAGCTTTCTGAAACACATCAATTTCCATCTACTTTTTTCAATCCTTGCCTAATCTCATTTGATAGTACTGCCTAGTCACTCAAGAAAAAATAACTTGGTGTAATGTTAAAACTCTCTCCAGCTTCATCATTTGGCTAACTTATTCATTTTTATCCAGATTTAGCTTTTTGGAGGAGTTACCCTCTTAGAAAATTTCCATTAAACCTCAGATTGGGCTAAGTGTTCTCCTTTATCATCTCATGGATATCTAAATTGCATTTACCACAATAAAACAACACCATCTTTTTATGTGACTATCAACCAATGAGAGTGTTTTGTGTCTTTGAGGACAAAGAGTGATGCTTTATTCATTATCTCAGCACTTAGCAGTGTCTGACACATCTTTCATAATCAACAAATGTTTATTGAATTCATCTGAATTTAGTCCATCAGTATTAACTAAGATTCCCACGGCTTTTTCCTCCTTAATAGGAAAAAAACCACAAAAAAAACCAAACAGCTTCTGGGCCAGTTAACCGACATTGTATTGTTGGACCTTGTTTATTGCTTTGTCAATAGCTTCAGAGTGCTATCACTACTAAAATAAAAATTAAGAAATAGTGCCTTTATCTGTCCTTATAGTTTAAAAAGCAAAGCAAGGAAACTTCTTGAATAGTTTATAATTATCAGTCATTCTTTTTGACTGATGATATTTCCTCATTTCAATGGATGGTCATAAAATTTATATTTAAACACTTTTATTTTATTATTACTTGTATTGGTGTAGGTAGTATTGAATATCACTTATTTGTGTTAAAAATCTCCCAAGTCTTAAAAGTCCTCTCTGTGTGTGTGTGTGTGTATGTGTGTTTTCTGCCCTTCTCCTTAGTTTTATTTATTTATTTAGATTCATTCTTTCTGACAAGTCTTGGGTCTTGCACCATGGATGTTGAAATGTTACATAATGTTATCCAAAGTTACAGGCGATTATTGCATTTAGATCTTATGTTTAACAGATGGTTTCAAAGCAAAAATTGAACAGAACAAAGTTAATTAAGGAAGATTTTACTCAAAGCTTTTTCAATAGGGAACAAAGGCCGTATCTAAGTCTAAACTCTACTGACACAACTGGTGGAAGGTTTTTAAGGGTGGGCTGGGATGAACTGGTAGAAAATACTGGAGGATATTATGGAAGAAAGCTGATTAGTGGGTGTGGAGCAGAGCAAGTCATTTCCTTAGCTTGTAAATATTTTTCTCTGTGATTAGGCCATCTGTATTTGCTAATTGGTACCTAGGAAATTTAAGCTCCTACCCTGCAACAGAGAATGGGGATACAGGTGCTATTTTCCTAAATGACTACATTTCAGAGTATGGATCTCAGGACCTTGAAAAGATATTCCTGGATAGTAAAACTGACAAGAGGTTTTTAAAGACATTTACATGTATCTCAAAGGAGCAGAGAAAGAACTAAAGAAAATTTCTAAACAAAAAAAGTGGGGTTGGGGGAGGTCAGGTATAAATTCTAGTCAAGCTGAGGGAAACATTAAATTATCTTGGTTAATGGGCATTTTAAGAATGTCCAGATTCTACAGGTACATGTTAAGTAGAGGAATATGCCTGTAGTTCCATTTTGTTGTGAAATCTGCCTCAGAGTAACAGAACTAAAGACATTAGTTAGAAGGAAAGCAGCATGATAAACCAATTTGTGTTAATGAAGAAATAGCAGTCTAGCATTTCATGTGAGTTTGTATATTTAAAAAAAGTTCATGTAAGTGACACTGTAATGGATGTGACAAAGTAAAAAAAAAAAAAAAAGGAAATTCAGAGGAAAGGGAAGATGTGCACCATCTTAAATGCTTGGGAACTCTTAAGTCACTTTACCTAAACAACTACTTCTGTGATTCATCTATTCCCTGCCAATATTCCATAACTTACTTAAGAGACTTAAAATAAGTGAAAGAAACACTGCATTGGATTAATAAAGAAAACTATAGCATTAATAAAAAATGAAGTGCATTTTTGCAAATCATTTTGTAAAAGAAAATGTCTCTAAAAATCTTGAAAATTCTGAAGGGAGAGATACCTTAGCCAAAATAAAATGACCAGTTCAGGGGATAATATTTTCATCCTTCCTTAAATGTCTTTTTCTTTGTGAGATATTGTATCATTCTTATTCAATTACATCATACTTCAGCAGGAATATTAAAAAAAAAAAACCTTAAAACTTAAAAAAAATTTGTGAAAGGCTCAGAATAATGGGAAGTTGACATTTGCATTTGGTTCTGTATATGAGTTCATCTGTTTATTTATGTACATCCTAACTTCATCATTAGTTTGATACTTTTGTTTTAGGAATAAAATATTATATAACAATATTTACATAGAGAAAATATTAATTTTATTTAATCTGAAGTGGGAAGAAAATTGGTGCATTATTTCAGGTTTTGAAACTGATTTATTTCATAATTATTTGACGCATTTTGAAAATAAAGAAATAAGATTACTTTCTTGACTGAAAAATATTACTCTATGTATCACATATGCATCTTGAATAAAAATCATGGCATGAACACTTTTAGTGTATATTTATTTAGCTCTAATTGTAATAAATAAAACTGAAATTTGAATTAAAAAATATTTTATATTGCCCCCAATTTAAAACCCTTTTATTCTTAAATCTAAAATTAACCTATAAGTAAAATGTCATTCTTTTTATTTTAAAAGAATTGTATAATATTAGCAGTATCTTTCTATGTTTCTTTATTTCCCAGATAATTGCAGGGAAAATAATTAATTTCATAGTAATAACAATTATATGTTATCATAGGCTATTATCTACACATATATAAGAATAGTGTGGATGACCTTTTTCGTAACATTCAATACTATGTATTTTGTATGTATAGTCACTGCATTTGGATAGCTCCACTGTTAAAAAGAGTTTTAAGAATTTATTTATAGGCAGTTTTTCTCCTCAACATGAATTAGTATGGATAGTAATTGATTTTTTTTAATTTTAAAATATTTATTTTCTCCTTACTATGTGTTAGACTGTTTTAGGAGATGGGAATACAGTCTTAAGTTAAACAGTGAAAAATCTCACATTTCTAGTGGGTAGAGTCTTGTAGAAAAAAATAAACAATACAGATAAACCCACGCACATATGGTTACCTTATTTTTGATAAAGGAGGCAAGAATATACAATGGAGAAAAGACAGCCTCTTCAGTCAGTGGTGCTGGGAAAACTGGACAGCTACATGTAAAACAATGAAATTAGAACACTCCCTAACACCATACACAAAAGTAAACTCAAAATGGATGAAAGCCCTAAATGTAAGGCCAGACGCTATAAAACTCTTAGAGCAAAACATAGGCAGAACACTCTATGACATAAATCACACCAAGATCCTTTGTGACCCATCTCCTAGAGAAATGGAAATAAAAACAAAAATAAACAAATGGGACCTAATGAAACTTAAAAGCTTTTGCACAGGAAAGGAAAAAATAGACAAGACGGAAAGACAACTCTTAGATGGAAGAAAACATTTGCAAATGAAGCAACCGACAAAGGATTAATCTCCAAAACATACAAGCAACTCATGCAGCTCAATATCAAAAAAACAACCCAATCCAAAAATGGGCAGAAGACCAAAACAGATATTTCTCCAAAGAAGATATACAGATTGCCAACAGACACATGAAAGGATGCTCAACATCACTAATCATTAGAGAAATGAAAATCAGAACTACAATGGGGTATCACCTCACACCAGTCAGAATGGGCATCATCAAAAAATCTAGAAACAATAAATGCTAGAGAGGGTGTGGAGAAAAGGGAACCCTCTTGCACTGTTGGTGGGAATGTAAATTGATACAGCCACTATGGAGAACAGTATGGAGGTTCCTTAAAAAACTAAAACTAGAACTACCATACTACCCAGCAATTCCACTACTGGGCATATATGCTGAGAAAACCATAATTCAAAAAGAGTCATGTTCCACAATGCTCATTGCAGCTCTATTTACAATAGCCAGGACATGGAAGCAACCTAAGTGTCAGATGAATGGATAAAGAAGATGTGGCACATATATACAATGGAATATTACTCAGCCATAAAAAGAAACGAAATTGAGTTATTTGTAGTGAGGTGGATGGACCTAGAGACTGTCATACAGAGTGAAGTAAGTCAGAAATAGAAAAATAAATACTGTATACTAACACATATATTGGAATCTAAAAAAAATTAAAAATAGGTTCTGAAGAACCTAGGGGCAAGACAGGAATAAAGACGCAGACTTAGAGAATGGACTTGAGGACACAGGGAGGGGAAATGGTCAGCTGGGACAAAGTGAGAGAGTGGCATGGACATGTATATACTACCAAATGTAAAATAAATAGCTAGTGGAAGCAGCCACACAGCACAGAGAGATCAGCTCAGTGATTTGTGATCACCTAGAGGGGTGGGATAGGTAGGGTGGGAGGGAGACGAAAGAGGAAGGAGATATGGGGATATATGTATATGTATAGCTGATTCACTGTTATAAAGCAGAAACTAACACACCAATGTAAAGTAATTATACTCCAATAAAGATGTTAAAAAAGAAAAAGAAACAAAACAGTATATTTTAAGATTATAAGTGCAATGGAAAAAAATCAGAAATTAGGTAGTTCAGGAATTGAAATTTAAAATTTTAATATAAGAAAACGTTTTCTGTTACAAAGTTGTTTGTGTATTTTTTTTTTTTTTTTTTTTGCGGTACGCAGGCCCCTCACTGTTGTGGCCTCTCCCCTTGCGGAGCACAGGCTCTGGACACGCAGGCTCAGCAGCCATGGCTCACGAGCCTAGCCGCTCCGCAGCATGTGGGATCTTCCTGGACCAGGGCACAAACCCATGTCCCCTGCATCAGCAGGCAGACTCTCAACCACTGCGCCACCAGGGAAGCCCATGTTCGTGTATTTTTAAAAAATATACTGCCTTTAAAAAATTTTTAGGTTAGCTCGTTTTTGTTATAAAATATGCTACTATTTTCATCCCCATTCAAGTATCTATTTTTGTATTAACTGTATGTGGCTTACATAGTTAAAATTAAGAAAATTACTATGACTTTCTTAATCTGTAGCCTTTCTTAAATTTATAACCTGTCAAATATGAGACATTGTGACATATTATTACAAATTTGCATCATTTCTAAGACAAATACAGTGAACACAACAAATAAGTAGATGTTATATAGCATTTTTGTTTATTATATATATATAACTTTATCTTTTTGGTTTGTTGGTATTTTTGGTTGGGGAATTTTATTTCTGTCAGTTATTCTGTTACTTTATTTTCTCTAGTGTTCAGAAAATGCACCTGGATTAAGAGTTTAAATACTAATTTCATTATGCAAATAGCTATATAGTATGTGCATGCATTGCATGTTGTTTGGATAGTATCTGTCAAGAATATTATGATTTCATTATGCAATAAATAAGATTCAGAGAATATTATTTTTAAAGACAATTTTTAGTAGATCCATGATGAACTCTAAATGATATGAATTGTTAACCTTTAACTATTAAAAAATGTAATTATTAGCATTCAGCATGAGCAATACATTTTCCAAGCATAATAGAGGGAAAACCAGCCTTTATTCTTCTAATGTATATAAAACATATATACCAAAATATATTTATATTTATGAAACCTGCTTTGAATAACAGTATGCTCCAATTAGTAGACCTACTAGGGGATTTTTAAAAATGGAAACCAGGTTAATTTTGTTGGAGTTATGGTCCTAATAATTCCATCTTGAAATAGAAAGCTACATAGTTTGTGTGAAATCAGTTGTAAGGTTATATGGAGTTCTTGGAAAATGTGCTCTCATAAATGACCCATAGGCCAAATTTCAACACCAAATGAAGAGTGACATTGTATGATTTTCTCCCCATCATATGATATTGACTTCTGACAGGGAAACAGCTAGGAAAGAAGGGGGCTTATAGCCAACTCAGTTTTAAAAAGTCCTGAATTCCATATATATTCAACAATTTATTTATAATTTTACATGGAGAAAATTTTTTAAAATATTTTTTGAATTTTATTTTTTATACAACAGCTTCTTATTAGTTATCTATTTTATACATATTAGTGTATATATATATGAATCTGAATCTCCCAATTCATCCCACCACCACCCCAACTGCTGCTTTCCCCTCTTGGTGTCCATACTTTTGTTCTCTACATCTGTGTCTCTATTTCTGCCTTGCAAACCAGTTCATCAGTACCATTTTTCTAGATTCCACATATATGTGTTAATATATGATATTTGTTTTTCTCTTTCTGACTTACTTCACTCTGTATGACTGTGTCTAGGTCCATCCACGTCTCTACAAATGACCCAATTTCATTCCTTTTTATGACCAAGTAATATTCCATTGTATATATGTACCACATCTTTTTTATCCATTCATCTGTCAATGGGCATTTAGGTTGCTTCCATGACCTGGCTATAGTGCTGCAGTGAACATTGAGGTGCATGTGTCTTTTTGAATTATGGTTTTCTCTGTGTATATGCCCAGTAGTGGGATTGCTGGGTCATATGGTAATTCTATTTTTAGTTTTTTAAGGAACCTCCATACTATTCCCCATAGTGGCTGTATCAATTTATATTCCCACCAACAGTTCAAGAGGCTTCCCTTTTCTCCACACCCTCTCTGGCATTTGTTGTTTGTAGATTTTATGATGATGCCTATTCTAAGCAGTGTGAAGTGATACCTCATTGTAGTTTTGATTTGCATTTTTCTAATAATTAGTGATGTTGAGCAGCTTTTCATGTGCCTCTTGGCCATCTGTATGTCTTGTTTGGAGAAATGTCTGTTTAGGTTTTCTGCCCATGTTTTGATTGGGTTGTTTGTTTTTTTAATATTGAGCTGCATGAGCTGTGTATATATTTTGGAGATTAATCCTTTGTCCATTGATTTGTTTGCAAATATTTTCTCCTATTTTGAGGGTTGTCTTTTTGTTTTGCTTATGGTTTCCTTTGCTGTGCAAAAGCTTTTATTTTTCATTAGGTCCCATTTGTTTATTTTTGTTTTTATTTCCATTACTCTAGGAGGTGGGTCAAAAAAGATCTTGCTGTGATTTATGTCAAAGAGTATTCTTCCTATGTATTGCTCTCTGAGTTTTACAGTGTCTGGTCTTACATTTAGGTCTTTAATCCATTTTGAGTTTATTTTTGTGTATGGTGTTAGGGAGTATTCTAATTTCATTCTTTTACATGTAGCTGTCCAGTTTTCCTGGCATCACTTATTGAAGAGGCTGTCTTTTCTTACATGGAGAAAATTGAATCATAATTCTTTCTTTAAAAATTCCTTAGTTTCGACATTGCCATACTGTGGCTTTTATTTTCTTCTGCAAATTGATACTTTTAATTAATTTTATGCTGAGTTTTCATTTAGATCAAACATCAGCCTGGATTCCCTATATCTCTAAGGATTGATTTAAGCCATACAATTCTCTAGGGACAGCCCTATTTATGAAATACATTTGTTTTTAGAGACTCATTCAAAACGTACACATTTATGATAACTATCCATGATTTTTTCTTTTTACTCTTCCCAATATATGTGGTCAAATACTATGTATATTTGCACTGTCCAATATGGTATCCATTAGCTGCCTGTGACTATTTGTTTATATTTAATTACTTAAAATAAATTGCATTAAAAATTTAGTTCCTCAATCATACTTACCCAATTTTGGGTCCTCAGGAACCACACATGGCTAGTGGTTAGAGTGGTACAGTGAAGATACAGAACTTTTCTATTATTGCAGAAAGTCTGTTGAACAGATCTAATTCATATTTTTCTTCCTGATTAATAATGCAACTGAATTTTAAATTTAAAAATCTGTCTATGTTCTCACAGCCCTATGAGTAGCAAAGCTGAAACTAGACTGCAGATCTTTTGACACCAAATATGACGCTTTTTGAGAGTTCAACTGTCCCAGGAACATGGGCCATTTATAATACCACATTTTCAATTTCATGTCCTCCCATCATTGACCCTACAATATAGGATAAAGTTTGAAGTCATGTTCACTTATACAAAGGAGATAATTATTAGGAGATTCAGAAGTTATATTTAATTCTTGGTTTAAAAATATATGAATGGGGACTTCCCTGGTGGTCCAGTGGTTAAGAATCCTCCTTCCAATGCAGGGGACATGGGTTCAATGGTAGGGGAAATAAGATCCCACATTCTGTGGGGCACCTAAGCCTGTGCACTGCAACTACTGAGCCCATGTGCTCTGGAGCCCACACGCCACAAATAGAGAGAAGTCTTGCTCCACAATGAAAAGCCTGCATGTCACAACAAAAGATCCTGTGTGCCACAACTAAGACCTGACACAGCCAAAAATAAATAAATAAATATTTTTAAAAATATATATGAATGTATTTAGATTCTGCAATGTGACAAATATTTAATGGTTTTCCTTAAAATATCTGCATATTTTAAGATCTCTGACAAACTTAGTGATAAGAGATAGGAGAGTATACAATTTGGCTAAGTTTAACTTGTATCTTAAAGACCTTAAGTTAGTCTGATAAACCTCATGACTAGTCAGCAGGTGAATGGTATTATTAAGATAGATTACTTACAGGCCATAAGTATATACCAGCAAATTCCCCTTCCAACCTTCTTGTGAGTCAAGTTTGGGGTTAGACCACCAAAAGATCTGAATATCTATAAACCAGATAAATGAACATGTTTAGACTAACCCAGCGCTTCCTCATGAAGGTACAGTAGAAAGAACTTCTATTCCTATAAGAAAGAAAAGCAGAATTTTAAAGAAAACCATTTTATAATGTCTATTTACTTATTTACTGATGGGACAGAAATTATTAGTACATATAATTCATTTCCTATGCAATTTCTTCCCCCAAATCAATTGTGATTTTCCAGAGTATACATATCAGATATTGAAGTTTAAAAAGAAATTTAACTACTAGCAGATATGATCTCTTTAATTTACATGTGATTCCAGCTCTAATCACCCTCTCCTTTTTAGGGTTTGTGTTCATTTTCTTATTGACATACCAAAATATATGTACCCTCAAGTGCTGTGTATTGCCAGTAGTTGCAATTGGATCTGGCCTGGGACCAGTACACCAGGTCAGTGCTTAGGTCCAAGGAAGATTAAGTTAGGGTAGCTCAACAGAGCATTTGGGAAATAGAGCCTTTTACCTTATTTTTTCTGGAAATGGCGGTCCTCTTCAGCATAGCCAAAGTAAAAGAATAAACCGTGAATCTTGGTTACACAATAATCTTTAAATTCTCTTTGGTATTTTCCATTTAATGTTGATTGTTTGCACCCTGTAAACCATATAACATTTGTTTTTCATTTTATTTATCTTCTCCATTTTATTTCCTGTATTTAGTCAATTACATATTTAAGGAAAAATTATTATATCACTTTAATTTCCCCTTTCTTTCCTAAAATATACTATATTCATAAAAAATATTCTGAAACCTTTGTGTCATGTTAGAGTAATAGTTTGATGCATATTGAATCCACACTAGAAATCACCTATTTCAGCTACCAATGCTCAATTCTTATGACTTCTTAATGCAAATGGTTCTTGACCATCATATTCATTCTTGTTACCTGAGGAGTTTTAAGGAAAAAAAATGCTGGTGCTAGAAATTTCCTCCAGACCAATTAAGAAATCTCTACACAAAGTATGATAATGTATTTTTATCTTCCAACTCTTCTCTACTTTTCTCATTTACTTGTAATTCCACACTTCATTAATTGGCTAGAACATTGAAAACACCTGAATGTTACAAAGCTGGTATGTAGATATAAATATTTACACCCATACTTGTAATATGTCGCTCTAACTCTAATTAATAACTGGGGAAACACTCCATTATAAATCTTAATTCTTTACCAGCTAGTTTACAGAGGAATATTTTGTTACTACCTTCCAATGGTTTAATCCATATATCAGAATATTGCTTGGTCTTGTCATTATGAGAATTGTACACATAGGTCCTCCTTGAGAACCCTATTTATGAACTTTGTTCGTTTTTTCTCTGACTTTGATTATCCAGTGAAAGCAATTTGAATGCAAAGGTGAAAGAATGTGCAAATATATACTAAACCCATTATATACCCATCTGAAAACAAGTCTGATTTATTTTATGACACGTTTGTTCTAATTCTGCTTTCAGGCTTCTCTTTGTCACAATATAGGCATATTATGTCCCTAGAACTGTGCTTTTGCCATGATCAAGATTATTTGTTGAATGCAAATCAAGTTGACACTTGTAAAATTTTAAAACTTCATATTTTGCCGATGCCTCAACATCCCCAGAAACAGGCTAAGCATCTCACCCAGGTGACCAAGGAGACCAGTGTGATAGGGCTGGTACCTGCCACAAGTTCCCCTTCTTGTTCTCCTCTGATAGTGAACTAGTGACATTCAAACACTCCAGTGAAATCCCCTCATTCCTTTTGCTGTGTATTCTACCCCAAATGCTTATAAGGGTACCTGGAACTCCTCCCATCTGTTCCCCTGTATGGCGTGCCACATCTCCCTCTTCTAGAACCTGTGAATAAAACAAATCCTTTAATTTCATATGCTTCTTCAAGTGTGATTTCTACATCTGTGTTCCAGTGATCCTTAAAGACCTCATAATAGGGATTTAGTCCCCCATTTACAATGCAGCACTACTAGAAAAATAATTTTGATATATATCTCCTAAGATATATTTAAAGCATAGTTTATCTTAAACTTCTAAATAGCATTGTTTTCTCTGCACTTTTACTGTAGCCTTAACATTATTTTAAAAAATAATCTGATTGTCACAGAGATATATTGCCTAAATCCAGGAAAATTTGCGAATACAGAAGCAAAGCAGTCTTCAACCAATGTTTTTAGTGGAATGTCCAATGTTTCTAATTAAGGTCAGTTCCTAAGTAACACATAATTTATTCAATCTAATATTGATGAAGTTAGATACAACATAGTGACTAATTATGCAGTACTTCCACAAAGTTTTCAACATAAAGAGGTTTTCCCTGTATAAAATAATTGGTCATATGGAGTAGGTGAATTAAAATTATTTTAGTCCTAATATTACAGCATATTTAAAATTATGGACTCTTGAAATCCATTGTTTTCATAAACAGACTTTATCTTATCTTTCATTCACCTTAAATTACCAATAGAAAGTGTCACTCAATTTACATGAACTCTTATATGTAACATTATTAATGTGTAAAAGTTTATTATGATTTTCACAAGTAATGATAAGTAATATTTAATTTAGATACATCAAAATATATTTTATGCCATTAAAATTTCAACAAAGGGTAATGACCAAATTCAATGAAAATTTTAAGAGAAGTAGAAAATGCCCTTGGCTCTCAGAAATTACTGTTTTAAGGAAGCAAGATAGATAGGTAGATAGAGAGATGGAAGGAATGTGAGAACATGTGAATATCTCTATTCCTAGAACTCTTTTTTTGCGGTACACGGGCCTCTCACTGTTGTGGTCTCTCCCGTTGCGGAGCACAGGCTCCGGATGCTCAGGCTCAGCGGCCACGGCTCACGGGCCCAGCCGCTCCGCGGCATGTGTGATCTTCCCGGACCGGAGCACGAACCCGTGTGTCCTCTGCATCGGCAGGGGGACTCTCAACCACTGCGCCACCAGGGAAGCCCTCCTAGAACTCTTATGCCGAAACAGGTCACATTTTTAAAAAAATCCAAAGTACTTGGTCCCTGAATCCTCATCATTCACTGACCTGTGTTAAACCACTTAAAAGATAATAAATCGGACTTCCCTTGTAGTGCAGTGGTTGAGTCTGCCTGCCGATGCAGGGGACACGGGTTTGAGCCCCGGTCTGGGAAGATCCCACATGCCGCGGAGCAGCTGGGCCCGTGAGCCACAACTACTGAGGCTGCGCGTCCGGAGCCTGTGCTCCGCAGCAAGAGAGGCCGCGATTGTGAGAGGCCCGCGCTCCGCGATGAAGAGTGGCCCCCGCTTGCCACAACTGAAGAAAGCCCTGGCACAGAAATGAAGACCCAACACAGCCAAAAATTTAAAATAAATAAATAAATATTTTTAAAAAGATAATAAATCTCATTAATTTATGTAATATTCTCTACTTTCAAAATATCTTTGAAGGATACTCATAATATCTCTTTGAGAAATGTTTTCATACATATTTCACAGATAAAGAAATTAATTGACTGCTATATACCAGGTTCCACGTTAGTCACTTTAAATACCTTACCAGTAATATTCTCAATATTTCAGAGAATATTAGTAACTTACATAACTAAGCATGCCACTTTGTCTTATACCATGATGACACTTTTGAAAAGTGATGATATTCCTTTTAAATGATTTAGTGCAAATTTTTCTTTTAACCTGTTATTTGGCAAGTAGTATGTTTATTCTGAATTAATGTATTGTGACTGAAGGAAATATCCACAGATCCTTCCATTCTGTTGAATTCTACTAAATAACTGGAATATTCATATTAACAGTGGGACTGCCTTAAAAATCCTCTTCAGTGGAGACACACATAATAATCATTGGAATTACGTTGCAAATTGATGGGTACTTTAGAATAAAGTTTCAAGGTGATATATCTTAGTATGAATAATATTTCACCTTATAATATATCTTCATGTAAAAGAAAAAAGATTAGAGCATATTATTTAGTAATGACACAACTAACTTAAAAAAAAAGTCAACAAATTTTCAACATACATTTGGATAAATAATTACCACAAAAGTGCAATTTACATTTAAGTAGGCTACCACATTCTGAACCTGCTCTTGTTTTTAAGCACAAATTCATAAACATATAAAAATACATTCCAAATACATCACCTTTTGACATTTTGCATCATGTGAATTGTGAGGTTTAGTTTGTATTGTAGCAACATTAACATGTTGCTATTGTAATAGGCCACATCATTTATATTTAAAATTTTATGCAAATAAGATACTTCCCACAATTAAGTAACAATAGCAATTAAGAAAAAATATAAATATGTCTTCCCTTCATAACCCAGCTGTGGATTATATTGGGGTATCATAACATGGAAGTATAAATAATTAATCTAATCTACCCAGGATGTCTTTGGAATTGTCTTGGTCCTGTTTTCCTGAGGGTATGACAGATCATTAAGATAACAAATTAAAATCAATGAAGTGGATTTCTTTCAATCTATGTGCTCAAAAAATGATCTCCTGGGAATTCTTAATTTCTAAAACCGAGAAAATATATTTTTAAACTTAACAATTATAAAAAACTTTATGAGAATTTTTACATTTTTTCACTCTCTCAGGGCTTATTGTCAAAAATATTATTTTTCCAGATCCACAGTGGTTTAGAAGAATGCATTTAGTGGATAAAGTAAAGCACAAATACTTACATGCTTATTTTTATTACCCAATATAACAACATATTTTCACTGAATGTTCAGGTGGTTCTTGTAGTTTAATAATGTAAACCAAATTTTGACTTAGCAGTTTTCTGGTGTTTGAATAATTTTACAAATATGTATTTTCTATCCTGGTGATTGATTATAAACCTTGATATTTAGATGATACCAGAATATAAATACTAATTAACACAACTTTCTGAGTTTCAAGTGTTTTACCAATGAACTTTGAAATGATTTAGTATTTGTAGGTTTAAGCTGCCATGATTTAAATGCAAAGCAGTCATTAGTGATAGAAATAATTTTACAGATTGAATTTGAGGCATTTATATTAAAACTTATAATTTTAGTATTAGAAGATATTTGGTATGGGTTTATTTATTTTATTTCATTTTTTTGGAACAGAACATCAGATTTTATTTTCTCTTAGCTTACCTTCATGAAGCAGAAAATACTCTTTTCATCTACTTTCCTCAAATTCTAGAAATAGTCATAAACAGGAGAAACATGTCTCTCCCCACGAAGAGCCTATCTGATTGTCCTTGAACCCTAGATTGTTCCTTTATCTTAATAGTGATATATTTTCCAGGCCAATAGATATGGGAATCTGATAGACCTTAGTTTGAATCTCTGCTTAACCACTTACTAGCTGGGGAAACTTCAGCAGCTTAAGTTGTCTATGTGTTAATTTTGACTTCTAAAAAATGGATATAATAGAGCAAAAACTCTAGCCTTTTTTTTTTCAATCTAATGAGCACTTATGGAAGTATGATTTTTTGACATTTTTACAGCAACTTTTTACAAAGTAACTTTGGATTGGCTCTGCAATATATTTAACTGTATGGATCCATTGGCTTAAAACTAGATAGATCGATTGATCTGTTGATCTAGAGAAATACACACACACGTGTGTGCGCACGCAAACACATGCACACCCTGATATTCTGCCTGGACTGATTCTAAATATTATAAGAGAAGGGACTAAACTAAGTGATTCATCCTAGCTCTAATTTTTATGATTTTGAAAATCATATAGACAGATAAAATTTGTAGGAACAGAGAACATTGATTGCATTCCTTCCATTATAACATTTAGGTTTTAAAATCTGAGAACACTTTTTCTCTAAGAATTTACATATACATATACTTCAGTGAGAAAATATGAACTTGCTTTTTAAATCAAATAGAAACATTAACTCTTAAATGAGTGTGCCTGGGTTCAAATTCCGGCTCTACCACTTATGAGCTATGTGACCTTTAAGCTAGTGTAGACCTCACTTCCTCAGTTTCTTCATCCATAAAATGGGCATTTCAGCAGTACGTGCCCCTTTGTATTGTTGTAATTATTACATGAAGTTAACAGGGTAAAGCACTTAAAACAGTACTTGGCACGTACAAGTACTGGCTAAGTATTGCTGGTATTCTTCTTAATTTTTACATTTTTCTGTAATAACTTTTTTTCAAAGTTTGGTTGAACTTTTGGTATGGTTTTAGAATAATAAGAAAATTTGAATCTCAGTTGCACAATTGTAAAAATATAATGTTTATAGATATATTGAATAAATGTACATATTCAAAATTGATGTATATTATATAATATTCAAATACAGAATTATTAGTGCTCTTGAAGTAGACAACTAAAAGGTTTTTCTTCATTTATATGATTATGCATTCATATAAAATGTTAAAATAGATGGGAACTTTTTTCTATGTTGACCACTTTCTACCTTATCAAAAAGAGCAGGATAAATTTATTTTCATAATTCTCAGGATGGAGTAAATTTTGGTTACTGGTAATTCAGCAGGTAGAGTCAGAATTTCTCAGTGAGTCATGCCATTGTTTTCAGCTGTTTTTTCATTTGTTGCATTCTGTCCCCAGCAGGGAAAACTGCACCAACATACATTATCTGCAGTGTCATGAAATAGATTTTTATGCTTCTTATGTATTCCTAGTAATGGTTTACAGAAACTTTTCTCGAGTGAAAATGTGCTGCTTTTGGAAATGACAAAGAACACTCAAAATGGTAAGAAAATAAAGGCGAGACTCAGTGATCCTCTGGAGTGTTCTTTTAGAGTTTTTTTTTTTGTTTGTGATATTAGTGAATTGTTCACACTTTATTTTCCAAAACCCATCAGGCATTCGGATTTAGGGATTTATAATCCATAGATCATTGTGCCAAAATATCATGTTAAACAAAATTTTAATATCTAACAAGGTATTTTTCTTCCGAATTTTTCAATGCTTATTTTATTATGTAAAAGGCAAATTATGGTTGCAGTTATTGGCATATTTTACTATGCTAATAATTGCAATCATAAGGACAAAAATTTGGGGTATCTTATCAGTAATAACTGGTAAATACAATTTGTGCAAAATAAACGATGAACATCAAAAATTATTTTGTCTTTTTAAGGGTATATTATTCTTCACATTAAAATCTTGCCATCGTGGAGGCAAGGTAGCATCACTTTGAGCAATGCGTTCATATTCCCTTGGCTTTAGTTGCTTTGTCTAATGGTAAACTATAGTATTTAATGATTTGAAAGGCAGAATAGTTGTGGTTTCTTTAATCTACATTTAGGAAGCTGAGGGAAACTTTGAGAAATGGTAGGAGAAGTGGAAGTAATGGGGCAAGTTTGAGTTCAGCATACTGAGGTCATTACAAGGAAAGGTCTCATATCCATCGTGGGCATCCAGTTGTGCAAGCTGAGAATTTTCGGTCTGGTTGGAATATGTGGGACAGGACACAGAATCAACCCTGCTACTAAGCCTTCTGAAATAATATTGGCGGTGCTATTGGTCTTTTAAAACTTTACTCCCTTAAAAGTCCTCTAATAAATTAAAAATATCCTTGAGAAGGAGTAATGAAACTATTGTGTCTATATACACATTTTAACATTGGCAAACACACACACACACACACACACACACACACACACACACACAACATCTATTTTCTCCTGTGAGTAGAGAAGAGCATCCCTGGTATTTTCTTGAATTAGCAAAAGTCATATCCTCAAACACAACATTTGAGACAAGACTTTTCAAGTTTATGAGGAGTTTCATCTAAACATCATATTTTGAGTTTTGAATTATTTCTTTGCATTGATCAATATTTACTTGTCCATAACTACATTATATAGTTGGTACCTGCTAACTTCTTATCTCAGAGTATTTGTGCTTTACCAGCTTATATAGCTGTAGACTTTTATTGACTTATTCCGTCTTTAATGCTGTGGGTTTTTCTTTGTAGACCAAATCATATATATGTATTTACTATATGTATATTTTATTTATGAGAGCTATAGATTATCATGCAGAAAAGCTACAAAGAAGCTTAAGGAGAGCATGCAAAAAGTCATGTTATAGAGTAGTCAGTAAAAGTAGAAATGTAAGTCAGGCTATGATATCTGATGTTAACTAATGAGGAATTGTGTCCATTTTTATGGGATTTGATAATTTTAGCAAAAAAGTGAGATACTTTTGGGGCTCAATTTTTTTTCTGAAATGATAGGAAATTGCATTTACGACATTATAAGGGATTTTTTTTCACAGATAAATTACCTTGTGAGAAGGGAGAAACATTTACCTGTGGATTGATGGGAGGAATGTAGGAAGCACAAGACTGAGTGAAGAGGTATCTGGAAATGAAAGAGGACAGTGAAACGTGGTTGTACAGAACAGATGACAGGTTTCGATTCAGGCTGGAGTTCAATACCAGTGGATAGGGAGGGCTGTTATCAGATGGTCACAAATATGTAATTGCCTAATGATAAGATTCCATAAATCAGGGTTATAGTTAAGATTCAGGAACCAGACAGCCATCAGTTTAAAAATATGTGGGCTCAGTCCTTAGAAAGCTACACATATGTTCTTAAAAGGCTTGCACTCTACCAGGTTTTGTTGGGTCATGCATAAAGTTACATAATAATTACATAATTTACATACATTAAGTTATATATGAATTACTGTATATATATTTTTATACAGCATTTAAAGCACAATTAATCTTATTCCATACAACTGGGATTCACTAATCTTTGAGATGTTTAAAACTGGAAAATATATAGTTAGTAATGTTAATACAAGTTAATACAAATTAAATTCTTTATTAGGAAACAATAACTTTTTCTGTAAGAAGGTTCTAAAGGCATAGCCGACGTAGTTTCTTTAATATGGCTTTAGTAAATCAAGAGGAAGGTAAGAAGGTTATGGGGGAAATGGAAGTTAAGGGACAAATAACGTTCCAAACTGAACCTAAATGTATAAATTGGTAATATATGTTAGAATAAGGACTTAAAGCACAGCTGTATTCTCAAGTACCCATTTAACACTGTCCTTATAAAACCTTGTCATATCTAGAAATATGCCTGGAAATGTTCCAACTGCTTTGCAAACATTATCTCAATTAATTCTACATCGATCCTAAGGTAGCAAGGTCAAGTAACTTGCTAAAATTCACAGGCCCAGTGATTAGAAAGTTATTTAGGCAGTTTGGACTTAGAACCAAACAGTTCATCTGGGTCGTATGTCCTTTTAAAATCGCTGCTGCTTCTCAGCTGCTTGGCAGAATATCACAGCTTGTCTTTAACCTGGCAGGATTCACAGTCTTGCTTTTAATTAGCTGATTATAAACTTTGCTTATCTAAATTAGCTGTTCTCACTCCTTAGGGGTGTGGGACCCAGAGACTCTGTTCTTGGGAGCACCCTGGTCCTTGCTGGAACAAATTTACATAAAGCCCAGGATGTCTAATCCAGGTCCTTCATCCTTGACTTCTTGACAATGAAGGTAAATTTCATCAGGGACTAGATACATGGATTCCGTAGTATTCGGTCTGTCATTTTCCTCTATCTGGCTTCATCTTCTGCAAAACCTTGGATTTAATATAAGAACTAGTTATTTTATTTAGTACATGGAAAGAAATGAACTACTAATCTTTACTGAGCAGCAATGGATTACAGTTTTCAAAGCACACGCTCTGGAGCCAGAATGCTTGGGTTTAAATCTCAGTTCTAAATCTCAGTTCTGCCAGTTATTACCTGTATAACACTGGGCAAGCCTGTTAAATTGTTAGTGCCTCAGTTTACTGAAATCTCTAAAACTGGGATAAGAACAGTATCTTACTGGTAGGATACTATTTGTGAGAATTAAATATTTATCACATGTAAAGTGCTTAAACAGGGTGTGGCATATAGGAAGCATTGTAAAAATCTTTGTTCTATTCTATTTGAGTAATAGTAGCAGTTATAGTGGCAGTTTCATATTGGAAAAAACTGCTTTGTAGAAACTACTGATATGCTTTCACCCAAACCTCTTACTTGTTTCTCAAAAGTAAACCCTATTACATATCATATTTCAAACATAACAATATACTTTTATTTACAAGATTTTAATGACAGCAGTAATCACTTCCAACCCTTTTTTATTCCAACATCTTCTCTAGAAATATAGATAGGAGACATGCTAATAAAAACAGTTTAAACTGTCTTTAGATAAAACAATTATCTGGAACTCCCCTTGGACTTATAGTCTCTTGTGTTCTGGGCAATTTAGCACATTTTCACATCTCAATATAACTACTTTCTCTAGTCCTGTTACCGGCTTCTTCCTTTGGTAGGTAATAAGATTTCTTGCTCTGCTGTACAGCTACAACAGTGCAACCCGCAAATCTATTAACAACCCCCAAATCTCAGTGAGTTAACTTAATGGAGGTTTGTTTGTGATCAAGCTGATTGCCCAACATGGGTTAGAAGAAGAATCTGTTCATTTTCACCATTCAGGGATCCGGGCTCCTGAGATCCCACTTCAGCATGCATTTCCATGCTTCCCCTGTCATCCCAGTAAAGGAAGGGAGATGGTGAAGCAGGAATGGTTCTACAGCTACTGACAAGAAGAAACTCACATCACTCCTACCCATGTTTCTTCAGCCAAAGCGAATCACATAGTTATACCTCACTTCAAAGGAAGAAAAGGAGTGCAATTTCTCTCTGTGTCAGAAAAAGAGTTTTTGGAAAGAGCTCTCTCATGATCTTTACCCTGGGAACTAGCTTATCTTCTCTTTTGCACTGTGATCTTAGCTGCATAGCCACTGGCCTTTAAATTTAGTTTTCTGGTCAAATTAATATATACCATGAACCAGTTAAAAATATACAAACTCTTGATCTGAATATGGAATTTTTTTTAACCTTCAGTTGCTTTACTAAGCGTGCTTTATGTTCAGGGATATGAAAATGTGAATGAAGAATGGAAATTACCCAGAAGGATTTGGTGCTATCAGAGAGCCTCTTTGCATTGTGAATGCATATGGGAAACTTCTCCCCCATCTCCATTACTTACAATATGTGTATAATTGCCATGGATATTTTTGGATTATTCTTATTGAAATAGTTTAAATAGTTTTAGACTTACAGTTATTATGAAGAAGAAAATGAACTAATTATTCCCAATGAGTTAAAGTGAGGATAAATTGCATCAAATTTAGGTCATGATCTACCTTTCATCCCTGTAAAATGAAGACTCATAAGCTATGCACCTTTTAACTGAACCTCTTCATGGAAAATGAATAGGGCATGGCAGAGTCAATCTGTTAATTTCAACTATATTAACCAGCCATGAGAATTCCTGAACAGTCTCTCAGAGTCAATATAAATCAGGACAATGACCTTAATGAACAGATTGTCCACCAGTTAGTGGGGTTCTCTGAAGTGTAAAGGCAAAGATTTTGTTTTGTGTGTTTAGAAAGTAATTATTTTTCCAATTTATCTCATAATCTCATTTGATAATATATTTAAAGACATATTATAAAGTTTCTTAGCAAACATATTGTAAACTCTCCTAGGGAAGAGATTACAATTACAGGCCAAGAACTACTAGCTAATGGTGAGCAAAACAAAAGTACAAAACCAGGCAAGGGTTCACAACTTACATACTATACAAGCATTTTAGTCTTAAGATTTATAAAATAATTTTAAAGTAAGATTAAACAGAAAAGAATAATTCCATTGTGAAAACATATATATTTAAAATATTTTTCAGTGATTTTTAAAATTTAATTTCTAATGGTGTACCACAAATACTTATTAAATATTTAACACTGTGTTAATTAATCCCCAAACTATCATATATTTTTCAAGAAAAGTCCAAGGGCCAACTTTTAACTTCTAACTCTGTGGTCTAAAAAGTAAATTGTCATTATCTCTATCCTGGAGTATTGCCCTAACTTCATAAGTGGTCTCCTTATTTCCATCCTTTTATTTTTTATTTTCAACACTGCAGCCAGCATGTTTTTGATAAAATATGTCAGAACAGGTAGTTCCATGGCTCAAGCTCTCCAGTGGTTGCCGTTTTACTTAAAAAAAAAAAAACCAAAGTCCTTCCAAAGGACTATAAAGCTATACACAATGTGTCTATTTCTGACTTCATCTCCAGATATGCCTCCTAGCATCTATCTCTGCTCAGGTAACACTGGCCTCTTTCCTATGCCAGGAACACAGCTCAGATATCTCTTCATCAAGCACTCTGGTCTTGTTATTTGTTCCCTTAATAATTTGTTATCCATTTAGGTTTTTACTGCACCAAAAATGTTTCAGGGCCTTATTCAAAAGTACACTCTGTTAGCCTTTTCCAGACCCCCTCCTGACATATTTCATCATCACCTGTCCTCCTTTCCAGGTTTATTTTCTATTGCATTTACCACCATCTAACATATTCTATATTTTATACACACACATAGTCTCTAGCACTTCTGTAAAATATAAGCTTCATGACAGCAAGATTTGTTGGTCTGTTTTGTTCAATGCTGTATCTCCATTGCATGGAATAGAACCTGGAAAATGTTATTATTTGTACCAATAGGCACAGAGCTGCTAAAAGACATAAAAATGCAGAACCATGAATGGAGAGCAAGGCTTTTTATCACTAAGAACAGAATTTCTTAATACAAGGTGCATGCAATCTGGAGCATATATAAGATCGTGTGCCAAGTCTATGCTAGGCCTTGAGATAGACCTTGCACACCTTCCTATAGAATCAATTTAACCCAAAGATATGAGCTCTCACATAAAATGGACAACTGTAGCCAAGTTCTAATTTGTACAGAATGTTTACTGTTCTCTGGTAAGAAGAAAGTTTTGTGGAAATTTTTGAGAAGCATTGCTTTAACACTCATATGTTTATGGGGGTTTAAATTCAATTTAAATCAATGAATGTTCATTTGGTCATCTACCATGGGGAAGCAGATCATTATTACAGTTACCATGATTCTTCTATTACTTCAATTCCTTGTATAGTTTTTTTTTCTTTATAATATCTTGGGTTGATTTTTGTCAAGCTCTTAGAACAATGTCACATACATATTAATCAATGTGTCTCTTCCATCTGTCTATTGATATCAAGTTCCCTGTGTTTCAAATAAAGATTTCCTTAACTCAGTATTCTATGTCCCCTAGTGTCCATGGATGGAACGAAATAGCAATCTTGTATTTGCAGTTTTATATGGTGAAGAATAGGGACTTTGCCAAATACACTAGCTTCCAGGGTAGAAAATTAAATAAAGTTAAAGGCCGCAAATATTTCATATTAGTGTAGTTTATCACCAGTTTGATAGTCAAGAGAATAATTATCCCTGTCATGCTCAATAATATAGACAAGTAAAATAATAGAATGATGTAATTTAAATTGTAGGCAATTAAACCCATGTATAGTAATTAACATCTTTTTCATGCACATACATGAAAATAGAATAACATCAGTTGTTTCACAATATGTGGCCTTTTGGATAAATTTAATAAATTTAATTTACATGGAACATTTAAATTTTTCTCATGTCCACCTAATCTACTGAATACCTGATGTTGACATGACAATAGCATAAACTTTGTGCCAAGAATATTATCTAGACAAATATTAAACTATGAAAAGTTATTTCAGTTTAGAATAAAAATTAAATATGGATAATGAAGATAAACTCTCTGGGTTTGAATTCCAGCTTTGTTACTCAGGAGCTGTCTGACTTGGGGCAAGTTTTTTAACCTCCCTGTGCCTTGGTTTCCTCATCTGGCAAGTGAGATTAGTATTTATACTTCTTAAGATTACTGTGAGTTGATATCTGTAAACATTCAGAACAGTGGCTGGCACGTATTATGTTAACAGCTAGACTTGGCATCCCTGGTTTCTTAACACTCAAATAACCAGATAAATTTCTTGTTGACTTTTTGTAATATTAACAGTAATTGTATTTTAGTATCTCTCTGCTTTACATCGGGGTATAAATTAACATATTTTTGTGGTGAATCTTGTTGATGAACATCTTATCAAAACATCATCATTCCTTCTTTGATTTTTAATTAGGACTTTGTTTTTTGCAATGGCAAATGAGAGCAAGTAGAATCTATAAACCCAAGTAAATTATTTGTTAATAAGTATTTTAAGTCTATTAACTTTCTTTTGGCCTTATTCACATACCATGATAATTAAATTTTAAAAGTTATTTTAATAATAACTAGTGTTAAATTTTTTTATCAAAGTAATCATTGATTTATAGAAACAATTTTTGTGTTGTCACCTTGTGTATGATTGGATTTGGAATTTTATTTATTTCAAGTAAAATATCTAAATAAAATTCAGACAGGAACTGTTAAATTTCCAAATCCAACTTTTGGGAATGCATGGTTGTATAGAGAGCCTGTGGAGGGTTTTCTATCTGAGAGACATACACTATAAATAAGTGGTTTTAACTCATTATTTCACTGAAGTTGGAGAACGATTGTGTTATGTGACACCTCGGAATTTACATTCACAAGGTTTTGGCTTGTGAGTTGTTATTCCTTAAATGCCACCCTGAAATCAAGGAAGACATAAAGATGTTGAAAAGGAGGGGACTGGGTTTGAGTAAAATAATGGATTGAGGGTACAAAAGCAAAAGAACTAGGTGAAGTACCACATTATTAGGGAGTAAGAAATTTCATTAGCGGGTTAGCAGATTGTTTGGGGAGTGACAAAAATGTGCAGTATTGGAAGGAAGAAAGTGAGGCATTTCTATGAGAGAATTCTAGAGATATATCTTGGGATTTAAACTTTCTGTTAATCAACATATGTAGATACCCTTTGTAAACTGCAGAGCGTGAATTGAACCATTATGATTATTAGCAAAAAAAATTACTAATATTAACTTTCTCTTTAATACTGCTTATTTATCCATATTGGTTTTCTCTTTTTTATGCCGACTGTTTTCTTAATCCTGCAGTATTTGAACAGTTCACAACCTTCAGAGATATTTATTCATTTGCCAAAGTACAACAATATGAATCAACTGAATGTAGCAGCAGTATAGCATCAATATGTACATATTTATCTGTAAATTTGTTCAGGATGTTAAATGATTAAGAACTTCATTTATGTTTATCAATTTATGCTATTTCCATTAATGTACTTAATAAGTTATAAATATATGATATATGTATGGAAATGAAGACCTAAAGATATGAAATTTAGAAATAGAAAGACTCAACATGTTTCATATTAATTACCAACCACTAAGTATAAATTAGAATATGCATATGGTGGTAGAATGGCACTGTTATTAATTCACATAACTTGGAAATGATCTTAGAAATATATAATCATATCAAGTTGCTGTCGTTTGAGCAATGGTCACACTTAAAGTTATAAACTTCATATGTCAGATGTTGCAGTGCTCACAATTTTATTGTTAGGCATAATATTGACCCAACCTCATCTAGACAGGTCATTTAATGAATATCACAGCGTGTAAATAGACATGTCAAATTCAAAAAAGCATTAGCCTAAAATGAGGTCAACATAGGTTGATTCTCTGAGCTGTATGGGCAGCTGAGCCCTCTCTAAATTCCAAAGCTAAGTCCGACAGATAGCAGAGCAGCTCAGGCTGCTAAAAAAGGAACAGCTGTGGCAGTAACTGGACAATTTTCCCCTTCAGGACTACTTGAGAAGAGGGGCAGCATGTTGCTTTTCTTGAGAGCTAAGAAGAATATGGCTAAACAATTTATTTTTTTAACTTAAAACTTTTCAACTTCCAGAGAAATGTGTTTTTTGTTGGTTTTTTTTTTTTTTTTTTGGTATACTGCATTATGCTCCATGTGGCACAGAGAAATGATAATTACTGGACACAAATCCATAAAGTTTAAAAGAATAGCATTGTGTTTTAGTTTTATTAACAGCATATATAACAAGAATTTTTAATGTCTTGAATATTAAAGAACTCTCACAAAACAATTGTGTGACAAATATTTTCTCCCAATTTGTGGCTGCATTTTCAATTTCCTCATGGTTCCTGTGATGAGCATAAGTTCTTAATTATAATATAGTCAAATTTGAATTTTGTATGGTTAGTGCTATTTGGTGACTTGTTTAAAAGTTTCAGTTATTAGGAAGATATTTTTCTCTAATAGTTACTCTGCTATTTTGCTTTTTAAAATTAAGACTTTAATCTCCCTTTAATTGATAGTTTGCATATGATGGGAAGTAAGATTGTAATTTTAGTCCTTAGCACATGCGTAACCACTTGTCCTCTTTCTCCACGAAACTGAAGTGCAAATTCTGTCATACAGTAAAACTGCATTCATGAGTGTGTTTCTCTCTGGGCTCTATTCTGGTCTGTTTGTCACTATAGTTGTCTCTTCCTGAATACCACAAACTGTAATCACCATAGATTCATAAGAAGTCTTGATACCTTGCAAAGTAGTATCCTTGCAAGACTAAAAATCATCCTCTTACAGATTAAGGAGTAATCATCCTCTTACTTCTTCCTCGGGAGTGCTTGGCCATTCTTTGAGAAGATTATGCTTCATTTCTCAGCTACTCCTCTCCTGCTGTGTGGGAAAGCAGGGTAGAGAGAGGATGATTGTAACCTCAGAGACTTCCTCAACCCTTTGGGAGACCAGCAATGCCTCAAAAAGTGTTTTATGAATTTGTTCTGTAGTTGGAGCACATAATAAACCATAATACTGAAAAGAGATATCCACAGTTCAAATAGTGTCATTTTAGCATTATCTTTTAATAAGACATATAAACAATTAATAAATAGTGGCATTATAAATATGTTTGCTTTTAATTTTAAAAGCATCCCTTTAGTCCACCCAGTTGAAATCATCTGCATCTAATTCTTTATAGTCTGAATCTGTTTAAATAGCAAATCAACCCTTGTATCCAGAGTATCAGAGAATCACAATTCTGTCAAGCACAGCCTATTTCCCCTTCTATTTTCACAGTGTCTTAGCAATGGATATTGGTAGGTTGAATTTTCTGATAACTAGAAAGAAGCTACATGATATTTTCTGGTACACCAACATGTATATCCGAGTGAAGGTTAAGGTTAACTTAATTTCTCACTACAGTTGAAAATCAATTCTTCTACCCTTTTGTCATAATCCTATCAACTACATAGAGAAGCTGTTCTATTCTTGAGTTATATTTGAATTTGCACAGGGAATTAAATTTTAGCTTTCAGAAACTGAAAGGTTTTATAGGATGACAGGACCTTTTTGTCTGTATTTACCATAATAAGTAGTGACCCTGGAGAACGAAGGGGTTTTTCATAAGGGCCCTCTGCTAAGAATAAAGGGCAGTCAGAGGAGGAAGGTGGGAGTATATGTTCTTTCTGCTGCTGGGAATGGTGTACAAAAAGCATTACTACACTCACACAGATAGAAATAATGCACTTTTAAAGGACAGTTAAGCTGTAGGTGTTAGTAACAAACTAATCTCTTATATTTATCTGATAATTTTTCTGAGCTGCCAGAAATCTTCCACTGAAGAGAAAATATTTTTCTTATTACATTATAAAATAGCATATAGGTGTGATAATTGCCCTTACCAATTTGCTGAGCTAGGATTTTAAGTTAGTTTATTTGCTGAAATTCAATTCATTAAGAAAATAAATCAGATGGCAAGGACGCTTTGTAGAAGGTAATGAGGGTACACCATCTGATTATATAAAAGGGCACAGTTCTCCTTCGTTTATGGAGGCTCACATCTTGGAATTTGCCCTCAAGTTCAATGAGCAAAGCAGTGATAGATTGGAACACAAGGATATAACAGAGAACAAATGACTACGGGTATGATATTATACACCTAGCCCCAGCTTAGCCTGCAGATCAATATTGTCCCTGATTTGGGGAGCACCAAAGAGGCTGCTCAGTTAGCCAAGTACAACTTCCTCTCTTTATTTAATTTTGAGCTTTTCTTTACTTATGCATCACTATATCCCTGGCCTTGCTCCTGTACTTTGAAATCCTTCCCTCCAAAAGTGTCCTTGTTGGTGAGTATGGATTTTTTTTTTTTTTTTCCACTCCTGTTTTGTACCTACATGATCTGGTCTTCTCAACACTAGTTTTGCCCTTTTATTTACTCCCACTATGATTGTTACTAGAAACTTAAAAGTCTTCATCTAGTTTAGGAGCCCTTTGTTATTTCAGCCCAGAGTAGAAGATGAACACATTTTCTCTCAAGTATTGATAACCTTATGGGTTATGCTGCCAAACAAAGGTATTGATCTTCTCAACACATTGTCTAAGAGTAGCTGGTCATTGGTAAACTGCACACATCAGCTCCTCACCTGCATTCCCAAAACCCAAGCCATGAAGTCTCCCTCACCATTTTCATTGTCAGAGCTCTCTATTCATCCTGGATAGCCTTCCTGTAGCATGCATCCCTAGTAGAGTTGGCCTTTTGTGGAAGTTCGAAATCCTCAGGGTTTCTCATTATTCTTACTAAAGCAAATAGCTGTTATGGCTGTTAATAAAAACTGAGAATGGATTTAGTATAGAAATAAGTTGTGACACTGGTCAGTTGTGTATCATTATTTAGCTGTATGTGGTATGGTAGAAAAACACAGATTCACAGAGTACCTGGTTTTATGCCGGACACTGTAATAGTTTCTTTACGAAAGGGATTTCATTTCTTCCACATAGTAATTCTATCAGTTAGATTCCACTAAAACACCTATTTTGCAGCAGCAAGCTTAAGTCTGAGTAAGGTTAAAAACAGGCCCCAAGTTACAAGAAAGTGGCCTTCAGATTCCATGGCCCAATGAATGTTGACCCAGTCTGAACATCAGAATCACCTTGAGAGATCCTGAAATCGTTATGATTTTACCTGCGCATACCACTAAAATAATAATTCCCTCCTTTCAACCAGTGAATTCAGAATCTCTGTAGTTGGGACCCCAACATGAATATTTTTAAAAACTCTGTAGGTGATCCTAGTGGTCACTGAGGTATGTTCAGTACTTTATCTTGTGCTCTTTTAATCATGTAAAAGATTAGGATGCTTGAGGTAGTACTCATTAGTATTAGCAGCAGGATTTTGGTGGTTCTTATGCGGAATAGGTCTTGGGGAGGGCAAGCTAGAAAATTGACATTTTATCATGCATATTTCTTCTTTGGAGTTAGGTGTTTCTAGTTGTAGAGAGCTAACTTATGAAGAAACTTTGGAAAAGTAAACACTTTCATTTGAAACTGCCTATACTATTTTCTCATAAATTTAGCATTCTCTTGCCCTTCATCGTCCACTCTTCTGAACACAATGTGTACTTCATTCTAATGCACGTAGGACGAGCCAGCAACTAGACTGGCCTGCCTTGTTACAGGTTTACACCACAGGGCAGATTGATTTGAGCCAGTTAATACAGAACTTAAAACAATCTTTTATTAATATTAGGAATGATTTGTAGAGCATATTAAAGAGCTTTTAGATTATCAAATATTATATCCTTAGGAATAGTTAATTTGATTTCAAATATCTGTTGATGGTAATTTCAGTATTTTAAAAATTCCTTACAATCCGAATTGTCTATGTTGTAAATATCAAACTACTTATTTCATTTCTTACTTTCTCTCTTCCCTTGAGGACAGATTGGTTTATATATTACTAGCTCACCTCTCAGCTTTTTAATACTAGTCTAGTCTAAACTTATTTCCTATTATTTAATACTCTGTATAATGTTATTTAATGCTAGTCTACTTTCACACCTATTTTCCATATATGTAATTACTCTTAACTGGAGGCTGTGCCTGTGCACACATGAGTGTGTTAGGCTGTTGGGTACATCACGCATATGCAAGGATATATGCCCGAAGGAGACTGTAGTTATGGTAACCTTCATGTGGACCCAGTGCCTGCTCCATAACCCTGCTTTTGATTGAATCTGTGGTGACTGGGGCTATTTGATTCTCTTATACTGCATTTACTTACAGCACTTTATGTTGTTCATCAGAGCAGGTTTGTCTGTTGTTCCTTAGCACTTAATGACTATGCAGTTTTGAGGTCATACCCCTCCTCCCATCAAATTCCCTTTTATATTCTTCTTTTTTAGCTTACCAAATGTGACTACATAGATAACCTCCCATCATATATTCTTTCTAATGTGATTGCATTCAAAAAGGAGTATTTAAAAATATCCTTCTATTGGCAATTTGGAGAAGAAAATTCTGAAAATGGGAATAAAAATTACCTGTATTGGAGATTAAGAATTTTTTTTTTATTTTAGTGTTTTGTTATGATCATATATGTGTGTTTGTGAGAGAATGATGTGTGTTGGGGGGGGCGAAGGGATCAGGGGAGGGATGTGATGAGAGTGAGAGCAAGAGCGAGATCTGAGCCCTATTTATACAAAATAGTTTACATGAAAACAAATAGCATATGTGTATATACATGTAACCAGTTTACCACAAATGTATTTCATACTTTTTTCATTTAACCATTTGTATTTCTAATATCTCTGCATGTCAGTAGACTTCAAAAATAATTTTGCAGTGATTGCATCATAGCCTATCAAAGCAACAGGACATAAGTTATTAACTATTCTAGTGTTTACAGTTCATACTATTTCAAGTTTTGTAATATATATATTTTACATAAATATTTAATTAGAATCTTGTGTCATATTAGGAGGGGAATTTACTGGAACTAAAAGTAAACCCATTAATAAAAACCAAACACATCATAATTTTGGCAATTTGCTTTTCACAAAGTTTTATTCTTTGAAATTCTTTTCAGCAATTTAACTTTGTTTTTTTGGTGTTTTTTTTTTTTTTTTAATTTATTTAATTTTTATTTTTGGCTGCACTGAGTCTCTGTTGCTGCACCCAGGCTTTTCTCCAGTTGAGGCGAGCGGGGACTACTCTTTGCTGTGGTGCACTGGCTTCTCATTGCAGTGGCCTCCCTTGTTGCAGAGTGCCGGCTCTAGAGCACAGGCTCAGTAGTTGTGGCGCACGGACTTAGTTGCTCCGTGGCATGTAGTATCTTCCCGGACCAGGGCTCGAACCTGTGTCCCCTGCATTGGCAGGTGGATTCTTAACCACTGCACCACGAGGGAAGCCCTAACTTTGTTTTTTTAAATAATCATTAATATGATTAAATATAGATAGATGTAGATATATATCTATATATACATACACATATGCGTACATATGAGAGGGAAGGTGGGTAGCTGAAAATGGCATCAAAATATTATTTTCTTTATTATTGAGATGGAATATTATCTATGCTTTAAATTTCTTCTTTTTCTTGAGTGAGAGTTTTCAGTACTTCCCATATTTTATTATTTATATTGTTATCCAATAAATCCATTTATTTCTCCTTTACTCTTATGCTTATAATCTTCTCAATCTTAAAATTAGTTATTCACATCTTGTATTTTCATTTCTATAGTTTTAATTCTCATTTAACTCCATAATGCATCTGGAATTCATTATGATGAATATAAAGTAAGAATCTAATTTGATTTTTCAAATGAAGTTAATTTTCTTATGACAAAACTATGCTTTTCTCATTGTTTTGCAAGTTGCCTTATACAGTGCACATGAACAGATAAAAATACACACACACACAAACACACATGTACACATTTATATTAGTATTATCTCTCAGACTATTTATTGCTCATTTTGTAGGTTTGTAAAAAATGAGATATTTAAACACTGAATGTAGAAGCCCTCTCATTCATGATCCTTCTCAACATTTTTCTTGGATACTTTCTTCTGTTTATTCTTTTTTTTTTTAATTAATTAATTTTATTTTTTAAATTTTTGGCTGTGTTGGGTCTTCGTTGCCGCTTGTGGGCTTTTCTCTGGTTGCAGTGAGCGGGGGCTACTCTTCGTTGCAGTACGCGGGCTTCTCATTGCAGTGTCTTCTCTTGTTGCAGAGCACGGGCTCTAGGTGTGCAGGCTTCAGTAGTTGTGGCACACAGGCTCAGTAGTTATGGCTCGTGGACTCTAGAGTGCAGGCTCAGTAGTTGTGGCACGCGGGTGTAGTTGCTCCGCAGCATGTGGGATCTTCCCGGACCAGGGCTTGAACCCGCGTCACCTGCATTGTCAGGCGGATTCTTAAACACTGAGCCACCAGGGAAGCCCTCTTCTGTTTATTGTTTCAGATAAAATTTAAAAGCACTATTTCAAGTTTAAAATACTCAATTGTTATTTTGTCTAAGCTTGCATAAATCTTAACAAATTTGTTCTCAAGGAATTGACATTTATGCAATAGTTAGTCTTCCCATGTAGGAATAAGGCTCTGAGGAATTGCATAACCAGCTAAGGAATTTAATAATTGGAAGAGTTTCACATCTAATGGGAGAAAGAGGAAATAAATATTACTCCTGTCCTGAATGTAAAATGAAAATGATTGAATAATTTGTACCATATCTTTGATATGAACCCTAAATTATCAACCAGTTTCCCTTTTCTGTGTACTGTCTGTCTCAAAGCTGAAGTGAGCTCATAAAGCTGAAGGACAGATGCATATCTTGGTAAAGCCATTTTTTGTCTTGGTTCCATTAAATATAATATAGATGAGATATTCTATTTATTTCATTCTGTTATGAAAAAGTATGCTCTCATGTTTTCTAATATTGATCACTTTAGCTGGACCAGAAAACATTTTATATCACAGCATTTATTGATTGGTTTTGCTGAAATGAATGTCAGTATATTCAAGTTTTAAACATTTGATTTAGAGCTGTGGGGGAAAAAAAAAATGTTGACCAAAAGTTTTCAAGGATTTAGCTAAAAAAATTGAAGGGGCAGGTGTCAAACAGCTCATTTTGCCTGTCTGAGTGCTTATGCTATGTGGAGTCTGGGAGGAGGTCAGAAGAGAGGCTCCTTTCTCTTTCCATATTCCAAAGCGTTGTCCTAGGCCCTCCATTTTCTCAGAGCCCTCTGCCAGCTTTGGGATTCCCACTGAAGAAGCTTGGTTAGCATGCTATCGCTCTAAGCACAGGGCATCCACAGTTTCAGGGCTCAGGGACACAGCCTACTAAATTCTAGGTGAAGTGCACAGAACATGCTGCCAATTATGCAGGGTTTAATCAACAAAAACAACAACAACAAAGTAAATGAGTGCAGAAACATGGGGATGGGATGTATTGTCTGATGAAAGAGAAGATAAAATATTTGAGTCATATTGTTGATACATGTAGGAAGGTAAGGATATATTAAATCAGGATGTGAATAGAAAAAGTAAGTAGCTTTTTTTATAATCAAAAACTATCTGTTGCACAGATATTCATTGAGCTCACCAGATGGACCAGATATGTTCTGATAGGCATTTAGCAATTTACATAACAGGCGAGTTCCTGCTTATATTCTGGGGTGTGGGTGAGTTCTTAGAGTTTGTTCTGTTAGTAGATCTCAAATTCTATGTCATCATGAGGAGAAAAAGGATGAATCCATGATCAAAGAAATGCTTCTACAGGAAAAATATGGACGTTGTAACAGGAGTTTCGCTACATGCAAATAATCCTAATTACAGGGATTTATATAGAGTGCTTACCAAATATTCCTGATCACCATGCAATAAATGATGACTTTTTTTATATCTACAAATGTATCAGAAAATTTCTGTATGTTTTATAGGTTTACACTTCTAAACATTCTTGCTAATTTTACCTTTTAATTTAATGACTCTGGTAGCAGCAGACTTAACTAGCAAGACCATTATTTTGAAGTTTCAAAAGTCTAATGGAAGTCGTTTAATAGATACCTGCTATTAAAAAAGTATGGTTAGTTTGTATTTCTAGGGTTTATTTAAAAAAGGCTTGTCTGCAGGTCACTTAATTCCAATGAGATTTATATATTAGTTATTAACATAATATTTTAAAATAGTAATATCTCTACAGTTTACATATTATAGTCTTACTTGGGATTTAATCTTAGAATTTCAGCTTTTACTTATAGATTCAAATTACACAGCAAAAATATTTTCCAAAAAGTTATCAAGATTTATTCTTATGTGAATTATGTATTGATAGCATCCTTAGCAACAACATATTTGTAAGTTAAATAGTGCCGCTATAAGATCAAATAATAGCATGTATTATGTGAATGGAGATAGAAATATTTTAAAGAAAATAAACATATATATGTAGGTCACTTGGAAGAAATATATAATTAAGTTATTATCTTCGTAATTCGAATGATCATATCATTAACAAAAACCAGTAATACAGTATTGCATTTCTGTGAGTTGCAGATCTCTAGTCCATGTTTAAAAGACTGTAGAAGTCTCTGAAAGGCTTTGTAGGTTGAATTTATTAAAAGCAGTTGTAATATTAATTACAACTTAATTAATAGCTAATTAAGTAGGTGTTTGCCAGATGGCATTTAAGAGAGATCTTAAAACTCTGGTAAAAAGTTCATATAACAAGATGGGAAAAGGGGGGCAAAGCATCTTGGGCATCAGGAACCACATGAACTGAAATGAAAAAAAGGGGAAAAGTTCAATGAACACTGAGTAGTACCTCTTAGCTATATGAAAGATAAATTGATATGTCAGCGGCTGTCAGGCTGTGGACGGATTGAAGGATATAGAATTTGTAATTTATTTGGAGAGCAAAATGGACCCTCAGGACTTTGCACCCTCAGACCATAAAGCTTTAAGATATACAAAATACATACATAACACATCTACATACTCCTGTCCCCACAAAATGAGAATTGTTATATATTAAGACATAAAGACTATAAAAATCCTTATTTATTTGCCTCTTCACTTTAAATCATTTCACTTAGTTTTTATTGCTATCTGTATTCATGTAATAGCTTAGAAGTAATTTTTATATGTTGTCACAAACTTTGGTATCAATTTCAGTACTTAAAATTGATACCATTAACTTTGCACACATTATATTTGAAGAAACTGCTACTATGAAAGGAATAGCCACGGGATTCATTTTTGTCCTTGGATTTCTTTGCCTTCTTTGCTTATCTTATATACTTTTCATGTGCAATCTTGAGATAGGTGTGTGAAGGTGAGCTGACTTATGATGGACAAAGAAGATAACTGGCAGATATTGACAAGTATCATGAAATGTTTAGTTACTTACTGGTATTATCTTTTTAAAATATTTTAAGGATATGACATTACAGACAATATCAAGATATAATTCATAATTTCTCTCTCTCTCTTTTTTTTTTTTTTTTTTTTTTTTGCGATATGCGGGCCTCTCACTGCTGTGGCCTCTCCCGTTGCGGAGCACAGGCTCCAGAAGCGCAGGCTCAGCGGCCATGGCTCACGGGCCCAGCCGCTTCGCGGCATGTGGGATCCTCCCGGACCGGGGCACAGACCCGTGTCCCCTGAATCAGCAGGCGAACTCTCAACCACTGCGCCACCAGGGAAGCCCTAATTTTTCTCTTAAGGAGAGAAGAGATATAGAGAATTTTGAGAGAAGTCAGGGTAAAATAAATCTTTACTCCTGTTTGAGCCCAATTCTGACTCTAGCCTTTGCCTTTAATCAACTCTGTGGCATAGATCTTATTTTCAAAATCGTAAGTACCCAAATAGCAGTCCATCAGGGGAATGACTGGCCTCATTGAATTCCAGTATTTAAAGTTAAAGTTTCCTCCATTTCCTGATAGAGGATGCTGTAGGCATACATCTCCTGAGACTTGTTCGGAATGCAATCAGGCATGTCTTGATTTGTATAGGCAAATCTCTGCAATTGCTTTATTATTTCTTTTAGAATGAGAATCTGCCCCAAATGAATAGACAAACGAGGATGTGCCCTTACTTGGAGATTTATCTTTCACGTGTTTAAACATGATGATATTTATACATTATTTTTGTAGAATAGTGCATTTTACATGAAGAATTTATTCCCATTTTTAAATGACAAACATGCTTTCAAACTTGATAAGAGCATGTAACATGTTTTTCAACAAAATATTGTATGTAAAAGTAGACAAGTACTACCTTGAATATTAAATGCATTTCTTAATACATGCACACATTTAATATCAGTCTGAGACCTCACATGGGATGAAAAATGTTGAAAATATCTAAAAGTCCAAAGGTCAATAGCTGCATGATAAAGAAGCCCAGAATATAAGAAAACTATTTTAAAATTAAATCTGCTAACTGGAGACTGTAATAAGCTATCTTACCAATTTCATACATTTATTTCTAGTTCATAAAATCAGAGCTCTTGAATTACACTTATCTTTACATATATGTAAAACACATTGCAAAGGACAGATGTTAAAATAGTCCATCCCTTCCATGAGACGATATTGCTTCCACAAGGTTTATTTATTCTCTAAATAAAGCTAAATACATTCACAGACCTTTAAAGAAAAATAGTTTACTCAGTGATATGAGAAATGTTTAAGAACTTAAGAATGCAGTTAAAAAGGAAGTCCCAAGGTATTTTAAAAATTATTCCTCATGCTATACTGCTTTAGGCTTCACTTAATACATTTGCAAGAGGAAATAAACGTTTTTTATGTTGATGTAATGTATGCTTAAGGGTATACAATAATTTTAATATGTGTTTTTTCCATAGTGATATATACTTCTAATAGAAAAAAAAACCACCTAAATATTTAGAATATTTAGGGATTCCTTTGCTTTTGTAGGTCTTAGGTAATGAACAAATGTGATAAATGTGTGATAACTATCATCCTTTAAGATTCAGAGTTTACCAGCTTAAGAAGCTACATTTTCGAAAAATGCAGTCAACAGTCTATAAAATGTCCAAGTTGCATTTAAAATTGGTTACTGTTTTTCTCAGAGTGATACAGTATTTGCCTCTTAGGAAAATTAAATTACTAACCAGTAATTATAGTTCTCTGAATGTAATATTCTCAGTGGATTTATATGAAATATCTTGGGGCATTTTGGCATGTGAGATGTAGTCATGTAGCTACACTATAAAATAAAGAAAATTAAGTTCTGATAGATTGTATCTTAAATTTGTCTAGTATCTTTCTATAAAGGCACTCTATTATTTTTCCTTCCCAACAGTCTTGCGAAGTAGATTCACTTAACCCAAATATAGTTCTTTAAGGCACAGAAAATTTGAAATGTAGGCCTGCAATAATAATATCATTTATAGAGCTGGAATTAAAATCAGTGCTGGTAACTCTTAGTGAAGCTCTACTCTGTTATATTGAGTCTGCCTTTGTATTTGCTAAATTGTGTAGCAAAGTAATACAAATGGAATGTGCTAATCTTTAGAAGAGAAAGATTTAAAACACCCCTTGCCCACACTATCACATGTGCTTTAATTTTTGGAAAATTTAATTAAGTGTGATGTTATATTTTAAACTGTATTAAAAAATACATTTAAAAATTTGTATATAGTATAGAAATTCACTTATTCTGTAATGGGATAGAAAGCATAAAGTATGAGTATCTCTAGATTCTAGAATAAAAATATTGAAACATAATTGTTCTATTTACAGTTGTTAACAAATACTTTACCCTTTGAGGAATCATAAATAGTAAAATACATATTTCTACTGAATCAAAATTTTATAGCATAATATACTTAAGAAAGAACTAATAACTTCTTGAAAATATAAAGACCATTTGTCTTCATATAATGTTGACTTAAGGAAATTTTAAAAGAATAATTTAAAAGTTTAAATTCTTCTCAATTCCAAATGGTTGCTTACTGTTGCCAAGTCAAAATATTTTTTCTTCTTTCATTTATGTTCAAAATAGTAAGTTTGAATATTACTTTTAAAATACATGGGATGACTCATGAGTAGAGAGGTAGGAAAACAGATGAATGCCATTATGATAGATACTTGGATGGTAAAAATGCCAATCATGCCATAGAATTTTACCCCCATTTTTCTTGAGTAGAATTCGATTTATTCATATTGCATAGAAATAGAATTAATTAAAGTTAAATAGATTTATTTACTTATATGATCATCTGGAAACAAATGTTCAATTAAGAGGAAAACATCTAGTTCAAAATATCTATTTCAAAAGCAGATTTTCATACTATTGAAGCATGCCTTAGATTTTTTTAAGAAATAGAGATTGCATGATAACAAATAATTATTTCCTAAAGCTTTTATCAATACATTTGAGGTTGAGAGATTAACCTTTATTTCAGATGAATATTCGTGTTTCTAATTTTAAAGAATGGATGGTTTCAAAAGATTCTAATATAAAGCATGACTTCCAGGAAGAATTTTGAAGGTCACATGGGAATTAGATGCATTTTTCCCTCCAATAATGCATTGTTAAGTGGAAAAAAAAAAAAGTGTAAATTTGAGTGAATATGTCCAGCTCTAAATTCCATTTAAAATTTGAGAAATATTTTATTATATAATCAGCAAAGATAATTATTTTTGCAGTCATTTTATTTTATGGGAAAAGAAGTAGATAAGAAAATAGGTATAAATGTAAGCATAAAAGGCTAATAATTTATAGAATACTCATTTTTAATATGACATTTTATAATAATAAAAGCAGGTAACATTAGAAAGCAACTATGAGTGCCAGTGCCTTTAGGAAGTATATCATTTCAGATTTACAATAGCTTTGCATGGAGAGGTAAGTCATCTTACCAAACGGGGCAGGAGTAGAACTGGAAATGAAACCCAAATCAGCCTAACTCTAAAATTCATACCCTCAGCGGATGTGTTGTTCTTCCCCATTAATTTTATTTCATAATTAAAACCTTTAAATCCATTTCCAAGTTTTAATTTATCAAAAATATTTTATTTTACATTTAATACTATTCAGTACCTTTCTTTGAAAGACAATATCCTGCATTATTACAAATATAGCATGTGCTAATTATAAAGTATAGAAAAAATGAAAATTACATCAGAGAAAAAAATTTTAATTACCTGCAGTCATACTACCCAAAGCTTATTTACTCATTAACCACAAATTCCTTGGACTCTTTGCATATGTTTGGTACATATAGACCCATACAGGCTCAGGTAGGCACAAAGGTTAGGTGCCCTCCACCATAGAGCTTGGAGCCTGAACAGTGAAATGAACTAAGATTGAATGAAACTTTTTGATTTTTTACATAGAGTGATAATGTTAATTGTAATGTTTATAAGGTGATTTTTCTGAAAGGATTAATGTGTATAATTATCCATATTGTCAATTTTTATATTATTTATAATACATATTTTTCTAGTAAATATGTATGTTATAATAATTGTAACATTTAGTTTTCTAATTTTCACAATTTATTTGCTATTTAATAAACATAATTCAGATAACCTCTAAAAAACATATTTTTATTGTATAAAACCAGACAAATTCATACTAATTATATTTGGTATTATTAAAAATGGTATCTTTTGCCTAAATTTTGCCTAATCTGTAAATTGCCTTGCTGGTACTGATGCCTAAGACATCATTCCTTTTTTCACTATCTCAATCATATTTGGGGGCCTGCATGTAAATATGCTATAGATTTTGAATTAAGACTAAGTGAATATATCTCACATTCAGTTTCAACGGATCCTGGTTTTTCTTTTTGTAAATGTCAGCACATTCATCATTTTTCATATCCTTACTGGAATATTAGTTACACAAAGACAAATCCCACGTCTGTCTAATTCTCTGGCATACAGCAGGCACTTAATACATATTTGAAAAATAGAACAAATACCCTAGTTTTAGAATTTATTTCTTAACTATTGAATTGTAAAATTTTATTACATTTTTGTTTCTTTTTGGGTCCACCTATCTATACTTATTTACGTGATATTTAAAATTAAGTTATTCTGACGTACACTATTATGTTATTTTCAGGTATATAGCATAGTGATTTGGTATTTTACACATTATGAAATAATCACCATAGTAAATCCAGTTACCATCCATCACCATACATTGTTGTTACAATATCATTCCCTATGTGTACATTACATCCCCTTATTTACTCTGTAGCTGGAAGTTAGTACCTATTAATCCCCTTCACCTATTGTGTCCATCCCACACTTATCTCAGTCATCAAATTAAATGTAATCATCAAAATAAAGTAAATTTTAGGTAGGCAAAGTAATAGCATGACTTGAAACATAATTAACCTCTTATCACTCTTCATAAGGATTATAATGTAAGATTTGATTTCCCTGTAGGAAGCAAAATGTCTCCATATTTGTCTTTTTCTATGAAAACCACCAAAGGAAATTTGAAATAAGATTGCTAAAAACATTTAATGATTTTCAGTGTATTGAGAAAACCGTTAATCAAATAAGACTATGATAGTACTATTTTATTGTGGCAACGTTTTTTGTCAGAATTATTTATTCACAGAAAGTGTTGAGCAAATTAAATTTCTTTGCCATGGAGAATTCAAAAGATGTGTTTTCTCCTGTGCTGATAATGTGGTATTATTGTCACAAACTAAGAGCCCTCAACAGAAAAACTGTCCTGCTATCTACTATCAGAAATAATAGTTTGAGATCAACTACTTTAAAATTAAACAATAGCAACAATTTTTTAAGCTCTCCTCTGCTGTTGAATTGGCATCTGTCCAATATCACTCTGCATGGCTCATATTATTTATTTACCTAGGAATACGTTTTGCAATTAATTTACCCTGAAGCCTTTTAGATTAAGTTATGCTGCAGACAATTATATATATCGTGGGTAAAATATTGTGATTATTTTCAATGACCATGATGGTAGATAAGTAACATCTGTTTTTAAAACTTTCCAAGGGAAATTTTTATGCCTTTTCTCTACAGTGTTGAACCTGGAGGGTTTGTATTCTTGTTTGTCCTTATGTTGGATGGAGATGACCCAGATCTACTTTTATAGGAAAAAAATTATTGGCTCATACAGCTCTCACTAAGCCCATTTACCTGAATAGGTTGAGTGTTCAATCAGGAGTCTTGGTTAACTAGGGGCAGGACAGGAATAAAGACACAGACGTAGAAAATGGACTTGAGGACACGGGGAGGGGGAAGGGTAAGCTGGGACGAAGTGAGAGAGTGGCATGGACATATATACACTACAAAATGTAAAATAGACAGCTAGTGGGAAGCAGCCGCATAGCACAGGGAGATCAGCTTGGTGCTTTGTGACCACCTAGAGGGGTGGGATAGGGAGGGTGGGAGGGAGACGAAAGAGGGAGTAGATATGGGGATATATGTATATTTATAGCTGATTCACTTTGTTATAAAGCAGAAACTAACACACCATTGTAAAGCAATTATACTCCAATAAAGATGCTAAAAAAACGTCAAAATGAAAATATGTTGAAGCTCACAATAATTTGTAAAGTAAAAATCGACAAAAAAAAAGTCTTGCTTAAGTCCCTTTACATAACAGAGTTGTACTTAATGCTATTTTCAGCTACCAAGACCACAAAAGTATGTAAATCTGCTGTGATCTGGTAAACAACATGACTATTATACTCGGATATCAAAAGCCTGAAACTTTCTTGCAGCCAATTCATTTCCTTAGCTAGTCAAATTTTTATACCTAGACAAAGCCAGAACATAGGAGCTGTGACCTTAGATGATAAGGTCTTAGTTCCCGAAACAATTGTTGTCATTGATTTTTTTAAAAATATATACATTTATCTATTGGAAAGCAACGGTAAATATTTCTAAAGCTAATAACCTGAAGTTACTTATGTGTTTTTATTCAAACAAAATTGTGCTTGTCATCTTCCACTGTCATCTTCCATTTAACTGTGTTGTTAAATGACTTGCTTGAGTCTGTATGGACGCATTAGGTGATTTATACCTTAGCATTTTTTAAAATGTATTTACTTTTTTTTTTTTTTTTTTTTTTTTGGTACGCGGGCCTCTCACTGTTGTGGCCTCTTCCGTTGCGGAGCACAGGCTCTGGGCGCGCAGGGTCAGCGGCCATGGCTCACGGGCCCAGCCGCCCCACGGAATGTGGGGTCTTCCCAGACCGGGGCTCGAACCCGTGTCCCCTGCATCGGCAGGTGGATTCTCAACCACTGAGCCACCAGGGAAGCCCTATACCTTAGCATTTTTAATTTGAATAACAGCTACTGAAATGTGGTCGAAATAAACCAGCCAACATCATTGAAATATATCAAGTCTAGAAAGAGTTTTAAGAGTGACTACCAGCTTCCTGATAATCATAAATTAAAAGTATGTTGAGATATTTCCATTAAAAGAAAAGAATCATTGTTCTTTCTGCGTGTTGTATTTTAAGGTTTTCTCATTGGCTAGTGCAATTTGATAAAATAGTATTCTTAGGGATGGAATAATGCATATCTTTATACATGTATGCAGTCAAAAATAGCTTTTCACATTCAAAATGCTGTATACATACTAATGAATCCTTATGACCTTCCACTGAAGTAAGCGTTATAATCCTTATTATAGAGATGAGGCACAGAAAGGTTTATCTACTTGCTTATTGACACAGAAATGTGGAGATGGGGCTCAGATTAATCACCTGTATTTAGTTCTTATTCATTCTTCCACAGTCCCGTATAAGTAGCCATTTTTATCAGTAGATTTAAGGATTAAATAATTCTGTATGTACGGTTATATATTCTTATTATTTAGCAAAAAATTAACACAAATATGAATATTTTACTTAATCACTGAAATATAATTTCAAATCAAAGGAACACTATGGGACAATCTCATGGTGTGATGTAGTCTCAAGCAGCAATTTCATATAAACAGTACCTGACTTATTTTTGTGTCTCTAAAACCTCAAGATTTGTCTGAATCTACACTCCAAGAAGAGTAAATAATTATGCTGCTATTGCACAATAAACTTCAGCTTTAAACTACGATTTTTAGCTTTTACTTTCCTGTGTAATTTATAGAAATCTAAATTTAAAAACTAAAGTTAAATGTTTATTCTAATAAATGTCTCATTACTGTTTCTTTATTATTTGTACTATAGTTGCAAAGCATTGCCTGCTGTCAAAAAAAATTAGGTTACCTGGGGATGAATATTCTCAATGGTAAGATCATCAGACTGCAATCATGGGTGAGCCCCAGTTTCTATTCTTAGAATCACCCAATAATGCCCAGTTTAATCTTCTGCAAAACTTTTTAACAGTCTTCATTTTTGTTTCTTCAGTTATAAAAAGAGTTCCAACCAACACATATTTTTGATCACTTACAAGCAAAGTAATATAAGAAAAATAAGGAGGATATAAAAACTAATGAAATGTTGTAATCCCCCTTAAGAGACAAAGTTTCTAGTGGGAAATACATTATAAAAATAACTATTCTAATAAAATACATAGAATTTATAGAATTTAAAGAGCAGTTGATTACTTTCAGATGGTTAAATTGGAGATAATGTCTAAATAAAAAGTGTTTGAGGTGGCATTTAGAAGATTTTGAAAGTGATAGAACATTGGTGGAAGAGATAAGGACAGGGTAACAATGAGTATTTATTTTTTGAACAGAGATAGGTGGAGGAGACAGCATGAGCAAAGGCTCAAACTGACAGGTGTAAGACATGTGATGGTAGTGATGGCTGCATATGGAATAAAGAAAAATATTCTGGAACTAACTGTGAAAGTCTTTGATGACCAGCGTTAAGAAGATTGAATGTCTTTTTCTAGTCAGTGGCCGTACAGTGAATGTTTTAAAGGGTGGATCCATGTAATCACGTGATCTAGGGTTGCTGCTATTGGAAGATGCCCTAAGACTGAAAGGTCTGAACTAGAAACATGGCAGTGAGAGATGAATATATATGTATATAAACTTCTGAAACATAATCATAGGATGAAGCACTCAACCTCTGAAACTTGCAGCCATATATATATATATATATATATATATATATATATATATATATATATATATGTATATGTATTTCAGCAGTTGAACAGACAGGAATTGGAAAATTCCAGAATAAATGTGAAATAGGGCGGAGACAATGTTACATCATAATTTTGTAGACAATTTCTAAAACCATTTTGTAAATCAATTCAAAACTCTTCAAAACATAGGATTTCATGTAATTGGATTTAAATCATGAATGATAATTTTAATTCATTCATGTAACAATATGGAGTATTTTATTTTTGGACGAAGTGTTTTTTTGTGTGTGATCTAAGTGTTAACTGATTCTTTAATTCAACCTTTCTTTTAAAGATTCTTGAGTT